>NC_081406.1:378686566-379886566 GCF_030272615.1 Cryptomeria japonica | reverse complement strand
TTAGGCTCAAATTCAGAGATCATACATGAGTTTTCTCTGACCTTTCTTCTTGTAAGGATTCCTGCATCCTTATCTCCTATGATCTGCTTAGAATCATGAATCAGCTTGACATACCAAGGAATGGTCTTGATATATTCCTCTTGCTTTTCTTCTTCATCCTCATCTCCATCAGTATCAACATCTACATCTACTGGTGTAGGAACACTGTTACTGGTACTTGGTTGACTGACAACCGGTTCCTAGAAGGTTATAACCGGTTCTTTTACTACTTTTTCACTGCTGGTTTCCTCAATTTTCTCAGAGGTTTCATCAACTCTTACATTGATGCGTTCCATAATTCTCTGAGTCCTATTATTGAAACACTTGAGAGCTTTGCTCTTGGTGGAATACCCTAGGAATATTCCCTCATCACATTTTGCATCAAATTTGCTCTAGTGTTCGCTCCCCTTGATGCAACATTTGCTACCAAACACTCTAAAGTAGCTAACCATAGGTGTCTTACCAGTCCAATACTCATAAGGAGTTGTATCCTTACCTTTCTTGATGAGTACCCGGTTCATTGTGTAGACTGCATTGCTCACCGCTTCTCTCCAAAAGGTGTGGGCTACCTTTCCTTGAATCAACATAGTTCTAGCTGCTTCAACCATAGTCTGGTTATTCCTCTCTGTTAAGCCATTCTACTATGGAGTTTGGGGGGCAGACAGTTGCCTCTTGATGCCATGTTCTTCATAGTACTCGTTGAATTCACTGAAAGTGAATTCCCCTCCTTGATCAGTTCTCAGGCACTTGATCCTTTTACCACTTTCCTTCTCCACTAATGCTCTGAAAGTTTTGAACTTTACAAAATCTTCAGACTTATCTTTCAAGAATGTGATTCACATCATTCTTGAGTAGTCATCAGTGAGAATCATGAAGTACCTATCACCCTGTACACTCCTAGTTTTCATAGGACCACACAAATCAGTATGCACAAGATCAAGCAAATTGTCAGCAGTGAAAGGTTTACCTTTAAAGGTTGAGGAAGACATTTTCCCCAATTGACACTCTCTGCACAAGGTATTATCCGATTTGCTTAGCACCGACAACCCTCTAACTACCTTGATCTTACTAGCCTTCACAATGTTATCAAAGTTTACATGGCAGAGTCTCCTATGCTATAGCTAGCTATCATCAAATTTAGCCATAAGACATGTACTTATATTTTCATTCAGCTGAAATAGGTTACCTTTGGTCTGCATGCCGGTGGCCACCAATTCACCATTCTTTCCTTTGATTTTGCACACTCCATTCTTGAATTCCAGAGTGAGACCACTGTCATTTAGCTGGGCAACACTCAAAAGGTTGTGTCTAAGACCATCAACCCAATGCACATTGTCAACACTACTCTTTCCATTAAGAGAGATGGACCATCTACATTTGACCATGCATGGTGCATCATTACCAAAGCAAACCACACCACCATCATACTCTTCCAAGGATAGAAACTTGCTCCGGTCACCAGTCATATGGTGAGAATAGCCACTGTCAATAATCCACTCATTGGAATTATCAAACCGGGAGACAAGAGCCTTCTTGTCTGACACATCTTCCTTGATAGCAACAAACACAATATCTTCATTTTCTTCATCTTCTGTTTCTTCATCTGTGACACCTTCATCAACTGCCACAAAATAGTTTCTCCAGTTTCCTCCTTTGAATTTCTTGAACCTTTCCAGTTTGTCCTTGTTGTTGCCATTAGGACAGTTTACAACAATATGTCCTATCTGGTTACAAGAAAAGCATTTCAAAGGGAGCTTACCTCTGTATTTGCTGGCTCCTTTAGGAAGTTTCCTGGCAAGAAGAGCTTCAAATGCCATCAGAACCTTCTCATCATCCATTTCTCTGCTCTGTCTTGGTTCACCACTAGTGCTAGCTTCTTTTCCTTTTTTGGATGGTACAACAGAAGATTTAAAAACTGATTCAGTCTTTTGAACACTGCCATCAAAACTATTTAGCTCATAGGCTGTCAACTTTGCAATGATGGAGTCTAGGGATACCTTAGTCTTGTCTATTGATCTCAGCTCCTGAATAGCAGCAACCCTTATTGTATAGACTAGTAATAAGGATCTCAGGACTTTGCTTACCACAGCGGAATCTTCCATTTTACCACCTGCACTCTTGATATCTCCAACAATGGTTGTGATTCTTATTCCATACTATTGAATTGTCTCACCTTCAACCATCCGCATGTCTTCAAACTTCCCTCTAAGGCTTTCTTCCTTAGCTTGTTTTACATGCTCATCACCACCATAGATATTTTCAAGAGTATCCCATACCTCTTTGGGATTTACCTTATCTTGGACATCAATAAACTCAATGTCAGATAAACTACTAATTAGGGCTTCCATGACTTGCCCATTCTCTTGCATCTCTCTCTTTTGGTCATCGGTGAGAGTACCGGTAGGAGCAACATAGGAATTCTCAACATAACTCTAGTGTTGAGCACCCATGCTTCTGATGTATATCTTCATTCTGTCTTTCCATATACTAAAATTTTCTCTATTGAACTTTGGACCTTCCCTCTTCATCATTAGACTGGGATCTTTACCTCAAGCGGTTAAGCTTATAACACAGAGGACCTGGAGGACGCTCTGATACCAATTGATAACTCAATGATGAATGGATAGTACCAAACTGGTATTGTGGGGGGGGGGGGTGAATCAGTACAGACAAAAACACAATCCTAAAACTGGTTTGTTAGCAGACACTGTGTTTTGATAGACAATCAGTAACACCAGTCTTAAAAAAAGTACAACCGGCAAAACCCAAAATAACTGAGACAAGCATAAACTGGTTGACACTTATCTTTTCCTACATTCTAATACTTCATTTCCATTTCACCCTAGTGCATGAACAGGTAATCTATCATCAAAAGATATATAAGCAGCTAGATCAACATGATTTACCTTCAGACACAAATCACTCAAACCATCACAAGAATATCACCACACATAACAGACAAATTTTTCACGTGGAAACCCAACTGGGAAAAACCATGGTGGGGATGAATACCCACAAGCTGTTTTGAACTCTTTAGAAGTCCACTCTGTTAGGAGCCCTGTCCGGTTAAAGACTGATACAATAGGTCCTATTAGGAACCGATCCTGTTAGGGATCACTCGGTTAAGGGATGGCTAGAATACCCGGTTAAGGGTTAAACCCTGTTAAAGGTTACCTTGTTAGAGGATTTCAAGAACTCAATGGTTTTGAGTCACCTTGTTAAAGGATTTACAACAAGCCAGTTAAAGCTACCCTGTTAAGGTATTTCCCAACTGTTGAGGTGGTTAGAGATCAACAGGTATTACAATGATCTGGTAACAACACTCAATGCCAATGTAGATCCGCTTTAGCTCCTCTTCACCTTCTGCACTTACACTCTACAGGTATCACTTCTCTCCTCTAGTCTGCCAAGAATCATGTATCTCTTCTCTTGGATACACACACACAAATTTTGCCAAGAACCTCAGAAAGAAACACAACATCAACCTTATAGGAAAATAGATAGGTTGGTAGCATAAACCCTAAACCCTAAACCTGTTAGGTTAAGGAATTCAAATGGTTCAATCCTTACTGTTGAGCACATTGCATTAAATGCAATAGTCTTGATCCAATCTCAAGATGTTCTCCATCGTTGATTTTCCACTGATTTCATGGGGACTGATAAACCATCACATGTTATCACCATTTACAGACTTCGCACATTCCCGAGGTAAATGAGAACAATCTCCTTCATGCAAGATCCTTCACGTGCACAAGGCTGATGTGGCAACATGATCTGTACTTTGTTACAATGCTAACTCATCACACAAAGTCACTGATTGAGCCACACAGGCTTGAAGCACTTCAACCAGAAACCCTAAAGTTGAGACTACCAACTGGTAGTCATACAAAGCTTCCATGTGCCGGTTCACCTTGAACAAACACACTGCTTCACTTTGTTACAAATGTCAGTTCATAGTGTTATACCAATTATCGCATATATTGGTTCTCACCTCTTCAGCATATTGACATCAGTGACAACATACAATGTCATCATGTCCTCATACCAGTTCACATAATGCCAATAGGTTCAACTTGTGAAATTAAACATACCTCATTAGTTGTGATTCTTCTTCTTGTCATCACTCCATTGTTCTTATCCCAAATGATTTGACCTTCAGAATGATTCAATATTAGATACCTAGGAGTCTTCTGACTTTCTGTTCCTCTTCTCTGTTCTTCAGTTACTGTAGAATTCTCTAATGTTGCCGGAGTAACTGGTTCAACTCTTTGTTTCGATAAAGGTGCTACCGGTTTAGATATAATCATTTCCACTATTGGTTCCTTCTCATAAACTCTGATTTGACTTTTGTTTAGCTCAGGTACTTTGACATTAGCACTCTCCACAATTCTCTGCAATCTCTTGTTATAACATCTATACGCTTTTCTTTCATTATAATAAACAAGAAAAGAAATATGCCTTCATCACTTCTAGTATGAAATTTCCCAATAGTATCATCTCTCCTGATATACCATTTACTACCAAAAATTCTGACATACTTAACTGTAGGTGTATTTCCAAACCATAATTCATAAGGTGTCCTACCAGTTTCTCCTTTGATATGTACTCCATTGAATATATAAACCATTGTACTCACTTCTTATCTCCAATAGATATGAGGTAGATTAGCTTCCATCATCATTGTTCTAGCAGCATCCAAGATAGTTCTGCTTTTTCTTTCCACAACTCCATTCTTCTAAGGTGTCCGGGGAGAAGAAAATTGTCTTCTTATACCTTGCTTGTCACAAAAGTTAGTTAAACTCACTGAATGTGAATTCTCCACCATGATCTAATCTCAAACATTTAACCTTCAATCCTGTCTCAGTTTCCTCTTTAGCCTTAAAGATTTTAAAATTTTCAAATACTTCAGATTTTTCTCTCAAAAAAGTAACCCACATCATTCTAAAATAATAATCAATTATTAGCATGAAATATCTATCACCATGAATTTTTTTAACTCTAGAAGGGCCACACAAATCAGTATGAATAAGATCAAGAACATCATTTGATTTATCTTGTATACTCCTAAAAGAGGTTCTGACCTATTTACCCATTTGAAATTCTTTACATACTAGATTATAAGGATTCATATCTTAGGTATATCCCTAACTGCCTTAGTTGAACTAATTCTCACAATGCAATCAAAATTCACATGACACAACCTTTTATGCCATAGCCAACTCTTATCAATTTGTGTTATCAAACATGTCTTCTCACCGGAGTTCAAATGAAATATGTTACCTTTTGTCTGTGTATCGGTTGCAATCTCCAAGCCAGATCTGTTAATGATTTTGCATTTGCCATCCTTGAACTGTAATTGAAATCCCTTATCTACCAATTGTCCTACACTAAAAATATTATGCTTCAAACCTTTGACATAATAAACATTGCCAGTATTATTCTTACCATCTAATGATATAGTTCCTTTTCCTTTGATCATACATGCCTTGTCATCTCCAAATCTAACTAGTCCACCATCAAATTATTGCAAAGATAGAAACTTTCCTTTATCCTCAATCATATGATGTGAACAATCACTGTCAATTACCCATTCATTCTTGTCTTCAATTTTAGTAGCAAGTGCCTTCTCCTTAGGTACATTCTCTTCTAGTGCCGGATCATCTTCCTTGACAGCCAGGAATACCCATTCTTTCCCATTGCCAGATTCACTAGCAGAGTCTTCTGCCGGTTCATCATCTGCATCAATAATGCCTTCCTCATCCACTATGTAGCATGATTTGTCTCTATTTTTCTTGAATTTATACTTGTTTTGATATCTAGGGTTAGGCTTAAATGATTTTTTAAATCTTTTTTCAAATCTTGAATTCCTTTTAGGACATCTAGATGCAAAATAACCAATCTTATTGCATGCAAAATATTTAAAAGGTGCCTTTCCTTCATACTTACTTCCTACCAGTCCTTTCAGTAGTCTTCTAGCAAATAGTGCTTCAAGTTTCTCAAACTCATCATCTTCTTTCTTCATATCTTCTAATTCCTTTGCATATAAAGCTTTCTAGTATTGCTTACCTGTTGCAAATGTAGATGCATGAAAAGAAGGTTTAGTCTTCACATCTTCAGAAGGTCCAAATTCCTCAAGCTCAAAAGAAGATAGTTTCCCAACCAAAGTATCTCTATTGACAGATGTATTAGCCATTGTTCTCAACTCATTAATTGTAGTAGCATTCATTTTTTAAGCTGGTGGTAGGGATCTCAAGACTTTAGAAACAATTTCATCTTCACTCAGAGTTCCACCACAACATTGAATTCCCATAACAATATCACTTACTCTTTCCATGAATGTAGTAATCATTTCATATTCTTCCATCTTCAGGTTTTCATATCTCATTAACAATATTCACTGTAGGGTCACCTTCATTAAGAGTCTCCAATTTATCCCATATAGCCTTTCCAGATGATTTGTCTGTTAATCCCATTATTTGCTAATCAGAAAGTGCACATAAGAGGGTTTCTCTTGCTCTACAATAATTCGCAAGCTCCTTGTCCAGGTTTGCCAGAGGAGGATTGCCAGATCCTGGATTATAGGGTGTGACACCATTCTGTGTTATCTCCTAAATCTCCTTGCCAAGACATCTCACATGAGTCTCCATTTGAATCTTCCATACCGTGTAACTTGATCCATCAAGCCTCAGAATATACCTTTGAAAGATAGCTCCAAAAGAACTGGATGAACTTGAACTGGTAGTCGCCATAGGATCTTCCTCAAGCAGTTAAGCTTTTTGCAGAGAGGACCAAAGCTCTAATACCAATTGTTAGACACTTCAAATAACTGAAAGACAACTGAGAGGGGGGGGGGTTGAATCAGTTGTCACAGATTACTGGAAGTGTTAGCAATATAAAATTTAATATCAGAACCCAAAACAAAAATACTGGAATAGAAGTTAATCCAATTAAGCATAAACAATAATTATAGAATAAAATCCATCCACACAACACCAAGATTTGTACGTGGAAAACCTGGTAAAGGGAAAAACCATGATGGGAAGCCTACCCACAGTCAGATAATACTTTTGTAGTAAGTATGTGAATTACAATGAAGGGGCCTACACTTGCAAGAAGGCCAACAACCTAGAGCACATTTCTCATCACAAAAGGAGCCTCACTGACTACATATAAATCTAGACTATAATTTGGAGAAGTGTTGAACTGCAAAAGATAGCATCTCCTATTCCTGAGTACTGTTTCAGTTAAGCTCAATACCATAGGACTAAATCCTCTTACATAAACCCAATTCTATCTCCAGCAATCAACCAAATCCTCTGCCTGAATGATATTACATTATTCACACATTACATTCCTTGACCATGACCTCTTACATTAACCATGATGATCTACAATGAGATCTTACATCTATTTATACAAACCCTCAACCATAAACAATTAGGTCTGCCACTAGACAATAAACCAATTACATAATTACAAACCATGTTCACCTTAGACCAAAAAAATAATACATAAGACATCCCAGAAATACATCAATAGGTCCTATCCACATGTTTCATTAAAGCTGGTCCATAACCTAGATCAATCGGGACCAAGTATAGATCCACACGCTTCAGCAATGATCTCCAACTGCCAAGTCGCGAACATGATCGCCAAACTTGCATTTCTTCTTCATTCTCTGCCTCACTAGTATCCACTGCCACATCCTCTTTACCAATAGTATTGGTATCCTTAATCAAATTTTGAATTTTATCATCCAAATCTCTCTGTTTATTATGGATACTGGAGATATTTTCAATCACCCATTTCTGGAAGTTGAAAATTTCCAGAGTGCTATTTCTAGCAACATTCAAAGTGGAGTCCATGGTCTCCATATCTAGAGCAGAGCTCACAGACCTAGGGTTTACCTCCTCTGTAGTGTGTTGGGCTTCATTCACCATGATTTGTACGTGGAAAACCCGGTAAGGGGAAAAACCATGGTGGGAAGCCTACCCACAGTCAGATGATACTTCTGCAAAAAGTATGTGATACAATAAGGGGCCTACACATGCAGGAAGGCACACTGCCTAGAGCATACTCCTCATTACAAAAGAGTCTCACTGACTATAGAGTGGTTATAACCACCTCAAGATATTTGGACAACAATCCAGAATAATGAACTACCAGAGATAGCATCTACCATGCCTGATTATAGTCTCGGTTAATCTCAATATCAAAAGCCTTTGACCTCTTACTTAAACCCAATTCATTTGCCTATGATCGACCAAATCTCCTTCGCATATGATATTACATTCAACAGCCATGATCATTACATTTCCATTCTCATATCATTCTGTGATCTACAGGGAGATCTTACATCAATTTATACAAACCCTAAGGCCTAAACCAATTAGGGTGGCCACCTAAAAGATATTACAATAAGATCATTACATACATCCATATTACAATGATATGCCATGTTGGCTTTAGACCAAAACAACAATAACAAATCCATAAGTCATCTCGGGAATGTGTAGAGAGCACATTAACATGATACCGGTCCATAACCTAGATAGTTACCGGACCCAATCTGGGTTCACCATGCCAAAGAAATGTCTTCAATTAGTTGAGACACGATCAAGGATTGCCTTCTGCATCCTGAGTTCCATGTAGAAGCCGCACCAACACCACTTAGCATTTTGTCAAGGTTTCTCAGTGAAAACTCTTTTGGTTAAACCTTAAACCCATGTCAGTAACCAAAACTTGTCTGTCGGTAACCAACCATAATAGATAGTGTTGACATCAATGATAAAACATCAATGCAACACATAATCAATTCATCCATATTGCCAACAATCTCCCCCTTTGGCATTGATGGCAACACTAGATGTGAAAAACATCTAAGTACCAAGAAATGCCAAACAAGTCTCCCCCTGTGGAAGAAAACCAACAATCTCCTATATATAGCTCTGAATATCAATAACTCTCCCACTATGAATAATATCTCTGTAAAGTTCTGAATTTATTTTTCACATCACTATCTCTCTCCCTTTGACATCAATGCCAGAAATCTGACAAAAATATCAAAGCAATAATATAAGCCTCTCAATCTCAAAGTTTACTACTCCCCCTGAGCAGTAGCACCACTCACCAGTGCCGGAATGAATAGTATCTCTAATAATACATGTCGTACTGATGCCAAACCACATCAATCAAGTCTTTGTCGGAGGGGCAAAAACCCCTAACCTGTCTCTCAAATTCTCAAATGATTCCTTAGACAGCGGTTTAGTGAATATATATGCAATTTTCTCTTTAGTGTTCACATAAACCAATTTGACTTTCTTTTCTTCTACCTTTGCCTTTAGAAAGTTATATTTTATTGATATGTGTTTAGTCATAGAGTGAAATACTAGATTCTTAGATATGTCAATAGTTGCAGAGTTATCACAATAGATAACTATCGGTTCACTACAATTTACCTTGATATCCTTCAACATTTGCTTCATCCACAAGACTTGAGTGCAATTAGTTGATGCTACAACATATTCAGCTTCTGTAGTAGATAAAGAAATGCATGACTATTTTTTGTTGATCCATGAAACCAATTTCTTTCCAAGAAAGATAGCTCCACCAGAAGTGCTCTTCCTATCATCAATATCTCTTGTCCAATCTAAATCTGTATATGCACATAAAGTGAAGTCATCATCTCTAGAATACCATAAGCCATATTCTGTTGTTCCTTGCAAATACCATAATATCCTCTTTACTGCACATTCATGAATTTTTTTAGGATTACTTTGATATCTTGAAACAATACTTACTCCATTCATAATATCAGGTCTAGTCTGAGTTAGATATAACAAGCCACCAATCATAGACTTATACCTTGTCAGATTTATCGATGCAAATGTATCTTTGATAGATAATTTCTCACTTGTCACCATAGAAGTACTTACCGGTTTGGAATTATCCATAGCAAACTTCTTCAACAATTCCCCTAGATACTTATTTTGATAGATAAAGATGCCTTTTTCAGTTTGAGTAATCTGCAAACCTAAGAAAAATCTCAGCTCACCAATCATGGACATTTCAAATTCATTCTTCATATTATTAGAGAATTCCATCCACAATTTATCTTCTCCTCTAAAAATGATATCATCAACAAGTACTTCAATAATTAGAATATCATCATCAGTGGTCTTATAATATAAATTACTATTAGTATTGCCTTTAGTAAAACCAAGCTTCAAAAGATATTTATCCAACCTTGCATACCAAGCTCTAGGAGCTTGTTTCAAACCATATAAAGCTTTCCTTAATCTGCAAACCATATCTTTATCATCTGTCAATGAAAATCCACCAGGTTGCTCAATGTATACCTCTTCCTCAAGTTCACCATTCAAAAATGCAAATTTAATATCCATTTGATAGACCTTATAGTTCTTATAAGCTACATAGGCAATAAATAGTCTAACAACTTCAATTCTAGCTACAGGTGCAAATGTCTCACCATAATCAATTCCTTCCATTTGATAATATCCTTTACAAACCATTCTAGCCTTGTTTCTTACAACTTGACCATCCTCATTTAGTTTATTCCTAAAAACCCATTTAGTTCCAATAACATTCTTATTTTTAGGTTGGGGAACTAAAGTCCAAGTCTCATTCTTTTCTATCTGATCTAATTCATCTTCCATAGCCTTTAACCAATGTTTATCTTTACAAGCTTCAATAATAGATGTCGGTTCAATTTGAGAAATAAGACATACCTCTTCATTTGGCAGTCTTCTTCTTGTAATAACTCCCTTGTTCCCATCTCCAATGATTTGATCATCAGAATGATTTAACCTTACATACCTTGGTGTCTTCTTAATTTCAGGTTCACTATTATGATCATCAATCATAGTTGAATTTTCTGATTCTACTGGTGTAACCGTTTCAATGTCTTGTACCAGTTGAGGATTTATCGGTTCAGTTATGATCATTTCCACTACCGGTTCCTTGTCATATGATATAGATTGATTTTTTTATTGCTCATCCACTTTCACATTAGTGCTTTCCACAATTTTTTGCAATATTTTGTTATAACATCTATATGATTTGCTTTGAATTGAATATCCAAGAAATATCCCTTTATCACAACTAGGATCAAACTTCCCAATCGAATCATCCCTTTTGATATAACATTTACTTCCAAAAATTCTAAAATATTTAATAGTAGGAGTATGTCCCAACCATAATTCATAAGGGGTCTTACCAGTTTCACCTTTGATGTGAACTCTGTTGAATGTGTAGACTATTGTACTCATTGCTTCTCTCTAGTAGATGTGAGGAAATTTGGCTTCCATCATCATAGTTGTTGCTGCATTTAAAATGGTTCTATTCTTTCTTTCCACTACTCCATTCTGCTGAGGAGTCCTAGGTGTAGATAATTGTCTCCTAATTCCATTTGTCTCAAAATAATTGTTAAATTCATGAGAAGTGAACTCACTACCTTGATCTGATCTCAGACTTTTAATTTTCAATCCAATTTCTGTTTCTACCTTTTCTTTAAAGATCTTGAATTTCTCAAAGGCTTCAGACTTCTCCCTAAGAAAAGTAACCCACATCATCCTAGAATAGTCATCAATAATCAACATGAAATACCTATCACCTTGAAATCTTCTAGTCCTTGTTGGACCACATAAGTCGGTGTGAATCAAATCAAGTACATCATTAGATTTATCATGTATGCTCTTGAAAGAAGTTCTAACTTGCTTTTCTAATTGACATTCCTTACATATCAGATTATGAGGCTTCATAATCTTAGGTATATCTCTAACTGCCTTTGTTGAACTGATCTTGACAATAAAATCAAAATTAACATGACACAACCATTTATGTCATAACCAACTCTCATCAATATGAGCAATCAAGCATGTCTTATTACCAGTGTTCAAGTGAAAGATATTACCTCTAGTCTAAGTACCAGTTGCAATCTCCAAATGATTTTTGTTAATGATTTTGCATTTTCTATCTTTAAACTGAAGTTGGAAAGCCTTGTCCACCAATTGACCAACACTTAAAACATTATGCTTTAAACCTTCAACATAATAGACATTATCAGTATTATTCTTGCCATCAAGAGAATTAATACCTCTACCTTTGATCATACATGCTTTGTCATCTCCAAATCTGACTTGATCGACATTGTATTCTTGTAGGGACATAAATTTTCTTTTATCTCCAGTCATATGATGTGAGCATACACTATCAATTACCCATTCATCCTTGTCTTCAACTTTTTCTGCCAAGGCCTTTTCTTCATTCTTGATAGTCGGTTCTGGTTCATCTTCCTTTAAAGCATAGAACACCCATTCCTTTCCACTGTCGGATCCACTAGTAGAGTCTGCTACCAGTTCATCCTTAGAGTCATAACTTACTCCTTCCTCATCCTCTATGTAGCATTGTTTACTTTCCTTTAATCTATATATGTTCCTATTAGGCTTAAAAGATTTCTTAACTCTCTCTTCTTGCATTCCTTTCAGGACATATAGATGAAAAATGACCAATTTTCTTGAATCTATATCTGTTTTGATTAGGCTTAAAAGATTTCTTAACTCTCTCTTCAAATCTTGCATTCCTTTTAGGACATCTAGATGAAAAATGACCAATCTTATTAAATGCAAAACATTTAAAAGGTGCTTTTTCTTCATACTTACTTCCTATTGGTCCTTTAGGTACTCTTCTAGCAAATAAGGCTTCAAATTGCTCAAATTCTTCATCCTCTTTCCTCATATCTTCCAATTCTTTTGCATATAAGACTTTCTAATCACTTTTGCTGGTAGATGATGATGCATGAAAAGAAGCTTCAAACTTTGCAGCTCCATAAGGTCCAAATTCTTCAAGCTCAAAAGCAGATAATTTCCCAATCATAATGTCTTTGTTAACTGAAGTGTTTGCCATTGTTCTCAATTCATTAATTGTAGTTGCCTTCATCTTGTAAGCTAGTGGAAGGGCTCTCAAGACTTTGGAAACTATTTCATCTTCACTCAGATATCCTCCACAACATTGAATTCCCATGATAATTTTATTTAATCTTTCCATAAATGTAGCAATTCTTTCATTATCTTCTATATTCAAGTTATCATACCTTACCCGATAGCCATCAACTTTAGCAATTTTGATAGTAGGATCACCTTCATTCTGAGTTTTCAATTTATCTCACATAACCTTTGTTGATGATTTATTAATCAATCCCATGATTTTCTGATCAGTAAGTGCACACAAGAGGGCTTCTCTAGCTCTGCAATCATTTTCAATATTCTTGTCCAGATCTGCAGGAGCAGGATTGCCAGATGTCAGATCATAAGGTGTATATCCTTCTTAGTGATCTCCCAAATATCCTTGCCAATAAATCTAAGATGAGTCTCCATTCGGATTTATCATATTCCATAATTTGTTCCATCAAGCTTAGGGATTTCTCTTCTGAAAATAGTTATCAGTGGTTTAGAAGTATTAGTTGCCATAGGATCTACCTCAAGCGGTTAAGCTTCTGCAATGGAGGACCAAAATTTTGATACCAATTGTTAGGATAACCGGTGAACAATTGAGAGGGAGAAGTGAATCAGTTGTTACCAGATTATATTTAAAACCACTTAATAACCTTTAACCGAAGCACATAAACATTGAATATCAGAATAGTAGAGACAAATATAGGTAAGCAATAAAACTTAAGAATGAAACAAAGAATTAACACAATGCAACCATACCACATAACACCATGATTTATATGTGGAAAACCCAGTAAAGGGAAAAACCATGGTGGGAAGCCTACGCACAGTTAGATGATACTTCTACAAAAAGTATGTGATACATTAAGGGGCCTGCACATGCAGGAAGGCACACTACCTAGAGTGTACTGCTCATTACAAAAGTGTCTCACAGACTACAAAGAGGTTATAACCACCTCAAGATATGTGGACAACAATCTAGAATAATGAACTTCTGGAGATAGCATCTACCATTCCTGATTATAGTCATGGTTAAGCTCAATACCAGAGGCCTTTGACCTCTTACTTAAACCCAATTCGATCACCTATGATCGACCAAATCTCCTTCACATATGATATTACATTCCACAACCATGATCATTACATTTCCATTCCCATACCATTTCATGATCTACAATGAGATATTACATCAATTTATACAAACCCTAAGGCCTAAACCAATTAGGTCGGCCACCTAAAAGAACAATAAGATCATTACATACATCCATATTACAATGATATGCCATGTTAGCTTTAGATCGAAACAACAATAACCAATCCATAAATCATCCCAGTAATGTGTAGAGAACATGTTAACATGATACCGGTCCATAACCTAGATAGGTACCGGACCCAATCTGGGTTCACCACGCCAAAGTGATGTCTTCAATTAGTTGAGGCACAATCAAGGATCACCTTCTGCATCCTTAGTTCCATCTAGAAGCCACACCAACACCACTTAGCATTTTTTCAAGGTTTCTCAATGAATGCTATGTCGGTTAAACCATAAACCCATACCGGTAACATGAGATCTTCTACCGGTAACCAACCATAAAAGATAGTGTTGACATCAATGACAAAACATCAATGCAACACATAATCAATTATCCATATTGACAACATAAACATATACATTGATAACAAATAGCACTATGTGATAAACATAAGCACTACAAAGATAGGGCTAGACAAGAAATACCACGTAATAAACATAAGTACTACTAAGATAAGATAAATAAGTAGCACCATGAGATAAACATAAGCACTACTAGGATAGGATAATTCCAAGAGTTGACATAATGAAATTGATGCAATTTGCTTGGTATGATTGTTGGAGTACTTTCCTCTCTTGGATTCATGAGAGAGATATCCCATGACATAGAGACTTTAGTCATAGTGGTCAGAGGATGACCATAGGGTGATAGAGATGATGGGGTTGAGACACATCATGTTCATGCCAAAGATTTGAGTGAACATGGGATTGTTGTCCACATTAGTAGAGTGATGGAACTTAGAGACCTACTTGTTTCATTTGCCAAACAATGAGATGTTGGTTATATTGGAGGATTTTTATAGGATAATCTACATTCCCATTATTGGAGAGATAGTAGTTTATGACCGAGACAGAGATGAGGATGTGTTGCACCAAGTATTCAATGACAAAGACTTGGAGATCCGAGGGGAACATGTGAGTTGGGAGACTATGTATGCCAATAGAGAGGTTCTAGTATCAGTCATGGGTAGAGTGATCAGTAGATTCTTATTCCCATATAGGATGACACATGGACTAGCGACTAGCTGGGGATGGGCCATGGAGATTCTAATGACTTAGAGTACCTGATTTGCATGGGGTCCATGTGTGTTGGCCCACTTTTATAATGAGCTACACCAGTTTGTATATCTTGAGGGATACGGAATCAAATGTGGAGTCACATTACTATAGGTATGGGAATATGAGTACATTGTAGTGACCAGTCTAGTATGCTTTATATTCAGGGAACACAGGCATTCCTATGTACATTTCTATTATATGATCACTTTCTAGCCTTGGTTGGGGAAGTTAGAATACAAGAGGAGGGTCATTGATGACATAGATATAGTGATATGGAGACCCTACCTCGATTGCGAGGATTCGCCAGAGGATATGATAGAGCTCCGATTTTTCTACAAGGCCAGGTGTTTGATTACAAAGACACCCTATATACTAGATAGGCATTTACTAAATAGGATATCTAGGCAATTTGGCAGGGTACAAAAAATTCCTCGAGGATAAAGTGAGTTCCCATGGACAGTGTGAGAGCAAGTACATTGGGGACCAGTTTTGTCATATGAGACTATAGTGGCCAAGTTTCAAGCTCTTGTCCTGATGTCTTGGGATATATAGGGGGATATTGTAGATGCAGGGATGATGCCTAATTATAAGGATTACTTCATAGCACACCTATTTCCATTATTGACCAAACTAGTGGAGCCACCACCGAGACTAGATGATGATGACGATGACGAGGATGGGAGACTAGGCTAGAGGAGATGGCAAAGAGGAGAAGCTAGAAGGGTGGTGTAGGGGAGGGGAGGAGGAGAGGGAGAGGGAGGCCAAGATGGTAGGCCACCTAGGCCACCATGAGGGAGAGGGGGACAACTAGCATAGGTTGCCCTACAAATATAGGGTGAGCAAGTGCAGAGATAGGATGCCCCATAGTAGGCCGAGGGAGGCGGAGAGGATGAGGGATGGGAGCTATCCATGCTTTGGGAGAAGGTTTAGAAATAGACCAAGGATATAGAGGTCTTGGAGGCATAGGTGGCTAGGTTAATATGAGAGCTACAGGAGGTTTAGAATGAGAGGGATAGGGCTATAGAGAGATATACCATTATAGAGGAGACCATTTGAACCATAGGGGCTACTCAGCAGGGGGACATAGCTACAAGTTATGCATTTTTCCTCAGAGTAGTAGGTGAAATTAGCTACTAGAGGAACCTTTATGAGGCAGTAGTTCTACAACATCTAAGGGTAGGGGGCTATAGATAGGAATCCCATAAAACATCAAGGAGATAGAGGTAGAGGGCATTGAGTGGTGGATTCATGGGACCACCACAAGTAGGATCAACAGGGGAAGGATGGTGAGGGGATCCAAGAGCTGGACTATCAGGGGCTCAAATTCCACTGAGGCCTACCATATCTAAGGGAGGAAATTCATCATAGTCCTCTCGAGTCCATTTTGCATTAGTTTTGTATGATGATATAGACACCTGGGACATTTGTATTCATATGAAATTTTTTGACATCATTGTATCATGATAGTAATTTTTCGATATATATGCGAGAGATGATCTATTTTGGTGACAACTATATGCTTATGATCTTATGTGATATTTTTATTTATGATGATTCTATGATGCAATATGATTCTTATGAGATGTATTTATGTTTCTATATGCTCATGTTATGTATGATGTTATTATGCTTATATGATCTTACTATCATGATGATGCAGTTAATTTAAGTTTATGTATGATATTATGATGCAATTATAACCAATGTTATGATAGTTACATGATGCACTTTATTTATGATGATGTGATGTATGCAATGTGATTTCTATATATGTAAAATTTATAATATAGACTAACATATGATGATACAGATGGACACTACATGAAATGTAAATATTTTTGGTGTGTCATTATACTCAGTCATATCATTTCAGACTACACAAGCTCAGGGAAGAATAAATGGAGGACACATGGGAAAGGGAGATGGAAGGTATAAGATATGGAGGTGAATGAGCTTCTTGTGCAACTATCATCATTAAGCTTATTATGTAAAATGTGTTGTGACCATCTAGATATAGGTTCGACCTAGATAGTCATTGTATCATTTGCATGGAGATCATATAGTTGCAAATAAGGAATGTCCCCATTCACACTAGACCCACAATGTCCTAATGTGAATCCTTGGATGAACCATAGTGCTACTAAGATACAATCCACAAACTACATATAGGTGATCATGCCCCATCCCGACCACTCTATTCATAGACATCCTTGAGAAGCATAGGAAACCTAACACCATAAAAAATCAAATCAAAATAAATTCAAAGACTTGACACCAACATAACTTGAAATCCTAAAGTTATAAGTGTATCTTGTCACATATGTTAGCATGTTTAATCTGGTCACAATGTTGTCATTGTGACAAAGGACAAATAATGTTGAAAAACCCTATTGTAGTCAAAGTCTACATATGAAACCGACTTACTCCATGAAACCAATACTTTATTGTGGAGGAGAGCGAACACTTTATTACAGATTGGTGATGTGAGTGATCTTTTATTGTGGATTGTGTGCATAAAGAAGGAAGGAATGAAAAGATGATGTTCCTCAAAATATGTGATGCCAAGGTTCCACTTCCATCACTAGGTTTAGGATCTACCCCCAGTTATAGATAGGACCTAATTTATTATTGGTGAAAGAAAATAGTGAAATGTTTTTATTATGGATAGCGAACCAAACGTAGGTAGATAAATAACAAGCTATGATGGGGATGGGAAGGTTTATTAATGAATGAGAGGTTGTGATTGTTTGCAAAGTGAAAGGGTGAAACTGAGTCCCAAAGGAGGGAGGAGTAAAAGTCTCTACACATGGCACTAGTAACCCATTTTTCACCATGGTACTTGTCCAAGGCACCACTTAAGTTTTTTTCACCGTTGGATGAATTTATTTCTCTTCACTTTTTTCCATTTTTCAATTTTTTTTGTGTCACAAGGTGCCTATTTGCCAGGTTTTCACCAAAGTGATGATTTTTTTTTTTCATTTTTTTTGTATTTTTGATATTTTTTTTGTTTTTTGTACTTTTTATTAGGATTCTCTGAAAAGTTATGTATAAAACCTGCAAAGGTACATTCTATTGATAGGATCATCCAATGGTTATACTTCTGGTATTGATAACTAATATGGACCTAAGCCATAAACTATTGTGATATGTAAGGACCGAGACAATTTGGTTCAAACTTGCCTTATTTCTCTCTATCCTATTTATTTTTGTGGTTTTCTCTTAGGACCAAGTCACCCACCTCAAATGTGTGAGGTTTCCCTATGTGGCTATAACTATGACTCATGCATTGTTGATATGCTTTCAAGTGATTGAATGCATTTTGTCAACAAATCTAACAATTCCAAATCCTACAAGCGGGAGACCATGTAGTCTTTTTCACTAATAAGATCATGTAAGGAGACCCATAAAGATGATAACTCAACCTCAATGGGCAAGATGGCTTCAACACTATAGACAAGTGAATAGGGAGTGGCTCTAGTAGGTGTGTGAACACTTGTGTGATAGGCCCAATGTGCAAGATTAAGTTGGACATGCAAGTTACGACCAGTTTCATAGATTGTCTTTTTAAGGATTTTGAGGATAGTTTTGTTCAACACCTCGACTTGACCATTACCTTGGGGATATTATGGAGTGAAAAAGCAATGGTGGATTTTTAATCGGTCACAAAGCTCATGAATATCATGGTTTTTGAAGGGATGTCCATTGTCTATGACAATGGAAATGGGAACACTATATCTGAAAAATGATGTAATTGAGGATGAAGGTTGCAATCTGCTTAACAGTTATTTAGGTGAGAGGGATGGCCCCAATCCACTTTGTGAAATAATCAATGGTTGTGAAGATGAATTTTTGGTCATTGGATTGTGGAGGGTGAATCTTTCACATTAGATCAAGTCCCCACTAACAAAAGGGCCATGGAGTAGAGATAAGTTGAAGTTCTTGTGCTGATGCATGTATCAAGTCTCCACGAATCTCACATTTCTTACATTTCTTGACAAATCGGTATGAGTATTTCTCCATTGTAGGCCAGTAATAACAAGTCCTCATAAGTTTCTTAGCTAAGGTTAGACCAATAGAGTGAGTCTATACCTTTGTTGACTTCACGTAACATGATTTGACCTTCCTCACTCTCTAAACATATAAGAAGAGTACCATCAAGACCCCGTTAATAGAGTGTGTTGGCTATGATGATGCAGTGGGAGGTTTGGAGGATGAAGGTATGATGTTGGTTATTGGAAAGGTTAGGTAGAAGGGATTTATTGTGAAGGTAGGTAAAATATTGTCATATCAAGGGGAATCAAGACCAATAGCACATATTAATTCAGATGGAGTGATCTCATATGCAAAAACCAAAAGATTGTCCACCAAGACCTCATAGCGAATCACATTTTGTGGCATGTGATCCATGAGGCAATGGTAGCCATGGCCTCTGTATCTTGATTATTCTCTCTTAGTATTTTCTCAAAGACTATCTTTGTGGAATATTTCTTGAAGTCATCCACCATTTTCTTGTAAGGCATTAGCTTTTCATTTTTGGTTTGATAATCATCATTTTTTTGATGAATTACAAGTTGAGAGTGCCAAAAAACATGAAGCTCTTGGATCTTCTAGTGAACTCCAATTCATAGACCTGTTGTTAATGCCTCATATTTTGCGATATTGTTCGTTCAAGGAAAGGAGAACTGATATGATTTAGGAATAGAATATCCTTGAGGTGTGATGAAGAGTATACCTACTCCTACTCCATGTTGTGTAAATGATCCATCAAAGTATAGTTTTCATAATCTGGATTTTGTCACTATGAAGAGGATTCATCCAAAAAATTTGAAACAATAGGAGAATCATCGATCATTGTTTCATCTACAAGTTAGTCTTCAATGACTTGTCCTTTAATAGCTTTTTGTCCATGTATACAATGTCAATTTCACTTAACATCATGACCCACTTTACCAGCCCACCTGAGAGAGTTGTTTTGTTGAGTATATACTTTAGTGGATCAATTCTTGCTACAAGCGTTGTCTTATGAGTTGGCATATAATGATACAATTTTTGTGAAGAAAAAACTATGGCAATACACATGTGCTCAGTTGGAGTGTAATTAAGCTCATATCCTACCAATGTATGCATGATTTAGTAGATGGCTTGTTCTTTTCCTTCATGGTCTTGTTGTGCCAAAAGAGCCCCTAGTGTTGTCAATATTGCTAATATGTAATGTAGTCATGGTTTTCCTTGAATTGGTGGCATAATAATTGATGGATTCAAGAGATATTCCTTAAGAAATTGAAAATCTTGTTGGCACTTGTCATCCCACTTAAATTTTATGTTCTTGTGAAGAAAATGTTGGAACGGATGACACTTATCTGCGAGTTGTGCTATAAACCTACAAATTGGCTGGAGCTTTCCTTGCAATGATCTGAGTTGACTGATATTCTTTGGAGGCATCTCTAAAATTTCTCTGAATTTTATTGGATCTACCTCAATACCTCATTGTGACACAACATATCCTAGGAGTTTCCAAGAGGTCACTACAAAGACACATTTCTTGGGATTCAATCTGACTTTGTATTTTTCCAAGCGATCAAAAACCACTGCTAGGACATCCAAATGTTCTTCCCTTGTAACTAATTTTTCTAAAATATCATCTACATAATCCTCCATGGTAATATGCATGATATCATGAGATATTGTTGTTGTGGCTCTCTAATATGTGACACATGTATTCTTTAATCCAAAGGGCATGATGTTCCAACAAAAGGTACCTTGTGGACATGTGAATGTTGTCTTGTATAGATCTTTAGGTGCTATCTTAATCTGAGTGTATCCAAAGAATCCATCCATAAGTGATAACATTGTGTGGCCTGTTGTGAGATCAATGATCAAATCAATGTTTGGTTGGAAAGTCATCCTTGGGACAAGCCTTGTTTATGTCTCTAAAATTGGTGCATGTCCTTATGTTTCCATCTAGTATCCTAACAGGTATGAGATTGGAAATCCATTCAGGATAATCAATCGGCTTGATGAAGCCAACATCCAACAACTTTTCAAGATCAACTTTCACTAGTAGTGACACATGTGGATTCATCTTATGCAATTTTTGTTTGACTGGTTTGGCATGTGGAGTAGCTATCAAGTGATGTATAACCAAATCAAGATCTAGTCCAAGAATATATATGTAAGAACATGCAAAATTTTGTCAATAAAGTCATTGGGGTCATCACTGGTACTCCCCATCAGTCTTGATTGTGAAAGAATCTAAATCAACATCACTAGAAGGACACTCAGCAACAAGAGTTCTCACTTTTGTGGTTTTTTCCTAGAGCCTTGAGACATAGAGGGTTCAAGATTCCAAAAAGTCTTTATCCATTCTTCACCACTATCTTTCTTATCTTGAGATCTAGAACTTGATGTTTTTGCTTAGACAACTTTGAATAATTCTCTAAATTTTTATTCCTCAATGGGTTCACCGGGTCCTCTGAAAGGATTTTTCAAGCTCATAATAATTGGATGATTTGTTATAACCCCATTTCCATTCATTTGAATATGTAGAAAATCATCTTTCTAGTTGTTGATCTTTGGTGGAAGTGATATAGGTGATTTGCAATGTTGCTTGAGAATCAAGACCACATAATCTTAATGGTGCAAAACCAAGTCCTTTTGTCTTCTATTTCATTGGTACTAGATCTGGTTATAATGGTTCCACAGTACCTTTCTTTTGTAGGCCAAGAGGAAATTTTCCATCAAATCCCATCTTTTGTAGAATCTTGAAGCCTTTTACATAGTTCTCAACTGGTATTGTGATGCGGTCTTGATTTGGTTGTTCTTCTCATTCTTTGCAAACCATCTTGTAGATATTTTCTTCTTCAATTTCACCTGATCTTTTAAAAGTAGTGGGATCCCATTTTAGGATTATTGTTGATATCTTCTTAAAAATATGTGGTCTACCATAAGTCTTGGGAGAGTCCATCAATTGCCTTAAGTACATGGTTTGATTTAAGTTGTATTCTCCCAAGCCTTTATCCTTCAATTTCCTTTTGAGTTATGCTTTCTTTGAAGTGAAAACTTCCAAAGATGTTGGATCAATGTATGTCAAAGATGGAGTAGCTTCCTGATTTATTGGGACTATCATTTTAGGTCTTAGTCAAAGATTGTTTCAATACATCTATGTATTGTTAGACTTGAGTCAATAATGTTGTCATTGATGTCAAACCATCCATCCATTGTGGACCAAATAGTGTATGTGGTTTGGATGTTATGGTTGTTGTTTTATGCAAGGATTGTATGCAATTAGTATGGATGTCCAGTTCAGATGTTGTGGTTTTGGTCAGAATTTATTATGCAGCATGGACAGCCCTAGATGATGACTTTAGAGGTTTCATTGAGTTCTCATTGATCTTGGAATCTTGGTGTTAGGATTTCTCATTGATCCCAATATCAATTATGTGTCTTGATGTTAGCAATTTTGGCAATTATCAGAAGTATCTTTTTGAGTTTTGTGTTGCAGTTTTCTTGGTATGTGTGGAGCCTACATTTTGGAGATATTGAGATTGATCTTGTGATTATGGGTTAGTATTCTTGGGTCTATATGACCCTATCCCTTTTCAGTAATCTCGCTATATGAATTGGCAATTGGAGTATGTAAAGGAAGCATGTAGAATTCTTGCAGAGGCTGATATAAGCATATTGATAATGTGTTGGGCTTGGCCGACACACTATTTTGTAGTTGTGCCCTCCGGTATATATACATATACATATGTAGTATCATAATGAAGAAAAAGAATTAGTTGAGTGAGTGAAGGTATGTGAGATATGAAAAATAAAGTTGGCAATGAGGATAGTAGTGTGTGTGAAGTGTGAGTTACAAACAATAAAGGTAGACAATGTTGCAGCAGTCCTTTAACAGACCTACCGTAGAATAGTTGTACAGAGATCTCTAACCAAAACTACTGTAGAGTTTGTGATTTGTAATTTAAGCTTAAACTTGGAACTGATCCCATGCATTCAAAGATGAAAACCTTCTCAATTCAACCTTTTTCAGTTGTAGTGAGCATTTCAGTAGTGAGCCATCTCTGTGTATATTTATAGTGATAAGTCCAACAGTGAGCCACCCCTTTGTAAATACAATTCTAACTAGTTATATTGTCCTGAGAGTTAGCACTCTTTGTGGTTTTTCCCAATTGGGTTTTCCACATATAAAATCTAGTTTTCTTCTTGTGGTTGTGTTCTTCATGTTTATTCTACATTAACTACTTTATATCAGTCAATTTTGTTTGATATTTTTGTGGACAATTATAATTGGTGAAAGGTTTTCTTTAATCTATGGGAATACTGATTCACCCCCCTCTCGGTATTTTGGTTCTTTCAACTTGATCAACATGGATTTGGGTCCCCTTTAACAGTGACTTTGGTTCCATTGTGTGGGAACTTAATGCATTGATGATAAGTTAAAGGTACTACTCTCATGGCATGTATCCATGGTTGTCCCTAAAGATATTGTATGTGAGGTGAAGATCAAGGACTTGGCAAACCACATCCTTTTTTACTGGCCCAACTCTTAGAGGTAGAGTGATTGTTCCCTTTGAGAAATGTTCTTCATCATCATATGCCTTTATGGTGATCTTTTTCGTATAATCCACAACATTTTTAGAGAATCCCAATTCCAAGATATCTTTCAATGTACAAATATTGAGACATGCTCCTTCGTCTATCAAGACTTTTTTGTGCAGTATTTATGGAGGAAAGCTTCAATGTGAAGTGGTGTATTATGTGGTTGTTGTGGAGATGCATCATCTACTTCTATGAATGTAATGCAATGAGGGGTAGAAAGGTGTCCCACCATGGCTTGAAACTGGTCCATGTTTAGATTAGTGGGAATGGATTTCTCTCTCAAGGTTTTGTCCAAAATGGCTTTGTGTGAGGGTAAATGCTCAAAAGTTCAAGGATTGAAATAATAGCGGGTCTCTTTCCCAATTGGTCTATAAGGTCATATTGGTTGATGAATGATGATGAATTTATTTTGGATGTAACACCTTGTAAAGTAACTTTACCCCTTAGAGTAGTGGCATTGCATTTGGGGGCTTTGCCTTTAATGGTTATGGTAGACACGTGGTTGTTCAATTTGGTAATATAGTTGATGATGTAATCATATGCTATAATAGTGTAATTAGCATCATTTTTTGTCTTAGGGGATTTTCCCTTATCATGTTTTGGAAATGGTTCCTTGAACATCACATTCTCTTCATTGGACGTATGACCATCAACTTCTATTGTGCCATTGTCAATAAGATCCTAAATGAGAAAATTTCAATTTGTGAAAATTGCTAGTATTATGGCCCGTGGTGTTTTGATATTAACAAAATTCATTATCAATCCACCATGAAGGTTTTACCCTTGGTTAAAATGGTTGATAATATAGAAATGTAATAAGCTTCTAACCAACTTCTTCAATGCACTTTCAATTAGTTCTACCAAAGGTGTGTACTTCCTTGAAGGTCTTGGTGCTCTTTATGTATTCACTTTCTTATTGGATGAACTAGCATGGGGAAAATTTATCTTTGGATTGACCATATTGGCATCCACAACTCCATCAATGATGGTATTCTTGTTCTTGTTATAAAATAAAGGTTTGTCTTTCCCATTAGGATCATCTTTGTTCTCTTTAAATAACTTGATGGTGCCTTGCTCAATTAGTACTTTCTCAACTAATAGATCTTTTTCAATAACTTCCTTGAAGGTGGAAAAACATGCCATTTGAATTTCATATCCAATATCTTTGTTCACATTTTGGGTAAACATCTCAACCATTTACTTTTTTGGAATTTGACAAGGGCAACAACTAGACAAACTTTTTCATCATTGTAAAAATGACGCCAAAGACTCCATTTTTCTGCTTTGTGTTGTATAATGTGGTCAGTGATACCTCACTTTCGATTTTGTATGAGAAATTTTGTATAAAGGCCTTTGTTAATTCACCCCGTGATTTGATCTCAGGCAGAAGTTATGAAAACCATTACATGGCTTGTCCACCTAAACTTTGTGGAAATAATCTCATCAAGTAGGAATCTTCTTTTGCCACCTCTATGCAAGATATAAATAATTATCTAAATGTATTCCTTAAGATCTCATTTTCCTCTATACTTGTCAAAATTAGGTACCAAAATGAGGAGGAAAAGGAGGCATTAGTATGCTTCTATCGTATGGATAAGGACACATGTCTTTAATGGTGTAGTCCTTTGTTGGTGTTTGTATACTTGCTATTTTTTGTTGCAATTCTTTAATTTGTTGTTTCAAATCACTAGATGGTGCTTTGTCTCTTTGAGCTATTCCCCATGCCTGAGCCATCAAGAGGAGGAGGAGGACTGTAATTCATGTAAGGATGATATTGATCATATATGTTCTCATATGGTGGAGGAACACATTTATTGTATGGGCCACCTAGAATGGTATTATGATAAGGATAATTAGGCCTAGGATGATTGTATGTGTCATGAACATGGGCATAATTGGTATTTTAAGCATGATTTTAAGTATTGCCACCAAATTTAAATTGTGGTATTCTTGTGTAGGTATTATCATGATCTTGGGTATTCTCTTGTTGTTGGGTATGAGCATTGTTAATCCTTCGGTCTTGTAATGTACGTGCACAGGGTTGTTCATGAGTATTTATAGCATCATTGGTACAACCATGAGTATTATTCACTGTGGGTTTTTGAAAAAAGGATGAAGATGACTCAGGCATGGTATGCTCACGCCTATTTCCACCATGATTTTCATCAGCTTGATTGGGATCCTCTTCCAAAATTTGTGTCACATCAAAGTCATTGGGTAATCGTGCACCACTTTGTATTGACATGTGTAAAAAGTGTTGGTAGCCTCTTCTCATAATCATTTCAACCAATCCATTAAATCACTCATCAAACATGGTGTCTTGAATCTCTGTAGTAGTAAATGACTCATTGTCAAATTCTTGTGCATTACTGCAATTTTCAAAGGATCGTGAGTTGTAAAACTCTTCTTCATCAAACTCATATGTTTCTATGTTTAGAGATGTTTGAGTTTCTTTGGCTTTTCTTCTAGACCTTTGTGAATAGATTTCGACTATGAAATAAACTTGCCTAAAGTGGAGTATAGAAAAATATGAAGAGTATGGAAGATAAATGGGGTGTGAAATGGAAAATAAATCTAGGGTTGTCTTGCAATATCCCAAAATGTTGGTCCAAGATAAATGTGATGATCTAAGAAAGTTGTGGCTTCCTAGGAGATGATAAACTCCAATGGGGGTAAGTTGACCTTAACTTGAGATGTCCAAACAGTACCCAAGATGATAAATCTGATGTGGGAACCACCTAGAGATGTATGTGATGTGTTTGCAAGATAGGATCACGACTACTTTTGACTCTAGTTGAAAAAGTATGAATGGGGGTTTGAAAATGATGTCTAAAAAATTTCTTAAAGTGAATGGAAAGCCATGAGATGATGATGGTTGACCTAAATGGAATCCTATGGAATCAACCTTAGAAGCTCTTGTAGACACCTAAAAATGTCTCATTGATCATTTACTAAGTTTTCATCTAAATTAGTTAAATAACTCTTTAATTATTTAATTAAGTTAATTAATCTTATTCTTCTAATTTCATATTTCTTTGTCATCTTACTAATTATTCCAATTTCAATTCTATCATCATTTAATTAGTTTCTAACATTAATTAAATATTTATTATTTAATTTTGATTATTAATCCTTCAATTTAAATAATCTTTATTATTTAAAAAAATTAATTTACAATTTCTATCTTTAATCAATTAATCATTCAACCCTTTTCTAGGTATTATTTAAATATTATTATTTAATTAATTGTGATTTTAATTCTTTAATTTAAATAATCTTTATTATTTAATTAAAGTCCATTTCTAAATAATTAAATAGTTTCTTTAAATTATTTAATTAACTAATTATTCCTCTAATTCAAAATCCAATTCCTCTAATTCTAATATCATTTAATTTCATTAATTCTCCAAATTCTTGTAATTTAATTTAATTTCTAATTTCTCCTAATTTCGAATACATGTGCATGATTTCAAAAATCAAATTGAATTCCAAAGTCAAGTTCTAAATATATTCAAATAATAAATTGAATTTAAAATAAATTCAATATTTGAATTAAATCTCATGCAAAGATTAAATTGAAAATCCAAGATAAAGTTCAAGCACATGCTAAATTAATTAATTCAATCAATTAATTAATTAATTCAATTATCTCTTCAATTCCTATTTCTATATTTTAGTTAGCTTTTTCTAAATAAAGCTCTCGACCAGCTTTCAATCAGTTAACTATCTCCTCCTCTTTATTTCCTCCAGTCACCCTTTTTAATCTTTCAATCAACTTTTTCTCAATTAGTTGACTCATTTAATCTATTTAATCTATAATGTTTCATCTCTAAATCAGCAGTTCAACTATCAATCAACATGTGAGCTCACCTGAGTTCCACCTCTTGATCAATTTGTTCCACCTCTCAATCAATTATCATCCAATTATCTTTAAATTGAGCATTCAATTGCTCACAATTCCTCTAAATCATGAACTTTGAATCTTTGTGCCATTTGCAAGTTGCTAGCGCGATATCTAAGAGCCACCATAGCACAAAGAAGAGAAGAGAAATGGAAGCTATATGCAGTCATGGAATAGGGAGAATTGATTGATAAACTTTACATTCATGTTTCTTGCTTTTGCATTATTTCATTGTGTTTTTGTTTGAATTCTATTAGGATAGGGATTTGTGATTTCTCCCTTTTATTTCTAGTTGATTTGATTATAAATTTTAGCATACAAAATTTTGGTGAACCCGACGTGAACTAACAACAATTGAATCTTTTGTATTTTCTATGTGATTTTGTAGATCATGTGGATTTTTTTTTTTTTTTTGCAGGATTGTATGGATTGCATAGCAGATCCAACGATTACACAATCGTGTTATAGAATCACGTAATCGCATAGACAAGATCGCTTAATTGAGCATACAAGATCATGCATTTGTGCGGAATCCATCACGCAAAAGCCTTTACTCTGTCACGCATTTGTCAGGGTTATTTCTGTGTTTGTTTATCTACTATTTCTTGTTTCCTGCTCTATGTTATGTTAAATTCTATATGAAATTGGTTAGATTAGAATACGGTTTACATTTGTTACATGCTTTAATTATGACATCTTATAGCACCAAAAGTTCCAATTCAGAATTTCAAGTGCCAGGAGGACGAAAGAACAAAGAAGACAAGCTAGATGCTATCAACAAATCCTAAAGGTAGAAAAGAAGATACAAGATCTAGAGGACCAACCAGGCATTGACAGATACAACAACCTAGTTCTCTCGTATAGAGTAAAATATGATTTTCTTAACATAGAGTAGATGATGAGAGATCTTGCTAGGGCATCACAATCTGTTTTGCAAGTTCCAGATTAGAATTAGCTTTGTTATTTTAATTTTTTTTGTTTGGTATGTCTGTGTATCACGCATTCACTTTGTCAGAATCACACAATCACTCTGTCAGAATCACGCAATTGCTTTGTCAAAATTATGCAATCGCTCTATCAGAATTATCCAATCGATCATACAGTATCACACAATCACTCAGGTATCATTATGCATTCATTTTTCTTAATTGTTAATCTTCTATTTTTTGTCAATTTTCTTGGGTTATTGATTATCTATTTGCAGCATGTGGCAAATTTATAGAGAGGATTGGATTATTATTGAAACATAAACACTCATTCTATTACACTTCAATTTTGGGCTTAAAATAAACATGGTTAAAATGGACATGCATGTTATCACACTTTAGTTTTGGGCTTAAAATAAACATGGTTAAAATTGACATGCATGTTATCACATTTCAATTTGGTGTTTTAAAATTGACACGCACATGTGTATCTCACACCTAAACTTTGGGTTTTAAAATGAATGTGAATCAGGCTTATCAATAGAATAACTCACATTTCATTTTTCTTAAGGGAAAGAACTTTTTTATTGTGTTTGGGGTGGACCTACTGTTGCTTTAACTACCTTTCCACCTGCCTTCGGGGTCTTGGGAGAAAGTCATAATGTGATAACAACACCCAAAATTTTCATTTTAGTAGTGAAGGGTATCTTTGACTAGGGATTTCATATCCCCGTAGAGGTACTTCGAATTGGGATGCATTGGGGATATCATCTCTCCCAGCGTACTCTCGAGCGGGGTTTTTGAGCCGCTATATAAATATACTAGTCAGGTGGCTAGAGTGTTGAGTGAATTCAACGTATGTAAGGGCCTTCCCTGCACCAATAAGATCAACTAAAGTATTAAGTGGTTTTCTCTCAGAATCCATCATTGGATCGGGACCCCTCAAAATTTTACAATAAGAACGAACTTAGTAGCCCAAATCCTACATTCAGTGATTCCAGGAGTGCAGATCATACCCCATAGATATCCCTCATGTACCTTGCATTATGAGACAAAAATCCATCGGTGATAAGATCTTTGGATATTTGGGGTAAGAGAGACTGGAATGCCTGAGAAGTGTGTGCCATGGAGTGGATCCAATGCTGCCAGACACTCTATCTATTCATCTTGTTTCGGTATTTTGATGCAGGGGCATCATTGAATAGTGTCCACTTTCCAGCCTAATATTGTATTCTATGTATCATTGTACTAGACCAGTATTGAGTCAGTATTTAAGCTATTTCAGGCCCTATCTTACGTATCTTTGAATTCTCGGAGTTGGTCATAACGCATTTCAGTTAGCTATACCTATCTTCAAACAACTATTCTCGGATTTGGAAAACAACAAACTTGTCCTACACATAGAATTACTGGAAACAAAGTTCATCTTGAAACATCAGACAATCTTGCAAACTCAAAATTTTACATACTTGTGACCATAGGCAGTCCTTGCATAAGTCCTCATTTACATCCTTATTATCATCCTTATAAGTTGCATAAGTCCTCATTTACATCCTTATTATCATCCTTAGAACTTGCACAAGTCCTCATTTATGTCCTTATTATTGTCCTTAGAAGTTGCATAAGTCCTCATTTACATCCTTATTATTCTCCTTAGAAGTTGCATAAGTCCTCATTTGCGTCCTTATTATCATCCTTAGAAGTTGTATAAATCCTAATTTACGTCCTTATTATCATCCTTAGAAGTTGCATAGTCGTCATTTACGTCCTTATTATCATTCTTAGAAGTTGCATAAGTCCTCATTTACGTCCTTATTATCCTCCTCATATACATCCTTAAATTTGGTCCTTATTAGACTTCATATACATCTGTCTTAGTCCATCATCATTTTCATAATCATCCTAGAAAGTCATAGCATGTGTCTTAATGGGTCTCCTAGGTGATGGTTTTCTCCCCTTTGAGCAACCTAATCTAGTGCCAAATGGCGGTCAATGAGAAATCATTGACAGTTTAGGTAACTTGTCCTGGCAATTAAAGAGAAATGCACCTCATTATATAGGAGTATAAAATTGCCCATAGAATGGATAGAGAAATTGCTTCAGAACTTCTAAGAGAAGAGCTTGAAAAACTTGCATTACAAAAATCTTGAAATACTCAACAAGTTTCACGTCAAAATACTCAATAGAGAGTCTGGTCTAGTGTTCCATATTCCATATTTGGGTCGAGAGTCTTAGATTATTGTCATCTTGCATTAGGTTCTAAACCATCCTCATATAGAAGTCTTAAATGCCCGTCACAAAAGGCAAAAAGTAAGATGGACCCAAATAGTGACCTGACAGTAAATCCAACTTGGAACATGGACATATCAAGTAGTCAACAGTCCAATCCTCAGGAAATGCCCACAATACACAAGCTACAACAAAATTTAACATGCGAAGAGATTGAATCAGCTCAACAGAACCCACATGTCCTTATGATATTAGACGCTCTTATACGTAATGATAGGGACAAATATATCTCGTTGTTATTACAAAATGGGGCCAAATTACCTGAAGGTTTTGATATCACAACAATCTTACCACTAGGATATACTTTAGGTCCAAATAGCAATCAAGTACCACATATGACACAAATGCAAGCGATGACCTCAAGTTTTCCTTAGAATGCACCAACATCATCTATACAAACAAGTCTTTTCAAACGTGACTTCTCAATCAAGTGCATCATCCTCAATAATAAATGTTAGCACACCAACACAGGCTATACTGGTAATGTCAAGTGTCTCAGCACCTATTCAAACACAAATTCCTCATACAACAAGTGCGACTTAACCTTTGGTTTCCTATTCTATAGGATCTACATATAGTCATCAGAATACAAATCCAGGTTCCGCTAATACAATTAGTACACCCCATTCAAACATGGGTTCACATGTTGCTTATTTCACAGTACCTAGCAGAACCCATAACACATGAAATCATAATTATGGTACCTTTCAACAACCTCCTCATTATACTACCATGAATCCTTTTGTGGGAAATATACATGTGCAAAGTGTACCCCTAACTCAAACAAATATTTTTTCCCAACAAGTACAGAATCTACAACAACAGATGGAAACTATACAAACCGGTAATGATAAAAAGAGCTACACAATGCAGGACTTATGTCCTTATCCTTTTGATCACACATTATACATGTCGCCTTTCCCACCACATTTTTAAATACCAAAATTTGACAGATACTGAGGGAAAGGTGATCCTAGAGATCACATCAGAGAGTTTTTTACGACATGTATAGAGGTTGCATCTAAAGACACTTATCTAATGAGACTGTTTCCTAAAAGTCTGGGAGGCTTAGCCTTGGAGTGATTTTCACATCTACCACCAACTATTACATCATGGGGTGAATTCGCTGAACATTTCATTGCTAACTTCTCACATAACATTGAAATTCCAGTCACTTTGATGGACTTATGTGCCGCAAAACAATATGAGAATGAAAAATCTATGTCCTTCATACAAAGATGGAGAGATCTATATAGGAGATGCAAGACTATTATTCCTGAAATAGAGCAAGTTGACATGTTCACAAAAAAATTAATCCCTAAAATCAAGTACCCAATACAAATGCAATGTTTGACCATATTTAAACAAATCACTGAAAAATACCTTAAAGTGTGATAAAGGACTAGTAGAACAAGGTCTCATAAAATGTGGCAATAACAACAACAATGATAAATCCAAATTTTGGTCAAAAAAAAAAAATGTGACCAACAATGGTGTTGTAGACACCCATACAGTGAATAGAACTCAACTGATTTTGTCTTTATAAGGCCCAAGTCAATCATTTAGTCCACATATAGAGAATAACACTATATTGACCAATGTAAACGTTGTGCAAACTATTAACACAAAATTTCCAAGGGTAAATGCTCCAAAAAGGAATTGCACACCTCTAGGGGAACATATTGAATTAGCATTAAAAAAGTTAATACAGACAAACATGATCACTTTGCCAAAAATAAGAGTATATGAATTAGGTCCTTTCAAACCTACATGGTGTAATGATAGCGATTTCTATGAATATCATTGTACTAAAGGTCACAAAACTGCAAGTTGATGTAACGTCATAAATTGTACGCACTTGCTAAAGCAGTACAATTTCACACCTAGTTTAGCACCCACCTTGGCGCAGTTGCATTTTGCATTGCATTTCCCCTTTAGCACTTAATTAATCAAATTAATTAGGTCTAAAGGTTCTATTCCATCATCTTCCACATCATAAAGTTGGGCCCTTTCATTAAAGCGTGCCCCTTTCATTTTATTCCTCCAATACATCATCTAATAAAAAACCCTAATTAGGCCCTATTCTGAGCTTGGGGGCTTGATTTCGGGGGTCAAAACATCTCGAAATCACCTGTAACTTTGGGATTCTCTCTAAAATCATCATATCTGACGGCCCTAAAAATTTGGTGAAAAGTTGCTGGGACCATGGTGCCCGGAGTGCACACGGTCCCGGACATTTTTCTCGAAATTTTAGGAGCACGATCCAATCATAAAATAAAGGTTAACCCCAAGAAATTGGCGGGATATTCAATCTCTAGGTCGGCCAAAAGTTGGAATTAAGACCTAGGGTTTCATACATAAGAGCTCTCTTTCTTCATTAGAAAGGATCTGAATTTTGTTTTCAGGAACCTCATATGCAGCGAATGAGCAGATCTTTGAAGACTTCAACCACTCTCAACATTCATCCTCCAAGCATTCATCAAATCCATTCATTCACTTAGGGCTTTGAAGGCATTGAAGAGCAATAAGGGATCACCAACTGAAGATTGGCTTGTACCCCTCCCTTGGGGTTGGGTATGATTTCATGTTGTTTTCATGTCTTTGCATAAGCCTCATTATGTCACTTACATTCATGCTTTAGATCACTTGGCATCTTGATTTGGAGCATTTACATTATCATTCACAAGCAATTAGGGTTTACTTCCTAGGTTGCTCTAGTTTGCTTACTTGCATTTTAGATCTTGCACACAAGGTCTGCACACACATTACTTTTATAATACAACTTGGCTATTCATGGAGGTGGAAATCACCGAAGCGGGGGTTTGACTAAGGCAAAACCCTATATAGCCGCCCAAACACCTTTTTCAGATATAAGTGCAGATTTTGGATTCAGACGACGCCGCAAGTTGCAGATCCGAAAGAAGCAGACGGAGACGGAACCACACACCAAGTTTCGGAGCAGAAGACCAGGATAGGGGCGTGGGGCGCCCTGGTCTTGCCAGGACAGGGGTGCTAGGTGCCCTGGTCCCTGGGACAGGGGCGCTGGGCACCCTGGTCCTCCTGACAGACAGCAATTTTTAGCAGTTCGGACAGTTTTCCAGGTTGCAAAGTGGCAGTTTCAGGTGCAGAATTAGGACAGTGGCACCCGCGCCCTCGTCCCAAACATTTTCACTCAGATTATGGCTCCAGGTACACATCTGCATTCTTGTCTTGTCCTTGTGTTTGCAGCTTTTCATTGTTTAAGTTCAATTCTGCAATCTTGTTATTAGTTCATACTTGCATATTGGGGTTAGGAATTGAACTTGCATAATCTTACCTTTCAATTACAACAAAGGAATAGAAACCCTAATAGGTAGCCTGTGGCTCTCTCTTTCACCAAAAAGAAGTAGCCAATTGTGCAATACCTCTAGGCTCTTTCGTATTCCGTAATGTGTGACAGAAGGTAGGATTAGGACATGTTAGCCTAGTCTCGCTTTTTTTCCCTCACACAGTTGATATAAATTGAAAAACTTAATCCAAGACATGATCGATCAAGGTGACATCACAATTGATACCAACAAAACTTCAGCAAACATGAATCATACCATCTTTAAGGATCCATTTGTCAAACATGATAAAGGGAAGGCATCTACATTGAGAACACAAGACAACACAGCTATCTACACAAAAGTCTCATATGACTATACTATTCATGCCATTAGCTTAGGGGATGTAGTAATTGATGATTCACAAGAAGCACTCAATAATAATGAGAAATATCAAGAGACTTACATTTATGATAACCAAATTTTGATGCTGTCAGAAGCACCAAAATATGATGAAGACAATAATCTTTGTCTTATGGACTGGAGGCATGAAGAACTGTTTCATTCAGGATGGTTTGAAGATGAACTTATAGCACATATCATGGATGGCATACTTGCACATGATGACTATAGAAAGGGATATGACATAAACCTTGATAATACAACATGTTACAGACAGTTCCCTCAGAAGAGATGTAATATGTCACAACCCTCCTTTATCGCCTTTTGATTTAAATACAAAACTCTATTATATTTCTTTGGATAAACTATTGAATGAATATTGTAAGGGAATAAAAATAATAAACCACACACACACATGGAAAATACATATATATTTTTAATTGGTTATTTAATTTCCCTCACCCAAATCAAGGCACATGTTGTAGGAGGAATAAGAAGCTTCTAGAGGCTTCTCCACTACCCTTGCATGTAACTCCTCCCACTAAGCCTAATCAATTTGCATGGAGGCCAAATTGGGAGAGAATCTCTTTTTTTTCAATTAAAAAATTAGGTAGTGGGAATTTGAAATTTCTTTTATAAAAGAGGTACAAGTTTCAAAATGAGTGGTTGGCTATTCCATAAGAAATTCTTCAAGTAAAATTTTCCTTTGTAGTCAATTTTCATTTTCAGCTAAGATTTTGTTTGGGAGGACTTCTCTTCAAGTTTTGAGGATCAAGGAAGATTCATAGAGGATTCTACACCATTTCCAAGCACCCAGGTTCTTTCAAATTTAGTTTTCATGCATCTTATTTTGTTGCAATTAGATTTGATTAAATTGTTTAGGAAATTAGAATCATTTGATGAGAATGAGATTCATTTGTTTTCAGATTCTTGAAAGAATTAGTTTCAATTTTTATAAGAAGTAGGTAATTAGAATCATTTGATGAGAATGAGATTCTTTTGTTTTCAGATTCTTGAAAGAATTAGTTTCAAATTTTTATAAGAAGTAGGTGATTAGAATCATTTGATGAGAACTAGATTAATTGTTTTTTTTCAGAGTCTTGATAAGAAATTTAGTTTCAGATTTTGATAGGAATTAGACTCATTTGTAAAAAAAAAATTGTTGTTAGATCAAGGTTTAATATATTGTTGAACTTAGTTGAAATCTATTTGTAGTGGATGAGTTGAAGAATTAAAATAGTGTTTTTCAACTTCTTGCTGTAGATTAGATACTGTTAAATAATATTATTATCCTTCAATTTCTTGCTGTAGATTGGATAATGTTAGCTTGAAGATTTAAAATATTGTCTTTCAATTTCTTGCTGTAGATTGGATACTGTTAATTAAAATATTATCCATCAATTGCTTGCTGTAGTTTGGATTTTGTCAGTTTGAAGAATCAAAATGTTGTCTTTCAAATTCTTGCTGTAGAATTAAAATATTCCTTGCTATGAATAAAATCTTGTTTTGAATGAATTAAATCCTCCTGTAGGAATAAATTTATCCCTGTAAATTTTAGAGTGAAATCAGACTAACGAAATACAATCATAAGCCTGCATAAATCCATCTACCTTTCATGGCTGGAAACGATTTACTCTCTGGGATATTTTAATCTCTGTGTGGAAGCAAAATATGAGTTACCTTTAGTTACACATCTAGTTTTCAATCCTCTGCACTATGCTGGGATCTAGTTATTCTCCCTCAATTGTTTATCCCTCTGGGTTATTTATTCCTGAGAATGAACCCCATTACTACTCAATATTTTAATTTATTTTATCCTTAAAGTTTAAAATCTACTCTCTATCTATTTAAATTAATCTGGAAAAGAGAAAAAAAAAATAATAAGATAAAATAAAATAAATAAAACCATATATATATATATATACACGAAGCATTTAAGAAAAAAAACCCATCGCATGAGGAATTGTAATCACCACGCGGTACGTTGCAAGGGACTTCGGCCGCAGGTGGAGTTAATAACTCTGCAGGTGGGGAGTGGTACCATTACGGTACCCTCCACTAACCTGCGGTCACTGCTACGGCAGAGGCCGCAGGGTAGTGGGGGGAACCGTGGGGTCCCCCTCCCACTAAATGCGCTGGGCACGCAATACCACGACTTGCATATTTTAAATCCCCTTTTTTTTTGGAATTTAATTGTTAATAGTTGGTAATAAAGTTTTAGTTGTTGATAATTGATAAACTTTAGATATTTTTTTAATAAGTTTTGGATTAATTAACAATAATTATTAATAGCTTATTAATAATGTAATTGGTAATAATTATTAATAAATTATTGATAATCATTATTAATAGTTTTAATAATCAATAGAGAATATCGTATGGTATATTATTGTAAAAAAAAATGGACCTCCCAAACCATTGAGGATCTAATTGATTCTTGGGTGATAAACTTGAGCTTACTTAAATCTTTAAGTCTTATGATTAATCCCAAAAGTGTAAACTAATTGGTAGTAACTCTATATTTAATTGTTCTTACAATAAGAGTAAACACTTCTTCATTTTGTGTGCAATGATATTATTTTACCTTGCTTTTATTCCGCATTCATTATCTACATGCAATTGCTCATAAGTTCTCAATTATCATGCCAATTGTAGAATAACAATATCTCTCTTTTTTCGATAGTATTTAAAGTTTAAATTGTGTACATCCAATTCATAATTATATTTTCAAGCATGATGTTAGTTTAGAAAACTAAACAAAGGGAGTTGGAAAACCAAAACTAGCAGCGTTCGGTATATACGGTGCCTCTGGGTCATGCTTACGGGTAATGCCGTCGTGTTGAACTACTGCACTTAACGCCTAATAAAGCTGCATTAACGATGTCTATGGCATCATCCCTATAAATCATCGGGGAGTAATAAGGGACATTTGGAAGTTAAAATCCGAGGGGCGGGCAATCCCCCTTGGATCGATAATTTAATAAGATAACTTTTAAATGATTTTCACATCCGTTGAGATAAACCATAGTAAACCCCTCTTAGGGATGGTCAAGTCAAAAGCTCTCATGAAATTGATTTCTTTTTTGAAGGGATATTGGTGTTTTGCAATTGGGTGACGTTCATGATAAGTATTAGGATCTAGTTATTTTCTTTTTTTTTTAAGGCCACAAGCAATAGGCCATCTTGAGCCTTCGCTTAAGTGCTACCATCGTGGGTAGCAACCGCAGAGAAACTGTCTGGGACACTGACCCTAGAAAGGGTTGCGTACCCACAAATCAGTTTACATCAAACCATAGATTAGAAAATAGAACTACATACTTTACGCCTTGATCCCGTGCCGAAGCGGGTATGTAGGCAGTCTTGGGACGGAGTTGTCCCTCGTACTCAGGCATCCATGGGTGGGGTCTAGGCTTGGTTGGGTAAGAATCCTAAATGAAAAATAAGATAATCAATTTAATTCAATGCATACTCGGAAGGAATCCCGTATGGATTCGCTTGACTTCCCGAGGCTTTAAGCCAAATTCCGAGGCGGAATTCAAGCTTGTGTTATTTTTAAATTACTCCTAAGGACGGCGACCTCGGTGCATTCTTGTTAGAAGAGTGTAGTACTTAGTGAGTGGCTCAGGACCTGAATGGTCCCGATGAGTCTAAGTCTCTGGCCAGAGCATCTCCTATCCCGTTTGGATGGATGCCTACCCCGTATGGGTAGATGCCTATCCCGTATTGGATAGATGGAAATTTACGTCCCGTATGGACAATTGCCTAACCCGTATGGTTAGAAGCTCATCCCAAATGGATGAATGCCTAATCCTAATTGGATGGATGCCCAGAGTATGCAATTGAATAAAACATAATGAAAAAGAAAAAGAAATACTCAATTGTTGTTGAATCAATTTTGGTGGGTTATTACAATATAGTGGCTACAATCATGATAACTCCCAGAGATAGAGACTATGAAATAGTTACTTGTAGATCTAAAGTAACTTTACAAGGAGTACCATCAAACCCACCACTAGCAATAGGGACCTATAATGTTGTTGAGAAACTCAAGAAAACCGCAACACAAATATCACTCTTTGAAGTTGTGTGGGGGAAAAAGTGACACTAAGCAAACATGCCCTAATCTCACTTTCAACCACACACTTGTGGAATACGAAAGAGCCTAGAGGTATCACACAATTGGCTACTTCTTTTTGTGGAAGAGAGAGCCACGGGCTACCTATTAGGATTTCTATTCCTTTGTTGTAATTGAAAGATAAAATGATGCAAGTTCAATCCCTAACCCCAAAGTGCAAGTATGAACTAATAACAAGGTTGCAGAATTGAACTTAAATAATGGAAAGCTATAAACACAAGGACAAGATAAGAATGTAAATGCATACCTTGTGTTAAAATATGAATGAAAATGTTCGGGACGGGGGCGCGGGCACCACTGTCCTGATTCTGCCCCTGAAACTGCTCCGGAAACTGCTGTTTTACAACCTGGAAAGCTATCAAAAATGCTGAAAACTGCTGTCTGTCAGGAGGACCGAGATGCCCAGCGCCCCTATCCTAGGGACCAGGGCACCCAGCACCCCTCTCCTGGTAGGACCAGGGTGCCCCATGCCCCTGTCCTAGTCTTTTGCTCTGCAATTTGGTGTGAAGTTCTGTCTCGGTCTGCTTCCGTCGGATCTGCAACTTGCGGCATCGTCCGAATCCGAAACCTGCACTTATATCTGAAAAGGTATGGTGGGCGGCTATATAGGGTTTTGCCTTAGTCAAACCCCCACTTTGGTGATTTCCACCTCCACGAATAGCCAAGTTGTATTGTAAAAGTAGTGTGTGTGCAGACCTTGTGTGTGTGCAAGATCCTAAAATGCAAGTAAGCAAACTAGAGCAACCTAGAAAGTAAACCCTAATTGCTTGTAAATGATAATGTAAATGCTCCAAATCAAGATGCAAAGTGATCTAAAGCATGAGTACAAATGATGTAATGAAGCTTTATGCAAAGACATGAAAACAACATGAAATCATACCCAACCCCAAGGGAGGGGTACAAGCCAATCTTCAGTCGGTAATCCCCTATTGCTCTTCAATGTCTTCAAAGCCCTAAATGAATGAATGAAATTGATGAATTCTTGATGGATGGATGTTGAATGTTGTTGAAGTCTTCAAAGATCTGCTCTTTCGCTGCATAGAAGGCCCTTGAAACCAAAATTTGCCTCCTTTCAAATGAAGAAAGAGAGCTCTTATATATGAAACCCTAGGTCTTAATTTCAACTTTAGGCCGACTTAGAGATTGAATATCCCACCAATTTCTTGGGGTTAAGCTTTATTTTATGATTGGATTGCACTCCTAAAATTTCAGAAAAAATGTCCGGGACCATGTGCACGCCGGGCGCCATGGTCCTCTCCGGGCGCCATGGTCCTGACAACTTTTCACCAAATTTTTAGGGCCGTCGGATATGATGATTTTAGAGAGAATCTCGAAGTTACAGCTGATTTCAAGATGTTTTGAGCCCCGAAATCAAGCCCCCAAGTTCAAAATAGGACCTAATTAGGGTTTTTGATTAAATGATGTATTGGAAGAATAAAATTTAAGGGGCACACTTTAATGAAAGGGCCCAACTTTCTAATGTGGAAGATGATGAAATAGGACCTTAGACCTAATTAATTTGATTAATTAAGTGCTAAAGAGGAAATGCAATGCAAAATGCAAAATGCGCCAGGGCGGGTGCTAAACTAGGTGTGAAATTGTACCACCCTAGCAAGTGCGTACAATTTACGACGCTACATTTAGCCCCCACTTTAGCGGTCATATGAACACTACGTGCATATGCAAGCTAAAGTACAGAAAAGTAAACATTATTTGAAAAAGGATATATCCATAAGTTGTCAGATGAAGCCCCCAGCGGTATCTGCAGTACACAGTTAGGAACCGCAACCTACAAAACCACATGTTAGATCACAAAATCACCTAATGCTTACTAAGGAAGGTGATGAAAATTCGAGGGTAGCTATATGCCCCCCCCTGTTTTGGCTTGCTAATTTTAGTGAGTTGAAACAGGGTATCATGTTTACCACTTCGAATTGTTAAAGAATATTGATGACAAATGCTCACAAGAAGATTTGATATGAGATCAAAAACTAATGGAGAATCATTTGGTAAGAAAGAGGACTAAATCTCAATTCCAACACAACAAAGAGTGTGAGGATTTGATAGTTCTCTAACACAAGATGAAGGATGTAAATGGAAACAAAATGCAAAGAAAAGGAAAAAAGCAGCATGAACACACACATTGGTGATCCATGAGAAGAATAGTGAGAGAGAAAACATGGAATTCTCACCCCTAGACCTTGTCTAGGTGATCCATGGGAAAAAGGACAAGGAAAACTAGCCCCTAGAGTCTGTCTAGGTGATCCATGTAAGGGAGGAGAGTGAGAAAGTCTAGCCTTATGCCGCTAGTTCCACTCAACCTCGTGCATGTGTGTGTAAGTGAGGTTAGAAGCACCTCATAGGAGTCTATGCCCGAGTATGCTACAACCTGTATATGTATAGTACAAAAGTGTGGCATCTCGCTCTAAGAGTCTGTGCTTTGGTTCCGAGAATAATCACCTTTCATAAAAGAAAAATGGAGACATCTCGCTGTAAGAGTCTGTGCTCTGGTTCCGAGAATGACCCATTGTTCAAAAAGTGTAATGTTTATGTCATAAGCAAAGTAGAACAAGGATACCTACCTTCATCACAAAAGAAGATATCCCAAAAATGCAACAATGTCATAGATCCAAGCAAGAGAGTTTTGCACTCTTTAAGCAAGGATAAGATAGTTGAAAAGGGATATCTTGTAGTATGTGTAAAGGAGATCCTTAGAGGAGAAGAGATCTTTGTACAAAAGACACTTATCCCCGAGAGAAATTATCTTAGACAAATATAACATCTTCTAGAATAAGACAAAGAAGAGAATAAGAATGCAATACTTCCTTCTTTTGCAAGGTGAAAGTGATTCTTAATGAAGGATGACGCTTTTTTTAACCCAATTGGGAGAGTGAATTCATTATGGATGTATTTTACCAAGTGAAAAAGAGGTTGTAGTCAAGGACTTACACCTCTTGTAAGAGAGAATCCTTGAACAAACAACAACAAATGCATACAAGGAATAACATCAAGTAATAAAGTTCACACCATCCACAAAATAGGAAAAAGTGGATCCTTAGATAAAAATAAGGAAAGATCATTGCCTCCCAAGGATAAGGACAATGAGAAGGACTTACACAATCTTCTAGGGAGAGATTTAGACATAAGCAAAATGTACTACACACTCACATGAGTTCATGCAAGCAAGACATTAGTGTATGTAAAATGCTCCTCACAAGAAGTGGGTAGGATAAGAAAGAGAATACACATCTTCTCCCATATCTAGGAAAAGAGGATTCTAAAGAAAAGATGATCAATATTTCCACATTAATACCTCATAGGAACAAGAGATAACATAGAAAAATTAGGCTATTATGTTGCTTCAAAAATATGATTGCACTTGAAATTTTACCATCATGAATGACAATGAGCCCCTAGTAAATGAGCTACCAATGTCACATAATGATGAGCAACATAATAGCCTTTAATGTTATTTAAAGACATGATAGATTGAATGAGGTATTTGAATATGACATGCTAAATGCTCAACTATAAGTGAGATAAAAAACATGTATAAAGTGATAAAAATTGAAGAAGAAAAGTCACAAGAAATCTTAGAAGAGGGATGAGTGTAATTTATTAGAGCCTTATCCCCGGAGGAAAGGACTTTATGATGAATAGGAGATAAAGATTCATAAGTGGATTTAGAAATTTGAGGGGATTCATAAAGAGATTTGTTCATCGCCAAGATTTCCTTATGAGGGGAATGAGAGTTGATAGAAGTAGAAGATGATTTAGTTGAAGTGAGATCATCATCACTACTAAATATAGCATTCACACGGAGAGATGGTCTTTTAGATGCTTTGGTGGGCTTAGAAAGATTATATCCAAGTCCAAATGAATATTCATGCATGTTATGTTCTAAAGGAACTTTAATTCCTTGTTCATTTGCGCCACAACCATTTCCACTATAGCCACTCTTAACTAGAATATGAAAACCACGACCGTAATGATTAGCCATTTCAGAAAGAAAAGGTGTTTTTTCATAAGACAAAGAATCAAACTCTTCAGAATTAGAGGTGTAAGGAGAAGAAGTTTGAGAAGCAGCCACAAAATTATTGCTCATAGGTTCAGGTAAGACTGATTGATCTCTAGTTTCTTCCTTCTTTTTAACTTTAAGTTCTCTAGGAGGAACCCTATACTCACCTACAAAGGTGGGATTGAAATCAAGAGATCCCCAATCGTCTTCTACGAGAACCTTCTCAGGATCAAAAGCCTTTTCATTTGTAGATTCAAGTTGAGAAGAATCTTCTTCAGGAACTTCAGACTCATCCAAAGAATTTTGATTATCAAAGGGTGATGATTCATCCATAGGTATCTTGTTTAACGAGTCATCACTAGAAGAGGAAGGCTTAGAAGAACTCCCTTTGGAAGTAGATGTTTGCAAACAAGCTTGAACATTAGTATCACCTATCAAGGTATATGTCTTATTATTATGAATAAATTTAACTTGTCTATGCAATGTAGAGGGGACAGCTTGCATACTGTGAATCCAAGGTCTCCCTAATAACAAGTTGTATGTTAGATTTCCCGACATAACATGGATAGGAGTAGGCAAAGTAACAGGTCCCACTGTGATGGGTAAGGTGATAATACCTAATGAAGACTTAGCCACATTATCAAAGCCTTGAATGGGATGAGAGTCAGGCTCAATAAGGGATGTATCCACATTCATCTTATGCAATAGATTAATGCTACACACATTAAGGCCAGAACCATTATCTACCAGTGTTCGTCTTATAGCAGTGTCATTTATGATAACCACAATCATCAAGGGATCATATTGATGTTGAATTTCACTAGTAGGCAACTCATCTTGAGTAAACACAATTTGAGCTTTAGGATTCATCACAGAGTTAACCAAAGACACTATATTACTAGATGTATTAGGTGGAGGAACATTCAAATCTTTCAAGGCATCTTGTAACATTCCATGATGAGCAGAAGAAGTTTGAATCAAATCCCAAAGGGATATCTTAGCAGGAGTCGTTTTAAGTTGTTCTATAAGATCATAGTCCTTAATAAGCATTTGTGAAATACGTGGAGCTTGAGGAAGAATAGGTTGGGAAGGAGGAAGTGAAGTTGGGATAACTGGAGGAGGATTAGGTTGCCTATTGTTTCTTGTGTTATAGGTATGAGCAACCGCATTATAACTCTCTCTAGTCAGTTGCTTAGCACACTCATAAGGGCTCTTAGTAGAATAACCTCCTTGCACAGTAATAATAGGTTGCTTAGGAGTGCAAAAAGAATCATTAGCATAACCACCTTGAACCACTAAGATAGGCTTATTTAAAGGTTGAGAATTTTGAGAAGGACAAGCACCTTGGACAGTGAAGAGAGGTTTGTTAGGTGTTTCATTCACACATATCAAATTAATTGAGGATGGTTTAGAGGAATGAACAAAGGTGTTAGAAGAATTATTGATAGTCTTCTCTTGCACTAAAATCTTATCACGGATTAAATCAATTTTAGGAGAGAGACAAGGGGTAGGCATTGATGTTCCAGTAGGAAGAGTAATACTAGGATAGGTCATATCATCCTCTATCATCAAAGGATCTACATGGGGAATAAACTCTCTAGGAGAAGGATCAACATTACTCTCTAAAGTCTCACTTTTGAGAGGGAGATCTTTGAAAGAGATGTTAACCATCTTGCCTTGAACTAGGGTTTCCTTATGAGTAGAACCAAGTGGAGGAGAGGGAGATGCTTTATTTTTAGAGGGAGAATAATTGAGATTCAAGGAAGGTGAGAAACTATCAAGGGAGTTTTCAATCTTGATTTCATCCCCTTTGGCTAGGGGTAGAGAATAATCTATACCTTCTTCTAATGGTTCATCCCAAATAGTGAGGTTGTTGAAAGGAATGTTTGAAGTATTGTCAATTTCGGGAGAGGAGATAACATTGTTTATTAATTCCTCATCCTTAGGAGGGAGAGCATCAATAGATGTGTTAAACTCATCCTCTTTCCTCAAAATATGTTCAATATGATCTTTACGGGAGAGAGAGTTAAGGAAATTGCTTATTATTTCATCTTATTTCTCTAAGGGATGCTTATGGGTAAGACAAACTTTAGGAGAAGGGTAAGCATTTATCATTAATTCATCATCTCTAGTGGGAATTTTGTTGGAAAAGGAAATGCCATCACTAGGAAATGTAGGGATAATGCCATCTTCTTGCACAAAAGGATCCTCATGAAGGGAGTGTTTTTTAGGAGGAACATGAACATATTTCTCCAAAGATTCATGCTTAGGAAGGAGATCTTTGAAAGAAGTGTTCATAACCTCTTGTTGCACTAACATGCCCCCATTGGAAGGACCAACTTTAGGAGAAAATAAGTCAATGTCAATCAATACCTTTTCACTTAGAGAGGAATCATGTAGGGAAGGTGAAGTAACATTAAGAAAGGTGTTTATGATATCATTCTCTTCCTCTAGGATAGCTAAATAGGAAGGGCACATTTTAGGAGAATTGTCAAGATCACTCTTAAAGTCTTCATCCTTAGAGCATGGGAGAGTCTCAAAGGGATTGGTAGAAACTCTTTTAGGCACTAAAATGTTGTTATATATGGGGGGAGGTTCTTTAGGAGAAGGAAAAATTGAAACAAGGGAAGCTAACCCATTATCACATCTATGAAATGAATGCATCATGACAACAATTTTCTTCTTTCAAATGATAACACATGCAAAATAGAAGGAAATGTTTAATTTTAACCAATGAAAACACTTAGAATGTAGATTTAGAAAATGAAATTTATGATTCAAATGAGTTCCTAAATCAGATTTGAAATTATTGATCCCAATTAAGCTATCCACAAGTTCACCTTTGAATTGAAAAATTACAGTTTTAGCAAAAATTTCCTCTAAATTTTTTTGAATCTTGCAAGAAATTAGAACTTGTAAATGCAAATTTGAATTTGAAATAGCATAAACACTCAAATTTGAAAACATAAATCAGAATTAGAGAAGATTGGATTTCACGTCGGGTTCACCAAAATGTGTGGGGGAAAAAGTGACACTAAGCAAACATGCCCTAATCTCACTTTCAACCACACACTTGTGGAATATGAAAGAGCCTAGAGTTATCACACAATTGGCTACTTCTTTTTGTGGAAGAGAGAGCCACGGGCTACCTATTAGGATTTCTATTCCTTTGTTGTAATTGAAAGATAAAATGATGCAAGTTCAATCCCTAGCCCCAAAGTGCAAGTATGAACTAATAACAAGGTTGCAGAATTGAACTTAAATAATGGAAAGCTGTAAACACAAGGACAAGATAAGAATGTAAATGCATACCCAGTGTTAAAATATGAATGAAAATGTTTGGGACGGGGGTGCGGGCGCCACTGTCCTGATTCTACCCCTGAAACTGCTCCGGAAACTGCTGTTTTACAACCTGGAAAGCTGTCAAAAATGCTGAAAACTGCTATCTGTCAAGAGGACCAGGGTGCCCAGTGCCCCTGTCCCAGGGAATAGGGCACCTAGCGCCCCTGTCCTGGCAGGACCAGGGTGCCCCACGCCCCTGTCCTGGTCTTTTGCTCTGCAATTTGGTGTGAAGTTCTGTCTCGGTCTGCTTCCGTCGAATCTGCAACTTGCGGCGTCGTCCGAATCCGAAACCTGCACTTATATCTGAAAAGGTATGGTGGGTGGCTATATAGGGTTTTGCCTTAGTCAAACCCCCGCTTTGGTGATTTCCACCTCCATGAATAGCCAAGTTGTATTGTAAAAGTAGTGTGTGTGCAGACCTTGTGTGTGTGCAAGATCCTAAAATGCAAGTAAGCAAACTAGAGCAACCTAGAAAGTAAACCCTAATTGCTTGTAAATGATAATGTAAATGCTCCAAATCAAGATGCAAAGTGATCTAAAGCATGAGTACAAATGATGTAATGAAGCTTTATGCAAAGACATGAAAACAACATGAAATCATACCCAACCCCAAGGGAGGGGTACAAGCCAATCTTCAGTCGGTAATCCCCTATTGCTCTTCAATGTCTTCAAAGCCCTAAATGAATGAATGAAATTTATGAATTCTTGATGGATGGATGTTGAATGTTTTTGAAGTCTTCAAAGATCTTCTCTTTCGCTGCATAGAAGGCCCTTGAAACCAAAATTCGCCTCCTTTCAAATGAAGAAAGAGAGCTCTTATATATGAAACCCTAGGTCTTAATTTCAACTTTAGGCCAACTTAAAGATTGAATATCCCACCAATTTCTTGGGGTTAAGCTTTATTTTATGATTGGATCGCACTCCTAAAATTTCGGAAAAAATGTCCGGGACCATGTGCACGCCGGGCGCCATGGTCCTCTCCGGGTGCCATGGTCCCAACAACTTTTCACCAAATTTTTAGGGCCGTCGGATATGATGATTTTAGAGAGAATCCCAAAGTTACAGCTGATTTCGAGATGTTTTGACCCCCGAAATCAAGCCCCCAAGTTCAAAATAGGACCTAATTAGGGTTTTTGATTAAATGATGTATTGGAAGAATAAAATGAAAGGGGCACACTTTAATGAAAGGGCCCAACTTTATAATGTGGAAGATGATGAAATAGGACCTTAGACCTAATTAATTTGATTAATTAAGTGCTAAAGACGAAATACAATGCAAAATGCAAAATGCGCCAGGGCGGGTGCTAAACTAGGTGTGAAATTGTACCACCCTAGCAAGTGCGTACAATTTACGACGCTACAAATGTATTGCGTATATCACCAACTCATAAAGCTATCCTGGACAAAGCACTTCAATATTCAGTAGTTGACAAAGATATAGATGAAAATGCCTTCCAATTCATGGTGGGGAATTTGGAAAATGGTACCTATATTGCCTTCACAGAACAGGATATTCGCAGTGATAGACTTCTCCATAATGACCTGCTACATCTAGAAGCTTACATACATATGAGAAGAATTAGAAGAGTACTTATAGATGGAGGAGCTGGTCTCAACATCTGTACATTAAAGTTGGTTAAGGCATTGGGATATTCTTTGCTTCACATTGATCCTTTATAAATAATAAACATCAAAGCATACAATGATGAAGAGCATCCTTCAAAAGGTATAGATACACTACCAGTGCAAAAAGGACCTATAATAATAGAGGTTACTTTCTAAGTATTGGACAGAGAACTAGGGTACAACATGTTATTGGGCCACCCATGGATTCATACCATGCAAGTTGTACTATCAACATTTCATCAATGTGTTAAATTCTTGTATAATAGCATTGAAATCACCATCAAGGGTGATCCCAACCCATTCCAACACTGTAATCATTTAAAGGTAAGTGTAGATAACCAAGTACCCATTAATCAAGAAGGACCCCTCACTACACAAATGGAGTCATTAACGATCATAGAAATATAGAAGAATGCGCCTACAACATCTTCTTTGCAGAATAAGGATGTCGGTTGTGGAGAATACTCTATTTAAAGTACCTCAAATGGAAAATAGTTATGTCTTTCTCGTAGCTCTTTTGGGAAGCCTCAAAACACAGTAATGAAACAAGACAAAGGAAAATAAATAGTAAGATACTTAGATTCATGCTCTTTCATTAGGTGGGGATATTTACAAGAAGAATCTCTCAGTGAAGATGTCAATCACTAGATATACAGAGAAGAAGATGACGTGACAATACCTAGGTTACCTTTAGATCAGTATGGCAGTGGATTCAAGATGCTACAAAAACATGGGTATGATGGTACCACAGGCTTGGGATTACAAAAGCAAGGAAGATTAGAACCCATTGTACCAAACCAAAATCCAAAGAATCAAGGGTTAGGATATAAACATTTACCAAGTATAACAGAAGCAAGGCAACACACACTAGATATACTAAATAGACCAAGGCTATCATTAGAGTATATATCTCAAAGTTAGTTGTCAACGCGACTATTTCCCTCTTCATCTCAGACAAGCAAGAAGGCACCAACATCTCCTAGTATGGAATCAGATGGTGAAGAAATGAGACAACTTCTACAAGAACCTAGTACTGAGTCACCCAACAATATAGTATCTGAAACATCCGTACAAGCAAATATGGTAACAGACACAGGCTTAGCATCAGTAAATGAGCCTAATCCTTGGTTGTTTTCAATACTTTTTCCAAGGGAAACAACTCAAGCTCCACCCAATAAATTAGACAAATAAATACTATAATGACTTATACCAGGTTTAAGAAGGGTAACTTCCATACAAAGAAGGCTTGTAAATCTACAACAAAATCAAATGCAAGTACAAGAAGAGATAAGTGATACAACCTCAGAAGCTGAAACATACATAGAAAGTGAGACAGATTCTCATGACTATGTATTCATGTTTGATCATGATTCCAGCCCATGAACAATAGACATGATAGATAATCACAAATCACCTATAGATGATCAAAATATATCAGGTCACTCAAATAACCAGGTATGCATGTTATCACAATCTATTACAATAGAAGGGAGAAATGAATTAACCCTTGTACACTCACATTTGATTGATTGGGGATGAGAAGGAAAACCAACTCTAGATTGGTTTGAGAATGATGAAGATATTACAAAATTCCTTGGTGTCAGAGAAGAGTTTCCACAAGGTGATCACGAGGCAGGATTTATTGTAGACCTGGATAGAACATCATACTTTGGAGAGGCGAGTGCCTCTGTGATAGAAGATATGGATCAAAGCAATCACAATGGCAAGAGTGAGCTAGACAAACTCCCTATTGAAAAAGAGAATTCAACATTACTCGTGGAAGAAACTGAAGAAGTCAATATAGCAGAAGGAGAAGTTTTACATAATATCCACTTAACAAAATCATTGAACCAGGAATAAAAAGAAAAATTCATACAGTTTTTCAAACAATATCCTATCAATTTTGCTTGGTCCTATGCAGATATGCCAGGCCTAGATCCAGAATTGGTGTTACATCATTTACCATTGCTACCAAGAATTAAACCGTACAAACAAAAGCTAAGAAAGATGCATCCACAAATTGCAATACTAGTCAAAATAGAACTACAAAAGCTTATGGATGTGGGCTTCATTTGACCTATTGACTATGCAGAATGGATATCCAATCTAGTACTTATGACTAAGCCCATTGGGGGCATAAGAATATGTACCAACTTCTGAGATCTAAACAAAGCATTTCCTAAGGATGATTTCCCATTATCGAACATAGACATGATAGTTGACTTAACTATTGGGAATGAAATGCTTTCATTAATGGATGGTTTCTTGGGATATAACCAGATCAGGATTGCACTAGAAGATCAACACAAGATGACATTTACCTATCCATGAGGAACATACTACTGGAATGTCATGCCGTTTGGTCTTAAGAATGCAGGTGCAACATATCAAAGGGCTATGACAACACTATTTCATGACATGATCCACAATATCATGGAATATTATGGGGATGATCTACTGGTTAGATCATAGACAAGAGAAGGTCACCTTGAAGTCCTTGCAAAGATATTTGATCGATTAGAGCAGTACAATGTTAGGTTAAACCCAAAAAAGTGTGTGTTTGGTGTAACAATAGGCAAACTTTTAGGATTTATTGTGTCTAATAGAGGAATTGAAGTAGATCCCACAAAGGTCAAAGCAATCATGGATATGCAACCTCCATCAACACTTAAGTAGTTAAGAGGGTTACAAGGAAGACTACAGTCTATAAGAAGGTTCATAGAATAGCTAGCAGATAAATGTCATCCATTTCAATATTTACTCAAAAAAGGAGTTACTTTCAAATGGATAGAATAGTGCCAAGAAGCTTTTCAAGCTTTAAAAGATTATCTTCTGAATACTCTAGAATTAGTTCCACCTACTCAAAGAAAGCCCCTATTACTATATATATTAGAAACAAATTCATCTTTAGGAGCCTTGTTGGCACAACATGATGATCAAGGAAAGGAAAGAGCAATCTACTATATAAGAAGAACCTTAATTGGATATGAGCTTAATTACACTCCTATAGAACAAGCATGTCTAGCAATGATCTTCACATCTAAGAAACTTAGACATTATATGTTGAGTCACAAAGTCCAACTCATCGCACATTTTGATCCACTCAAATATTTGTTAAGCAGAGGAACATTGACTGGAAGATTAGCTGAATGGGTCATGATTTTAAGTGAGTTTGATATAGAGTATGTCGATAGAAAGGCAATCAAAGGGAAGATTATAGAAGATCAGTTAGCAAAGGCTCCCTTGCAAGACAGACACCTGCTAATAATAGATTTTCCTGATGAATATGTGTTTACAATGATAGCATCTACCATGTGGAAATTATACTTTGATGGGTCCTCTACAAATCATAGAGCTGGAGCTAGGATTCTTTTCATCACCCCTACAAGTGATTCTATCCCTGTCATTTAGAAAAAAATTTCTCTGTCATACAATGGAGGATAAAATAATTACAAGTCTACGGTGACTCACAACTGATTGTAAATCAAGTCAATGATGACTATAACACAAAATATGATAGACTGATGACTTATAAACAAATGGTAGAAGATTACAAAGAAAATTTCAGTAACACCACTTTTGAATAGATTCCAAGGATACAAAACAAGGCAGGTGATACCATGGCTACAGTAGGGTCTCTACTAAATATGCCTAATAATGAAACTCAATTTGAGTTTATTGTAGAACAATTGATGATACCGATATATGAGATTCCCTCATCAAAATATGTATGTGTAATTGTGGGTCCTGAAACCCCATGGTATAATGAGATATATGCATACTTACATACTCAATATATGTCTCCTGATTTGTCTAGAAATCAAAAGAAAACTCTTATTTGTCAGGCATCTAGACACACTATTATTGCTGACACATTGTATAGAAAGGGCTTTGATGGAACCCTTCTTTGATGTCTTGATGAAGAAGAAGCACAACTTGCCCTAAAGGAGGTACATGATGGAATTTGTTGGGAGCATCAAAGTGGCCTGCCACTATCAAAGAAATTGTTAAGAACTGTTGGTCATTTGGTGGAATTGATTATGTTTTGCATTGATGTTTTATCATTGATTTTAACACTAACTATTTGGAATTTTCAAAGAGGACTTGATCGGTGAAGAGAGTAATGGAGGGAATAGCGTAGCTAGAGGGAAATTTGAATTTTGTGAATGGAGGGAACAATGCGGTTGTTTCTTTTGGTTCTGAATCCTCTGCAGCACAAGGACAACTTGACTCTTTGGGATCTACGGTGGATGAAGAGGATGGTCGAAAGGATGGGGACCCACGACATCAGGACCCTCCCAAGATATTGAGTGCTGATTTGAAAAAGATGACATAGATGAAAGCTCTCAAACCCTGGAATAGTCCTTTTGCAAACAAACCTACTAGTAAATTGTCCTTTCCTTTTGTGGAAGATATTTCAGATAGAAAAATAGGCAGACTGACTATTGCAGTTCCAGACATGGTAATAGACCATAGTATCTCTTTGATGACTTTTTCTCTAGTGGGAAAATTTGTTGGACCTAGACATAATATTGAGGTTGTCAGATCTTTTGTTAAGAGAAAATGGAGGCTGAAAGGATAGGTTGATGTTTCAGCCCTGTCAATGGGGTTCTTTGTCTTTTCCTTCTCTTATGGGGAAGATTTGGAAATGGCCCTGAGTGGAGGACCATGGATGCTTGGGAAATCCTCATTATCCTTAGGAAAATGGTCTCCAAATATGGAGCTCAATGACTCCTTGTTTGAATCTGCCCGAGTTCGGGTGCGGCTACCTAGTTTTTTGCTTGAATTCTGGCTAGAGGATGTTTTTTCAGGTATGGCCAACTCCTTCGGGGAGCTTGTGGCTATAGATTCTATGATAGTAGCATGAAAGAGGCTGGTATATGCTAGAATATGTCTCAATATTTCACAGAACATGAATCTACCTAGCTCTATTGAAATAAATTCCAAACTAGGGAAGTGGGAACAAGCCATAGAGTTTGAGTCCCTCCCCTTTGTGTGCTTCTCTTTTAAGAAAGCTGGACATTGGGCAAAGGCTTGCCCGAGTAACCCCAAGAATGTTCAGAAGCATAACCATCATATTAAACAGATTTGGAAAGAGAAGAATAATAAAAATGAGGAGGGCAAAGAGGAAGGAGGAAGTGGAATTCCTAGTAACTCAAATGATATGAAAAAAGATGATAGGACATCTATTCCTTCCAAGGATTCTAGTCAAAAGGAAGATAGATATAATAAAGATAAAGGATTTGGGATCAAAACAGCCAATGGATTTGAAGTATTACAGAGTTGGGAGGTAGAGAATATTAGCATAGAAGAAACTCTTGAAGAGGGTGAGATTGATGACATAAATGAATCACAACATGAGGCTCTAAAAGAAACAGATATGAAATATAATACAGTTTGCCCTGAGGTTTTTGAAGTTCAAGAAGTTATTGTTGGAAAAAAGATCAATTTTGGCTTGCATCAGGTTTCCCTTAATTCTCTATTTCAGAATGTTGGTACTGATTCTCCCACCTCTCAGAAAATAGGAGAACAATGGAATAATAAGCAACCTGCATATAAAGATGAAGAAGATGAAGAGATAATAGAAGTGGGAAAAAAGAAAAATAAGAAGACACGTTGCTCTAATGGGGTTAAAACTAGAACCAGATCTAAGGTGGATATTGGTCTTTCCAAATCCCTGCAGGGACGTAAAACCATGAAGTGGCATAGGGACCAGGAGAGTAAACAGAACATAGCTGATAGAAGGCAGCGAACTATCCAAGAATCCTGATCTCAAGTTTCCAAATGAAGGTAATCTTCTGGAACATTTGAGGCCTAAATGATCTCCACAAACAGGATGTATTAAATAATTTTATCAAAGATCACAAGTCGGACATCATCCTGATTCAGGAAACTAAAATGAGTAAGGAAAAAGTTGAAAAATTAATTTTTTTCAAACATGGAGGAGTTTGTGGTAGTAGTTCAAATGGGGCGTCTGGTGGGGTGGTCATATTCTGGAATAAGAAAACTATTGATGGAGATCTAATTGATGAAGATGGTAATATTATTTCTATGAGAGTTAAATGTATTGCTGAAGGACAGGACTGGGTGGTTACCAACATTTATGCCCCAAATTCTAAAGCAGCTAGGAGTAAATTTTGGGACAAAGTTCAACAGAAAAGGGGTTTTTTTTCTCAGGATAGGTGGCTATTGATGGGGGATTTCAACACCCTGTTGCAAGAAATTGATGAATATGGAGGATCTCAAACTCAACTGGATAGCATGATTGACCTTATGGACTTTATTAATGCCAATGCTCTGATTGATGTTGATCTTACTGGATCTTCCTATACTTGGTCTAATCGAAGGGATGGTGGAGACCTTATTTAGGTAAGGCTTGACAGATCCCTTATCACTCCTGACTGGGTCCTTAAGTATAGATGTTTTTTGTCTGTTATTAACAGAATAGGTTCAGATCATTATCCCATTTCTTTTATTTCTGGGTCTATTAAAAGAAATTGATGTTTTCCTTTCCAGTTTGAAAAAATGTGGATTTCACACCCCTCTTTGGAAAATTCCATTGCCAAATGGTGGAATATTAATGTGGATGGATCTGCCATGTTCAAAGTTGCTAAAAATTTAAGAAATACCAAAGATAACATCAACATCTGGAACAAGAAGGTTTTTGGAGATATTTTTGAATCCAAAAGGAAGCTGAAGGAGGAATTAGATCAGATTCAAAACTCTATTAAAAAATATGGTTATAATATGTTTCCCAAGGCTAAGGAAGATAAGATTCTAGCCAAACTTCACAACACTATTTATAGGGAAGAAATATATTGGAGGAAGAGATCTAAGGCTATTTGGCTAGAAGTTGGGGATAGAAACACTAAATTCTTTCACATGACATCTATGAAGCATAAAGCTGCCAGCAGAATATCTAGATTAATTGTTGATGACAAAATCCTTCTCAAAGAAGATGACAGTGGGGATGAAGTTGTTAGGTGCTTCTCTAACCTCCTTACTAGTAGTAAGGATATTGACATTGTTAAGCAATAAGACCTGGTTGATAACATTCCTAAGATTATTGAACCTCACTAGAATAAGACATTATCTGCTATCCCTACAGGTGATGAAATTAAAAAAGTTGTTTTTTATTTTCAAGGGGATAAGGCTCTGGGACTGGATGGCTTTCCTATGTTTTTCTTATAGGAATTTTGGCATATTGTTGGGAAGGATACGGTCAATGTTGTCAAAGAATTTTTTAGTTCTAGAAGAATCCTTAAGGAAATCAATTCTACTTTTATTGCTCTAATTCCTAAGGTGGCTGCAGCTGATTCTATGGGAAAGTTTAGGTCAATAAGTCTTTGTAATTCCTTTTACAAGATCATTTCAAAAGTCATGACTTCTAGACTCTTGGTTGTTCTCCCCTTTGTTATCTCTGAGGAGCAAAAAGGATTTGTCCCAGGTAGGCAGATTTTGGACTCTATTATTCTTGTGCATGAGAATATCCATTCTCTTAATGCTGCAAACAAAGAAGGTTTCCTAATAAAGTTGGATCTAGCTAAAGCCTATGATAGAGTGGAATGGCAAGTTCTTTTCAGGGTTATGGAGGCCTTTGGATTTGATGAGAAGGTAATTAAAGTTACAAGAGAATTGATACCTACCCAAAACTTTTCTATTCTTATTAATGGATCTTCATCTAGATTTTTTAAATCTTCTAGGGGACTAAGGCAAGGAGATCCTATTTCTCCTATTCTTTTCACAATCTTGGTGGAGAGTATGAGTAGATTGATTCAGAAAATGAAGGTGAATAAACCCATCAAAGGCTTGCAACCCTCCTCTGCTAATGTATTATGTACTCACCAACAGTTTGTTGATGATACAATTTTGATGGGATATTCTTCTGTTAGTGAGGTTGTTGCTTTCAAAGGTGCTCTCAGCTCTTATTCTTTCGCTACCAGTCAACAAGTTAATTGGGAGAAGTCTTCTATTTATTTCATAAATACCCCAATATTGAGGCAATAGAGAATTGCTAACATTATTGGTTGTAAGGTGGAGTTGCTCCCATCTACTTATTTGGGCCTCCCTCTTTATTTGGTTCCTCCAAACTCTTTCTAGAACTTGTTAATTGACAAACTCAACAAAAAATTGGTAGGTTGGAAAGGATCTATGCTATCTCAGGATGGTAAGCTTCAGCTCTTCAAGCTACTCTTTAGAATCTTCCTATCTATTCTCTTAGCTTGTTTAGTATACCGGTTAAATTTGTTGAAGCTTTAGGAGGGATTCAGAAAAGATTTATTTGGTCAGGGGTTGAAGACAAGAAAAGGATAGCCTTGGTTGCCTAGGACAAAGTTTGTAATCCTAAGTGCAAGGGGGGATTAGGTATTAAAGTTCTTTAAACTTTTAACAAAGCCTTGCTTGCTAAATATATTTGGAGGGCTTTTGGTATTAAGAAAGATTGGAGTAGGGTGTGGTTTGATAAATATATTCATAACCAGCCAATTCATTCTCTTCTCTACTCTAAAGATATCCCTATTGGTTCTTTCATATGGAATAGTATGATCAAATCTATAAAAATTGCTAAATCTGGAGTTGGATGGGTCCTTGACAAAGATGATAAAATCGGGTTCTGAGAGGATGATTGGATTAAAGATGAACCTCTCTTTAATCAGGACTGCAGCCAAATCATTGATGAGTGCAAAAGAAGGTATGGGTCTATGGTTTGTAATTACTAGAAGGAGAATAAATGGGTTAGACTTGATGTTATTTATGTTGGTTTTTTGCTGCTCGAGCAGGATCTGTTGTCCTTTTTTGTTAGTAAAGATTTTGATGATGTGTTTCTATGGAAGAGAAATCCCAGGGGAAACTTCACTGTTGCCTCTTCTTATAAAAAAAGTATTACTCGGGTTTGCAACCCAATATGGACTAAAATCTGGAATAGATTCCTCATTCCTAAAGTTAACATGTTTTTTTGGCTTGCAGCTCACAACAAGATTCTTACCATTGATAACTTGGCTCATAAAGGATTCATGTTTCCTAGCATGTGTGAATTATGTCAGAAAGAGGAAGAATATGTTGATCATTTGTTTATCCATTGTTTTTTTACTTGGGAAATCTGGAGTAAAATCTGGATGCAATGGAAAGTTGACTGGGTTATGCATAATAGTCTTAAGGAAGTCATCTTGCAATGGATATTTCCCACCAAATTTCCTCTCATTAAGACCCTCTGGTCCTTTGTCCTTCCTATGACCTATTGGTATATCTGGAAGGAGAAAAATAATAGAATTTTCAGGGAGGCTAAGTGTATTTCTCAGGTGGTTTTTGAAAAGATTTGTAGTGCAATTAAAGAAATATAAATACTCTTCACAAAAACAACAAGCAGTGGAGCTATTTTAATATGACTGATAATCAGAAAAGCATCCTCACTTAATGGAAATTGATTCACAAAGTCTATAAATCTGATATAAAGAATAGGAGAGAAAATGTTGTTTGGAGATTTCCTGTTCATAATTGGGTTAAGGTAAATTTTGATGGTGCATCTAAAGGCAATCCTGGGAAGTTTGGAGGGGGAGGAGTCATCAGAAATTCTTACGGATTTTGTGTTGTTGCAATTGCCTCTCCCTTTGGAGTTCAAAACAATCATGTTGCAGAAGCTCAGGCAATGTTAAAATGCCTCCAACTTGCTCAGAGTTTTAACTTTATAAAAATATGGCTGGAAGGGGACTCTCTCAATATTATTCAGGCTATCAAAGGCACTAGTTTCCCCTCTTGGAATATTTATAATATCATTGAGAGCGCTAAAAAATTATTAGATGCCTATGATAGTGTTTTTATTTCCCATACTCTAAGGGAAGGCAACAAGGTAGCTGACTTATTAGCTAATGAGGGGGTTTATTTAGAGGAGGAAACTAAATATATCAGAGAAGTTTCTTGTAAGAAGGTAGTTTGTGAGAAATTATTATTTGATTGAATCCATGGTACAAGTTAAGTTCATTATTACTTTTCTGGGTTTGAATATCAAAGACAGATATTGGAGTTATGTGAAGTATCAACTGATGATCTATTTAAGGCAATGTGATTATGATAATTGGTGTGACGGGGCTAATCATATTAAGTGTTGGTTCATTTTGAATGTCCTTAAAGACTATTTGAATAATAAGGAAATTACCCTGTTTGTCGAATCCAGCATTTTGTTCTAGAGTCTGAGTTTAACTCTAGGAATCTTGTTTCTTCAGCATTTGAGTGACTAGCGCTCTGGTGAGGGTTTCAACTTGAATTACATTATGGGGGGTAATCTTAATCGAAATGAGCCCTCCAGCTGTGACAACTGGAAAAGTGAATGAAAAATTTGGCGGAGGTTGCACAGATATGGTTTCACTGACTACATGGAAAAACTGCATGGGAGTAAAAACTCGGTGTCTCATGGTTTCGCCAAGGGATGGAGCAATAACAAAGTCACTCTATTTGGGCAGACTTGGAAGCTGGATGAAGACTTGGTGGTGGAGGTTACAAGTTTATAGAAGGAAGGTACCAAATTTTACAGAGACTGCAAGTTCTCGGTGGAAGCCACCAAGAACTTCCCTAAAAGTGATGAAGAGAGGGTTCGGCTCACCAAGAAGGAAAATGTGTCCTACTATCTCCCTCAGCAAGTAAAATCTTTCTGGTAGAAGATGTTAAGAGTTTTAATGGAATACCTAACAGTTGATGGTAGGTTTTCGAAGGTTTACAATTATCATTTTGCTATCCTAAACCATTTTCGCCATGGATTGAAGATCTCTTTGCCTTTTTATTTAGCTTCTTCTCTTAATGATAGCTTGGCCGACCATGCCAAAAAACCTAAATCCTATCCTATTTCTCACCAACACCTCATACTGCTAATTTATGACCATTTGAAGGGTAAGGCTCGAGCTAATAGGGAAGATCCTTTGGTAGAAAATGCCCACATTTTTTAGGGTCATGAGGGCTCTGAGTTTGATGAAGACTCGTCTAACATTCCTCTTCATAAGAAAGTGAGGGTTGATGTTGAAGCTAAAGATGACATGGAAGTGAAATTTGGTTCTGAGGAGGAATAGGGAAAGGCAGTTGAGGTTGAGGTGGAGAGTGAGAAGAAAGAGGCTGAGGGAGAGGAAGAGAAGGTGCAGAGAAAAGAGTATTTAGAAGAGCCAGAAGTCTCAGATAGCTGTGGTATGGTTGCATTGTGTTAATTCTCTGTTTCATTCTTAAGTTTTATTTCTTACCGGTATCTATCTCTGCTATTTTGATATTCAATGTTTATGTGCTCCGGTTAAAGTTTATTAAGTGGTTTTAACTATAATTTGTTAACAACTGATTCACCCCCCCTCTCAGTTGTTCACCGGTTATCCTAACAGTTTATCACATTGCATGCTCCTAGTGGTACTTATGTTTATCACATGTTGTTCATTATCTTATCCTATCATTGTAGTGCTTATGTTTATCACATGGTGTTATCCCTATTAATGTATATGTTTATCACATTGCACTAAATCCTTGTTTTGTCTTACCTTGTCGGGGCCTCTGTCAGAGTTTATCATTTTGATAGTTTATCCATTTTGCAACATATTTTTATCACATTTTAATTGATTTTTGCCCTAATATTTTTGCCAGACATATACATTCTAGGAGAACTACCTTACATGCATGAACCTAAATTATACACATTAAAACCCTCAAAACCTATGATCATTTTTTTTTCTAAATGACTTCCTAACCTGATAAATGCGTCATAAATGTAAAATTGACAAGAATTTTGAGCTTCATACTAGCTCACCCATGTCCATTGGCCGCTCAAAGTGTTAGAATCGATTGAATCTATGAAATCTGATACCATAGCTTTGGAACTATTGACTTCTCTGCTCAAGCTCCTTGGATTCTCTACGTTCTGATCTTTCAAGTTACAAGGATGCAAAATGAGGATTTTTTCCCTATGGCTCCTATGTGTAGGTTGTGGAACCCTAATTAGTTGTTCTTTCCTTCTAATGCCTTTTTCACTACTCGGTGGTCCCTTTTGAGCTTGATTTTCACCTGCCTAAACTTGTTGCCTTATCTTTATCTCCTCTGCAATTTCTTTCCTATCGAGAGATTGCCTACAATTTTTTGAAATTTTTTCACCTAATCTCTTGAGGGGGCAGACCACTCTCATACTAATGCAGATGTTGCATCAGTTAATCTTATTTTCTTTGGGCCAACATATAGGATACATTGTCTCAAAGATGGGCAAAATGTAGACATCTAAAATTGTCCTAGCCTAGTTAAATAAATATTTTATTTATTTAATTATTTTATCCCAAGCCTTCTATTAATTAAATAGATTGTTTATTTATTTAATTAATTCACTTAACCTTTTCTATCTTTTTCCTATTTAAATAAATATTTTTATTTATTTAAATTATCCTTTACCTAAATTAAATAAATATTTTATTTATTTAATTAATTCATGATCTTTTTTTCTCCATGACATTTGTCATTCATCTCTTAATTTACCTTTAACCACCTCTCTAAATTTTCCTATTTTCTATACCTACCCTCTAATCCAAGTCGACCATTTATCCTTCCGCCTCTTAATCCTATCCTTCCATTTCCAGGATAATCTCTATAAAAGAGGATCCTCTCATCCTTATCAATCCCTAATGCAAAATGTGTACTTTATTTTGTCCACGTTGTGTTTTGAAAAGGCTGGTTCGCACCCACCATGTGTTGGCACGATGCACATTCCTAGCACCCCTTTCTTTGATTGGTTGATTAAGTCAAGCACTCTTGATGCATGGAATTTTGCATTTTGTTTTGCAAAACCAAAGGGGATGGGCCCACAGTTTTGCAAGGAGGACATTATGATACGTGGCGACTCCCTAGGAGGTCATGCAATTATAGTTTTATAGAGCCCAACTCCTTCCCTCTTGTTGGCACATGTTTTTAGTTAGTGGTGTTGTTTTGTAGACAACTTCTATTTGTCTTGGGGACTTGTTCATGATTGGTTGAAAGGACCATTGCAAGATAACCTTCGCGATCCATTTGATCAGAATAACTGAACAACATATGTAGTTTCACTAGAAGCCGAGAGTGGTTTCATTTGTAGGTTTTTCGATGTTGCCACGAGCATGGAGGAGGTGCATGGAGGAGTTGTTGGTGATGCCTTTTGAGAATGCTTTTCTATTCTTTACAGCTCTAGGTTATTAGGTTTGAGTCTATAAGAATAGCAATTTTTTCCTTGCAAAGGGTTCAAAACTTTTATCTTAAAATATATAGACAAGTATTCTAGATAGGAATTGAGCCTTTAAGCTATGATTGTATTTCTGAGGAGGGGATAATCAAACTATTCTTGTGGCCTCTATAATTATTGTTTTTTAGTATTCTTTAATAGTTTTCTATGCATCTTTGAAATTCTGACATAACTTTAGAAATATATGCTTAAGATTTCACTGATTAAATTATTTTTTATCACTTGTTATCTGGTGGATGCATGATATATATTGCTTTATGCTAAAAGGATTTTTAGTTATATCTTAATCATTATTTTGGGCATGTAGATTATTGAATGGGCCTTAGAATGACATGTATGAGAAGCTCTCTGCCCCCTTATTTCATTGAGATCAATTCAGCGCATCACTTTAGAATAGTTTTTCTTTCACTGTTTCTTTCTTTCCCTTTTCTTCCCCCAAATGAATGAACAGTCGACTTCTAAAATCTTGAAGGTAACTCAGTGAATAGGCATGGGTCCCCATCACTGAGTTTCCCATAGGGTTTTTTCCCTAGAAGTAATTCTAGTGATCAACAATTCTTTTTCTAGCACATCCAATGCGACCTTATTTGCTTATTTTAAGAGTGGGTGTATGAGCCATAGACCTGTCATTTAGAGCCAAACTGCATCAAATCCAAGTTTATTACTATCGCCCCTAGTAGCTGTCCAAGCAATAGTACAATGAGGGACTCAAAACCTAGTCCTGACAGTCCTTATACCAATGGCAGCACAACCTCAAAGGAATTTTGTCACTTGGAATAGTGGCAATCCCCTTATTGCACCTATTCCCCCGCCTCAATGGGATTTCATCCCGACTTCTACATTAAAATAATTGTCAAAATTCACTGAAGAGGACTCTAAAACTCCAGGGAAACATTTGGAAGATGTAGTCGACATATGCACTGTGTTAGGACCCAGAGGTAACTGAGAGGGGGGGGGGGTGAATCAGTTGTCTATTAATTTCAACCCAAATATAAATTAACCAAAATTAATGGCGATAGATAATTTAATAGTTAATAACAGTACCGGTAAAGTTTAATGCATGAAACAGAAAGACAAATACTATCCACAACACATAACACACATATTTGTACGTGGAAACACTGTAAGGAGAAAAACCATGGTGGGAAACCTTACCCATAATCAGATGATACTACTACAGATAGTATGTGTGTACAAATGGGGTTTGCACATGTAGAAAGGCCAACTGACTAGAGCTGACTGCTCAATCACAAAATGGGAGTCACACTGACTACAATTGGATGGTTAAATCCAATGATAATGTACTACTCAAAATAACATCTTCTTATGCTAGATTCAGTACCGGTTAAGCTCTGATTGCCTTCTTCATACCTTCCTTGAATCTTCAAATGATGTCTGTGTGTATAGCTCTTCTTATATTCTTATATACCTTATTACAATCCTCTAGCACATCTTCTTCTTAATCTCACAAATGAGATCTTACATATATACCAAAACCTAAGACCAAATGTGTAGGTCAGCTCACTAAGAATATTACAATTAAATCAATTACAAATGAATCAATATGCGATGCATCATGTCAGCTCAATGATTTTACAATAATAACCAATCAATAAAATATCTCCATTACGTGTCGTGCTGATCTGGAATAGATAACGCTTTCCAGTCCATAACCTAGACCTATTTGCTGGTAACAACAAATATGCAAACCCGATTAGACCAATAACCAAATCACCAAAACAAAGTGTCCAAACAATGTCTTCGACATAACCAAGTAATCTCCAGATGATAAGAGATCATCCTCAGTGCCAGTTCAAAATATAACCTGCCGATGAACCACATACCTATGACTGTGCATAAGTCACTAAACATGCCGATGAACATAACCAAATATATTCAGTGTTGATAAGTATTCACAAGTGTTGAAAAGTGTTGACATCAATGAAAAAACCAATGCAACACATCCATAATACCAACAATCTCCCCCTTTAGCATTGATGGCAACACAAGATAGAAAAACTATCTAAGTGCCAAAGCAGAAATGCCAAAAACCAAAAACCAACAATCTCCCAAAGAGATCATTAACCAAAAATCAAATTATAGATACAAAGAGTAACAATCTCTCCCCCAATGAATAATCTCTCCCCAAAAGATAATGTGTTTTTCCATAGATATCTCTCCCCCTTTGACATCAAATGCCAAAGCAATAAAAAACCAAATACAATCAGTTCATAGAACTTATTACAAATACCAAATGTTATAACCAAATTTATCCAATCTACTCCTCCTGAGAAGTAGCTCTCCCTCATCAAAGCCAGAAAAAGATTTCTTTGTTAATTCTGCTGGTCTGATGCCATCCTCCAATTGTCTAAGTTTCTACCGATGAGGGTATAACTCCAAGCTGCTATCTTAGATATTCAAAAGTTTCCTTAGGCAAAGGCTTAGTAAAGATATCTGCAATCTATTCTTTAGTATTCACATAAACCAATTTCACTTCTTTTGCTTCAACATTCTCTTTTGAAAAATTGAATTTGATAGAAACATGTTTAGTTTTAGAGTGAAATACTGGATTCTTTGATATATCAATTGCTGCCATATTATCACAATAAATGATTATAGGTTCTTTGCATTTTACCTTTATGTCCTTCAACATTTTCTTAATCCATAATTTCTGTGTACAATTAGTTGTTGCTGCAACATATTTTGATTCTGCTATTGATAGTGATGTACAACTTTGTTTCTTGCTCAACCATGAAATTAGTCTGCTACCAAGAAAAAATGTTATGCTGGTGGTGCTTTTTCTGTCATCTACATCTCCTGCCCAATTTGCATCTGTGTATGCACACAGATCAAAATTTTCATCTTTAGGATACCATAAACCAAGATTTGTTGTGCCTTGTAGGTACCGAAAAATCCTTTTTACTGTTGATTCATGTTTTTCTTCAGGATTACTCTGAAATCTTGAAACAATACATACTGCATTCATAATATCAGGTCTTGTTTGTGTCAAATATAGTAAACCTCCAATCATAGACTTGTATCTTGTCGGATTAAAAGGTGTTGATTCATCCTTCAATGATAGTTTATCAATTGTAGTCATAGGTGTACTTACCGATTTAGAGTTTTCCATGCCAAATTTCTTAAGTAATTCCTTCAAGTACTTTGATTTATGAATATACCTTTATCAGTTTGTGAAATCTGCAATCCTAAAAAGAATTTTATCTCCCCAATCATAAACATTTCAAATTCTTCCTGCATCTTATTAGAAAAGTCTTTACACAATCCTTCTTCTCCTAAAAAAATGATATCATCAACAAAAAATTCAATAACCAAGATGTCATCATTAGTCACTTTGTAATATAAGTTGCTATCAGCATTACCTTTAGTGTAACCAAGCTTCAAAAGATATTTGTCCAATCTAGCATACCAAGCTCTAGGAGCTTGCTTCAATCCATATAAAACTTTCCTTAACCTACAAACCATATCTTTGTCATCTGTCAAAGAAAATCCACTAGGTTGTTCAATGTAAACTTCCTCTTCAAGATCACCATTTAGAAATGCACATTTAACATCCATTTGATGTACTTTATAGTTCTCGTGTGCTGCAAAAGCTAAGAATAATCTGACTGCCTCAATTCTAGCTACCGGTGCAAAGGTTTCATTTTAGTCAATTCCTTCTTTCTGTGAATATCCCTTACACACTAATCTTGCTTTGTTATTGATTACCTTACCGTCTTTATTAAGTTATTTTTGAATACCCATTTAGTTCCAATTGCATTTTTTTTTTAGGCCAGGGAACCAATGTCCATGTGTTATTCTTTTCAATTTGTTCAAATTCATCTTCCATAGGTTTAATCCAATATTTATCTTCACATGGCTTAATAACTGATGCTGGTTCAATTTGAGAAATAAGACATACCTCTTCATTTGCCAGTCTTCCTCTTGTCATAACACCTTGATACTTATTCCCAATTATCTGACTTTTAGAGTGATTCAATCTTACATACCTCGGTGTATTCACTTGCTATTGTTCTTCAGTCATTGTGGAATTCTCAGATGATGCCGATGTACTCATTGTAGGTTCATTTGTGATTATCTCAACTGCCAATTCAGAGTCCATGGACCTTGAATTACCTCTAAACTGTTCATCAATCTTCACATTTGCACTCTCAATGATTTTCTACAATCTTTTGTTAAAACATCTATATGCCTTTCTCTTAGATGTGTTGGGTCTCAAATCAACAGATTGGATAGGTTCTAAGGAAATGCCAACTCCTATGATCAAACCCTCCAATTGAATTGGCCAACATGTAGAGTGAACCTGTTTGGTTGCTAACTCTCTCACTTTAGGCTCTGCAGGACCTAGGCGGGTATACCTATTCACTGAATGTCTCCAATTACCAGTGCTTTTTATAGCAGATTTATTATCCTAATCTGATATATCCTGATCTTGAAATGGCATGAGTTCCTTGAATGGAGATATAGCAGATGAGTTCAAGATTGTTGTTTGTAATAACTGTTTGCTTTATGTTTCTTAATTACTTCTATTGCTTCTTAAAATAATCAATTATGAATGAAATGATGAGTGCAACTTGTAATTTAGCCAGTGCCTTCTTCGTTGTTTGGGTTACAGAGTCATTACACTTTTCTTTAGGACTTATGGTGCGAACCTGTGAGACAGTTTTTTAATTCATCCCTTTATGAACCTGTCAGTTATTATTTCTTTTGGAACCAAATGAATGCTTATATCATATGCTGATTGAGTGAATTTAACCCTACCCTTAAGGGACCAGTCAATTAAGCTTTGCAAGGAACAATCACAATCCGCAAGCAAAACTTTTGTTGCAACATTATAATATAAAACATAGATCTGATCTTAAGAACATGAATAACCTTATCTTATCAGACAATATCACAGACGATTGCCAAAAGAAAATGAAATGATCCACAACACATATGCAGAGAAAAAGTTGATCAAAATTTGTATTCCATTATAGTTTGTATATAGAAGACTTACAGGCTGTCATCTATCGCTATCTTCATCTTATCTAATCACTATCCCCTTACATTACAAAAATCATTCTCATATATATATGAGGATGAGGGCCTTTCATGAAGAGACACGACCTTTCAAAATATTAATCGTTAATTTGAGTATTTCTAAACTTAAGCAAAAAGAGATTTAGGAGTCCCAAATGACGAATGTAATCATCGTCTTTAAAGGTTTTGATTCAAGGAGTCTGTTTCTTCAATTCATCTCCCAGCGACAGATACTTGAATATTATCTGGTTGACAGTAGGGGCCATATCCTTACTTCGATCTATCTCTGACAAGGCCCAATCCTTGACGCTGGTGAGCTCTTTTCGCAAATCCTCCAGGGATATCACTTCTCCTTCTTTGTAAACGGAGGGCATTCCAACAGGTTTCTCATCATCCAATTCCTTCAGGTCTCTCCTCAGCGTATCCTCAAGTTTAACATGATTCTCCATATACGCAGTCCCCTCAACTTTTTCCTCTGGTGTCATGGCCTCGACTTTATTCAGTACTTCATGCAATCGTGCTTTTAACCTCTCATGCTCTGTTAACGCTTTTATCGTTCCATTATATACTTTCCAATATGGTTCAACCTGCAAGAGCATGGTGTTAAACCGATGTCCTATGATGTCATTGACCAGTTTGTCCATCCTTTGTTGGATACCTTCTACGCGTTTATTGGCCTTCTCTACTTGATACTTCCAGTACAGAGCATCAGAGACATCGTCCAAGCTACATCCCATGGGGTATGAGGTGTATTCGTTGATAGGAGTCCCTGTCTCTAGTTGCAATACTTTTGCCTGCAACTTTTGATTCTCCTCTTTAGATTTTTCATATAACCCCTTATATGTGACGTTCTCTCTAACCAAAAACTCCGTCTGGTCCAGGTTCAATCTGGCAACATCCAAGTTGAGTTTTGCAGTGACCCTAGGGTCAGTTTTTCCAACCTGATGAACCATGAGGTGCCCAAAGGTTTCTTCAATGTCCACAATGATAGGCCTCTTCCCCTTTGGATATAATGCCCATTGTAGGAGAGCTTTCTTGTCTGGATCATATCCAAAGCCTAAGAACAATTTGTCTATCTCCTGAGGCAACACCTGTTGATTCAAATCTTGTTTCTTCAGGAAGCCATCAAATAAAAGTGCTAAGTTTATATCCCAACCAGAGAAGATGATTACACCGGCCTCTTTTAGTAGTTTCCTCCCTTTCTCAGGAGTCATATCTTTCATGAGGACATCAATCTCATCTTGCAATCTCTTCATCTATTCCTCCTCTGGTCTTCCAGCCATGCTTCGTTTTACATGAGCTCCTTTGTATTGGTACAAAAATGAGAGGAACTCCCTAGAAGAAGCGAATCCATCATCAGCAATGAAATCTTCATGCTCAGTCATTCTTATATCAACAACATCCTTGATGTTAATTTCACCAGTGTCCATATTCATCTCTGCTTCGAAACTAGGAGGATAATCTTCTCTAGGAGAATCAGGTGGGATACTATTGGCGGTCGACTTTGGTGACATGTGAGCTAGGGGCTGACTGTCCTTCTCAGTATTAATGAAATGAAGGAATTGCGAAGGCACTCTATGCATGATCTCTGCTTCATGTTGAAGCAGCCTTTTAGCCACTTCCAGAGGGTCTTGGAGATTTCCAATTAAGTCTCCATCTATCATTCCCCTTACCCTTTTCCATTTGTAAGCTTCCCAAACTAGCTCACTCTTTTCTCTCAAAGCTTTGGCCTCTTCTCTTTCAAGATTCTTAATCAGGTCATCTGACATTTTGGCCACATGTATTCCAGCTTTGAGTTTCTGTGAGGCTCTGGTAGCTCTTATATATCCTTCAGGATCGAAGTTCTCTCTAGGCTCACCCAGAGTCATGCCATAGTAGTCTAACTTGTTCTGCAGTAAATGATAACTTTTTGAACTTTTAACAATGAAATCAGAGAAAACCAATAACCCTGGAACAATGGATTGTTTACCGAAATCTGTTAAGTGTTTAGCATTGACAATCGACAATTGTCCTATAATCTCAAGGCTAGCCACCCTGTTTGGCACCGTAATTGGAAGCATGTGGGGTTGCCCTTCATATCCAAATACCCTGATTTCTATGTGATTATCATGGCAATACCAATCACCCCAATTATGATCAATCTGTGACTCTAGAGAGAAATCCTTTGGTCTGAGAAATCTTTTGATTTCAGGAGACAAAGTGTAATCCCTGTGTTGCCCAAAAGCTGCACTAAGAGGTTTCACAAAGTATTCTTGAAAGTGCCAGTATTGGTTGTTCATGAACCTTTGGTCCCATGCAGATACCCATAACTGAACTGGCTTCTTCAGACCATTCTTATCATAAGATCTAATGCAGAACTCATCTGACTAGAAGTTAATCTCTTGGCCACAAGAAAGAATGATATGCATTAACATGGAGTACAATGAAAAATGAACATTCACAAGGTCCCCTTTCAATTTTTCCAACCCATGATTTAAGGCATCTGCAACATAAGTGGCAAAATCAAATGACCTAGGGTCTTTTGACTGTAAGTCAGCACACAGAACCATAACCCCAATATCCATGAGTGGATGAGCCTCTAGGCCTAGTACTTGGGCTGCAGCATAATATGTATATTTGAAATATGGATGGAAGTGGTTGAGATCAAATGGCACCTTGTCATCTTTGTTGAATGGAACAAATGACCCACCCACTTTTGGCCTGTGAATAGGTAGTCTCCAAGTTCTGTAGATATTTTCCATACTAAAGAATTCTTGTGAAAGTTTCTTCATATCGATACTCTCCTCTACTTCCCAGTCCAAATCAAAAACCATATCAATAGTCTGTTTGTTAATCACTACTAATGTATTCCCTCTATAATCACATATGGTTTTGGTTCTTGGATTGTAGCAATCTACCAGAGCTTTCATCAATTCTACATCTACAAACACATTTGGGACTACCAATTTGCCTAAGTTCTTCTTCCATAGATTACTTATGGGTTCAGGGGCATCCCTTCTTTTGTAGCTAAACAAAAACAACTCATGTCCTCTGATTTCAGTCCAAATGTCTCCTAGATTTTCGAATCTATCCTCTAATCCTTCTTCTTCACTTTTGATCTTTTTGGACCTTACACTAGATGAGGAACACTGGTCTAACAAATCCTGAGTCAGAGCTCTCCCTTCTTTCTTTTGTCTCTTGGGTTTCCCTTCAGGGTTCAGCTCTTTTCCTTTCCTACTCTTTTTAGAAGAAGAAGATGAAGGCTCCATGATTTAAGCAAACATGAGAGACAACACTTACTTGGAGGAATGCTCGGCTCTTCTGGTTATCATTCGCAAGTTTCCGCAGGTTCTTCGCGATTTTCAGTCTTTTAGCATCGATCTGGTTCTTATGAAAATTCAATCAGTTCAACTATAATCGTATGGGCAACTTGTGCACAGTTAATGTTCTGCGTCTACAATGGCTACTCAAGTGTTTAAACTTAATTGCAGATGTGACATTCTTCAATTGGGCCTTTAACTCTTTTGCAGGAAGTACAGTTCACTCAAAGTGATCATATTTCAAGTTATCGATGAAACCCTTGTCTTCGGCCGAGTGTTTAAATCTTTCATCAAAGGCCCATTTTCTTTGATACTATTGTTTTGGTGAATAGCCCATGTCGAGAAGCCACTTTCAAGACTCATCGAAACCATTCTTTCATCAATAGACCTCCTTTTCGATAAGTCACTTGCAAGTTTCATCGAAATCATTCTTTCGATGAGTTTCTTTCTTCGATGAGGGCCCATGTATGTTCATCGACATTCCTTTTTCGTCGATATCCTCCTTTATCGATGAAACACCTTTGCTTTTGTTCGACATTATGTCATCGATGAAAACTTGCGTTTTGATGAATGCTTTATGAGTTTCTTCGGCAATGATATTCCTTCGAAATTACTTTTGCCTTTCTGCCTTTCGATGAAACTTAGAGTATCGATGAGTGATTTTCTACATTCATCGAAAGTGACTTTTTGCCGAAATACTTTTGTTCGGTGCTTTACATGCCTCATTTCGATGAAAATACTCTTTCGATGAAACTTCTTTTGCAGTGCTCGATACAATTTTCTGGCCGAAAACATCTTTCAGTCTTCACGCCTATGGGGATATACATTTTTTATATATTTTTTATTTTCAAATATAGTGTTCAACAGCGGCTCTGACTGAGGATGGAGGCATATTGAATATGTCTTCAAGAATTCAGAATCTCTGGTTAGCGTAGATTTATGATGGTATTTACAATGGAAATGGATCCTAATCTACTGTACATGTGATACAGAATGTTCAAGAAAAGAAGCTTTTTAAGAATTGCCCATGCACCGGCAATTCTTGGACCTCTCCTATTGCGTTTTGAAGCAAATAGGAATCCTCCCCTTTTTTGTCTATAATCACATATGGGCCGATCCACAAGGCTTCAAATTTACCATGCTTGCCTTTGTCTTGACTCCTGGCATTCCACATTAAAACCCAATCACCTACACAAAATTTTCTGTTTGATGTCCTCTTGTCATATAATCTCTTCATTTGATTTTGAATCCTGATATTCTGCTTTTGAGCTTCTGCCCTGACTTCATCAAGTTCTACCAACTGCATTATTCTTTCTTGTGATGGATCTTCAACATCTATCTCTTCTTGAATCATAAATCTGTGTACAGGCAAGAGGTTATCCAAAGGTAGTCTAGCCCTTTTGCCATAAACCAGTTCAAATGGAGACTTTCCTGTAGATTTTTTCACAGTTATCCTGTCTGCCCATAGTGCAAGATTCAACTTCGAATCCCATGCTTTTTTGTTCTGTCCCAACATCTTTTTAATAATCTTCAGGATGTTCTTGTTGCTTGATTCAGCTTGCCCATTCCCCTGGGGGTGGTAAGGAGAAGAATGTGATATCTTAATGCCATATTCTTCACAAAAAGTGTTGAATTCCTCTGATCTGAAGGACATGCCATTATCTGAGATGATCCTTGCAGGAACACCGAATCTAGTAATAATGTTCTCCATTAAGAATTTTATCACCACCTTACTAGTGGCCTGTCTGGTAGGTATTGCCTCCACCCATTTGGTAAAATAGTTTGTAGCAACCAATATCCATCTGTGTCCTCCACTAGACTTTTCTGATATTTCCCCTATAAAGTCTATTCCCCACTATTGAAATGGTTCCTCAGCCAACATTGGTCTCAATGGGAGTGATCCTTGATACTTCATTTTGTTTGAGAACTTTTGACAAGCTTCACACTTTCTGACATATCTATAAGAATCATTGAAGACGCATGGCCAATAATATCCAGCTCTCAATATTTTGTGTGCTATAGTCTTGGCCGAGAAATGGCCACCACAAACCCCATCATGCATCTCATGAAGAACCTTATCTGCCTGGTAGTTGTCTAGACATAATAACAATATCCCATCTCTATTTTTCCAATATAGGTCCCCATTGATAATTACATATCTTGCTGATTTTAGCTTCAGAGCTCTCTTCTGATTATCAGTCATGCCATCTGGACATTTCAAATGCTTGAGATAGTATATGATATCGGTGTACCATGCTGTTCTTTCAATACTGAAGTTAGCTTCTTCCCATCCAACCTGATTCACACCAAATTCCTCAATTTCAGTTCCTGTCATGAGTTTGGCCAGCCCTTGTCCTTTGATAACCTGTGAAATTTTGAGTTCAATGTTAAATTCTTGTATCTGATTGATCCATTTGCATCTTTTGCCCGTGACCTCAGTCTATCTGAAAATATCTTTTACTGCTGCATTTGGGACATAAGCTATAACTTCAGCCCCTACTAAGTATGGTCTAAATTGTTTCACTGCTTTGACCAAAGCATAGGCTTGCTTTTCATTCAGTTCATATTTTACTTCTAAAGGGCTCAAAGACTTGCTAAAGTATGCAATGGGCTGCTCATACCCTTCTGAATTTTTCTGTAACAACACTGCTGCTATAGTGTGACAAGAGGCGAATGAGAATATCATAAATGGTTTACCAAAATCTGGGGAAATTAGTACTGGTGCCTCAAAAATTGCTCTTTTGATTGCCACAAAAGAATCAATTGCCTCTTCAGTCCAGTCAATTTGGGCCTCTTTCTTCAACATCCTTACTATAGGTTTTACTATGTCTGCAAAATTCAAAATGAACCTTCTCACAAAATTAATTTGTCCCAAAAATGATTGAATGGCTTTGATAGTTCGAGGGATGGGAACCTCATTGATAGCTGCTACTCTCTCAGGGTCAATTCTTACCCCCTCCCTAGATACTATGTGTCCAAGTAGTTTTCCCTCCTCAACACCGAAGTGGCATTTCTTAGGATTCAAGGAAATTCCATATTCTAAAGCTCTTTTAAATATCTTCTCAAGGTGTTCACAGTGATCATCAGCTTTCTTTGAGTATGTAGTCAGATCGTCTTGGTATACTACCATGATTACATCAATCAATTCTGCAAAAGCCACATCCATTGCCCTTTGAAAAGTAGCTCCAGCATTGGTCAATCCAAATGGCATTCGTGCATAAACATAAGTGCCCCATGGAGTTGTGAAGGCTGTCTTATATTTCTCAGTTTCACTAACTTTCACCTGATTGTAACCTGAAAATCCATCCATCATAGACAACAACTCACACCCTGTTACCCTCTGCAGCATGTTATCCATATTTGGCAACGGATAGTTATCCTTTAGAGATGATATATTCAAATTTCTAAAGTCTACACATAATCTAATATCCCCATTCTTCTTCCTGACTGGTACCAAGTTAGAAACCCATGTGGAATATCTGCATGGTTCAATTATTCCTGCGTCTTTCATCTTTATAATTTCTTCCCTCATTTTTGGTAACAATGTAGGATTAATAGGTCTCTGCTTTTGCCTGAATGGCTTAGCTTCTGGTTTAAGTGGTATCTCATGTTGAAAGAGATCTTCCCTGTAAGCTTTGAGATCTTCATAAGACCATGCAAACACATGTTTGTATCTTTTTAGCAATATTATTAGTTGTTGCCTCATAGTAGGAGTTAATTTTTTTCCAATAAAAACATTTTTGGGGGCTTCTTTGCTTCCTAGATTGATTTGTTCAATATCATTCTCTTTAACAGCTGACCCTTTGGTTTCAATCATATCTTGAGCATTAAAAGTTCTTTCTAATGCTACTAGGCCTCTTGGTAATTTATTTGATTTTAGTTGTATAATTTCATGTCCAAATAAAGTTTCCTTACCTTCAGTTTTCTCCACAAAGTCATTAAAATTTATAGCTTGAGTCTGATAATGATCAACACAGTGTAAGAAGTTCAACAGATCTGCATCATCTTGAAACACTTGCCAATTATACAAGTTGTCAGGAACAGATGGTCTTACTTTCACTTCCACTTCAGATATCCCAGTTAGTGTTATATCATTGCCTTTTAATGCAATATTTGCTAAAAAATCTGCCATGATGTTTTTTGACCTATCTATCCAGGTTATCTGAAAAGCATCAAAAAGCTCCATGGTATCCCACACAGCATTCCTGTATTGTTTCAGTCTTAAGTGTTTTGAGGCATATCTTTCCTTTACTTGTGAGACTATTAATTCTAAATCACCAAAGACACTTAGCAATTTGATCCCATGTTTGACTGCTATGTTAAGACCAGTGAGTAGAGCTTCATATTCAGCAATGTTATTTGTACATTCAAATAGCAACTTGAAAGAATATTTGTAAGTTTCCCCTGGGTGAGATAAAAAGGATTCCAGCCCCACTTCCTTCTTTGCTACAAGACCCATCAAAGAACATTTTCCATATCTGACCATCCTTTTTAGTTAGACATGACTCAATGGGGACCCACTCTTTAATTTTAGGTCTTGTTAACTGTACCTGGAAGTTGTCCATGTCAGTTTGTAAAAAACATACTTGGTTCACTGTTTCTTCCATGTCTTCTATGATATATGTGGATCGAGGTTCCCTGTCAATTTTTATTTCCTGTCCATTTATTGGAATCGTAGCATATGACAAATCCAGCTGCACATATCCACCAATCATATTCGACCATTGTCTAGACAATAACATTCCATAATTTGGAGGAACATCTACCACTGTGATATCTGTTTTATATGATGCTTCTGGACAGGCTGCTAATCTGAACTCTACATCCTTCATGATACCAACCACTGGGACTGATCTATTGTCCATGGCATAGCATTTCCCAAAGGTAGTATCAACTTCCAATCCTAGTTCTTTCATCACCCCAACAGGCATGACATTTATGGCTGCCCCTGAATCGATCATACAATTCTTCACCCTTTTGTTGTTTATCACCAAAGTGAGATAAAATGGGTCTACTTGTGTTGGGTTTTTAGTTATAGTGGACCCTAAGTATATAACTAGAGCCATTTGTTCATTGTTGTCACTTGTTGGGACCTCTTGTTTCTGTTCATTAGTCTTTTCTTCTTGGACACCTGAAATCATCTCCAAAGTTTTTTGTCTATACTCAGGAAACCTCATTATTTCCATCAATGGAATAGAAACTTTTAATTGTGTTAATGCAGTTGAGATATCAAATGAGGTAGAGTGTTGTGATGAAGGGAGTTTTATTGTTTCTTCCTTTTGAACATTAGGACCCTTCTTATTATTCTTTGGTACAACCTCCTTAGTCATAGCTCCTTTGTTTATTCGCTTGAGTGTCTCATCAGTTTCTTTCATAAAAAGACTAGTAGGTTTACCTTGCTCTGGATTCACCACCCTATTCCTTAAATCATAAGTCCTTTTTGCTTGTACAATGGCATAAGCTATAATTCTTCTTTTTTCTTCTTCAGTAGGGATTCTGAGCTTAACACTTTCATTTTTGCTGGTGGTCACAGGTAAGACAGAGCATTGATCAATATTCATGGAATCTGACCTTCCTTCCTGACTAAATGATATCATATTAACAGTTGAATCATCCACATGTTCTTCATAGCTATCCTCCTCCTCTTGCAATCCTTTTGCTACTGCACACAAAGAAGAAGCGTGTGGCATATTGCAAGCATAACACAACATGTCATCGTCTTGAGTATAATTTACTGTTCTTTTTAAAGGATCTGGAATTTGTTGATTATCTCTGTGGTTCCTGTCTACTGGTTTTCCATCCTTCCATGTGGTGTTATAAGGCATGTCATGTAGTCTAGGTCTCTCAGGACGGTAGTATTGCTGCTTCTCTATTTTGTTTACTCTTACAGATAAATCTTTCAGGGCATTTAAAACTTTGTCAAGCTTATCTTCATCTCTATTAGCCTTGGGTGCTCTAGGATTGTATAACCTTGCATCCTCTCTCTTTCCCACTTTACCAGCAGCCTTTCTGTTGTTTTCTATAACAATGGCATCTTTCATAACATCCCGGAGGTCTCTAGGATTTCTGGTTCTCAGCTCATAGTTTGTTTTACTGTCATAAGCATTGATATAATACAGAATGCTCACCTCAGGTACTGGTTTCATCCTATTGGGGATTTTGTTTAAAACCCTGTTAAATTTTTTGTTAAAATCTATCACTGATTCATTTTGCTCCTTCTTTATACTAATGATTTCGTGCAAAGCAAACTCAGGGCTGTTATGGTCTCCATACTGCTCAAGGAACAAATCTTTGAATCCTGCAAGATCTCTAATAGATGCGTCAGGCAACGTCCTAAACCAATCTCTTGCATCTTCTATTAATGATTGCATAAACAACCTGATCTTGACATCTTCATATGGTAACCCAAAATCCTCAATTACTGCATCAAAGGCTTTACAATGAGCCTCACCTGAAACTGCATTACTTCCTGTGAACCTTGGTATCGCTGTCCTGATTTCATTTGGGATAGGATATGGGTACACTATCATTCCTGAAAAATCAAACTGCCTCATTTGCTCCATATTTATTAGTCCATGCCCTCCATGAGGATTCCCAAAGTTTTGGTTCACATTACCATATAAAGGTATTTGATTTTGATAAGGAAGAGGGTATTGATTCTGGTGTTGATATTGAAACTGATTAGGGGGTGGATGTTGGTTATAAAATTGACCAGGGGGTGGGTACTGATTATGAGTATGTGAACTTTGCTGGACTGGTGGTGCACTTGATTGCACATGATCATCTCTTTTGCTACCAAACAAGGGATTCTCATAAGCTTTGAAATCATTACCCTTTGTTTTACCCACTCCTTGAGCATATGTTTTCTTGTAGTTGTTTACATCTTTATTAAAGTCATCCTCACCAACATTTATGCCCAACTTAGCACACAGCTCCAAACATTCCTGAGTCCTTCCTGAATCTCTCATCTCAGCAGCTGCCTCCATCATTTGTCTAGTTAAATCTGTAAATCTATCTGCAGGGTCTGCCATACTTGATCCTGATGGAGGTGGTGTGTATTGTCTGGACCGTGCTTCGTGATTTTCAAAACCAGGGGGAATTTGGCATCGCCCCTTCTAAGCTTTATATGCTGCAACCAAATCCTCATTCACCGGGCTTGAAGTTGTTGTTCTATCTTGTTCTCTTAAGGGCGAATGTTGGCTACTTTCATGTTTATACTGGTTGTATCTTTCTCTCATGGAATCATTCATGGGTTCTTTATTTTTGTTCTTTCGTTGAGAGAAATCTAATTGGGATAAAGATTGTCCTTTTGTAACAGATCTTGTTCCGTGCATTGATATTCTTATTTCAGAGTCGCCACCTCTTTCGTAAAGGATATGTGTTATTTATTTTTTCTGAGTTCTTTCCCACAGCAGAGTTTTAATTCTTCTTCCCCAACAGAGTCGCCAATCTGTTGGGTCTCAAATCAACAGATTGGATATGTTCTAAGGAAATGCCAACTCCTATGATCAAACCCTCCAATTGACTTGGCCAACATGTAGAGTGAACCTGTTTGGTTGCTAACTCTCTCACTTTAGGCTCTGCAGGACCTAGGCGGGTATACCTATTCACTGAATGTCTCCAATTACTAGTGCTTTTTATAGCAGATTTATTATCCTAATCTGATATATCCTGATCTTGAAATGGCATGAGTTCCTTGAATGGAGATATAGCAGATGAGTTCAAGATTGTTGTTTGTAATAACTGTTCGCTTTATGTTTCTTAATTACTTCTATTGCTTCTTAAAATAATCAATTATGAATGAAATGATGAGTGCAACTTGTAATTTAGCCAGTGCCTTCTTCGTTGTTTGGGTTACAGAGTCATTACACTTTTCTTTAGGACTTATGGTGCGAACCTGTGAGACAGTTTTTTAATTCATCCCTTTATGAACCTATCAGTTATTATTTCTTTTGGAACCAAATGAATGCTTATATCATATGCTGATTGAGTGAATTTAACCCTACCCTTAAGGGACCAGTCAATTAAGCTTTGCAAGGAACAATCACAATCCGCAAGCAAAACTTTTGTTGCAACATTATAATATAAAACATAGATATGATCTTAAGAACATGAATAACCTTATCTTATCAGACAATATCACTGACGATTGCCAAAAGAAAATGAAATGATCCACAACACATATGCAGAGAAATAGTTGATCAAAATTTGTATTCCATTATAGTTTGTATATAGAAGACTTACAGGCTGTCATCTATCGCTATCTTCATCTTATCTAATCACTATCCCCTTACATTACAAAAATCATTCTCATATATATATGAGGATGAGGGCCTTTCATGAAGAGACACGACCTTTCAAAATATTAATCGTTAATTTGAGTATTTCTAAACTTAAGCAAAAAGAGATTTAGGAGTCCCAAATGATGAATGTAATCATTGTCTTTGAAGGTTTTGATTCGAGGAGTCTGTTTCTTCAATTCATCTCCCAGCGAAAGATACTTGAATATTATCTGGTTGACAGTAGGGGCCATATCCTTACTTCGATCTATCTCTGACAAGGCCCAATCCTTGATGCTGGTGAGCTCTTTTCACAAATCCTCTAGGGATATCACTTCTCCTTCTTTGTAAACGGAGGGCATTCCAACAGGTTTCTCATCATCCAATTCCTTCAGGTCTCTCCTCAGTGTATCCTCAAGTTTAACATGATTCTCCATATACGCAGTCCCCTCAACTTTTTCCTCTGGTGTCATGGCCTCGACTTTATTCAGTACTTCATGCAATCGTGCTTTTAACCTCTCATGCTTTGTTAACGCTTTTATCATTCCATTATATACTTTCCAATATGGTTCAACCTGCAAGAGCATGGTGTTAAACCGATGTCCTATGATGTCATTGACCAGTTTGTCTATCCTTTGTTGGATACCTTCTGTGCATTTATTGGCCTTCTCTGCTTGATACTTCCAGTACAGAGCATCAGAGACATCGTCCAAGCTACGTCCCACGGGGTATGAGGTGTATTCGTTGATAGGAGTCCCTATCTCTAGTTGCAATACTTTTGCCTGCAACTTTTGATTCTCCTCTTTAGATTTTTCATATAACCCCTTATATGTGACGTTCTCTCTGACCAAAAACTCTGTCTGGTCCAGGTTCAATCTGGCAACATCCAAGTTGAGTTTTGCAATGACCCTAGGGTCAGTTTTTCCAACCTGATGAACCATGAGGTGCCCAAAGGTTTCTTCAATGTCCACAATGACAGGCCTCTTCCCCTTTGGATATAATGCCTATTGTAGGAGAGCTTTCTTGTCTGGATCATATCCAGAGCCTAAGAACAATTTGTCTATCTCCTGAGGCAACACCTGTTGATTCAAATCTTGTTTCTTCAGGAAGCCATCAAATAAAAGTGCTGAGTTAATATCCCAACCAGAGAAGATGATTACACCGGCCTCTTTTAGTAGTTTCCTCCCTTTCTCAAGAGTCATATCTTTCATGAGGACATCAATCTCATCTTGCAATCTCTTCATCTGTTCCTCCTCTAGTCTTCCAGCCATGCTTCATTTTACATGAGCTCCTTTGTATTGGTACAAAAATGAGAGGAACTCCCTAGAAGAAGCGAATCCATCATCAGCAACGAAATCTTCATGCTCAGTCATTCTTATATCAACAACATCCTTGATGTTAATTTCACCAGTGTCCATATTCATCTCTGCTTCGAAACCAGGAGGATAATCTTCTCTAGGAGAATCAGGTGGGATACTATTGGCGGTCGACTTTGGTGACATGTGAGCTAGGGGCTTACTGTCCTTCTCAGTATTAATGAAATGAAGGAATTGTGAAGGCACTCTATGCATGATCTCTGCTTCATGTTGAAGCAGCCTTTTAGCCACTTCCAGAGGGTCTTGGAGATTTCCAATTAAGTCTCCATCTATCATTCCCCTTACCCTTTTCCATTTGTAAGCTTCCCAAACTAGCTCACTCTTTTCTCTCAAAGCTTTGGCCTCTTCTCTTTCAAGATTCTTAATCAGGTCATCTGGCATTTTGGCCACATTTATTCCAGCTTTGAGTTTCTATGAGGCTCTGGCGCTCTTATATATCCTTCAGGATCGAAGTTCTCTCTAGGCTCACCCAGAGTCATGCCATAGTAGTCTAACTTGTTCTGCAGTAAATGATAACTTTTTGAACTTTTAACAATGAAATCAGAGAAAACCAATAACCCCGGAACAATGGATTGTTTACCGAAATCTGTTAAGTGTTTAGCACTGACAATAGACAATTGTCTTATAATCTCAAGGCTAGCCACCCTGTTTGGCACCGTAATTGGAAGCATGTGGGGTTGCCCTTCATATCCAAATACCCTGATTTCTGTGTGATTATCATGGTAATACCAATCACCCCAATTATGATCAATCTGTGACTCTGGAGAGAAATCCTTTGGTCTGAGAAATCTTTTGATTTCAGGAGACAAAGTGTAATCCCTGTGTTGCCCAAAAGCTGCACTAAGAGGTTTCACAAAGTATTCTTGAAAGTGCCAGTATTGGTTGTTCATGAACCTCTAGTCCCATGCAGATACCCATAACTAAACTGGCTTCTTTAGACCATTCTTATCATAAGATCTAATGCAGAACTCATCTGACCAGAAGTTAATCTCTTGGCCACAATATAGAATGATATGCATTAACATGGAGTACAATGAAAAATGAACATTCACAAGGTCCCCTTTCAATTTTTCCAACCCATGATTTAAGGCATCTGCAACATAAGTGGCAAAATCAAATGACCTAGGGTCTTTTGACTGTAAGTCAGCACACAGAACCATAACCCCAATATCCATGAGTGGATGAGCCTCTAGGCCTAGTACTTGGGCTGCAGCATAATATGTATATTTGAAATATGGATGGAAGTGGTTGACATCAAACGGCACCTTGTCATCTTTGCTGAACGGAACAAATGACCCACCCACTTTTGGCCTGTGAATAGGTAGTCTCCAAGTTCTGTAGATATTTTCCAAACTAAAGAATTCTTGTGAATTTTTCTTCATATCGATACTCTCCTCTACTTCCCAGTCCAAATCAAAAACCATATCAATAGTCTATTTGTTAATCACTACTAATGTATTCCCTCTGTAATTACATATGGTTTTGGTTCTTGGATTGTAGCAATCTACCAGAGCTTTCATCAATTCTACATCTACAAACACATTTGGGACTATCAATTTGCCTAAGTTCTTCTTCCATAGATTACTTATGGGTTCAGGGGCATCCCTTCTTTTGTAGCTAAACAAAAACAACTCATGTCCTCTGATTTCAGTCCAAATGTCTCCTAGATTTTTGAATCTATCCTCTAATCCTTCTTCTTCACTTTTGATCTTTTTGGACCTTACACTAGATGAGGGACACTGGTCTAACAAATCCTGAGTCAGAGCTCTCCCTTCTTTCTTTTGTCTCTTGGGTTTCTCTTCAGGGTTTAGCTCTTTTCCTTTCCTACTCTTTTTAGAAGAAGAAGACGAAGGCTCCATGATTTAAGAAAACATGAGAGACAACACTTACTTGGAGGAATGCTCGGCTCTTCTGGTTATCGTTCGCAAGTTTCCGCAGGTTCTTCGCGATTTTCAGTCTTTTAGCATCGATCTGGTTCTTATGAAAATTCAATCAGTTCAACTGTAATCGTATGGGCAACTTGTGCACAGTTAATGTTCTGCGTCTACAACGGCTACTCAAGTGTTTAAACTTAATTGCAGATGTGACATTCTTCAATTGGGCCTTTAACTCTTTCGCGGGAAGTACAGTTCACTCAAAGTGATCATATTTCAAGTTATCGATGAAACCCTTGTCTTCGGCCGAGTGTTTAAATCTTTCATCGAAAGCCCATTTTCTTTGATACTACTGTTTCGGTGAATAGCCCATGTCGAGAAGCCACTTTCAAGACTCATCGAAACCATTCTTTCATCGATAGACCTCCTTTTCGATAAGTCACTCGCAAGTTTCATCGAAATCATTCTTTCGATGAGTTTCTTTCTTCGGTGAGGGCCCATGTATGTTCATCGACATTCCTTTTTCATCGATATCCTCCTTTATCGATGAAACACCTTTGCTTTTGTTCGACATTATGTCATCGATGAAAACTTGCATTTCGATGAATGCTTTATGAGTTTCTTCGGCAATGATATTCCTTCGAAATTACTTTTGCCTTTCTGCCTTTCGATGAAACTTAGAGTATCGATGAGTGATTTTCTACATTCATCGAAAGTGACTTTTTGCCGAAATACTTTTGTTCGGTGCTTTACATGCCTCATTTTGATGAAAATACTCTTTCGATGAAACTTCTTTTGCAGTGCTCGATACAATTTGCTGGCCGAAAACATCTTTCATTCTTCACGCCTATGGGAATATACATTTTTTATATATTTTTTATTTTCAAATATAGTGTTCAACAAGATGAATAACCAAGAAATATTCCTTCATCACTTCTAGGATCAAATTTACCAATATAATCATCTCTCGTAGCATAACATTTTCTTCCAAATATTCTAAAATATTTAAGAGTAAGAGTATTACCAAACCATAGTTCATGGGGGGTCTTACTGGTTTCACCTTTGATGTGAACTCTATTGAATGTGTAAACCACTGTATTCACTGCTTCTCTCCAATACACATGAGGTAGGTATGCTTCTGATATCATGCTTCTAGCTGCATCCAAAATAGTTATGTTCTTCCTTTCCACAACTCAATTTTGATGGGGTATCTGAGGTGTTGATAATTGTCTTTAGATTCCATTCACTTCACAAAATGTATTAAATTCCTTAAATATGAATTCACCTCCTTGATCTAATCTCAAACATTTGATTTTCTTACCGGTTTCATTCTCTACCATTACCTTGAATAGTTTGAATTTCCCAAAAGCTTTTGATTTCTCCTTGAGAAAAGTAACCCAACACATTCTAGAATAAACATCAATGATTAGCATAAAATATCTATCTCCTTGTAAACTTCTAGTTCTTGCTGGACCACATAAATCAATATGAATTAAGTCAAGAACATTATTGGTTTTTTCTGGAATACTCTTAAAAGTTGCTCTAACTTGCTTTCCCAATTGACATGAACCTTACATACCAGATTGTGAGGTTTAACAATCTTAGGTAAATCCCTTACTGCCTTAGTTGTACTAATCTTCACAATGCAATCAAGCATTTTTTTTCGTTGTTATTCAAATGAAAGATATTACCTCTAGTCTGATTACCGGTTGCAATTTCCAAACCAGTTCTATTCATGATTTTGCATTTACCATTATTGAATTGTAACTGAAATCCCTTTTCAACTAATTGACCAACACTCAAAAGATTATGCTTCAAACCTTCAACATAATAAACATTGTTAGTATTGTGCTTACCATTAAAAGATATAGTGCCTTTTCCTTTGATCAAACAAGCTTTATCATCCCCAAATCTTACTAGACCTCCATTGTATTCCTGAAAGGTTAAGAATTTACTTTTATCACTAGTCATATGATGTGAACACCCGGAATCAATGATCCATTCATCCTTTTCTTCAATTTTAGCTACCAAGGCCTGCTCTACTGGTTGAACAGTAGGTGTCGATTGATCTTCTATTATTGCAACAAAAGCTCATCCATTGTCTGTTGGTTCCTCATCAGAATCATCAGTAACTCCTTCATCAGCATAATAACATGATTTGTCTCTGTTCTTCTTAAATCTGTATCTCTGATATTCAGGGTTAGACTTATATGTTCTTTTAGCTTCTTCTTTCAATCTTGCATGTCTATGAGGACACCTAGATTCCATATGATCAATTTTATTGCAGTTAAAACATTTAAATGATGCTTTACCTTCATACTTACTTCCAACTAGACCTTTAGGCATTTTCCTTGCAAATAGTGCTTCAAGCTCTTCATTCTCTCTTCTGATTTCTTCAAGTTCTCTAGTATAGAGTGCTTTCCAATCAGATTTTTCAGATGATGATGATGATGTTGCAGATGATGAATCTTTGAAAGCTAAACTTAATTGTAGCAACATGACCAAATTCCTCAAGTTCAAAAGCTGAAATTTTTCCAACCAAAGTATCTCTAGATACTGATGCATTAGGCATTGTTCTCAATTCATTAATAGCAGTTACTTTCATTTTGTATGCTGGTGGAAATGCTCTTAAAACTTTAGAAACAATTTCATCTTCACTTAAGGATCCTCCACAGCATTGTATACCCAAAATAATTTCATTAACTCTTTGCATAAAAGCAGAAATCCTTTCATCTTCTTCCATTTTTAGATTTTCATACCTGACCCAGAAGCATTCCAATTTTGCAATTTTGATAGTGGTATAACCTTCATTCAATGTCTCTAATTATCCCAAATATCTTTAGTAGTAGATTGGTCTGATAATCCCATGATTTGATGATCTGACAATGCGCTCAAAAGTGCTTCCCTTGCTTTGCAATCATTCTCCTGATCTTTAGCCAAGGCTGGTGGATTAGGTTGACTCTGTGTAGGACCAACATACCCATTCTTTGTAACATCCCATATGTCTTTTCCAATGCAATTCAGATGTGTCTCCATTCTGATCTTCCATATACCATAGTTAGTTCCATCAAGCTTCAGACTGTCTTTCCTGAAATAGTTAGTTGCCATAGAATCTCCTCAGGCTGTTAAACTTCTGCAAAAAGAGGACTTAGCTCTGATACCAATTGTTAGGATCCAGAGGCAACTAAGGGGGGGGGGGGTGAATAAGTTGTCTATTAATTTCAAACCAAATATAAATTAACCAAACTTAATGTCGGTAGATAGTTTGATAGTTAGTAACAATACTAGTAAAGTTTAATGCATGAAACAGAAAGACAAATAATATCCACAACACATAACACAAATATTTGTATGTGGAAACCTTGTAAGGGGAAAAACCACAGTGGGAAACCTTACCCACAATCAAATGATACTACTGCAGATAGTATGTACGTACAAAAGGGGTCTGCACATGCAGAAAGGCCAACTGCCTAGAGCTGACTGCTCAATCACAAAATGGGAGTCACACTAACTACAATTGGATGGTTAAATCCAATGATAATGTACTGCTCAAAATAGCATCTTCATATGTTGGATTCAGTACTGATTAAGCTCTGATTATCTTCTTCATACCTTCCTTGAATCTTCAAATGATGTCTACATGTATAACTCTTCTTATATTTGCATATACCTTATTACAATCCTCTACCACACCTTCTTCTTAATCTCACAAATGAGATCTGACATATATACCAAACCTAAGACCAAATGTGTAGGTCGGCTCACTAAGAATATTACAATTAAATCAATTAAAAATGAATCAATATGCAATGCATCATGTCGGCTCAATGATTTTACAATAATAACCAATCAATAAAACATCTCCATTACGTGTTGTGCTAATCTGGAATAGATAATGCTTGCCAGTCCATAACCTAGACCTATTTGCCGATAACAACAAATATGCAAACCCGATTAGACCAATAACCAAATCACCAAAACAAAGTGTCCAAACAATGTCTTCAACATAACCAAGTAATCTCCAGATGATAACAGATCATCCTCAGTGTCGGTGAACAATATAACCTGCCGGTGAACTAGATATTGGTGACTGTGCATAGGTCACTGAACATGCCGGTGAACATAACCAAATATCTTCAGTGCTGATAAGTGTTCACAAGTGTTGAAAAGTGTTGACATCAATGAAAAAACCAATGCAACACATCTATAATACCAACACATTGTACATACCACCACACAAAAAAATATGGCATTGAGATTACTCACAGCTTCTTTAAAGGAAAAGGCCAAGATTGGTATAGATCTCTCCTGCCAAATTCGATAGGAGATTGGGACCAGTTGGGGGATCGTTTATTTGATTGCTTCACTTAAAAAGGAGATAGATCTTCTCTGCTATAGCAATTGATAACAATAAAACGGGCTCCCTAGGAGGCCATGATGGAATTCAACTCCAGATTCTAGAAACCTTGGCAAATAATACCTACATCTGCTTGACCTCTCAGATATGGCTTTCATGTTCTACCGGAAGGATTTTAGCTCTAACATATCTATTATAATCTAGTCTTGGGAGGTAATACTCTTTTGAACGCTTATGAGTGCTCCTAGCAGAGAACTATCTAATTGGTGCAGGAAAGATTCCACCAAGGCAACCCTTGCCAGTATTTTCTGAGTTGACAACCCAAATATGCGAGTCATCGTCTCCAAGAATATTTTCCTTGTAGTCTATGTATATCTACCTGAATGATCAACAAGCAAGCACTCCCATGCCTTATTCTCTAGCTACAAAAGTAAACGATATGCAAAATTTTCTCAAAACCTTTTTGAATGAGATTATCATCCTTAAGAGGCAACAAGCTTCGCCTACCAGACCTCCTTTTCAAAAATATCAAAGAGGGAAACCTCCTTATTATAAAAATCAATATCAAGGTGGTGCCAAAGCTAACCAAGGTTAGCTGAAGAACCAAATTGTACCTGTACCTACCCCTTTGCACGCTATACCTCCCAATAACAACAAGGAGTTGATCACTGGCCAGAATAATCTAGTGGATGATACCAATTCATAGTGTTTTCCATGCAATTCCACCCATAGGCCATGGAATTGACCAAGGGGAAACTTGTAGAAGAAGGTTGTGTTAGACAGTTCAAATAATCAGAAGACAACTTAGAGGGGGGGTGAATTGGTTGTCACCAGATTACTAGAACCTTAAGCAATTAAAACTTTAATACCAGAACACATAAGATCAATACCAGAATGTATAAACCAATTACCGAAATAGCAGATATACCAATTAAGAATAAGAAACAATTAGAGAATAAATATCATCGACATGACACCAAGATTTGTACATGGAAAACCTGGTAAAGGGAAAAACCACGCTGGGAAGCCTACCCACAATCAAATAATACTTTTGAAGTATGTGAATACAAATTGAGGGGCCTGCACTTGTAGGAAGGCCAACAGCCTAGAGTACACTACTCATTACAAAAGGAGTCTCATTGACTACATAAAAATCCAGACTACAATCCAAGAAAAAAGAATGAATTGTAATGAAAGTAGTTCATATGCTTGAATAAAGTTCCAGTTAAGCTCAATACCAGAGGACTTAATCATCTTACATAAACCCAACTCGATCACCAATCATTGACCAAATCCTCTGAATGAATGATTATTACATTATTTTCTCCTTACATCCTTATCATTATCACTACACATGATCTACAATGAGATCTTACATCATATATACAAACTGATGAATACTAAGAGGGGGGGGTGAATTAGTATACCAAAAAAATACTATACTTAAACACTTTAATGGTCTAGCAATAAACTGACATAACAGTTTAGCAAACAAACTGGTTAACACACATGCAAATCAAATAGCAAATAATGCATTCACCCACAGAAGCACAATCACCATAACACAAGATATTTTGATGTAGAAACCCAAATGTGAAAAACCACGGTGAGATGAAACTCACAAGTAACTGTCTACAAAATAGTAACCAGACTGGTTAAGGTCAGATCGGTTAAGATCATACAAAGTTCTTTACTAGAACAAATCCTGTTAGGAATCTCAATCTCTGTTAGGATATAAGTCTGATTAAAGACTACCTTGTGAGAGGATTTCAGATCCACAGATGTGAACCACCTTGTTAGAGGATTTACAAAGGCTTTTCTGGGCCTACCCGGTTAAGGGTTTCTAACTTGTCAAAGATGTGAGTAATCAACAAGTGAATGATCTAGCAAATGGCATAGTCTGCTTGATTAGATCCATTGTAGCTCCTAGCTAATGCATTTCAGCATTACTTCAGTCTTCAATAACTTCTTACTCTGTTACAACTCACAAACTTGATCTTCTTGGTTAAGATCACACATTCAAGAGATCATCAACCACCACAAACCCTATCAGCTACACACATTCTAAAACCCTAGACATGATGTCCTTACAAGGAATTTGATTTCATGTCATTCCAATAGGATTACATTACAAGTTCCTAGGTTCATTGTATCTAGACACATTTGGTAACACGACACAAAATCACCATCAAAGTGTTGGTGGATGGTAACTCATCACATAAATATACCAGTTGGTAACTCATCACAGAGTATTACCGGTTTGTCCAACTTTCCAGTTACCGGTTGGTGACTCAGAGTAATACCGGCTCAATAGATTACCGGTTTACAAAAATTGAAGACTGGGAAAAAGATAACTGCCACTTCTGACTCCTTTGCTCCGCTCCACTTAAGATCCTTAAACCACTTGATCTCTCTATGTCACTTGGGTCTTTATACCGCTTGAGATTGGTAAACACTTTCTGCATAACAACAGTAGTCTAAAGAAAACAACATGATACCGGTTTGGAATAATTACTAGTTGAGAGTAATTCATACATTCACAAAGTGATCTCATAGCAAGTGTGTGTCCGTCAATGACAATCACAACATAATCATCAAAATTCCAACAATCTCCCCATTTGGCATTGATGGAAACACTTAGGAAATTTTTTGACATCTAAATTGTGCCATAAGTAAAACTACTCCCCCTAAGTGTAGTGCCCCTACCCTAGTCGGCTTTGTAAAACTAGTTTGACCTTGGTTGACTTTTTCTAGGTGGCATTCTTGGATGGTTGATTTACCATTATGTAATGTTGTAGATTAGATAATATGAATATTGTGTGTACCTGTTATTGTTCTTTCACATCGATTCTTGTGTAATTTTAATTGTTTCCCTAATTCTTGTTATAAATCTCGAGCTAATGCTTTCATTGAATATATATATGCATGCTTGCGTGATTCATGGTTGCAGGAGATTGCAGGTACAGTACCACCTAGGTGCGAGGTTCATCTCCATCAGGATTCGTAGGGTTGGGTATACCTCTTTCATCCTTAGAATTTAGATTAGGTGGTCATAAAACCCTCGTCTTACCTTAACCATGATCAAGTGAGCGTCTTGTGTGGTCTGTTGGTTTCTCTTTTTGTTTGGGTTTGTGTGTCTTGTATTTGGTTAGTTTTCTTGGTTTGCATGCCTTGCGTGTGGTAAAATGAAGTATTTTATCCTAAGTATTTAGTTTGAATTAATGTGTTCATTTACGCATTAGTAATTGAGGGATTTAAAATATATAGGTTTCCTTTATGTGATTAATCATTAATTAAAAAGATCGCTTTATTTATGTTTGTAGTGAGTTTAATTTAATGGTTAATTTTAAAATAACGAATTTAATTAGTTTATGCGTTTTAAAAAAAAGGGAAAGATTTAAAATTATTTGAAATAGAAATAATTTAATCTCTTTTGCATTTTGGAAAAGAAAGGTTAATTTTACTTATTTAAGAAAATCAATTTTTATTAGAAAAGCAAGTTTAATTTATATGTATATTTGACATAGTGTGAAAGATTGATTTTGGGAATTAATTTAATTAAAATATTTTATCCTCACCAATATTGTGAAATATAAATGTGAGCTTAGTTAATATTGAGAAATTAAAATTAAATAAGAGAGAAGCATTTTAACTTTTATTAGAAAAGCAAGTTAGATTATTTGAATAGTTTAAAAAGAATGATTATTTTTATTTTGATTTCTTTTTATTTAAAAAGTGTTTAAATTCAAAATTAGAAAATTAGGTCAAATTTTCATTCTTTTAACCTAGGTTGGAAAAACATTTTCGGGGTTGTTGATTTTCTTTTGAAAAAAAAAAAAAAAGAGGATATTTTTTTTGGATGGAGAAAATTTGGGGATTTTGGGAAAGGAAGAATTTTCACAGCTACAGGTTGGACTCTCCATCGGATCTTGCCAGGAATGCGAAGAGAGGTAGGATTCTTTATTTTGTTTCCTTTGTTGAAAGAAAAATAAATAAATAAATAAAAGAATGAAAGAAAATTTCTGGTTGCTTTCCTTTGAAGAAAATTTCTGGATTGAAATGGGGTTTGGGTTTTGAATCTATGTATTTTAGTTTCAAGTGTGGGAATTGGGAGGATTCATTGTTTGGGGAATGATCTCCATTATGCTCAAGATTTGCTTGTTGGGTTTAGTTTTTTTTCAGCAAGTATGTGTTTTGGAAAAACAATAATATTCTGGAAAAATCTTCAAAATGGTGTTTATTTTTGAAATTCTGGAAAATATTACAGAGTTTGTGAATGAAAGAAATTGGGGTTTTTAGTTTATTATTGTTTTAGTTTGTTTTTATCTTATTTGGGGCTTCCTGGTGTTTTCTGTTTTTATTTTATTTTAAAAAAAAATAGTATGTTTATGCTGGTCTTTTGCTATTTTGGAAAATATCCCCATTCAGTTGGGGTTTTAGTTTTATTTATTTTTGAAATGTTATTAAAACTCAAAAAAAAGAAATATATATATATATATATATATATACATTATTGCTAGTCTGTGTTCCCAGCAGCTAGGGTTATAGTTTAATTAATTATTAATTATTAATGAATATTAATATATATATTAATTAATAATTAATTTGAAATTCGAGCATTATTAAATTATTATTAATATATATTTTATTAATGAAGATTAATATATATATATATATATATTAATTAATATTTGAATAGATTATTGTGTATTATTAATTATTAATTGTGTATATTTTATTAATCATGGGTTAATAAATATATATTAATTAATATTTCATTTTGGTATCAGTATTAATGGGAAAGGATCTTTTTGGATAGAATATTATTTTGATTGAAAAATTGTTGAATTAAAATATATTTATTAATTGATAATTTTTAAATAATATTTTATCCAGGAACATATTATAGAGAAATTGAAAAGTACAAATAAAATGAATGAGATATTTATCATTAGATATTTTGAAAATGTAGCTCATTTAGAAAACTTGATCGACATTTAAATGTTTAAATCAACATGAGAAAAGATTGTATTTTTCAGTTATTGCTTGTGCAAGGTTTAATTTTTGCTTTCGCTTTTGTTTAAAGTAATGGAAAGTTCCTTGATATGTTTGTTTGGACCCTATCATCTGGTTGTTTTGTGTTTGGCCATAATTGGTCAAGTCCCCAGGTTAGAGTACCGCCAAACAAGAGACCTTTGTAGTTCTTTTAATATGCTCAGTTGGATCCATTTCTATGTAGGGATCTTTTAGGATTTATTGACCGAAGTGGTCGTTTCTATATTGTTGTGCTCGCCTAAAAGGACAGGAATGTAAATGACATGAACCCTATGTAACTATAACTTAATTAATTACCAGAGGGGTCTTGCAGTTGAGTAGACCCAGAGATGTAGCCCTCTAGGTGTGAACTCCAAGATCATTTCTGTATTATGTGATGTTTTTGTCTCTCATGTTTTATGGATATTGCTAGCATGTATGGATGATAATTGGATAGAATATATAAGTCGGTTAGATGAGAATTATTGTAATGCATGTATGTAGTTGTCTTTTAAATGCAATAAATGGATCATGAAGGAATGTAATCAATTTCAGTTAATGATGATACAATTAAGTATGCATGAAAGAACTCATTAGTTATGATGAAATTATAGTACATTTTGGAACAAGATGCATGGCATGTGTTAATGTAAACTTGAACGCAAAGAATGGATAACAATTATTGGATGAACTCATCATATTATCTAAATTGTAATTCTAATGGATGAACTTCATTTAGTTATTTACATTTTTAACCTCAATAAATGAACTTCATCTTATTAGCTATAATTTAACTATAATGGATGCACTCATCAGGTTATCTATATTTTAACCCTAATGGATGAACCTCATTATGCTACTTACATTTTAACCTTAATAAATGAACTCCATCTTAATAGCTATAATTGAATTAAAATGGGTGAACTCATTAGTTATTTATATTTTAATCTTAATAAAAGAACTTCATCAGATTAACCTTATTTTAACTATAATGGATGAATTCATTTGGTTATTTACATTTTAACCTTAACAAATGAACTTCATCTTATTAGTTATATTTTAACTAGATTGATGAAATCATCAAGATAACTATATTTCAACCTTAATGGATGAATTCATATGTTATCTATGCTTTAACTTCAAAGGGGTAGATAACCTCTTGTTAGCCTCATCTTCAACCATAATAGATGAATGCTTCCTAATTTCTATGATGTTGATTCACTGAACAAATTATATCCATGTTTCAAGTAATAACATTTAATTAAGATATCCTGCTTATTGGATCAAATGACGCGAGTTGATTTAGGTGTTAAGTTACGTAATCACATTGGGAAACTCCTTAGGTTCATTTAGTCTTCTGTTGTGTTATCTAAGTGTTAGATAACTCCCAATAGGGACATCTAAAAGGGAATTCTAAGCTGTGACTCTTGACCTTCCATAAAAATGGGGAAGGTCTAAGGTCAATCTAATCAAACATAATAATAATAACTACCAAAAAAATTTTTGACACTCCATTTGAGAGTTTTAACTTTATCCCTTCGGAGTTTCCTAGTGGGGTATTACACTTGGTATCAGATCCCATGTTGCAACACTGGGATCTTTGGTTTTTCTTGTGGCCTTAGTTGGTGTGAGGTGTATCGATCTTATGTTGTATGTTTGTCCTCCTTGTTGGGTGAGTATGATTGAGCAGACCTTAACTTGTGTGTAACATGTGTGTTCACACCCTATTTTCACCTTCTTAATGTGGGTTCTTTGGAGTGATTATATGAGCTTTGTCTGCCTATTGATGTCTTGGTCTATGAATTCTCTTATTCTAAAAGATAGTCGTATGTACCTTCCTTATTGATTCGTTGTACTCCTTGACTAATCCATTTGGGATGGTTAGTGTTCTCTTGAATCTAAAAGTATGAAATGTGCATTAGTATGCAAATTGTTGTTATGTGAAAATTACCTTGTTTGTAAAAAGAAGTACCAAAAAGAAAGCTTGTTATAGTAGCTTCGAGAGTGTACTAATGTGTTCCACAAAAGATTGTTTTATGTGCTTCTTCAAACCAGTTTGATTGAGGACCTATTTTTAGCAATGCTCCTTTGAACTTGCCTTTGGATATAGATAATTGCTTTATTGTGTTTAGAAAGTGCGAATGAAAGACTTGTTTGATGTGTATGCATTAATGTGTATTATTTAGTTGATAGCTCCAATTTTACCTTCTTGTCATATTTGATTTTCAATGATAGGTTGCAGATTTTGATATGTTTTAGTATTAAATTAAGGATAGTGAGTGTTCTTAAGAGGTCTTGTATTACCAAAAGATTGTCTGACTCGATTTCTTGTTTGAAAAACTAGAACATTCTATTGCAACCATAATAATTGGAAATTCCATGTTAGGTTGTTTTGGCATCCTCCTAAAAAGATATCGAAATGAAAACCATGCAACTAAAATGATAGACTTATATATGGGCATATAGTGTGACCTTGTGGATCTTATGTATTCGTAGGAAATAGTTTAATTCTCAAACTCGCTTTCCCCTTCTCCTTTCCTAGGATCATAAGATTTTAGAAAAGCTACTAAGGATGCATTGATTTAAAAGAATTTTTCTTAGACATATGAAATTGTATGTTTGCTTTTGGCTTCTAATTAAATGAGGAAATTTTTTCACCTTGGAAAAGAAAATTGCATAGTTAGTAATGTGAATGCAAATGCTTAGTGGAATTTGAGAAAGATATCGGAATGGCATTATTTCCTTATGTAATTTTGAATTGTTAAGAATTTCAGTACTTGCATCTAGGGTAAACTTGATTCAGTTATTCATGTGGAAAGCATAGTTAAAACCCTTCATGAGTAGATGATATTGCAATGAAAGGTACCCCCCGTAAATGTGAGTAAACCAATGATGGTACTATTCCTTGTGTATTGTGAGAAACCCGTGCCTGCTATGTGTGCCCATGGGATGGTGAAGTAATCAACCATGGAGGATATGTTTGCTTATGAGTATGGGAAACCATACTGTTTATGTGATGTGCTTATTTGTTTCCTTACTGAGTGCCAACCCATAGGTTGTTGATAAGTCAGTATGTGAAGGGGTAGTATTAAAAGTCACCATTCCTTGAATAGTATGGAATGACATACGAGTAATGTTGATGCGAAGAGACTGTAGCTTCTTTATTTTGAGGAAAAATATAGTTACATAATGAAACTGTATTATAGGTGTACTCCATACTTTCCCTTGTGATGAACCAATTTATAAGGTTCATGTGTGCAAGCCTATTCCTATCCTTTATTTGAGAATATTGATGTCAGTTCTTGAGCAGAATGATGGTTTTATTAGAGGATCTTTTGCCTTCTTTTCATGAAAGGTATGTTATTTTTTTACATGAGCTACCAATTGACTAGTGTTGGTAGACTTGTGGGTGGACCATAGCCATGTATACCTCTGGCTTACAGCGGGTATCCTGAGAGGAACGTTGCTATGCGGGGTGTGACCTGTGCGTGCCCATTTTTTGTGAGGTACACTGCCATGCGGGATACATCCATTGCATGCCTTTTTCTCTTGGAGTATTGCCATGCCATGCTGAGACACGATGCGGGAAGTAGTAAACATTGCCATGCAGTCTACCGATAGGTTTAGGGTAGAGCCATGCCATGTGACAACGTGATGCGGGGTGATGTCGAGGTGCACACTGCCATGCCATGCGGATGTGTGACTAGGCCACACTACATGATGAGCTACTACAATAGCTAGATGATTGTTCCTTCCTTCCTCATTGGTGGCTAGCTGCTAGTCACATAGTGATGTAATGTGAACTTATGATTTTCTTTTATTATTTATTTATTTATTTATTTCCTTGTGGGCCAGCAATTTATTTTATTTTGACCTTGAAGGTTTAGCCACGATCTTGCAATCTTGTTCTTACTTGATTTGATGTTGCAATTCTGGAATTATTTTCTTGCCTTACTATTGGAATTGACAATTATTATCTTTATTCTTCTATACTTTGGTGGCTAAACTGGTTTATCCTTGTTGTTTTCGTATGCTGATCTTGTGTTGAAATGTAAATTCCTCTTCAAGAATGTAGGAGATGGTCTTGGTTGAGTGTATACGAGGAAGTAGACGTAGGGAACCTTGAGGATGGGGGTATGTGAGACTGTGAGACAACTAGGATCGACTACCTACCTATGAGTGGTGACTATCTCTTGGAGGCTAAACACCTTACGCAACAAGGGATGTTCATGAGGGTCTTGTATGGAAGGTAGCACTGCTATGGTGTACCCTAGCACCATCAAGCCCTTGAGTGAGATGTTGGATATTTATGATCATATTATTTGTTCCGAGATTAGGCATAGAGATGTTGATCATACATGTTATCCTTGACCGAGCATTAGACATGCTCACATGTGGCCTTTTGTGTTTCACATTCTAGTTATGTGGATGGTTATTATATGAAATCATGGATTAAATGGTGCTAACGTGTCACTATGTTATGGGACATAGTCATTGGAAAAGTTCTTATATGCCTGGAAAGTTTAAACAATTGAGTTATTTACGTTGCTCTTATTTATTGAAAGTTAACTTGGTTGTCGGAATTTATATTTGAAGCTAGTTCTATGTGATAAATCTTTATAAAAGGATGAATTGGTAAAAGAAATTGATCATGAGGGCATGTTTTCTTGCCATGTTTGGTAGAATGAGTATGGAAATTATGGTTTTTTTTTAATGCTATAATTTTGTGTAATGAAAGGAAGAAAATTCTTGTTTCTCTGCTATGATTGTGGATAATTCATAGAATATTTTAAGAAGTGTATGGCTTTAGTTGTATCTTGCCAATGGATAAGGACATATGTGCAATAATATTTCATTTATTTACAGAAGGATTCATATGTGCAATTTATAATTGTTAAATGAGTTTCAGGGCTAATACATGTTGCATGTTTTCCATCTAGCCTTACGACTTTTGGGAGTAAGTCGGAGCCTGGGGGGGAGAATGTAGTACCCCTACCCTAGTCAGCTTTGTAAAATTGGTTTGACCTTTGTTGACTTTTTCTATGTGGCATTCTTGGATGGTTGATTTACCATTATGTAATGTTGTAGATTAGATAATATGAATATTGTGCGTCCTGTTATTGTGCTTTCACATCGATTCTTGTGTAAGTTTAATTGTTTCCCTAATTCTTGTTATAAATCTTGAGCTAAAGCCTTCATTGAATATATATATGTATGCTTGCATGACTCATGGTTGCAAGAGATTGTAGGTACAGTACCGCCTAGGTGCGAGGTTCATCTCCATCAGGATTCGCAGGGTTGGGTATACCTCTTTCATCCTTAGAATTTGGATTAGGTGGTCGTAAAACCCTCTTCTTGCCTTAGCCATGATCAAGTGAGCGTCTTGTGTGGTCCGTCGGTTTCCCTTTTCGTTTGGGTTTGTGTGTCGTGTATTTGGTTGGTTTTCTTGGTTTGCATGTGGTAAAATGAAGTATTTTATCCTAAGTATTTAGTTCGAATTAATGTGTCCATTTACGCATTAGTAATTGAGGGATTTAAAATATATAGGTTTCCTTTATGTGATTAATCATTAATTAAAAAGATCGCTTTATTTATGTTTGTAGCGAGTTTAATTTAATGGTTAATTTTAAAATAACGAATTTAATTAGTTTATGCGTTTTTAAAAAAAGGGAAAGATTTAAAATTATTTGAAATAGAAATAATTTAATCTCTTTTGCATTTTGGAAAAGAAAGGTTAATTTTACTTATTTAAGAAAATCAATTTTTATTAGAAAAGCAAGTTTAATTTATATGCATATTTGACATAGTGTGAAAGATTGATTTTGGGAATTAATTTAATTAAAATATTTTATCCTCACCAATATTGTGAAATATAAATGTGAGCTTAGTTAATATTGAGAAAATTAAAATTAAATAAGAGAGAAGCATTTTAACTTTTATTAGAAAAGCAAGTTAGATTATTTGAATAGTTTAAAAAGAATGATTATTTTTATTTTGATTTCTTTTTATTTAAAAATTGTTTAAATTCGAAATTAGAAAATTAGGTCAAAATTTCATTCTTTTAACCTAGGTTGGAAAAACATTTTCGGGGTTGTTGATTTTCTTCTGAAAAAAAAAAAAGAGGATATTTTTTTTGGATGGAGAAAATTTGGGGATTTTGGGAAAGGAAGAATTTTCACAGCTACAGGTTGGACTCTCCGTCGGATCTTGCTAGGAATGCGAAGAGAGGTAGGATTCTTTATTTTGTTTCCTTTGTTGAAAGATAAATAAATAAAAGAATGAAATAAAATGGGAAAGTATCTTTTTGGATAGAATAATATTTTGATTGAAAAATTGTTGAAGTAAAATATATTTATTAATTGATAATTTTTAAATAATATTTTATTCAAGAACATAGTATAGAGAAATTGAAAAGTAAAAATAAAATGAATGAGATATTTATCATTGGATATTTTGAAAACGTAGCTCATTTAGAAAACTTGATCGACATTTAAATGTTTAAATCAACATGAGAAAAGATTGTATTTTCTAGTTATTGCTTGTGCAAGGTTTAATTTTTGCTTTCGCTTTTGTTTAAAGTAATGGCAAGTTCCTTTATATGTTTGTTTGGACCCTGTCGTCTGGTTGTTTTGTGTTTGGCCATAATTGGTCAAGTCCCCAAGTTAGAGTATCACCAGACAAGAGACCTTTGTAGTTCTTTTAATATGCTAAGTTGGATCCGTTTCTATGTAGGGATCTTTTAGGATTTATTGACCGAAGTGGTCATTTGTATATTGTTGTGCTCGCCTAAAAGGGCAAGAATGTAAATGACATGAACCCTATGTAACTATAACTTAATTATTTACTAGAGGTGTCTTGCAGTTGAGCAGATGCGGAGATGTAGCCCTCTATGGGTGAACTTTGAGATCATTTCTGTGTTATGTGATGTTTTTGTCTCTCATGTTTCATGGATAGTGCCAGCATGTATGGATGATAATTGGATAGAATATATAAGTGGGTTAGATGAGAATTATCATAATGCATGTATGTAGTCATCTTTTAAATGCAATAAATGGATCATGAAGGAATGTAATCAATTTCATTTAATGATGATACAATTAAGTATGCATGAAATAACTCATTTGTTATGATGAAATTATAGTACATTCTGGAACAAGATGCATGACATGTGTTAATGTAAACTTGAACGCAAAGAATGGATAACAATTATTGGATGAACTCGTCATATTATCTAAATTGTAATTCTAATCGATGAACTTCATTTAATTATTTACATTTTTAACCTCAATAAATGAACTTCATCTTATTAGCTATAATTTAACTATAATGGATGTACTCATCAAGTTATCTATATTTTAACCCTAATGGATGAACCTCGTTATGCTACTTACATTTTAACCTTAATAAATGAACTCCATCTTAATAGCTATAATTGAATTAAAATGGGTGAACTCATTAGTTATTTATATTTTAATCTTAATAAAAGAACTTCATCAGATTAACCTTATTTTAACTATAATGGATGAATTCATTTGGTTATTTACATTTTAACCTTAACAAATGAACGTCATCTTATTAGTTATATTTTAACTAGATTGGATGAAATCATCAAGATAACTATATTTCATCCTTAATGGATGAATTCATATATTATCTATGCTTTAACTTCGAAGGGGTAGATAACCTCTTGTTAGCCTCATCTTCAACCATAATAGATGAACTCTTCCTAATTTCTATGATGTTGATTCACTGAACAAATTATATCCATGTTTCAAGTAATAACATTTAATTAAAATATCCTGCTTATTGGATCAAATGACATGAGTTGAGTTAGGTGTTAAGTTATGTAATCATGTTGGGAAACTCCTTAGGTTCGTTTAGTTTTTCGCTATGTTATCTAAGCGTTAGTCGATAACTTCCAATAGGGATATCTAAAAGGGAATTCTAAGCTGTGACTCTTGACCTTCCATAAAAATGGGGAAGGTCTATGGTCAATCTAATCAAACATAATAATAATAACTACCAAAAAAAATATTGACACTCCATTTGAGTGTTTTAGCTTTATCCCTTCGGGGTTTCCTGGCGGGGCATTACACTAAGCATATACACTATCCCTTTTGCAAAAAATACAATGTATACTACTTCCTTACTGAGATAAACATGAAAGTATGCAAAGAATGCATCAAAATTTTAAATACAAAATACTACTCCCCCTTTGCCAACAATGACAAAGTATAGTTGAAAACCCCTGTTCCATTAGCATTAAAAACTAACTTGAAAAGTTTATGACAATAAAGTGTGAAACTTGTCAAAAAATTATTTAAAATCCTGCATAAATGCCTTCATGGATAAAGACCATGATTCAAGAAATGAGGTAGTGACCTCATTCTCCATTTGCATATGATAAACCTGCTCCTCCATGGCATCCATGGTAGTCATCTCTTGAGTAACCGTTAGGGCATCTATATTGAGGTAGCATTTCTGGAGAATTTGTAGTCTTGGCAGTAGGACCAGTTGAAGTTCCTACAAATTATGTATCCGGTTGCTTATCTCTGCCTCTAGTCTTGCAGACTGAAGTTGAGACCGGTGAGAAGTTTGTCCATATGTGGAGAAGGAATCATATGGCATCTTGAAGGTGCTAATAAATGACTACATATCAGATTGTAGTTTGTCCTTCTGAGTGAGCACATCATCACAGAATAAATGAGGTTGACAAATCTTGCTGAGTAGTAGATTGCCCTCATCCATTGCATCTCTGATGTCCTTTTGTGTCTTCTGAAGTTTTGATCGAAGCTCATTCAACTTCTTCACCAAGGCAATGTTCAGAGCCTTTTCATGCTCCTTTTTGGCATTTGTTTCTGCAACTTCTTCCAGGCTTTGGACCTAGTCTTCCACAACTATACATAGAAGCTTTAATTGGGCAAGTGAGGAGTCGATAGTGGGGAGGTTTGTACCAGGTATCAAATTGGTGAGTGTTTCCACTGCAGTTTGGATAACATCTTACTCCTTTTTCCTCCTTAGAGCATCCAATTGCTCTTGAGCAAGGTTAATGATCTGTAGTAGCTCTGATTCATTTGCAGACTGGAGGCCACTAGGACTGGTAATGGTAGCTGGTTTGGCTTGACTACCGCTTGCCTTTGGAGTCTCCATCTGAGTGCTCTGTGCTACTTCTTCTTTCTCTTTGGCTTTCTTCTTGTCTTCTTCTGCCTTCTTTTTCTCCTCTTCTTTCTGCTTCTCTTCATCTTCATCCTTTTTCTTCTCCTCTTCCTTTCTCTTCTCCTCTTCCTTTTTCTTCTCCTCTTCCTTTCTATTCTCCTCTCCCTTTTTCTTCTCCTCTTCCTTTCTCTTCTCCTCTTCCTTTTTCTTCTCCTCTTCCTTTCTCTTCTCCTCTTCTTTTTCCGCTTCCTTCTTCTTCTTCTCATCCTCTTGTTTCTTGTTCTCCTCTTCTTTTCTCTTTTCTTCCTCTTTCTTTTTCTTCTCATCCTCTTTCTTCTTTTCTTCTCATCCTCTTTCTTCTTTTCTTGTTCTGCCTATTTTGTCTTTTATATCTCTTGTTTCTTCTTCTCTTCCTTTGCCTGTTTTGTCTTGTCTTCCTCCCGTTTCTTCTTTTCTTCTATTTCTACTGGTGCATCCGGAGTAACATTGTCACTATTTAAGACATCAACATCTATCGGTTCCATTTGAGTGGTGAATGGTTCTCCTTCACTATTGTATACTTCATCTGGTTGAGTGATTTTTGGTTCTTGCTCTGCTTTCCTATTGGCTTCAGCCACTTCATGCAGTGTTAAAGCTGATTGAGCAAGGGAGTGGGTATCTTTGACCACTTCCGGAACTTTTCCTTCCAATAACAGGAGTCTTCTTCTTCTCATGAAGAAGAGGCCCTTATATTTCTCCACCACTTCGTACAGTTCTATTTTAGGTACATCAGGAAAGTATTGTGCAAATACTTCCTCTCTTATTTCTTGTTCCTTTTCTATGGCAATGCGCCACTTTTTGTCTAAAGAATTATACAAAGAATCAGGCATCTCAAATTTAATTTCTGATGGCCACCGGTCATTAATACATAAATAATTGATAACTTCTTGTTCAACTTATTTCTTTTCATCATCATTAAAATCATCAAAGCACTCTTTCAAATCACCAAGTACTTTTCTTCTAATATTCTTAATTGTTCTTTGACAATGTGTGAAAGGTTTGTAAGAGGAAATATGAATATTTACTGGTGCAGATGTTGCTGATTCACTCTTTGTCTTTTTCCTCATTTGCCTAGTCTTCGTAGGCTATTCTTTAGAGATAGTGTCCTATGAGTCTGGTGTATTGCTTTTTGTCTTCCGCTTCCTCTCAAAGACTTTGGCAGGTGCCGCTTCTGGTTTCTTCTTTACTGGTGACCGCTTGGTCACTTTGGGACTTGCTGTGGTAACCGGTGCCGATGCTGAAGGCATTGCCTTTCCCTTCTTTACTGAGGGTTCTTGAACCGGTGTAACTCTTTCCAAATAGGTGTCGGTTCTCTTTTCCTTTGGATCAAGGGGTGAGGTGATTAGGGTAGAGGCATACCCATCTAACATGTCATTCATTACCTCATATCCCATTGGTTCCACTTCTTCCTATCTAGGCTCAACCGCCTCAATTATGCACTCATCAATTTTGATGGTGAAGTAGATATCCTCCTCATACTTTTTTACTATATCACTAGATATTCTTACCCTTTGATTCATTTTGCATCTGAACTCATCGAAGTATTTGTTCAGCACTTTCGGATAGCCAGTTCCTACCACTTGTAGGCTTTCCTTGATTTGCTTTGTCACCGGTTGGTCAGTAGACTAGTGAATATCACCTACTCCTGGAAAATAGCCTTGGAAGTAGAAGAACAACCTAACCAATAGTTGTCCAAACTTAAATTTTAGGGCATTGTCTTGTTTTATCGACTTGAGGTTCAATAGAAGTTGCCTTTGCATACCAGTGCACATATCAAATGATGCATCTTCCTTGATCATCCTATAGGCAGCATTTACCGCTGCAGTAGAGACAAAGTTGATTCTGCTGGCATGGAACGTCTGGTATCCTATCACCATACATGCCTGATTGACCAGATCATCCTTGATGGAATTGATAGTCATTCTCTATGAATCGCTCATAGAACCGGTGAGCTTAGTCATTTCCATCTTGCTGATCTTCCTTAGGGCTGGCACTTCACTGACGTTGCAGAAACTGGTGATGGCATGAATCACTTTTGGTGTGATATCATGCATCCACTCTAAGTACATCTTATCACTATGTACTCTGCTCAGAATAATTCGAATGTGATCATCCAAAAATTCTTCAAGAAAATAGGTTACGTTGTGAAGTTTCTTCTTTTCCAGAATGCTGAATTCCAGTTTAATCTTCTTATCCTTTCCATAGAACAGACTCAACTGGGAATGGATCATTAGAGATCCTAGGTCTTCAATCTTGCAGTCAATGAAATCTGAAATTCCTTCTTCCACTATGACACCAATGGGTATTTGAGATAGGGCATTGTATTTTGCCTTCCGTTGAATGAAGTCTACAGAATCAATGGGTGCACTAGAGCTAGCATGTGATGCTGAAGCCATGATAAATAGAGAATTTTGAAAAATACCTTCATAGATTGAAATTTAGGGCTTCGTAGTTTGAACTTCGCTACAAACTCCTTTGGTTGCTGAAATACTGCTTTGCATTCTACACTTCTCCAATAGATGTTTGCTTCAGATTCTTCTTCAGGATTTTGATAAATTCCTTGAATCGTAATGTACATCTCTTTTCTTCGCTCTACACTTGAAAACTTCTTTTCTTGAAAAAATGATAGTGAGAAATGATTTAAAAATTCCTTTTAAATAGATTCTCCACCTACCATAATAAATACTTCCACTATTAGGGCATAAACCCTAATTTTGCCTTATATTGTTTCTAGTCTTCTGCCAATCTGACAGGTATCTCATACTAGTTAAGGTCTTTTACCGGTGTCAACCGGGGGTTCAAGATATTTAACCATTTGCTCCCCCTAAGCTTTTCTGATGCTTAGTTTGCCGGTTCAGTGACTTCCACACTGGGTGCAGAAATCGGTTCTTCTTGAATCACTTCTTCTGGCTTCTTCTTCTAGGTTTTCTTCATATCTACTTGAACAATTTCAACATTAATTTTTCCTTTTGGAGTGACTGGTATGTCATCCAATATACTCTTTCTTGCTCTGCAAAATCTTGTTGTATGACCCAGTTTGTTGCAGTGATAGCAAACCATTCCAGGTGCTCTCCAAGGTCCATTATTCATGTTTCCATTCTTCCTTCTGCATGTTGTAGCAGTGTGACCATGACCATGACAAATCACACAGATTGCTCTCCATCTAGTTGCCACTTTATAGTCACTGCTACTTGACTGATGACTATAGGTATTAAACCAGTTTGGGTTCCAATTCCCAGAGGGTTCAGGAAAAACTCCTTGATTCCTTTGAGGATACCTTCCGGTATTGTGCATGACAGACCTGCATTCAAATGCTCTATGCCCAAACTTGTTGCATGCATAACAATTACCATTGAATATATGGATCTAGGCTTATCATTTAGAAAATAGGGAAAATTATTGTAAGCCTTACTTCTACATACATTAGCAGTGTGTCCTTCCTTGAGATAGTTAAAGCAAATAGGTTTGAACTTTTTCTTACCTTTATCCTTTGATGCCGGTTGTTTCTTTGATGCTCCACTTTTTGTTCCAGAGGTCTCACCTTCCTCATATTCAGAGAAACCAAGTCCATTGGTATTCTTTATCGGTTTAGCTGATTCAAGCTTCCACTCTAGCTTGACAGAGCTCTTATTGAATTTGGCAAGTATTTCCTTTGACTCAGTGAGTTCTTTGTAAATGGAAGCATTGGATTCCTTCAAGGTTGCATTCTTAGAGAGCCATGTTTAGTTCACCTTGCACTTCTTCTTTTTCCATTTTTCTTCCATGAAGACGAGCGGTAAGTGCATTGATCTCTTGCTTCAGCTTGGAGATCTCATGATCTTTGTCTTTTACTAGATCTTCACCTTTCCTCCGGTTCTCAAGCTCTTGACACATTCTGATAGTTAGGCCTTCAAGTTCCCTTCTTAGGTTGGCATTGGACTCATTCAGTTTTTCAACTTTTGGAATTAGGGATTCCATGTCCGCTTCATTAGAAGAACTGTTTTCAGTTAGCTCCATCAATTTTTCAGCATGCTCTCTTCTTTTTGCCTAAGAGGCCTTATATTTTACCATAAGTTCATCATAGGCTTGCTCAGACTAAGTGAGCTAATGAGTAAGTTCCCTCATATTTTATTCCCCCATATCTCTTTCCAAGTGGTTAGACTTATAGAAATCTTGGCTCTGATACCAATTGATGAATACTAAGAGGGGGGGTGAATTAGTATACCAAAAAAATACTATACTTAAACACTTTAATAGTCTAGCAGTAAACCGGTAAAACAGTTTAGCAAACAAACCGGTTAACACACATGCAAACCAAATAGAAAATAATGCATTCACCCACAGAAGCACAATCACCATAACACAAGAGATTTTGACATGGAAACCCAAATGGGAAAAACCACGGTGAGATGAAACTCACAAGTAACTATCTACAGAATAGTAACTAGACCGGTTAAGGTTAGACTAGTTAAGGTCATACAATGTTCTTTACCAGAACAGGTCCTGTTAGGAATCTCAATCTCTATTAGGAGATAAGTCCGATTAAAGACTACCTTGTGAGAGGATTTCAGATCTACATATGTGAACCACCTTGTTAGAGGATTTACAAAGGCTTTTCTGGGCCTACCCGGTTAACTTGTCAAAGATGTGAGTAATCAACAAGTGAATGATCTAGCAAATGGCACAGTCTACTTGATTAGATCCATTGTAGCTCCTAGCTAATGCATTTCAGCATTACTTCAGTCTTCAGTAACTTCTTACTTTGTTACAACTCACAAACTTGATCTTCTCGGTTAAGATCACACATTTAAAAGCTCATCAACCACCACAAACCTTATCAGCTACACACATTCTAAAACCCTAGACATGATGTCCTTAAAAGGAATCTGATTTCATGTCAGTCCAATAGGATTACATTGCAAGTTCCTAGGTTCATTGTATCTAGACACATTTGGTAACACGACACAAAATCACCGTAAAAGTGTCGGTGGATGGTATCTCATCACATAAATATACCAGTTGGTAACTCATCATAGAGTATTACCGATTTGTCCAACTTTCTAGTTACCGGTTGGTGACTCAGAGTAATACTAGTTCAAACAGATTACCAGTTTAAAAAAATTGAAGACTAGGAAAAAGATAACTGCCGCTTCTGGCTCCTTTTCTCCACTCCACTTGATATCCTTAAACCGCTTGATCTCTCTATGCCGCTTGGGTCTTTATACCGCTTGAGATCGATAAACACTTTCTGCATAACAATAGCAGTCTAAAGACTACAACATGATACTGGTTTGGAACAATTACCAGTTGAGCATAATTCATACATTCTCAAAGTGATCTCATAGCAAGTGTGTGTACATCAATGACAATCACAACATAATCATCAAAATGCCAACACAAACCCTTGACCATAAATAATAAGGTTAGCCATCAGACAATAAAGCAATTACATAATTACAAAACACGTCGGCCTAAGATCAAATAAATAATATCCAACCCATAAGACATCCCAAAAACACATCGAGAATTCCAATCAACATGCTACATTAAGCGGGCCCATAACCTAGATATACTTGAACTCAATTTAGGTCCACACACACTAAAGCAATGATCCCAAGCAGCCAAGTCTCAAACACGATTACCATCAGCATCTTGAATCTCTATTAGAAGTTGCACCAACACCACTTATGCATAACATCAAATATCTTCGACAAAGCTTTGTCAATGAAACCCTCACCAGATCAACAAACCAAGCTTACCAACATATAAAATAGAATCCGATCACCAAATCAAAACCAACTAACTGGACATGTATCTAAGTAGCATGAATAGAAAATCTAAGCCAATTCCAAAAGCCAAAACATACTAGAGGATATCAGATCATCATGATCTAATCCAACTAGAAACCAAACAATCTACTAGGACCAGAAGGATACTGGTAAAATAGCCAAAACAACTAGTGTTGACATCAATGACAAAACAACAATGCAACACATAATCATTTCCTCCAAAAGGCCAACAATCTCCCCCTTTGGCATTGATGGCTAAACATCCAAGTGCCAATAAAAGCCAAACAAATCTCCCACACAAGAATATAGCAATGAAGTTCTGATCCATACTCTTCCTGTAGATGATATCTTAGTTAAGTTCTGCAAATTTCTCCCCCTAATGTATATATCTCCTTAATTTTTTCACATGAATATCTATCCCCCTTTGAAATCAATGCTAGAAATCTTACATAAATATCAAAGAAAAACTATAAACCATTGAATCACAAGACTAACTACTCCCCTTGAGTAGTAGCATCACTACATCAATCCAGAATGAATAATATCTCTAATAATGCATACTAGACTGATGCCAAATAGCATCAATTAGTTCTTTTTCGGAGGGGTAGAAACCCCTAATCTGTCTTTGAGGTACTCAAATGATTCTTTAGGAAAAGGTTTAGTGAAGAGATCTACAATCTGCTCTTCAGTTTTCACATAAACCAGTCTAACTTTATTTTCTTCCACATTCTCCTTCAAAAAGTTATACTTGATAGATATGTGCTTTGTCTTAGAGTGAAATACTAGGTTCTTTGATATGTCAATAGCAATAGAGTTAGCACAGTGAATAACAACCGGTCCAATGTAATGCACTTTTATGTCCTTCAACATTTGCTTCATCCATAGAACTTGTGTACAGTTAGTAGCAACAACAACATACTCAGCTTCAACAGTAGATAGAGAAGTACATGACTATTTCTTGCTGATCCAAGAAATAAGTTTCTTTCCAAGAAAGAAAGCTCCACCAGAAGTAATTTTCTAGTCATCAACATCACCTGCCCAATCTGCATCTGTATATCCACATAAAGTAATGTCATCATCTTTAGGGTACCACAAACCATATTCAGATGTTCCTTGTAAGTATCTAAAAATCCTTTTTATCATACTCTCATGATTTTCTCTAGGATCACTTTGATATCTTGATGCAATGCAAACATCATTCATTATATCTAGTCTAGTCTGAGTAAAATATAGGGGACCTCTAATCATAGACTTGTATCTTGTAGGATTTATTAGTGCAGATTCATCTTTCCTTGTCAATTTCTCAATGATAACCATAGGAGTACTAACCACTTTAGAGTCTTCCATACCAAATTTCTTCAACATCTCCCTAGCATACTTAGTTTGACAGATGAAAATACCTTTATCAGTATGAGTAATCTGCAAACCTAAAATAAATTTCATTTCCCCAATCATAGACATTTCAAATTCTTTCTCCATATTTTTTAAAAATTTCATGCACAACTTATCTTCACCTCCAAAAATTATGTCATCAACAAAGACCTCAATAATCAGTATATCATTATCAGTGACTTTATATTATATATTAGCATCAACATTGCCTTTAGTGAAACCAAGCTTCAAAATATATTTATCTAACCTTGCATACCAAGCTCTAGGTTCTTGTTTCAATCCATATAAGGCTTTCTTTAACCTACAGATCATATTTTTATCATCTAAAAGTGAAAAACCATCAAGTTGCTCAATATAAACTTCCTCATCAAGATCCCCATTCAAAAAGGTACACTTAACATCCATCTGATAAACCTTGTAGTTTTTATGTGCAACATAGGCAAGAAATAATCTTACAACTTCAATCCTAGCTACAGGTGCAAAAGTTTCACCATAATCAATTCCTTCCTTCTGAGAATATCCTTTACAAACAAATCTAGCTTTATTCCTTACAACTTGTCCATCTTCATTTAATTTATTCCTAAATACCCATTTAGTTCCAGTAACATTCTTATTTTTAGGACGGGGAACTAAAATCCATGTGTTATTGTTTTCTATTTGATCTAATTCATCTTCCATAGCTTTCATCCAACATTCATCTTTACATGCTTCAATTACTGATGCCAGTTCAACTTGAGAAATTAAACATACATCATTAGCTACCAATCTTCTTGTCATCACTCAATTGTTCTTATCCCCAATGATCTGATCTTTTGAACGATTCAACCTTACATACCTAGGAGTCTTCTAATTCTCTGTTCCTCTTTTTTGTTCTTCAGCTAATGTTAAATTTTCTGATACTGCCAGAGTAACTAGTTGAACATTTTGTTCCGGTAAAGGTGTTACCAGTTTAGTTATGATCATTTCCACTGCCGGTTCTTGCTCATAAACTTTGATTTGACTTTTATTTATCTCATCCATGTTGACATTAGCGCTCTCCACAATTCTCTACAATATTTTATTATAACATCTATATGTTTTTCTTTCATTAGAATAACCAATAAATATTCCTTCATCACATCTAGGATCAAAATTTCCAATGAAATCATCTCTCTTGATATAACATTTACTACCAAAGATTCTGTAATACTTAACTATAGGTGTATTGCCAAACCATAATTCATAAGGTGTCCTACCAGTTTCTCCTTTGATATGAACTCTATTGAATATATAAAGTGATGTGCTCACTTCTTATCTCTAGCAGATATGAGGTAGATTAGCTTCCATCATCATGGTTCTAGTAGCATCCAAGATAGTCTTGTTCTTTCTTTCCACAACTCCATATTGCTGAGGTGTCCGGGAAGAAAAACATTGTCTCCTTATGCTATTCTTCTATCAAAAGTTATTAAACTCATTGGATGTGTATTCTCCACCATGATATGACCTTAAGCACTTAATCTTCAATCTTGTCTCAGTTTCAACTTTAGCCTTAAAGATTTTAAACTTTTCAAAAGCCTCAAATTTGTCCCTTAGAAAAGTAACCCACATCATTCTAGAATAATCATCAATGATTAGCATAAAATATATTTCACCTTGAAAACTTTTAATTCTAGCAGGGCCACACAAATCGGTATGAATAAGATCAAGAAAATCATTAGATTTGTCTTGTATACTCTTAAAAGAGGTTTTGACCTATTTTCCTATTAAACATTCTTTACATACCGGATTATAGGGCTTCACAATCTTAGGTATATCTCTAACTGCCTTAGTTGAATTGATCTTTACCATGCAATCAAAATTCACATGACATAGCCTTTTATGCCATAGCCAACTCTCATCAATTTGTGCAATCAAACATGTCTTCTCACAAGAATTCAAATGAAATATATTACCTTTTGTCTGTGTACCGGTTGCAATCTCCAAACCAAATCTATTAATGATTTTGCATTTTCCATCCTTGAATTGTAATTGAAATCCCTTATCCACCAATTTTCCTACACTCAAAATATTATGCCTTAAACCTTCAGCATAATAAACATTATCAATATTGTGCTTACCATCTAATGATATAGTTCCTTTTACTTTGATCATGCATGCCTTGTCATCTCCAAATCTAACTAGACTGCCATCAAATTCTTGCAAAGATAGAAACTTCCTTTTACCTCCAGCCATAAGATGTGAACATCCACTGTCAATTACCCATTCATCCTTATCTTGAATTTTAGCAACAAGGGGCTTCTCTTTAGGTACATTCTCTTCCAGTTTCAGATCATCTTCCTTGATAGCCAAAAACAAGAATTCCTTTCCATTGCCGAAACCACTAGCAAAGTCTTGTGTCGATTCATCATCAGAATCAGTCACACCTTCCTCATCCAGAAAGTGACATGATTTATCTCTATTTTTCTTGTACTTATACTTGTTCTGTGATATCTAGGGTTAGGATTAAAAGATCTTCTAGCTCTTTCTTCAAATCTTGAATTCTTTTTAGGATATCTAGATGCAAAATGACCTATCTTATTACATTCAAAACATTTAAAAGGTGCTTTTCCTTCATACTTACTTCCTACTGGTACTTTAGGTACTCTTCTAGAAAATAGGGCTTCAAGTTGCTCAAATTCTTCATCTTCCCTTTTCATATCATCCAATTCCTTTGCATACAAAGCTTTCCAATCTTACTTGCCGGTTGATGATGTAAATGCATGAAAAGCAGGCTTAGACTTCATAGCTCGAGAAGGTCCAAATTCTTCAAGCTCAAAAGAATATAATTTCCCAGCCAAGGTATCGCCATTGACAAAAGTATTAGCCATTATTATCAATTCATTAATTGCAGTAGCCTTCATCTTATAAGCCGGTGGAAAAGCTCTTAGAACTTTAGAAACTATTTCATCTTCACTTAGAGTTCCACCACAACATTGAATTCCCATAACAATTTCATTTACCCTTTCCATCAATTCAGTAATCCTTTCATATTCTTCCATCTTCAAATTTTCATATCTCACCTGGTAACCATCAAGTTTAACAATCTTTACAATAGGGTCACCTTCATCAAGAGTCTCCAAATTGTCCCATATATCCTTTGCTGATTATTTGTCAGTTAATCCCATTATTTTCTGATCAAAAAGTGCACACAAGAGGGTTGTCTAGCTCTACAATCATTCTCAAGCTCCTTATCCAAGTTCGCCAGAGGAGGATTGTCAGATGCCAGATTAAAAAGTGTTACTCCATTCTCTATTATTTCCCAAATTTCCTTACCAAGACATCTCAGATGAGTCTCCATCTGAATCTTCCATACTCTATAATTTGTTCCATCAAGCCTAGGAATATCTCTCTGAAAGATAGCAGCAAATGAACTAGATGAACTTGAACTATTAGTCACCATAAGATCTCCTCAAGTGGTTAAGCTTTTGCAGAGAGGGCCAAAGCACTGATACCAATTGTTAGACAGTTCAAATAACTAGAAGACAACTGAGAGGAGGGGGGGGGGGGTGAATCCGTTGTCACCAGATTACAAAAACCTTAAGCAATTAAAACTTTAATACTAGAACACATAAGAACATAAGATCAATATCCAAATGCATAAACCAATTACCAAAATAGCAGATATACCAATTAAGCATTAAAAACAATTAGAGAATAAATACAATCTACATGACACCAAGATTTATATGTGGAAAACTCAGTAAAGGGAAAAACCACGGTGGGAAGCCTACCCATAGTTAGATAATACTTATATAGTATGTGAAACAATTGAGGGGCATGCACTTGCATGAAGGCCAACAACCTAGAGAACACTACTCATTACAAAAAGAGTCTCACTGACTACATAAAAAATTGAGACTACAATCTAAACAAAAAGAATGAATTGCAATGATAGCATCTCCTATGCCTAAATACAGTTTTGGTTAAGCTCAATACTGGAGGACTTAATCCTCTTACATAAACCCAACTCAATCACCAATGATCGACCAAATCTTTTGAATGAATGATTATTACATTATTCGCTCCTTATATCCTTATCATTATCCCTGCATATGATCTACAATGAGATCTTATATCATATATATACAAACCCTTGATCATAAACAATAAGGTCGACCACCAGACAATAAAGAAATTACATAAATACAAAACATGTCAGCCTGAGACCAAACAAATAATATTCAACCCATAAGACATCCCATAAATACATCGAGAAGTCCAATCAACACGTTACATTAAGCCGGTCTATAACCTAGATAGACCTGGACCCAATTTAGGTCCACACATGCTAAAACAATGATCCCAATCAGCCAAGTATCGAACATGATCACCATCAGCATTCTGAATCTCTACTAGAAGACACACCAACACAACTTATGCATAACATCAAAGATCTTCAACAAATCTCTTCCAGTGAAACCCTCACCAGATCAACAAACCAAGCTTACCAGCATATAAGATAGCATCCGATCACCAAATCAAAACCAACTGACTGAACATGTATATGAGTAGCATGAATAGCATATCTAAGGCAATTCCAAAAGCCAAAACATACGGGAGTATACCAGATCATCATGATCTTATCCAAACAAAAACCAAACAGCCTACCGGGACCAGAAGGATACCGGTAAAGCAACCAAAACATTTAGTGTTGACATCAATGACAAAACATCAATGCAACACATAATCAATTCCTCCAAAAGGCCAACAAATTGCTGAGTAGAGGAGTCAAGGAGTGAGCACTAATGTTGGCGTATATGCTTCTTTGGGATGGATAATGTTGCACTTAAAGCCCAAATGCAGGGCATGTTGATGGAGCAAGCAACAAAAATTACTCCAAATCATGCTCTCTTTTCCTAGATGGAAGACAAAGAGACATAACTCATGAATGATGCTCCCACGTTGTCTTAAAAAATGCCTCAAGTATAGTTTGATTAAAACCTCCTCTCAAAGCACTAGTTCACAGGAGAACCTGTGATGCAACAACCAAAAGCAAGTGTGGAGAATTCTGAAGAGAAACCTATGGGGGTCCCTAATTTCTAGAAACCCAAAGATTTTATACCATACAAGGCTAAAGAAACAAAATCTCTTATACCTATTGTAGACACCTAAAAATGTCTCATTGATCATGTACTAATTATTCCTCTAATTGATTAAATAATCTTTATTATTTAATTAATTTAATTAATCTATTTCTTCTAATTTCATATTTCTTCATCATCTTACTAATTATTCTATTTTCCTATTCTATCATCATTTAATCATTTTAATCATTTCCTAAATATTAATTAAACATTTATTATTTAATTAATTCTGATTAATTCCCCAATTTAAATAATCTTCATTATTTAAATAAATTACTAATTATTCAATTTCTATCTCTAATCATCTAATCATTCAACCCTTTTCTAAATATTAATTAAATATTTATTATTTAATTAATTGTGATTTAATCCTTTAAATTAAATAATCTTTATTACTTAATTAAATTCCATTTCTAAATAATTAAATAGTTTCTTTAAATTATTTAATTAACTAATTAATTCTTCCATTTCCAAATCCCGAAATTCTAATTTCATTTAATTTCATATTCTTCTAATTTCTTCCGAATTCAATTACATGTGCATGATTTCAAAAACCAAATTGAAAATCAAAGTCAAGTTCTAAATATATTCAAATACTAAATTGAATTAATAAATTCAATTATTTGAATTAATGTCTCATGCAAAGATTAAATTGAAAATCTAAATCTAAATGCAAGCACATGCTAAATTAATTAATTAAATCAATCAATTAATTAAATCATTTATCTCTCCAATCTCTATTTCCATCTTTCAGTTAGCTTTTTCTAAATTAATCTCTCTATGTCATCTTCTTAATTTCCATCAATCATTCTTTTTCTTCCTTTAGTCAGCTTTTTCTCAGTCAGTTGACTCAATTAATCTATTCAATCTATTGAGTTCCACTCCTCCAATCAACAGTTCAACTATCAATTTTCATTTGAGCTCACCCGAGTTCCACCTCTTGATCAATCTGGTCCACCTTTCAATCAATCTTCTCCAATTTTCTATAAATTGAGCATCCAATCTCCATTTTCAATAATCACGAACTTCGAATCTTTGGGTCACTTGCAAGTTACTGGTGCAATATCTAAGAGAAATCATACCACAGAGAAGAGAAGAGAAATGGAAGCAATATGCAATCTTGGAATAGGGAGTTTCATTGAATTATTATAATTCTTATTTCTTGATATTTGCATCATTTCATTGTTTTGTTTGTTAGGTTGTTTGATTAGATAGGGATTCATGATTTCCCTTTGATTCTAATTAATTGATTATTGTTTTGAGTAAGATGAATTCTAACACACGTATACATTTTGGTGAACCCGACATGAATTAACAACAATTTAACCTTCTTTATTTTTTTGTGTGATTTTTGCAGATTGTGCGGATTTTTCATTTTTTTGTAGGTTACACGAATTTTGAGAAAAGATTTTTCCATCACGCAATCGAGCATGCATCATCATGCAATAGTAGAAACAACATCACACATTTGACCCTTCGGGGTTACACATTTGTTTTGATAGGGTCACGCAATCGCCCTTTCTAGATCACGTATTTGTAGGAAGCTTTGTTGTTTAATTCTTTCTTCCGTCTGTTATATGTTCTGTTTAATTCTGTCTTAAATTGTGTTAATCTGGTATCAAATTGCTTTTATTTTATGATTTGATTATAATAGTTTATGGCAAGAAAAGTTCATTTTAGGATCTCAGGTGCAAGAAGGATGAAACAACAAAGGAGAGAAGCCAAACACTATCAAAAGGTTCTCTAGGCAGAAAAATTGATATAGGATTCAGAAGAGCAACTGGCCTTAGATATAATAGCCTAGTTCTTTCTTATACAGTTAAATATGATCTAATCAATATTGAATGGATGATGAGAGATTTGGCTAAGGCTTCACAGTTGGTTTTGCAGGTTCCTAATCGGGTTTAGTTTCCTTTTATTTTTTTATTTTTTAACTTTTGTTGTTGTTTGCCTTCTGTCACGCAATCACCCTGTAAATGCTACGCAATCAATTAGTCTTCATCACACATTCTGTCTATCAGAATTACACATTCATTCTGCCAGGTTCACGCATTCATTCTGTAAGTATCATGCATTAGCACAGGTAGGATTACACAATAGTTTCAAGTTTTGTGGTTTTGTTTTCTGTTAGTTTGGTTTTACTACTAATCTTCTGTTTACAACCTATGGTAGATTTGCAGAGAGGATTAGATTAGTATTTTTGCGTGTACACTTTACACTTCATTTTTGGTGCTTAAAATCAACAACAGTTAAAATTGACATGCATAGATAACTTTACACTTCATTTTTGGTGCTTAAAATCAACAACAGTTAAAATAAACATGCATGGATAATCTCACACTTCGTTGTTGGTGCTTAAAATGAACATGGGCTAAAATTGACATGCATGTATCTCACACTTGTTTTTTGGTGCTTAAAATCAACAAATGGTTAAAAATTGACATGTATGCCTTCATATTTCGATTTGGTGTTTAAAATAGACATGCACATGCATATCTAACACCTAAATTTGGGCTATAAAATGAACGTGAATCAGGCTGCATTAGATTAAATCATTTTTCTTTTTCTTCAGGTAAAGAATTTTTATTATGTCTGGGGTGGACCTACTGTTGCACTAATTGTTTTTCCACCTGCCTTCGGGGTCTTGGGAGAAAGGAGGAAGGTGAAAACGACATCCAAATTTTCTTTTATTCTACGTAGTGAGGGGTATCTTTCACTGGGGATTTCATCACCCCACAGACTGACTATTAAATTGGGATGCGTTGGGGATATCATCTCTCCCAGCGTACTCTCGAGCGGGTTTTTTGAGCTACTATATAAATATATTGGTCAGGCGGCTAGAGTGTTGAGTGAATTTGACGTATGTGGAGGCCTTCCCTGCACCGATAAGCTCAACTAAAGTCTTAAGTGGCTTGCTCTGAGAATCCATCGTTGGATCGGGACCCCTCGAAACCTAATACCACAAAATAATTTAGTTGCCAAAAAACCCTACATTCAGTGATTCTGGGAGTGCGGATCATACCCCATAGATACCTTTCATGTAACTTACACTATGATACATGAATCCCTCAGCTATAACATAGTCTTACATAGTCTTTTGCATAGTCCCACTTACGTCCTCATTATCGTCCTACGTCTCTTGTACAGTCCCACTTACATCCTCATTATCATCCTACGTCTTTTATATAGTCCCACTTATGTCCTCATTATCGTCCTACATCTTTTTCATAGTCCCACTTACGTCCTCATTATCGTCCTAAGTATTTTGCATTATCATCCATATTAGTTACATAGTCCTACATTATCATATACATCTTCATCTAGATGTCATACACGTCTAAGTCCATTGTCAGTTATAGGTTCATAGTATGTACCTTCATGGGTCTCCTAGGTGATGGTTTTCTCCCCTTTGAGCAACCTAATCTAGTTCCAAATGGTGGTCAACGAGAAATCATTAATGGTCTAGCTAACTTATCTTGGGATTTAAGAAGTGCACCTCAATATATAGGAGTCATACACAAGATAAACATTGAGTCTAGGATTTCTCGTATAATTGATAGAGAGATTGAGGCTGAACTTCGTCAACAAATGGAAAGACTTGCATTAGAGAAATCTAGAAATGCTCAAAAGGTCTCATGTCAAAATCCTCAATAGAGAGTCTAGTATAGCCTTGCATATCTCACATTTACATCTACATTCTAGTTTTAAGTCATTGTCTTGCATAGAACCACCTTCATATAAGAAATTTTAGACGCCCATCACAAGGTCACAGAAAGCGAAAGGAATAATGGACCTAAACAACACACAGTCTGTAAACCCTACTTGGAATTTGAACATGTCAATAGGTCAAAACTCAGGTACACAGACAATGTCCACCCTAAATGAATTACAACAACATTTGACAAAGGAAGAAATTGAATCCACACAACAAGACCCACATGTCCTCATGATCCTAGGTGCACTTATACATAGCGATAGGGACAAGTATCTTTCGTTGTTATTACAAAATGGGGCAAAACTACTTGAGGATTTTGACATCACAAAAATATTACCACCAGGAAAAACTTTAGGTCAAGATAACAGTCAAACATCACCCTTGACACAAATACAAGCAACAACCTCTAGTTTTCCTCAAAACATACCTATCCAAACAAATGTCAACACAAATACAAATTTTCAAACAAGTGTGTCATCCTCAGCAATCAATGCTAGTATACCATCACAGAGCATACCGATAATATCAAGTGTCTCAACACCTAGTCAAACACAAGCAACAAGTGCAACCCAACCTCCAGTTTCCTATTCTATGGGATCCTCATATAGTCAACAAAATGGAAATCTAGGTATTGCCAATACAACAAGTACAACTCAACCAAACATGGGTTCACATATCACCTATTTCATAATACCTACTGGAACGCACAACACACAAGGTTATAATCTTGGTACCTTCCAACAACCTCCTAGTTATGCAACCATGAGTCTTTTGTGGGACATACACAAACACAAGGTATACCTTTGACACAAATAGATATTCTGACACAACAAATATAGAATTTACAACAACAAATGATGACCATGCAAATCGGTAACGACAAGAAAAGCTACACAATGCAGGACTTACATCCTTATCCATTTGATCACACATTATACATGCGCCTTTCCCACAACATTTTGAAATGCCCAAATTTGATAGATATTGAGGGAAGGGTGATCCTAGAGATCATATCAGAGAATTTTTTATGGCATGTATAGAGTTTTCTTCAGAAGATACTTATCTAATGAGATTATTTCCTAAAAGTCTGGGAGGTCCCACTTTAGAGTGGTTTTCACAGTTACCACCAACCATCACATCATGGGGAGAATTAGCTGAACAATTTATTGCAAACTTCTCGCACAACATTGACACCCTGGTTACTTTGATGGACTTGTGTGCCACTAAACAATATGACAATGAAACATTTGCATCCTTCATACAATGATGGAGGGCTCTTTATAGGAGGCGCAAGACAATTATCCCAGAAACAGAGCAAGTGGACATGTTCACAGAAAATTTGATTCCTAAGATTAAATATCTGATACAAATGCAATGTTTAACCACATTCAAACAAATCATGGAAAAGGCTCTCAAATGTGAGAAGGGACTAGTAGAACAAGGTCTTATTAAGTATGGCAACACCAACAACAATGATAAATCTAAGTTTTGGTAAAAAAACAAAAAATGTGACCAATGATGGTATTGTAGATGCCAGAATGATAAACAAAACTCAACCGGTTTTATCTTTGGGAATGAGTATGTCATCTAATCCACATATAGGGAATAACACAACCTCAGAAAATGTAAATGCTACACAAAACATGAACACAAGATACCCCAGGGTAAATGCTCCAAGAAGAAATTACACACCTCTAGGAGAACCTATTGAGTCAGCACTCAAAAAGTTAATACAAACAAACATGATCACTTTACCTGAAGTAACAGTGTATGAAACAGGTCCTTTCAAATCCACATGGTGGAATGATAATGATTTCTGTGATTATCATCGGACTAAATGTCACAAAACATCAAGTTGCTACAAATTGAAAAACTTGGTCCAAGATATGATAGACCAAGGGGACATCACAATTGATACCGATAAAACCTCAACAAACACAAATCATACAATTTTTAAGGATCCTTTTGTTAAGCATGACAAAGGGAAAGCTACCACATCAAGTACCCAGGACAATATATCTAACTACATAAAGGTCTCATATGACTACACTATTCATGCCATTAGCTCATGAGATATAGCAAACAATTATTCACAAGAAACACTCAACCAAGATGACCAACATCAAGACACTCACACAGATGATTTTTAGGTCCTAGAGGCAACTAAGAGGGGGGGGGGGTGAATCAGTTGTCAAATAAATTCAAACCAAAACTACTTAACCAACTTAATGCTTAATACCGGTAAACCAGTTTAATAGGTCGGTAGACAATTTTAACAGTTAATTTCTATACTGGTAAGGATTAGTGCATGAAACATAAAGACAAAGTCATCCACAACACACAACACCAATATTTATACATGGAAACCATGTAAGGGGAAAAACCATGGTGGGAAACCTTACCCACAATCAGATGATACTACTATAGATAGTAAGTGTACATAAATGGGGTCTGCACATAAAGAAAGGCCAAGCGCCTAGAGCTCACAAAAATAGCATCTTCATATGCTAGATTCAGTATCGGTGTAGTTATGATTGTCTTCACAAAAACCCTCCTTTAATCTTCAAATGATGTCTATGTGTATAGCTCTTCTTATTCTCGCATATACCTTCACACAATCCTTTTTTGCATTATATCTTTGATCTTACAAATAAGATCTTACATTTATACCATAACCTAAGACCAATTTTAGTAGGTCGGTTCTATAAGATATTATAATAACAACATTTTACAAATAATAAAATGTCCGATACAATAACCAATTCAACATGTCATCTTAATGCATTTACAACAATAATTAATCATCTACATAGCGTGCCGTGCTGATCTAGAAAAGATAAACCTATCAGTGTAACGCTAGAACTATTTGCCGGTAACAGCAAATATGCAAATGCAAATGTACCAATAAACAAAAATCAAAGACAAAGTGTCCACACGATGTCTTCAACATAACCATGTGTTTTCCATATCATTCCAAGTGTCGGTGATCATTACATCTTGCCGGTGTACCAGATACCGGTGATTGTGCATGAGTCACTTGCTAGCCGGTGAATGTTGCTGATTCTCCAAAGTGCTAGAGTTGATAAGTGTTTAGTAGGTGTTGACATCAATGACAAAACCATACCAAAATACCAACAATCTCCCCCTTTGGCATTGATGGCAACACAAGATGGAAAAACTATCAAAGTGCCAAAACAGAAATGCCAAATACCAAAAACAACAATCTCCAAAAAGAGATCATAACCAGAAATCAAAATACATATACAGAGAGTAATAATCTCTCCCAAACAACAATCTCTCCCCCTGGGAGCAACATGTGTTTTCCTTATTTTTTCCATACCAATCTGTCCCCCTTTCACATCAAATGCCAAAGTTACAACAAAACCAAGTTCATATACAAAATACCAATCAATTTAGTATACCAACCACTCCCCCTGAGAAGTAGCTTCCCATCAAAGCCGAAATAAAATATTTCTCTGTTAATTCTGTCGGTTGATGACAATCATCAACTTCCTAAGTCTCTACTGGTGGGGGTATGACCCCAAGCTGATCTCTGAGCTATTCAAAAGTCTCCTTAGGTAAAGGTTTAGTAAACATATCTGCAATCTGCTCTTTAGCATTCACATAAACTAGTTTTATTTCCTTTGCTTCAACATTTTCCCTTAGAAAATTCAGTTTGATATAAACATGTTTGGTTTTAGAATTTAATACCGGATTCTTAGATATATCAATTGCTGCAGTGTTATCACAATAGATAGTAATAGGTTTCTTGCATTTTACCTTTATGTCTTTCAACATTTGCTTACGCCATAGTACCTGTGTATAGATAGTTGCTGCTGCAACATATTCTGATTCTGCTGTTGATAAAGATGTACAACTTTGTTTCTTACTCAACCAAGAAACTAGTCTATTTCCAAGAAAGAATGCTCCACCGGTGGTTCTTTTTCTATCATCCACATCTCCTGTCCAATTTGCATATGTGTATGCACATAATTCAAAGTTTTCATCTCTAGGATACCACAATCCAAGATTTATAGTGCCTTGTAAGTACCGGAAAATCCTTTTTACTGTTGATTCATGATTTTCTCTAGGATTACTTTGAAATCTTGAAACAATACATACTGCATTCATAATATCAGGTCTGGTTTGTGTCAAATACAATAAACCTCCTATCATAGATTTGTATCTAGTTGGATTAACAGGTGTAGATTCATCCCTTAGTGATAATTTGTCATTTGTAGTCATAGGTGTGCTTACCGATTTAGAGTTCTCCATCCCAAACTTCTTTAGTAACTCTTTTAAGTACTTGGATTGACTCAAGAATATACCTTTATCAGTCTGTGAAATCTACAATCCTAAAAAGAATTTTATTTCTCCAATCATAGACATTTCAAATTCTTGCTGCATTTTAATAGAAAATTCTTTACATAATCCATCTTATCCTCCAAAGATTATATCATCAACAAATACTTCTATAATCAAGATATCATCATTAGTCACTTTATAATATAAATTGTTGTTTGCATTCCCTTTAGTAAAACCAATCTTTAAAAGATACTTATCCATTCTTGCATACCAAGCTCTTGGAGCTTGTTTTAATCCATACAAAGCTTTTCTTAACCTACAAACCATATCATTGTCATCTGTCAAAGAAAATCCATCAGGTTGTTCAATGTAGACTTCCTCTTCAAGATCTCCATTCAAAAATGCACATTTAATATCCATTTGATATACTTTGTAGTTCTTATGTGTTGCAAAAGCCAAAAATAATCTGACTACCTCAATTCTAGCTACCAGTGCAAAGGTTTCATTGTAATCAATTCCTTCCTTATGAGAATATCCCTTACACATTAGTCTTTCTTTATTTCTGACAACCTTACCATCTTCATTAAGTTTGTTTTTGAATACCCATTTTGTTCCAATTACATTTTTATCTTTAGGCTGGGGAGCTAATGTCCAAGTGTTGTTTTCCTCAATTTGTTCTAATTCTTCTTCGATAGATTTAATCCAAAATTTATCTTCACATGCCTCATTAACTGATGATGGTGCAATTTGAGAAATAGGACATACCTCTTCATTTGCCAATCTTCCTCTTGTCATACCTCCTTTAATCTTGTTTCCAATTATCTGATCTTCAAAATGATTTAGTCCTACATACCGAGGTGTCTTTGTTTGCTGTTGTTTCTCAGTTACTGTGGAATCCTCAAATGATACCGGGGTAACTGGATCTTCATTCTGTACCAGTGGATTTAGTGTAGGTTCATTTGTCAAAATTTTTGTTCCCGGTTCAGAGTCTATATACCTTGAAGTTCCTCTGAATTGTTCATCAATCTTTACATTTGTACTTTCAACAATTTTTTGCAATCTTTTGTTAAAACATCTATATGCCTTGCTCTTAGATGAATAACCAAGAAATATTCCTTCATCAATTCTAGGATCAAATTTTCCAATATACTCATCTCTTCTGATATAACATTTACTTCCAAAAATTCTGAAATATTTAAGAGGAGTAATACCAAACCATAGTTCATGAGGGGTCTTACCGGTTTCACCTTTGATGTGAACTTTGTTGAATGTATAGACCGTTGTACTGACTACCTCTCTCCAATATACATGTGGTAGGTTTTCTTCTAATAACATACTTCTTGCTGCATCCAAGATAGTTCTATTTTTCCTCTCAACAACTCCATTCTGTTGTGGTGTCTGATGTGCTGATAGTTGTCTTATGATTCCATTTACTTCACAGAATGTATTAAACTCCTTAGATGTAAATTCTTCTTCTTGATCTGATCTTAGACATTTGATTTTCTTACTGGTTTCATTTTCTACCATTTCTTTGAACAGTTTGAACTTTCCCAGTGCTTCTGATTTTTCTCTGAGAAAAGTAACCCAACACATTCTAGAATAGTCATCAATGATTAGCATGAAATATCTATCACCTTGTAAGCTTTTAGTTCTAGCTAGATCACATAAGTCAGTGTGAATTATATCAAGAGCATTATTGAATTTTTCTAGAATACTTTTGAAACTATCTCTAACTTGTTTTCCAAATTGACATTCCTTACATACTGTATTATGAGGTTTGACAATTTTAGGTAAATCTCTAACTGCCTTAGTAGTACTGATTTTCACCATGCAATCAAAGTTTACATGACAGAGTCTCTTATACCATAACCAACTTTCATTAATATGTACAATTAAGCATGTCTTTTCACTGTTATTCAAATGAAAGATATTACCTCTAGTCTAATTACCGGTTGCAATTTCCAAACCAATTCTATTCATGATTTTGCATTTTCCATTTTTGAATTGTAACTAAAATCCTTTCTCAACTAATTGACCAACACTCAAAAGATTATGCTTGAATCCTTCAACATAGTAAACATTGTCAGTGTTATGCTTACCATTAAGAGATATTGTACCCTTACCTTTGATCAAACAAGCTTTGTCATCTCCAAATCTCACTAAGCCTCCATTGTATTCTTGAAAGTTCAAGAATTTTTCTTTGTCTCCTGTCATATGATGTGAGCATCCCGAATCAATGATCCATTCATCCTTTACTTCAACTTTAGTTGCCAATGCCTATACTACTAGTTCAGTAGTAGGTGCTAGTTGATCTTTTGTTATAGCAACAAAAACCCATCCATTGTCTGTCGGATCCTCATCAGAATCATCAGTCACACTTTCATCAGCAATGTAACAAGATTTGTCTTTATTCTTCTTAAATTTGTATCTCTGATATTTAGGGTTAGGCTTGTATATTCTTCTAGCTTCTTCTCTTAGTCTAGCATGTCTATCAGGGCATCTTGAAGCCATATGACCAATCTTATTGCAATTAAAACATTTAAAGGGTGCTTTACCTTCATACTTACTTCCAACTGGACCTTTAGGCATTTTCCTTGCAAATAGTGCTTCAAGTTCTTCAAGTTCTTCATTTTCTTTCCTTCTTTCTTCAAGTTCTCTTGCATAAAAGGCTTTCCAACCAAATTTGTCAAAGGATGGAGCAGATGATGTTGATGCTTTAAAGGCCAAATCTATCTTTATAGTAGCTATAGAACCAAATTCTTCAATTTCAAAAGCTGAAAGTTTCCCAGTCAATGTATCCCTAGTTACTGATGTATTAGGCATTGTTCTTAACTCATTTATAGCAAGGACTTTCATTTTATATGCTCGTGGCAATCCTCTTAAAACTTTTGAAATAATTTCATCCTCACTTAATGTTCCTCCACAACATTTAATACACAAAACAATCTCATTTACTCTTTCCATAAAAGCATAAATCCTTTCATCTTCTTCCATTTTCAGATGTTCATACCTGACCCAGAAGCTTTCAAGTTTTGCAATTTTGACCATGGAATCTCCTTCATTCAGTGTTTCCAAATGATCGCAAATAGCTTTAGCAGTAGACCTATCTGATAGCCCCATGATTTGTTGATTTGATAATGTGCTCAAAAGTGCTTTTCTTGCTTTGCAATCATTTTCCTCATCTTTAGTCAAGTTGGGTGGAGTGGGCTGACTCTAAGTAGGAGTAGTATAACCATTTTTTGTAACATCTCAGATGTCCTTTCGAATGCAATTTAGATATGTCTCCATTCTGATCTTCCATATGCCATAGTTGGTTCCATCAAGTTTAGGACTCTCCTTCCTAAAATAGTTAGTAGACATTGGATCTCCTCAAGTTGTTAAACTTCTGCAAAAGAGGACTAAGCTCTGATACCAATTGTTAGGTCCCAGAGGCAACTAAGAGGGGGGGGGTGAATCCATTGTCAAATAAATTCAAACCAAAACTATTTAACCCACTTAATGCTTAATACTGGTAAACCAGTTTAATAGGCCAATAGACAGTTTTAATAGTTAATTGCTATACGGATAAGGATTAGTGCATGAAACATAAAGACAAAGTCATCCACAGCACATAACACCAATATGTTCGGTGTGGAGCCTGATTAGTCTCCAAGTAGGAGATTGTTGAAATATGGCAACTGATCAGAAAAGTACTGTACACTCAGCATGTATCCTTGTCAGGGTCTGGGGCCGGGCAAGGGTTCGGGGGCAGTAGCCCTTGAGAAAAAAAATTTTGGGTATTTTTTTGATGAAAACTGACATTGTAATAAAACCCTAAAAAGGTCGACTTTGTTTTTGCCCTAAAAATGCATGTTATAAGTGGCTGGGATGCTTAAGGCATGGTAAGGTTGATGTACTATTTTTGTTGGATAATAAGAAAGATTGGACGATTGTGTATGGTGGATGTAACCCATTCTGGGTGAACCATGTTAAATCTCTATGTTATCTGTGTCCTATTTTATTTCTTTATCTTTTGTATTTAAATCTACATATAATTGTTAGTTCATATTTGCTTCGGATCTGCTTGAAACCCTAACAATTGGTATCAGAGCGAGGTTTTCTATAAATTGGTAGGACTCTCAAATTTGAGTGGGAGCAATGCAGGATTCCAAATTCAAGGTTGAAAAGTTTAACAGCCAGAACTATCAGTTATGGAAAATGCAGATGGAGGATTACCTGTATCAAAAGGATTTGTGGCAGCCATTGGAAGGAAAGGCAAAGAAAGTGACCACAATCTCAAATGAAGAGTGGGACATTTTAGATAAAAAGGCACTGGGATCCATTCGATTGTGCCTTGCACCGTCTGTAGCATTCAATATAACAGAGCAAAAATGACTGTAGATTTGATGGCGACTTTGGCAAAGTTGTATGAGAAACCCTCAGCTTCGAATAAGGTATTTCTTATGAAGCATTTGTTTAATTTGAAAATGAGTGAGGGAGGATCTGTAGTAGAGCACTTAAATGAATTTAATACAATTACCAGTCAACTGTCTTCGGTAAAAAATACCTTTGCAGAAGAGGTTAGGGCTCTCTTGATTTTATGTTCTTTGCCAGAAAGCTAGAATAGCTTGGTTATGGCTGTAAGTAACTCTATCTCTGGTAAAAATACTTTGGTATTTGATGATATTGTTGGTGTTATCCTAAGCAAGGAAATGTGAAGGAAAAGCATAGGTGAGACTCCAACATCATCGGGTAGTGTTTTGAATGTGGAGAACAGAGGAAGATCAAAGGAAAGAGGAAAAGGCCCTAGGAATGAGAATTTACGAGGGAAGTCAAAGAAAGGATGCTCTCAATCTAGAGGAAAGAAAGATTGCTAGTATTGTGGAAAGCCTGGTCATCTAAAGAAAGACTGTTGGTCTCAGAAAAACAAAGAAGGAGACAAAAATGAAAATGACAGTAAGGAAGCTAATATTGCAAGTAATACTTTACAAGATGCTTTAATATTATGTTTGGATAATGTTAATGATTCCTTGGTAATAGATTCTAGGGCTTCATTTCATGCTACACCCCATAGAAAATATTTTCTAGATTATGTTCAAGGTGATTTTGGACAGGTATATTTGGGTGATGATGAGCCCTGTCAAATTGTTGGAAAAGGAAAGATAAAGATCAAGTTGCAGAATGGAAATGACTGGTTTCTGTAGGAGGTATGACATGTCGTAACTTAAGAAGAAATTTAATTTCTGCAGGGCAACTAGGTAGTGAAGGTTGCATAGTTACCTTCTCAGATAGTATCTGGAAGGTCAATAAAGGATCATTAGGAGTAACTAAAGGTGCAAAGGTAGGCACATTATATCTGTGTACTGGTAACACTTACTCTACCCTAGCTGCTACAGATAAAGTTACTGCAGGGACAACAACAATAGATGTTGCAAGAACAGATTCGATAATGTGGCACCATAGGCTTGGGCACATGAGTGAGAAAGGGATGAAAATCATTCACTCCAAAAATCTATTGCTAGGACTAAATAAGATTGATTTAGAGTTCTATGAAAATTGTGTTTATGGCAAACAGAAAAGAGTCAGATTTCTCAAGGTTGGGAAAGAGAACAAGAGTGAGAAGAGCATGTGCATTCAGATATATGGGGACCGGCTCAGGTATCATCTCTTAGTGGCTCTTGTTATTATGTTATTTTTATTGATGACTCAACTAGAAAAACATGGGTATATTTCCTAAAACAAAAATCAGATGTTTTTGAAACTTTTAAGAAATGGAAAGCTTTGGTTGAGAATGAGATAGGAAAAAAGTTGAAGTGTCTCAGATCAGATAATGGAGGTGAGTATTGTAGCAAAGCATTTGAAGATTACTGCTCCTTAAATGGGATTAGAAAGCAGAAGACAGTTCTAGGAACTCTATAGGAAAATGGTGTGTCAGAGAGAATGAATAGGACTATCATGGAACGCGCGAGGAGCATGAGATTGCATGTTGGATTGCCCTTACATTTTTGGGCAGATGCTATACATACTGCTGTCTATTTGATAAATAGAGGACCTTCAACCCCTTTGGGTGGTGGTATTCCAGAGGAGGCATGGACTGGTAAAAAGGTAAATTATTTTTTTCTGTAAACCTTTGGTTGTGAAGCTTTTGTCCATGTTGATAAAGAAAACAAAACCAAGCTTGATGCTAAATCTCAGAAATGTACCTTCATTGGATATGGGATAGATGAATATGGCTATCAGTTATGGGATTTTGAAAATAAGAAAATAACTAGAAGTAGAGATGTTATATTCAATGAGAAGGTTATGTATAAAGAACAGATGCAGGAAAAGAAGCATGAACAAGACAAGCAAGAATATGTGGTGTTGGATGAGATTCCTGAAAATGAAATGCCATAGGTACCTGGTGCTCAACAACAATAGAATGTCCCACAAACTCCTGCAAGTGTTAGATATTCTACGAGGTCAAGTAGACCCCCTGAAAGATTTTCTCCTTCTTTGCATTCTATATTATTAACCGATTCTGGTGAACCAGAAGAATATGAAGAAGCAATGCAGGTGGATGCCAAACAATAGTGGGAGCTAGGCATGAAAGAGGAGATGGACTCCTTGATGAAAAATAAAACTTGGGACTTAGTCTCTTTACCTGCAGAAAAAAGAGCCTTGCCTAACAAATGGGTTTATCGGCTGAAGGAAGAGGAAGGAGGTTAGAAAAGATATAAGGCCAGACTTGTGGTAAAAGGTTTTGCATAGAAAAAGGGTATAGATTATGATGAAATATTTTCTCTAGTTGTAAAAATGACTTGAATTAGAACTGTACGTAGTCTTGTGGCTGCAGATGATTTACATCTTGAACAATTAGATGTGAAAACAACTTTTCTCTATGGAGATTCGGAGGAGGAAATTGACATGTTGCAACCATAGGGATATGAGGTCAAAGGTAAGGAGAACTTGGTGTGTAGGTTGAAGAAAAGTTTGTATGGCCTAAAGCAAGCACCCCGATAATGGTATTTAAAATTTGATAGTTTCATGGCTGAACATGGTTATCATAGATGTCATTCTGATCATTGTGTATATTTTAAGAGATTGGACAATGGTAGTTATATTATCCTATTGCTTTATGTTGATGACATGCTTGTTGCTGGTTCTAACATGGAACACATAAATGATCTTAAACAGAAATTAGCCAGGTCATTTGCTATGAAAGATTTGGGTGCAGCTAAGCAAATTTTGGGTATGAGGATTACACGGGACAGAAAAAATAGAACCTTGAATTTGTCCCAAAGTGAATATATAAAGAAGGTGTTGAAAAGATTTAACATGCAGGATGCAAAATCAGTTAGTACACCTTTGGCTAGTCATTTCAAATTGACTAAGGAGATGTGCCCAAAGGCACAGGAAGAAGTAAAGAAAATGTCTAACATCCCATATTCATTAGCTGTTGGTAGTCTGATGTATGAAATGGTATGCACAAGGCCAAATATTGCACATGCAGTGGGAGTTGTGAGCAAGTTTATGAGTAATCCGGGTATGGAACATTGGAATGCTATGAAATGGATCCTTCGGTATTTGAAAGGAACCACTACGAAGGCATTATGTTTCAAAGGATCTAATGCTGCTTTGAGTGGATTTGTTGACTCTGATCTGGCAGGTGATATTGATTCATGAAGGAGCACTACAGGGTATGTTTTTACTTTAGGGGGAACTGCAGTCAGTTGGATTTCTAGGTTGCAAAAGGTTGTTGCACTTTCAACCACTGAAGCTGAGTATGTTGCTGCTATAGAAGCCAACAAGGAGATGATTTGGTTACAATATTTTCTGGAGGAATTGGGTCAAACACGGGAGGATCACCCATTGTATACTGATAGCCAGAGTGCCATTCATCTTGTGAAGAACTTTGCTTTTCATTCAAGGACAAAGCACATTCAGCTTAGGTACCACTTTATCTGGACTGTTTTAGAGGAGGGTCAGTTATGGCTTGAGAAGATTCACACAAGTGAGAATCTTGTCGATATGTTCACGAAGGCAGTTCCACAGGAGAAGCTGATTTCTTCATCAGTTTTTGTTGGTCTTCTTGATTGATAATTGTGGAATCTATACCAGTCGAGTCCCAATGTTTTATCTAGTGGATGTTGCATGTACAGTGGTGTCGTGTAGTATCAGTCTCCAAGTGGGAGATTGTTGAAATGTGGTGACTGATCAGAAAAGTACTGTACACTCAGCATATATCCTTGCCGGAGTCTGGGGCCGGGCTGGGCCCTGGGCAAGGGTTCGGGGGTGGCAACCCTCGAGAAAAGTGAGGGTTCGGGGGTGGGAGCCCTCGAGAAATTTTTTTTTGGGTATTTTTTTGATGAAAACCGACATTGTAATAAAACCCTAAAAAGGCTGACTTTGTTTTTTCCCTAAAAACGCATGTAATAAGCGGCTGGGATGCTTAAGGCATGGTAAGGTTGATGTACTATTTTTGCTGGATAATAAGAAAGATTGGACGACTGTGTATGGTGGACGTAACCCATTCTGGGTGAACCATGTTAAATCTATGTGTTATCTATGTCCTATTTTATTTCTTTATCTTTTGTATTTAAATTTGCATATAATTGTTAGTTCATATTTGCTTCGGATCTGCTTGAAACCCTAACACAATATTTATACATGGAAACCCTGTAAGGGGAAAAATCATGGTGGGAAACCTTACCCACAATAAGATGATACTACTACAGATAGTAAGTGTACATAATTGGGGTCTGCACATGCAGAAAGGCCAAGCACCTAGAGCTCATTACTCAATCACAAAATGGGAGTCACACTGACTACAGTTGGATGGTTAAATCCAATAAGAATGTACTGCTCAAAAATAGCATCTTCATATGCTGGATTCAGTACCAGTGTAGTTCTGATTGTCTTCACAAAAACCCTCCTTCAATCTTCAAATGATGTCCACGTGTATAGCTCTGCTTATTCTTGCATATACCTTCACACAGTCCTTTTTTGCATTATATCTTTGAACTTACAATTAAGATCTTACATTTATACCATAACCTAAGACCAATTTTAGTAGGTCGGCTTTACAAGATATTATAATAAAAACATTTTACAAATAATACAATTTCCGATGCAATAACCAATTCAACATGTCGGCTTAATGCATTTACAACAACAATTAATCATCTCCATAGTGTGTCGTGCTGATCTGGAGAAGATAAACCTGCCGGTGTAACCCTGGACCTATTTGCTGGTAACAACAAATATGCAAATGCTAATCTACCAATAAACAAAACTCAAAGACAAAGTGTCCACATGATGTGTTCAACATAACCATGTGTTTTCCATATCATTCCAAGTGCCAGTGGTCATTATATCTTGCCGGTGTACCAGATACCGGTGACTGTGCATGAGTCACTTGCTAGCTGGTGAATGTTGCTGATTCTGCAAAGTGCCAGAGTTTATAAGTGTTTAGTAGGTGTTGAAATCAATGACAAAACCATACCAAAATACCAACAATGATAACCAAATTTGCATGATTAGAGGCACCGAAGTACGATGATGATAGAAATCTTTGTCTCAGAGACTGGGGGCATGATCAACCATCTCACTCAGGTTGGTTTGAAGATGAACTCATAGAACACATTATGGATGTCAAACATACACATAAAGACTATGAAGAGGGATTTAACATAAATCTTGATAAAACAACCTATGATACAGACAAATCTTGTAAGTCAAATGATACATTCACTACAATCACCATAACTCCCAGAGACAAAGACTGTGCAGTAGTTACTCATAGATCAAATGTAAATTTAAAAGGAATACCACAAAATCAACCACCAACAGTAGGAACTTACAATGTTGTTGACCAACTTAAGAAAACTCCTGCATAGATATCATTATTTGAACTATTGCAAATTTTGCCCACTCATAGAGCTATACTAGACAAAGCACTTCAAGATTTGGTAGTGGACAGAGATATAGATGAAAATACCTTCCAATCTATGGTGGGAAATCTGACACAAGGCACACGTATTGCATTCGCAGAACAAGATATTCCTAGTGATAGGATGCTTCATAATGACCCTCTACATCTAGAAGCTTACATTCATAAGATAAGAATCAGAAGAGTACTCATAGATGGGGGAGCCGATCTCAACATTTGCACTTTAAAGCTGCTCAAAGCACTAGGATATTATGAACTTAACATTGATTCTTCCAAGAGGATAAATATCAAGGCTTACGATGATGAAGAACATCCATGAAAAGACATTGTAACATTACCTATACAAGTAGGACCTATAACAAAAGAGGTTACTTTTCAAGTCTTGGACAGAGAACTGGGATATAACATGTTTATTGGGCTGCCCATGGATCCATACCATGCAAGTAGTACCATCCACATTTCATCAGTGTGTCAAATTTCCATACAATGGTATTGAAATCACCATAAAGGGTGATCCAAATCCATTCCAACATTGCAATTTCCTATCAATCAGGCCGCACCTCTCACTACACAATTGGAAACATTAAAGATCACAGAAACAAAATAGGAAATGCCTACAACATCCTCCTTACAAATCAAAGATATGGGTTGTGGTGAGTACTCTATTGCAAATACTTTAAGTGGGAAACAATTGTCTCTTTCTAGTGGCATACTTTGGAGAAGAAAGTACTTTTGTAACAGAAGATAAGAATCAAACTACCCATAATGACAAGAGTGACTTGGGTAATCTTCGTATGGAAAGAGAAAGGTTAGCATTACTTACAGAGGAAACAAAAGAAGTAAACATAGTAGAAGGGGAGGTTGTACATAACATCCATTTGGAAAAATCACTAAGCAAAGAAGAAAAAGAAAGATTCATTCATTTTTTCAAGCAATGACCTATCAACTTTGCTTGGTCCTATTCAGACATGCCAGACTTAGACTTTGAATTAGTGTTGCATCACTTACCTTTAATATCAGGAGTTAAACCTTACAAGCAAAAATTGAGAAAAATACATCCAAGTATCGCATTACTAGTTAAAATAGAACTACAAAAGTTGTTGGATTTAGGTTTTATTAGACCTATTGATTATGTGGAATGGATATCCAACCTGGTACCTATGACTAAGCCCACAAGAGGCATAAGAATCTGTACTAATTTTTGGGATCTAAATAAAGCTTATCCTAAGGATGACTTCCTGCTACCTAATATTGACATGATAGTTGATCTAACAGATAGAAATGAGATGCTATCCTTAATGGATGGGTTTTTTAGGATACAACCAGATTAAAATTACACCAGAAGATCAACATAAAATGGCCTTTACATGCCCATGGGGAACATACTACTGGAATGTGATGGCATTTGGTCTCAAAAATGCCGGAGCAACATACCAAAGATCCATGACAACATTGTTTCATGACATGATCCACAACATAATGAAAGATTATGTGGATGAAATATTGGCTAAATCACAAACAAGAGAAAGTCACCTTGCAGTTCTTACACAAATATTTGATTGGTTGGAATAGTATAATGTCAAATTAAACCCGAAGAAGTGTCTGTTTGGCATAACAGATGGGAAAACTGTTAGGGTTTATAGTGTCAAATAGAGGAATTGAAATAGACCCTACCAAGGTCAAGGAAATCATTGATATGCAACCTCCGTCAACACTTAAACAACTCAGAGGGTTACAAGGAAGACTGCAATCCATAAGGAGATTCATAGCATAGTTGGCATATAAGTGTCACCCATTTCAAGATGTACTAAGGAAAGGAGTTACTTTTAAATGGATAGAACAATGCTAGGAAGCTTTCCAAGCTCTGAAAGACTATCTTTTGAGCACACTAGTATTAATATCTCCTACTCCAGGATAACCTCTATTGTTATACATATCAGCAACAAACTCAGCTCTAGGAGCTCTATTGGCACAACATGACCAAAATGGAAAAGAAAGAGCCATTTATTATATAAGTAGAACTCTAATCGGCTATGAGCTTAATTATACCCCCATAGAGCGAGCATGCTTAGCAATAATCTTTGCATCCCAAAAACTCAGACATTACATGATGAGTCATAAGGTACAACTCATTGCACACTTTGACCCACTCAAGTACCTATTGAGCAGAGCAACATTGACCGGGCGATTGGCTAAGTGGATTATGATCCTGAGCGAGTTTGATATAGAATACATAGACATAAAAGCCATCAAAGGACAAATTATAGCAGATCAATTAGCAGAGGCTCCTATACAAGATAGTCACCCATTGCTGATAGACTTTCCAGATGAATCTGTGTTTACATTAACTACCTCTATTATGTGGAAATTATACTTTGATGGGTCATATATAAATCACAGATCTGGAGTAGGGATTCTCTTAATTACTCCTCAAGGGGACATTATACCTAAGTCATTTAGGATCAATTTTCAATGCACCAACAATATGGCTGAATATGAAGCTCTCCTCATAGGGCTTCATATAGTTGTACAATGGAAAATACAAGAGTTACAGGTCTATGGTGATTCACAGTTGATTGTGAACCAGGTTAATGATAATTACAACATGAAGGATGAAAAACTCATACCTTGTAAGAAGTTGCTCGAAGATTACAAGGAGCACTTCAACAAAATTACCTTTGAACAAATCCCTAGGATACAAAACAAGGCAGCAGATGCAATGGCAACCATAGGATCTCTTCTCAATATGCCTGCTAATGAAACTCAGTTTGAGTTCATCATAGAACAGTTGATGCTACCTGCATATAAGACTCCCCTATCAAACTATGTATGTGCAATTGTGGGTCTAGAATCACCTTGGTACAATGAAATATATACATATTTACATACTCAATACATATCATCGGATCTTTTCAGGAATCAAAAGAAGACCTTTATTTGCCAGGCATCTAGATACACCATTATAGCTGATACTTTGTATAGAAAGGGTTTTGATGGAACTCTTCTCCGATGCCTGGATAAGAATGAAGCACACCTTGCTTTAAAAGAAGTCCATGATGGAATTTGTGGGGCTCACCAAAGTGGTCCACCACTGTCAAAGAAATTGTTGAGAATAGGTTATTATTGGCCAACCATGGAAAAGGATGCTTACAAATATGTACAAAATTGTAAACAATGCCAAATGCATGGAGACCTTATTCATGCACCAGTACAAGATCTTCAACCCATTACATCACCATGGCCATTTTCATAATGGGGATTAGATCTAGTGGGTAAAATCAACCCTACTTCTTCCAATGGGAACAAGTTCATCTTGATAGCCACTAAGTACTTTACCAAATGGGTTGAGGCAATTCCTCTAACATACACTACTAGAAAGAAGATATCAAAATTCATGCTCAACTACATTATATGTAGATACAGAGTTCCAATGTGCTTTGTTATAGATAACAGATGTCCATTTAAAAACCAAGAAGTGAAAGAGTTGTGTGACAAATTTTATATACAACAGAGATTTGCCACACCATATTATCCACAAAGTAATGGACAAGCAGAGGCTACAAATAAAACAATATTGAAAATTCTTAAGAAAGTAGTCACTGACACAGGATGGGACTGGCATCTCCAGTTAAATCCTGCTCTCTGGGCTTACAAAATAGGAGTATGCACACCTACAAGAGCAACACCATATTCATTGGTCTATGGGACAAAAGCGATACAACCAATTGAAATAGAAATACTATCTCTAAGAGTCTCCTTACAGAACATCATATCAGAGGAAGACTATAGGGTAGCAAGGTTAAAAGAACTCGAAACCCTTGATGAAAAAAGGCAAACATCATTTAACCATCTACAAGGATATCAAAACAGACTGAGATGAAGTTATAAGAAATGGGTCCGCCCATGAACTTTTCAAGTGGGAGATCTAGTACATAAAGAGAATCAAAGGAACCTAGTGGAACGAGAAAGGCCAGGGAAATTCAAACCTAACTGGCTAGGTCCTTTCATTATAACAAGAGTAATAGGCAATGGAGCATATAATTTGGCTACCATGGAGGGAGATCCACTCTCTGACCCTATGAAAAGCATGCACCTTAAGTGATATTATACCTAAGGGATGTGTAGTTTAGGTTTTTACTTTCTACATTGCATATCATATCATTTAAAACATCTACATTACATATAATTTCTTTTTAAATGCATTGCATTTTCAAAAGTTTTGGAAATTACATATAGCAGCATCAATAAAATAAGGCAAATGTCCAAGTTTATCATCTGTTTGCATCTAAGAGAAACAAGGGTCATCTCCTTTCTTAGATATTCAGACATGAAAACTTTGAGGTCCCAACATCATTCATTTTCAACAGTACCCTGTGATGACGCTTTACTTATGGTTGGGTAGTGATTTCACTATTTGAGACTTGTTAACCCACCATCTATCAATTGCTATATCTCAAACACAATAAATCTCTAATTCATTCTAGACACCTAGTTGATCACATGACTAGTGAAAAATATAAAATTCTACTTTAGCACCACTGTAATTGTCTTACCCTACTAGGTTTCATTACTTACAAGTCAAGGCAAGGAAATAAAAAGAAAAAAAGCTATGCCAAATATCCATCTCAAGGCACAAGAGCAATGAGATATAACTGAAATATCACGCATACAAATGCGATAAAAAGCTTGACTATGGGAACATGCAAGTAACTCCATCAGGGCTATGAATGCCTACTGACAATGGAGCAATATTTGAGAAATTATAGTCTATAACCTCGTCAGAGCTCTCAAGGCTTGCTGGCAACGAGGCTCTATTCAGGATACTTTTGAAGTTAGAATAATCCATGTACCTAGTTATAGGATGCTAAGGACCTTTAGTGAACACAAGAGTAGGAATTAACTCATCTGCACACACATGGGCAAAAGAAGATCAAAGTTTCAAGAACCAATGGGGAGTTTTCCACGTCTCCATTTGTAAATCCTAGTCACTAAGTGTGTTGAGATGACTGTTTTGAGGGACCTTAGAGATTGATTGACCACTTATCTATGAAATGTTTTGCACCTCCATTTCAATTGGTGTATTACAAATGCTAAAAAAAACACCGTCAACCTTGTTCGAATAGGAAATGAATTTTCATTCTGCATATTGAATTCACATAGGTCATGTCAAAAATTCATTGTCTCCACATACATTATGCAGATCATCATGTCATATAGATCTACATACTGGGGGCATAACTGAAAAAATCCTAAAAATCATATAAAGTCCTAAAAAAATCCTAAAAATCAGATAAAGTCCTGAAAAAATGCAAAAAACAATGAAAAAACCAAAATCCAAAAACAATGAAAAACTCAAAATCCAAAAAACATTGAAAACCTTAAAATCCAAAAATAGTGAAAAACTCAAAATCCAAAAACATTGAAAACCTTAAAATCCAAAAACATTCAAATACGATCCTAAAAAATACCAAAAAACATCCATATAATGTCCTGAAAAAATCAACCAAAAACATCTAAAAAATGTCCTGAAAAAATCAACCAAAAACATTCAAATATCAATTCAAATAATCCAAAAACATCGAAAAAGTTGTTGGAAAAGAACTAAAAATCAAAAATCAATCAATCAGAAAAACTTGCAATAAAATGTCTTGTGAGAAACAAATACCCTAGCAGATATCCAGCAAACACTTCGCACGAAGTTAACAAAGGATACAACTATCCAGTCAAACATCTGCAATCAACTGATCAAACGGACTTATCAATCATATCATATCCATATCAAAGTGATCATTATCTTGTCTTAAACAGAAGAGGATACACTCAAAATCAGACAGGTTAGTCTTAAACGGAGTCCACAACTTTCTAAGACCAAACATTATCAAATATCACATCAAACAACTGAGAATGAAGGCACAAGGTCAGTATAGCTGCTGAATTTTGTCCGGGTCAGTCTTTAGCTTTTTTATAATTTGGCGACAGATATTGTTCCTATGCTACTCAAGGATGTCCACAATTGACTAGAGGAGCTATGATGGGCATTATCTTTTTCTTTGTTTTCTATTTGTGGTGTGAACCGATGAAATTCTAGGGAAATTGCTCTAGTGGGTGTCTGTGATAAGAGCCTTCACATCAAGGTGAAATCACCACATATACCTCGACCCCTAGCGTAATTCCCAGAATGGAGGGTTCACTCCTTGTCTACTACATGTTTGTTTCTACAATTAGATATCTTTGCATCTTGGTTCCTTATACCCTACTGTGCTAAGCTTCATTGTTCAATAATAAGGCTTAGTGATGAATATATATTGACGCAATAAAATATGTGACACAGGTTTGTGATTAATTCAATTTCATTCTTATTCTCATCTCATTTGCTTATTGATAGTTTGTTGATTTCTCATCTTCTGTCTAAATTGCATTCTTTCTAACATTCCTTCTACCAAAATTTTTCTTTTTGTCATCTAACTAACATTTCTTCAAGGTGTATCTGAGTTAAAATTGGTTCAACCATTATCAAACAAAAAACATTCAATATAGATTCATTAGATTCATTATAGATTCATTTGCATTCATTATAGCATTCATTATAGATATCATTTGCATTCATTATAGATTTATTGCATTCATTATAGATTCATTTGCATTCATTATAGATTTCATAGTATTCATTATGATTCCATTTGCATTCATTTTAAAATCCATTACCATCATTAGTACATAAATGTACTACCATTGCATAGAATCAAATAGATATGCATCATAAAACTCATAGCATCATATGGACCTGCACTCTAAGAGTTTATAGCTCATCCTCCTCACCAACCTGTCCTCTCCCACCCTCGGCAATAGGCACATCTTCCAGCTTAGGCATATCCTCATCATCACCTCCACTCTTGCTGCTCGATGACTCAGAAGAATCATCGCTATCCTCACTGCTAATAGACTTAGTGTCTCCACCAATGTCTACATCCTCATCTCCCTCATCTCCCTCACCTCCTCCCTCATCATCCTCGCCTCCTCTCTCAGCTCCACCATCTCCTCCAGCTCTCTCCCTTGCATCTATCCTCAACCACTGTCTAGGATGGTGAATTTGTTGTGCTGTAATCAGAACAACAGGATCAGTCAAAGGCACTGGCCTATGCCTAGAAAACCATGCATCATACTCTGCCATCTTCCTTGGATCTGCTGCACCTTTACCCCAACCCCAGAGTAATGGATGCAAAGAATCAAACTCAACAGTAGCAACATGTGGCTGTATACAAACACCCCAATCAGATACCTCCCGTGATACACGAGCAAAATAAGCAGTAACCACTGGTGTCACCTGTACCTCACCAAACTGTCTCAGAACCCACCCTGAAAGATACATCTCAATAATCCATTGGGTCTCAAAGGTCTTACCAATAAGATATCTCTACTGTCGGTAGAAAGGCAAGTGTACTGCATCATCCTCCCAACTGGGGCAATCTAAGTATGGTCTCCAAATAAAATGTTGCAATATGTCCAACTGATGTCTCCAATACAAGGTGTTCCCTGAACCTCTGTGTCTAATACCTCCTGTGTACCTAAAAACATAAGGCTCACCAGGCTGCAAATCAACATGAATAATAGGCCTCGAAATAGAAATATGCTCCCATGCCCATGTCTGAAGAAAAGTAACACCACAACTAATAGAACGATATCCAAGATACACAATACCATGCAACTGATAGTATAACATGGAAAGTAGACAAGGACCCCACACATACAGTCGATGATGAACAATCATATCATGGAGAAATCTTCCCCATCCATTTGGAAACCCATGACCTCGTCTGTCAGGTATCAGTAAACCACCGACAACACCGCATAATACAATAGTCATGTCATCATAGTCTAATCGAGCCCAAGGGATGTCATAATGGCCACTGATCTGCAAGTCTTGAATCTCACACTCAAAAAAGTGCACATAGTCCAACAATGCCATCATCATGGTCATATACAACTCTCTCACCATGAATAGGAATATGCAGTATACGCCATACATCCTCTAAGGTAATGGATGCCTCACCAATCGAAAGATTAAAAGAACAAGTCTCAAACTGCCACCGCTCTATCAAAGCTGTAATCATGGCCCTGTTGGCTGTAACCTATGGCAAGTGTAAAACATGATATAGACCAAGTTGTTGGATACGATAATTCTCCTCATCAAGTGAGTCAGCTTGAAGATCAAGTCCACTAGGACTTCTCTGTTGGCAGTATAACACTCCAATGTTCTCCTGCAATGAGAAAATATTGAAAATATCAAATATTGGATCTGGAAAAACAAAAACATTTCAAAACTCATGACAAAAAAATTACATTTACAACGAATGCGTGATAGTTATGACTAATGTGGTACAATTATGACTCGTGCATGACATTTAAAGCTAATGCATGATGATATGAGCTCATGTGTAACAATAAACACTTATGCATAATAATATACACAAATGCAGCATGTTTAATACTAATGTGTGACATTTAGGACGCATGCGTAACAGTTAGAGCATTTGCGGTACAGTTAACACTAATGCGTAAAAATCGACAAGCGATTGCGTGAAACAATGCACAAATTGATCATGGAATTTTTTTTGGAAAAGAGCATAAAACAGGCATAAAATCAGGAAAAATTTGAAAAAATACCATGTTGCCAGTCCCAGGAGGTCTCTGATATGAACCTACTCGGTTAGACAGGTGCAATCGAGCTCTATAACCAGCCATGACAATCAAATACTCAGAAAAAAGTACACAAATTGTAGAGAAACCCAAGGAATTACCAAATTACAAATGAGCAAATGAAAACCTAAAAATCTCTATTTATAGCTCAAAATTAGGGGTTTTTGACACCTCGACGCCTATGGTCCCCGCCAACTTCAAACACCTTGTAGCCTACTCAAATGATCTCGAAATCACATGAAATTTCACACGCTTGCTCATTAAACTGATATCGAAAACATGGTCTCAATTTTGGAATTTTCCAACCACCTTTTCCGAGGGGGCATATTTACACTATACAGCAGTACCGAGGCATACTAGGGTAGAATTTTTCATTTTCTTTGAAACAATGTCGTTCCGCCTTTTTTCTAAAAGAGGGGCAAATGTAGACACCTAAAAATGTCTCATTGATCATGTACTAATTATTCCTCTAATTGATTAAATAATCTTTATTATTTAATTAATTTAATTAATCTATTTCTTCTAATTTCATATTTCCTCATCATCTTACTAATTATTCTATTTTCCTATTCTATCATCATTTAATCATTTCTGAAATATTAATTAAATATTTATTATTTAATTAATTTTGATTAATTCCCCAATTTAAATAATCTTCATTATTTAAATAAATTACTAATTATTCAATTTCTATCTCTAATCATCTAATTATTCAACCCTTTTCTAAATATTAATTAAATATTTATTATTTAATTAATTGTGATTTAATCCTTTAAATTAAATAATCTTTATTATTTAATTAAATTCCATTTCTAAATAATTAAATAGTTTCTTTAAATTATTTAATTAACTAGTTAATTCTTCCATTTCCAAATCCCGAAATTCTAATTTCATTTTATTTCATATTCTTCTAATTTCTTCCGAATTCAATTACATGTGCATGATTTCAAAAACCAAATTGAAAATCAAAGTCAATTTCTAAATATATTCAAATACTAAATTGAATTAATAAATTCAATTATTTGAATTAATGTCTCATGCAAATATTAAATTGAAAATCTAAATCTAAATGCAAGCACATGCTAAATTAATTAATTAAATCATTTATCTCTCCAATCTCTATTTCCATCTTTCAGTTAGCTTTTTCTAAATTAAGCTTTCTGTGTCATCTTCTTAATTTCCACCCATCATTCTTTTTCTTCCTTCAGTCAACTTTTTCTCAGTCAGTTGACTCAATTAATCTATTCAATCTATTGAGTTCCACTCCTCCAATCAGCAGTTCAACTATCAATTTTTGTTTGAGCTCACCTGAGTTCCACCTCTTGATCAATCTGTTCCACCTTTGAATCAATCTTCTCCAATTTTCTATAAATTGAGCATCCAATCTCCATTTTCAATAATCACGAACTTTGAATCTTTGTGTCACATGCACAATATTTGAGAGCCATCATACCACAGAGAAGAGAAGAGCAATGGGAGCAATATGCAATCTTGGAGTAGGGAGTTTTGTTGAATTATTATAATTCTTATTTCTTGATATTTGCATCATTTCATTGTTTTGTTTGTTAGATTCTTTGATTAGATAGGGATTTGTGATTTCCTTTTGATTATAATTAATTGATTATTGTTTTGAATAAGATGAATTCTAACACGTGTATACACCTATAGTCCTTAATGTAGTAGGACAGTTGAAGAGAGCCCCTACAAACATGTCTCTATCGGATATTCTTTCTATCCTGAAGTAGAAAATTGCCTACGAGAAGTTCTTGGTGAAGCAAAAAAGATTTTGGCTAGCTCTGCATGCACAAAAGATAAAGGCCCTGAGTTGGGAGGCTAGTCACAAACATCTGCAATTCTTACTAATGAAATCTCAAAGGCCCATGCCAACTTAAAGGCAGTTAAATGGAAACCCAATCCTTTCTACTTAACCTTATTGTTGGGGATAAATTACTCCATAACTCTATGATTGATTCTGGTGCTAGCACCACTGTGATGCCCAAGCAAATAGAAGAGGTTTTGAAGTTAGAATATGAGCCCATGAATAGAGAAGTCATGTAGTTAGATGGTAACAAAGTCCAGACCATGGGTGTAATAAAAATCCTCTCTCTCACCATATTCGCTTGTTCTAGTATCACTGTAACTCAAGAGGTAGTCATCATTGATATTCCTCACATTTTCAACCTTTTTTGTCCACAGACTACTGAAAAATTGGGGGGATATCTCTCTTTAGATTGGTATCACGTTATCATTCAAACCAAACATGGGGCCAAGTTGAAAATATTGTCTGAGCCTTTGCACGCCGAGCATGTAGCTGATGATACCATGATAAATTTTGAAGTTACCCATACATCCATTTCGAGAGGTGAAATGAAGTGCATAGAGTTGTTAGAAGATGAAGAAATAACCAGAGATCAGTCCCTAGAGCAAGAAGTTTTCCTCAATGAATTCATAGATGCAGATCCGTATGAGAATTATCATGCCACTGAAATTAGGATGTATGTGATCTTTGATGAAGATCAGATAATTCCTATAGTGTCAAAAGATCCACAAGATATAGAAAAGAAAAAGGAAGAACTGACTTATAAGCTTTAGACCCTACATTTTGATGGTGCAAGAAGCAAAACTGAGTCTGGTGCAGGCATTTGCCTAATATCCCCTTCTAGAGAGCAAATTCTAAGGTCTTTCTGCCTCCAATTTTCCTATTCTAACAATGCAGTAAATATGAAGGCTTAGTACACGGTTTGAGTCTTGTAGAACATCTAGGAGTCAAACAACTAAGAGTTTTGGGAGATTCTGAGCTAGTGGTTTAACAGGTCTGGGGAATATTAGCTGCAAAGCATGTCCACATGTGTTCATACCACCATCGGGTTTGGGATCTAATTGAAAGCTTTGATTCTTTCAATATTCAGAGGATTCTCCAGAGGAAGAATGAAGTTGTTGATCGTACGACCTTAGTAGAATCAGAGTTTGACTCGAGCTCTGAGTTGCTAGAGAATAAACACTCAGTTCAGGTGATCGCTAGACCAGCTATACCAGACAACGATGTACACATGAAAGCCTTTGAAAACAATGAAGATGTGGCCATATTCATACAACAGTCTAGTGAATTTGTAGATGAACTACAACCCAAGGTCACTGAGGCATACGATGATCAAGTGATCTAGCTAAGATCAAATAAACTCATGCAAGGTTTGATCACTTTGGAAAACCTTTTGATTGTGAGGATGCAAGAAATGACAAAAGAAAATTCACCACAGATAAGGGAGATTATACCAAACTTCAAGTCGAAGATGGGCAAAAGCTCAAGGTGGGAAAAAATGTCCCTCAACATGATAAGGACATGTTGGTTCATTTCTATGATGAATACATAGGAGTGATCGCATGGTCATGTGACAAACTCAAAGCATACAATTTGGAGGTAATATAGAACACCATCGAGTTAACTGAAGGGGCAAAAACTATCTAGCAAAAGAAACATCTATCGAATCCCAAGATTGAGTCTCTGATGTCACAGGAGTTATGAAAACTAATTGAATCTCAGATCATCTATCAGATAAAGAATAGTACTTGGGTTTCTAACCTAGTACCAGTCTGAAAGAATACTTGGGACATCTGCCTCTGCATGGACTTCTGGGACCTAATTAGAGAATCATTAAAGGACCATTACCCTCTACCTTCCATGCAACATATTTTGCACACAATAGCTATAGAACACAATATATCATAGAGAGGGGGGTGGATCAATGATTTCAAACAAACTCAGGTAGTGTGTGTGTGTGTGACCGGTAATAATGAGAACACTAACAATCAATCATACACATAAGACACATCACATAACACTGGTTATACAAGGAAAACCCAAAGTGGGAAAAACCTCAGTGAGAAAATCTAATGGAGTCTACCACTCCAATCCATCCTCACAATCAAACAAAAATATTATAATAATTTAAGGCACCAACCCAAGGAGCACCAACCCCTATTGATTTAGGGCATCAACCCAAGGAGCACCAACTCCTAAATGTTTATGGGAACCAACCCAAAGGAGCACCAACCACTGCATCAATCACCAAATTAGTGAAATACAATGAAATACAAACTTATTACAATGAAAACACCTTATTACAAATGAGTTTTGTAACACCTATTCAACTTATCTCTACTGGTTCAACTCTCCTTTACCAGTTCAACCCTTCTCTGTCTGATTTCTCTTCTGCTCTCCTTCTACCTTGTCTGATCTCCTCTATCACTCACACTGCATTGCTTCAAACTTTATTGCCTCCTTATCGATAAAAACACTACTATTTCACACCATTGTTATACTCAATAAAAGTTTACTAGTTTCCTTAACCTTACCGATTAAACCCCTATTAAACCTATTACCGATTGTACCTTTCCTATAGGTTCTCCTTTAGATTCTCAGTTGCTTCACTCTTCTTAGTCTGATTAACTCTCTATTTTCACAAGCTCACTCTTCTCCTGCAACTGGCATCATAATTACCAAACTTCTTGTAGACACCTAAAAATGGTCAACGCTTGCGGAGTCATACTTTAAAATTTGTGCATTGCCTCATTCTAGGTTTTTGCATCGCATTAACATTTCTCCTATGATTCACACTTGGTCTTTATCATTTGTGAGCATCGAGTCATTCTTCTACATTCTTCATTCATCTCGCTCTCAAATTTGGTCTTGTCGACAACAATCTTCAATCATGATTTTGGTCGATCTTATCCTATCGCATCAATGTGCATGCTCATTTGTCATCATTTTGGACATCGTCAATCCTAATTAGGGTTTTTTCCTCTTATCAATCTTGTCATCTGGTGATCAATTTATCATCAATCCTTATCATTTTCAATCTTGTCATTTTAACGATCGATTTGTCATCAATCGTTGTCATGTTCGATCTTGTCATTTTGCGATCGATTTGCCATCGATCGTTGTTTGTCTCAATTATGTCAATTTGGATCAATTTTTCATTGTTCCTCGGTGCATTTATCAATCAAATCATTTATTAATTCAAAATCATGATCGAATCAATATCAATTATCCTTTGTCAAGACCTAATTGTCATTCTTGAATGGCTAATTCATCTTCCAAGGTTTTATGATTTATTCATTTAATCTTGTTTGGCATTTTCCCTCTAGGTTAAATAATTTATTTATTTATCCTAGGTCTTCTCATCACAATTAAATGTTCATTTAATTGGCTAATTATTCCTCTTTGTGAATTAATTAATAAATGATAAATTATTAATTAATTTACCTAATTTCTAATTTTCATCAATTTCTTAATTCCTAAATTCTTAATTCTCTAATTTCTTAATTTTCTAATTCTTAATTTCATTTCCTCCTATTTCTCTCCTAAATTCATGGGAATGACATAGAAATTTGTCATAAATTTGTCATAATTGACAATCAATCAATTTTGACATAGAAGTTGTCATAATTTGTCATAAATCATCAATCAACAAATTTTGCATAGAAAGTGCATAATTTGTCATAATTTGTCATAGTTTGTCATATTGATTTGCAATTTCCATTTGAATTGAATCATGCTAATCTTGTCATCTCTCCAATTCTTCTATAAATTGGATGATCTTCATCAATCAAAGCTAATTTGGTAATCAGACTATCGAATTTCTAGTCAATCACATTTCTAGTACTCTTGATCAATAATCTTGTCTACTTGCTTTCAATTATGTGTGTGCACTTGTAGGTGAGATCCACAACCAAATAATTTGAAGAGGAAAGAAGAAAAATGGAGCCGCATGAAGGAGCATTCAAATCATACCTTTGGTTTGCTTAATTTTTAGTTTTGAATGTTTTTATTTCATGTCTCTATTGAGTGTTGTTTAGGATAGATCATTGCAGTTTTTCTTTTGTGATTGAGCTAATATTGATATTGCTTTGATGATTTCTAGATTTCCTAGCTACATTAATTGGTGAACCCGACGTGAACACTAACCATCTAACCCCTTAACTGTGTTTTTGAGTGCTTTTAAGTTGATTTGCAGGCCAAAAACCCAAAAACAGGGCAGTGCAAGGTTTTCTGGGGACTTCTGCGCCTGTGTCAGACAACCTGCGCCCGTGTTATGCATTCTGCGCTTGTGTTAGAGACATTCTGCACTTGTGTTATGAGTTCTGCACCTATGTCATGACTTCTGCGCCTGTGTAAAGTCTAGAACAGAGGTAAAAAATGCAGTGTTTTACTTAAAAATTGTCTTGTTTTTGTATTCTGTTTTCTGTTTTTTGGTTTTTGGTACTAATTATCTGTGCAGAATCTTAGCATATGCATGGAAAAGACAACAAATCAAACTACTAACATGTGTTATGCAGAATCGATAGTCAAAGAAAAAGCACCGCAAACTTCTAACTTGGGTTTTGCAGGTTGCCTTGGAGAAACAACTAAACTTGGTGTTTGTCATTAATGTTTTAGGCACCTAGTGATTTCTAAATAGGTTGGAATGAACATGTTTTTTCTTTGATTTTTGAGTTTGACATTGGAGTAGGAGAGTATGCTCTCATCCTTCTTAGGGTGATCAAAAATCCAGATCTTCAATACCATGCTCATGTTTGTGATTCTGTGTCACCTTTAGAGGGCCTGCCTTCCCGACCATTTGCTTTTGCAAGCAAGTGATAATCATGAGAAGGGAATGACCCAAAGTGAGTACAGCTAGAATACCTTGGCATTCTAACTCACTATAAAAAAATATCTGATGAGCAAAAGCTTTGAAGGAAGGGTTACGTGGGAATTGCAGTTACTTGGGAAGTGATGACCCTTGAACTCTTTCTCATATCAACATCTAAGTAGGGCCTCATGGTCTAAATCGTGCTTGTGCGACTACATTTGTTTGGTATCTTGGTGGGCTTAATGTCTCAATCACGCTTGCGTGACATCAAGGAGTAACGCTTAACAGAAATCCTGAGTAAACACCTTGTATTTAGAAGCCAAAAACCCTTCTAGTTGCTTGAGAAGGACAATTTCAGATATTTGGAAGAGATACTAAGTTCGCCATGGGGACTGATGCTTGGCTGCCCTGAGAAGTGAGTGCCGTGGAGGGGAGCCCATGGGGTCAAGCATCTATGTATTCTCCTTGAATCCCATAACAAGTCTACCTCTCAAGTACCTAATGTCCTTGCCTACCATAAGAAATGTGTGAATGAGCATGATTGTCTTGAGTCTATGTTAAAATATCTTGTCTTCTTTACTTGTCAAAAGTTGAATTGCATCTCATTTCAAAAGCAAGACAAATTGATTCAAAACAAGGTTAAACATAAGAGCATTTCATCCAACAAACTTCAAAACACTTTCAAACATGGTTGTCAAACATGGTTCAAAATCTTGTCTTAACATTCATGCCACTTACATTTAGGTTCATCCTAGGTTGCATTTTGCAAAGTTCATTGTCAAGTACCAAGGTTAGGTTTCACCTAAGTCGTACTCCTTTGCATATCAATAAGGGTCATCCATTTGCATATGTCCTCTTGCATTAATGTCATACCATTGTCATACTTTGCATACCCTAGGTCTCTTCATTAAGTTTAGGTCATTATCATATCATATTAGGGTAATTTGCATAGTAATTGTCCCTTTGCATATAGTGTCAAAACTAGGTTTTGTCATACTTGAGTAATCCAAATCTTTGATAAACCCTAAGTTATTGTTAGGAAGTCTAGACCTTATCAAACCTTTGTCTTTTTGTCATCAATGTCATTTGGTCAAACCTAGCTTAGTATCCAAGCATATAGGGGAGACATTGTCATTTTGTCCTTTTGTCACTTGGTCCTTTTGTCCTTTGAGGTCTAGACATCATTTCAATTTCCTAAGGGTCTCTTTTTAGATTTGCATTTCAAAAAGTTTGTCAAAATCTTGAAAAAACAACCAAAAACATAGGTTGCATTCTTGCCATAGATTGCATTTTCATCTATTTAGGTTGCATTTAGTTGCATATCATATATTGTCCTTGAAAAATTCCAAAAATATTGCATTTGCATAGTGACATGTCTATTGAAACAAGGTTCCAAGCACCAATGATGCAACAAAGTTTGACATATCAACCGACAATGCAATCGAATTTTAATCCAAAGCAATCACAATTCTATCCAACCCAATAACAAGGCAATATCGATCAAACTTTTTATGATGAAACAAGTCTCAAAATACAAAAACTAGAGGCGAAACTAGCTCAAGAAGAGGAGATATTGGAACAAAGAGTGAAAAACATTGAGAAAAACAGATCACAAATGTCCAAAGTGTTTCAAAAATTTCCAGGTCAAAATCCAAAAATTGAGCCAATTGATGTAAGATCTCTTATCGAACGATCAGACATACCAACTCTCCTCTCCCAAATAGAGATGATGAAACAATTTCAAGAAAAGAGACAACATCAATTTCAACATTATTTGCCTTCACAACAAGAACAAGAAGGTGTTTACTATCAATCAGATTTTCAACCATCACAACCAATTGTCCAACATATGCAACCAACACAACCAATGGTCCAATTTCAACAATATGTCCAACCAACTATACAATGTCAACAAATGGTTCAACCAATGGTGGAATATCAATGTCAACAACAACAACCAAACATTCAAAAACAAAGGTTGCAACACACACCAACCCAAGTTTCAAACATGTCAGAACAATTGAACCAAGTCCAATATCAAAACATGACATTAAACCATGACCAACTCCTTTCCAAACAAGTTCAAATTCCAGATACAACCATGTCAAAACCTCAAAAGAAAGGTGGCTTTATTGCAAGGCTCTTAAGGAAACTACCAAGTGAGTTCTTTGAGGAAGATCAAAATAATACACTTATGTCTACTATGTCTAGCAATGCCTCATCCCCCCACAAACAAATTGACTCTCTAGTGGCATCTATCCCTACACCTTTAGAAGTTTCCCAAGAACCTTCCATATTGTCTTCATCAAACAATACACCCAAGGATGCAATTACCCAAGAGCTATCCATAATTGATTGCCACGATAATCCAATTCATGATGCACATCCTTGTCATGTTTCAAAAATACAAGACCTAATGCCACCATGCACTTTATTGCCATTACCTATTTTAGAGGACCCTATTCAAAGTCCCTCTTCCTCATGTTCAAGCATTGATTCCTTGTCAGAATCCATCACAAATGTTCAAAGTGCATTTCCTTCATCCCAAAACATTGAGCCCTTGCTAGAATCCTCCATGCATATCCAAAGTCCAACCCCATGTCAAGAGGATAATTTAGAGCATAAAGAAACGCGTGTCAAAACAGATCAAGATCAAGATCCCGAAACCTTATCATCCCATCCAATTGTTGACCAGGATCTCATCTTCCCAGAAACTCATGATGATTCCCCTATTCTTATCCATCCTATCCAAAGTCCTATTGACACTCCATTCCTCGAGCAAGATCAAGATATCCCAGTCCATCCAATCCCAAATGATCCCCTTCCATTTCATGAAAAAAATGTCCTTTCAAATCCCATTGACATTCCACTTCCTAAGAAAGATCAAGATATCCCTTCCATCCTTTATGATGATCCCATTGAAAGTCAAGAGCAAAGCACCTTTGAAGAGGGTTCTAATGATCTTCCTCCTTGTCAAGATCAAATTATTCCTTCGGATCCTCCACAAGATCCTTTTGTTCCTCCATCTCCTTGTCTTAATACTCCATATACACTCCAAGATCACATTTCTTTTGATGATCCCATTATTTCTCCCATTCCATCTCTTGAAGAACCTGTCATTGAACCATGTCCACAACACAATCCTAGTCCCCCTCATGATCCTAATCCCCCTCATGATTCTAACGTGTCAGTGCAAGATGTTCATGAACCCTCGACATGCATAATGGGTTCTTCCACTTTGGTGCAATCTGATCCACTTCAAGATCTCATTATTTCTCTCATATCATATCCACCTCATAATGGAATCGCGTCTTCTTCCCAAAGAAAAGAGTATCCTACAAGTCAAGATATTCATAAAGGCAAAGGAGTAGACCTTCATGAGAAAGAACCCCTTCATATCAAAGAATATACTAATGGTCATGGCTACAAAGCTCACACTCGAGGCATTGGTATCCCTCCTTCAAAATCCAAACATATCCCTTCCCCATCATACCTTCCATCCATCTTAGGTCCTTATATCCCTTCATCCTCCATGCAAGGTCAGCAAAGGCACACATCCTTGAGTAAATTCCATCCATCCAAAATAACTCCATTTCATTCATATCCATCCATGCATTCATTTCCTCCTCCAAGCAATTTGGATGCCAAGTATAAAAGTCATAAGTCTAAAAATCCACATGTATTCAAGGATCAACATGTCCAATATAATTGACATGTCAGAAAAAAGAAAATTATGATCTATAAAGAAAAAGAAATATCCAAAAGGCCACAAAGGCCCACTGAGCAAAATAAAGCAAAGTCAAAATATATATGGGTTCCTAAATCCCTTATGCAAGCAATGCACTCCAAGGAACCACAAAAGCATGAAAAATCAAAAACCATGTGGATCCCTAAGCAGCTTCTTGAAGCACAAAAAGAAACATCCAACTTGGCATCCAAAGTTGCTATTCCTCCATCCAAACATTCCAAGTATATTCCTCCATCACCTTCTTTATCCATTTTGGGCCCTTATGTCCCAAAATCCATAGCCTTTCCTTCGTCAAAATCTCAATATCCAAAATACATTTGTCCTCCATCAATCCATCACCCCTCAAGGTGTGTGCCAATGTCGATCTTGCCAACATTTCTATCCACTCAAGAAAAGTTCTTCCAATACCCTATCCATTATCCAGTGCATATTTTCCATCCTTCAATCCCTTTGATCCCATCCTTTGCATAAATCCTTTCCTTAGTTTCATGTCATTTTCCATGTCCTTATCTGACCAACGTCTTTGAGCATGTTTTTAAAGGTCATGGTCCATTTTTTTTTCAAGGCTACTATCCAAAAAAAAAAAAAAAGACGTTTGAGTCCTTCCATCCCCTATAATGTGTCCATCTTCTATTGAAAAGGTCAAAATACAAAAAAAAAAAAAAGTGAAAAAAGAAAAAGAAAAAGAAAAAAAAGTAGAGCAGAAATAATTCGTCCACTGGTGAAAACCTGGCAAACAGGTGCCTTGGGCAAGTACCATGATGAAAACCTGGCAAACAGGCGTCATGCGTAATTTATGAACTTCTTGCATACTACACTTGGGGGCAGGTTTCCTCCTTCATATCCTATTGCCCTTTCACTATCCTATCGAACCCCTGTCATTACCCTTCATATCCTATTGTCCCTCATGTCCAATTTCCCTTTCCACCTTTGATCTTGACAACGCTGAGGATCGTCATGAGCATCATGCATCTTGTTTGCAGCTTTTAGTCTATCATAGCTTTTGGTCATTTATCAATTTGCTTATTATAACCTTTCATCCATATTCCCTAGCTTATTGCGACTTTCTGCCACTATCCCATATCCTATCCTGACCTTCAGTCCATGTCCCTTATCCATTCTTGGTCTTGCTTATCCTATCCATACACTCTTTTTTCATTCCTTGATCTTGATCTGACATAAGGACGCAAAATTTAAACATGGTTTCAAACACCTCTTGACATGTCCCTCATGCCATGTCACTGCTTTACATTGTCATATCCAGTCTCTTGTCCCATCACGCAATAGCCCTTGAAAATTGCATCCGCGTTGTCTCCATAATCAAAGGCCTTTGTCTTCCCTCTATCCACCATCAATTCAGCAAGCCTATTTATTCACCTATCATATTCCTTGCCTTGCTAGACACTGGGGGCAAAATCTTAAAAAAAAAAATCAAAAAAAAATTTAAAAATGTCCTGGAATAATTCAAAAAAATTGAAAAAAGTCCTGAAAAAATCTCTAAAAAATTGCAAAATGTCCTGAAATAATTCAAAAAAAATTGAAAAATATCTTGAAATAATTCAAAAAAAAATTGAAAAATGTCCTGAAATAATTCAAAAAAAATTGAAAAATGTCCTGAAATAAATCCTTAAAAAGTCATATAAAGTCCTGAAAAAATGAACACAAACAAATTTCAAAACATTAAAATCCAAAAGCAAAATAGCATAATATCCCCTTTGTGCATAAGACAAATCACCGAGTATACATCCAACGACACGCAACCAACACTGTGCTTTAATGAAATCATGCGTTAACAGATGAACTTTTTCAATCACACCAGACATTCAAACTGATCAACATTGTCATATCAATTGAACGTTACCATCAATATCATTTGTCCTTGTCTCTACTATCATGGGTCTTATACAGGGTGTGGTATACTCGAAACCAAACTATGTCCTATCTTAGACAGGGTATCACATGTCCTGAAACCAGACAACATGATCGTCCTATCAGCACTTTCAACTTTTGACAATGAAGATCAAGATGTTTGTTTGACTTGTTGGAATTTGTGCATCTTATCTTTTTATTGATTTATCTTCGATCATGTTCCTATGTTGCTCGATGATGTCACTGAGTGATTTAGAGTGACCGGGATGGATCATGGTTCTTTTCCTTTTTGTTGTGATTGCTGTTTGTCTGCAATGTGTCTGTCTTTTGCAAAAAGGGTTGCATTTCAGCTCTGGCCTTCAATGCCATGATGCTAAGCATCCATTTTGCTACATTAAATAAAGGTTCTCACCTACAAAGTGCATTACTGAAAGCAAGTTTTTCCTTCATCTCTATCTGTTCTCTATCTAATTTCTGCTTACTAACATTTCTTCCGTCAGTCTTGGCAGTCTGTTCGAACCTATCGTCTTCTATCATTATTATCGATCAATTGGCCTCTTTTTTTGCATGTTTCCGGCCAATTCCTCGAGGGGGCATGCATATGTCATTGTCATTGTCTGGGGTATTTTTATTATTGTTCTTTGAAACAACGATTAAAATCACATTGTCTCAAAGAGGGGCAAAATGTAGACACCTAAAAAATGGTCAACGCTTGCGGAGTCATACTTTAACATTTGCGCATTGCCTCATTCTAGGTTTTTGCATCGCATTAACATTTCTCCTATGATTCGCACTTGGTCTTTATCATTTGCGAGCATCGAGTCATTCTTCTACATTCTTCATTCGTCTCGCTCTCAAATTTGGTCTTGTCGACAACAATCTTCAATCATGATTTTGGTCGATCTTATCCTATCGCATCAATGTGCATGCTCATTTGTCATCATTTTGGACATCGTCAATCCTAATTAGGGTTTTGTCCTCTTATCAATCTTGTCATCTGGCAATCAATTTATCATCAATCCTTATCATTTTCAATCTTGTCGTTTTAACGATCGATTTGTCATCAATCGTTGTCATGTTCGATCTTGTCATTTTGCGATCGATTTGTCATCGATCGTTGTTTGTCTCAATTATGTCAATTTGGATCAATTTGTCATTGTTCCTTGGCGCATTTATCAATCAAATCATTTATTAATTCAAAATATGATCGAATCAATATCAATTATCCTTTGTCAAGACCTAATTGTCATTCTTGCATGGCTAATTCATCTTCCAAGGTTTTATGATTTATTCATTTAATCTTGTTTGGCATTTTCCCTCTAGGTTAAATAATTTATTTATTTATCCTAGGTCTTCTCATCACAATTAAATGTTCATTTAATTGGCTAATTATTCCTCTTTGTGAATTAATTAATAAATGATAAATTATTAATTAATTTACCTAATTTCTAATTTTCATCAATTTCTTAATTCCTAAATTCTTAATTCTCTAATTTCTTAATTTTCTAATTCTTAATTTCATTTCCTCCTATTTCTCTCCTAAATTCATGGGAATGACATAGAAATTTGTCATAAATTTGTCATAATTGACAATCAATCAATTTTGACATAGAAGTTGTCATAATTTGTCATAAATCATCAATCAACAAATTTTGCATAGAAAGTGCATAATTTGTCATAATTTGTCATAATTTGTCATATTGATTTGCAATTTCCATTTGAATTGAATCATGCTAATCTTGTCATCTCTCCAATTCTTCTATAAATTGGATGATCTTCATCAATCAAAGCTAATTTGGTAATCAGACTATCGAATTTCTAGTCAATCACATTTCTAGTACTCTTGATCAATAATCTTGTCTACTTGCTTTCAATTATGTGTGTACACTTGTAGGTGAGATCCACAACCAAATCATTTGAAGAGGAAAGAAGAACAATGGAGCCGCATGAAGGAGCATTCAAATCATACCTTTGGTTTGCTTAATTTCTAGTTTTGAATGTTTTTATTTCATGTGTCTATTGAGTGTTGTTTAGGATAGATCATTGTAGTTTTTCTTTTGTGATTGAGCTAATATTGATATTCCTTTGATGATTTCCAGATTTATATTCAAGTTTTCCCATGAAACCATGAATTTAAATTTGGCACGCTAGGGTTTCTTCTACTGATCACAAATCGTATTAGATCACATCAGATCTCCTCTCCAATATTTGACAACCTACAACAAATCAGGCCTCACCACCCTTTTCATTCCTTTTAGAACACATTTTTTATACTTAGCAACCTACGACCTGTCTATCGATTTTGCTTCTTGATCAATCACCATAAATGAATTCTTGGTCCCCTTCACCAAATCTGATCTGCACCTTGATAACCTACAATGATCGTTGCATCACAGATCTTTTCCATTTGGTTTTCTTAGAGCTGTAAACCCCTACACTCTACCCATGATTCTCACAGTTATCATTAAATGTCTAACCAATCACCAACTACCTCACCAACAATGCACGGTTCATTTGTAACTTCGTGTTTGCCACCTGGAGTCCACTTGTTCTCCATCAGCATCCAACTCATCTCGCTCTATCGGTTCAAATTTAGTCACCGACCATGCATGCATTCGGTGTATCCCTTACACTACCGGTTATCTTACGCTACCGGTGATGCTTTAGTTGGTTAACCTTCATACCTGCACTTCACTATTATGCTAGTTAGGACACATTAGCCTAGTCACCAAACATGTCAATCCATAGTAGGTATCTAAGGTGAGTCACTATGTCCATTTCCATCCAATGAGAGTTCATCCCTTTTGCACTTTGTTGCATACCGATAGCCCTGTTTACTGGTTGACTCTTCTCTTACCTACATATCGATAACATACCTAATAACATCATGCCAACATCATGTGAGCATTCTTCAACTATCTGACATACACCAATCTCCATATGTGTCTTGGTTTACATACTTACCGATTGACTATACACCTCCTTGCATACCAGTGGTCATGTTCCTTATGTTGTCCCTTGCTTGCTTAAGAGTAGATAATACTTATGTTTGTATATTGGTTGACCATACCAGTTGACATCAATGACAATACAATGCCAACAATCTCCCCCTTTAGCACTGATATCGACACACACTGCATTTTTTCAACCAATTCAATCTCCCCCTTTGACAACAATGACAAAGGGCAAGGGCATTTCTTCATCTGGGTCATTTTTGCATTTGGTTCATTCTCCCTGATTAGACTATGTATTCTCCCCAGGAGTCTAGCATATGGTCCAAGAATCTAAAGATATGGCAGTGAAATCCCCCCGAACCATAGATCTTCATACACATTTAAGTGCATGAAGCTAGTGACACAACTCCTAACTTGTGTTTCAGATACTCAAATGTTCTTACCAGTAAAGTTTTAGTGAAGATGTCAGCCACTTTCTCACTTGAAGGGACATAATCCACCTTAACCTCCTACTTTGCAACCTTCTCCCTAAGAAAATGGTATTTGATGGCAATATGCTTTGTCCTTGAGTGTATAAGTAGGTTCTTTGATATGTTAATTGCACTTGAATTGTCACACCAGATAGAAATAGGATCAGTCATCTCTACCTAAATATCCTTGAGGTTCTGCTTCATCCATAGCACCTGAGAAAAAATGTAGTAGCAACAATATATTTTTCTTTAGCAGTTGATAGGGAAATTGAATCTTGCTTCTTACTGTGCCATGAAACCAACTGGTTACCTAAGAAGAATGCACCACCACTTGTGCTCTTCTTATCAGCAATGCCTCCTGCGCAATCAACATCAGTGTAGGCTTGCAAGGTGCATTCGCCTTGCTTGGGGTACCATAGTCCATAATTGAGTGTTCCTTGCAAGTACATGAAGATCCTTCTAAATACATTCATATGAGACTATTTAGGTCCTTCTTGAAATCTTGCCACTATGCACACTGATTGCACTATATCCAGTCTAGAAGTAGTAAGATATAGCAAACTACCAATCATGGACCTATATAAGGTATGATCCACTACAGGTGACTCATAAACCTTGCTCAACTTGCATTTGGTCACCATGGGGGTACTTACCGATTTGTTGTCATCCATCTGAAATGTATTCAACATATCTCTGACATACTTGGTTTGAGAGACAAATATTCCCTTATCATGTTGAGAAATTTGCAAACCAAGAAAAAATGACAGCTCTCCAAGCATTGCGATCTCAAACTTTGACTGCATCTGATCAAGAAAAACCTTACACAAGGTATCCTTGTTTCCTCCAAAGATGATGTCATCCACATATACAACCATAATAGTCATGTGGCTTCCATTTGCTTTAATGTATAGATTACTATTTGCACTCCCTTTTCTAAAACCCTACTCCTTTAGATATTTGTCTAGCCTTGAGTACCATGCTCTTGGAGCCTACTTCAAGCCATACAATGATTTCTTCAACCAACAAACAAACATTTCATCATCATGTAGTAGAAAGCCTTTCTGTTGTTCCATGTATACTTCCTCTTCTAAATTTCCATTAAGGAAAGCAAATTTTACATCCATATGATAGACCTTATATCCCTTGTAGGATGAAAAGGCTAGAAACATTCTAATGGCCTCAAGTCTAACAACCGGTGCAAATGTTTCTTCAAAATCCATTCCATCTACTTGAGAGTATCCTTTGAACACTAACCTTGCTATATGCCGAACAATTTTTCCTTCTTCATTCATCTTGTTCCAATAGACCCATTATGTGCCAATAATATTTTTGTCTGCCAGTCTAGGAACTAATTCCCAAGTCTTATTCTTCTCAATTTGTTGCAGTTCCTCTTCCATTGTATCCATCCATATCTAACTTTTTCTGGCCTCATTAAATGTTTTGGGTTCCATTTTAGTCATGAGGCAGAAATTGACTTGTTCATTATTCCGAGCAAGTCTTCTTCTAGTCTACACACCATCATTCTTATTGCCTATAATCTTCTCTTCTAGGTGATTTTTCTGCACATACCAATTAGGGGACTTGTTGGATGCTTCTTTCGGTTCACTATCTAATTGAACTTCTTCCTCATTGAAAGTGTCATCATACTAGTTTACTCTTGCTTGTCTTCCTTTAAGCATATCTTCATCAACTCTGACATATATACTCTCAATGAATCTTCTTAGCCTTTTGTTGTAGCATTTATAGGCCTTGTTGTGAGTTGAGTAACCTAGGAATATGTTGGCATTATACACTTAGATGAGAATAGTTGATGTTGTCATTGATGGGAACCAACAGGTAACATGGTTCATAGGTTACATTGGCACTGACAAGCACTACAGATTATTCTCACCGACATCCAGTCTACACCGGCATAAGATCTCACCAGCACTCTGAGCCAACATGGAAATTATATTGTATAGCCGACATGATGTATTGTAAAGACTCATATATGTATGAGATCTTATAGGTCATTTTGTAAGTATGTATGGTATGCAAGAGAAGTAAGGATATGTAATTAGGTAATGAATATGAGAGCAAATATCTGTATATGCATTTTGATGTAATTATTTTATTAGTGAATAAGAGCAGAGCAGAGTGAAGCAAGGTTTATGGCAAAACTTAAACTGGTACTGAATCCAGCATTGTAGATGCTATTTTGAGTAGTACATTGTCATTGGATTTAATTATCCAATTTTGTAGTCAGTGTGACTCCTTTTTGTGATTGAGCGGTAAGCTCTAGGCTATTGGCCTTCCTGCATGTGCAAGCCCCTGTTGTATAAGTAATATTTATTCATATTGGTCAGTGAGTAAATATTTTGGGTCACAAATCCCATCGAGGTTTTTCCCCTACCGGGTTTCCTCACCAAAAATATCTGTGTTATGGTGTGCATTGAAGGTTATATTATTATTTATGTTTATTACATTATTGTTTGTTTACCGATATATTAATTTGGGTTACAAAGTTACAAAAAAGTTTAAATCTTTCACTCACCAGTTAGACACTGATTCACCCCCCCCCCCCTCTCAGTGTCTTTGGGACTGATCAAGTATCTAACAAAATATACCTTCATCACTCCTAGAATCAAAGCTACCCAAGCCATCCACATCTCTCTTGATGAAAAATTTACTTCCAAACACTTTGAAGTATTTAACTGATGGCTTTCGGTCATACCATAGTTCATAAGGTGTCATTCTGCTATTTGTTCTTAGTTTAACCTGGTTCAAAGTATATATAGTAGTATGAATTACTTCCTTCCAATACATATCTAGTATGTTTGCCTCATTTAGCATGGTTATTTCCATCTCCTTGACTATCCTGTTCTTCCTTTCTACAACACCATTTTGTTGTGGTGTCCTTAGGGTTGAATACTGTCTTCTAATTCTATGCCTCTCATAGTAGTTTTCAAACTCATTTGATGTGAACTCTCCACCCTGGTCTGATCTTAGACATTTCATCTTGCACCCACTTTCCCTCTCAACCATCTTTCTTAAAATCTTTCCAAGAATCTTTCAAAAGCTTGAGATTTTTCATGTAGTAAAGTAACCCATGTCATTCTTGAGAAATCATCAATGAAGAGAATGCAATATATCTCACTAGCTAGAGCTCTTGTTATGGTTGGTCCACATAAATCAGCATGCACAAGTTCAAGTGGCCCTGAAGTATTATGTTCTTTAATCTTGAAGGTCACCTTAGTCTGCTTTCCTCTTACACATTCATCACAAAATGTTCTTACCGGTTTTATGATTTCCAGTATGTGTCTCACATAGCCTTTCTTGCTTACTTTGACCAAATTGTCAAAGTTTATATGTCCTAATCTTCTATGCCACAACCAACTCTCATCCACTTATCCCATCATCCATTGGGACTCATAGCATTCCTTCATATTGTACACATTTCCATCTGTCCTTTTTCCTTCTGCTATAACCTTACTGGTACTCTCTTTTCTTATCTGGCAACCGATAGAGTCAAAAGTGAATGGGTATCCTTTATCACACATTTGACTCACAGTTAGGAAATTGTGCTTCAACCCTTCCACATAATATACATCACGTGCCTTCAATTTTCCATCTATGTTTAGAGTACCTTTTCCTTTTATGTTGATGGAGTAATTATCTCCAAATCTTATTGAGCCTCCATTCCAATCTTCAAGAATAATAAATATTTTTGTCTTCGGTCATATGATTGGAACATCCACTATCTACAACTCATAAGTTTCTTCTTTCTTTCTACAGAGTAGTCCACACAATCAAACTTGATTCTGCATTCTTCTTGTCCTTCTCAACTTAAACCAGTTTGGCTTCCTTCTTCTTGTCTACTGCAATACCATGTTCCGGTTTTGTTATCCGTATTTGATAAGGCGTTGAATTCTTTTTCTTTGTTGTTCTGAGTTTGCAATGTTTTGCAATGTGCCCAAACCTTTGACAATTATAATACTTTACATTGACATTAAATGATGAGTTTGAAAAACTATTGTAGGATACCGGTAGACTTTTCCTACATTCAAAAATCCTATGACCTAATTCATTACAGTGATAACACACAAAATTCACCTCCCGGAGTGCAGCAAAATAATTTTTACTTTCAAAATAACAAGGGGCTTGTTCATCAGTCTACAATCAGTAATTCTATGTCCAAACTTATTATACCGATAGCAATAACCATGGAATATGGGTACATACCAGTCTTGTTGCTTTGGACCAGCAAATCTTTGTCTCACCGAATGTATCCCTCTCATACTGTTGATTCTAGTGAATCCTTCACTATTCACCTTGGGCTTGCCTTTATGATTTGCATACCGGTAACATGTGTGACCCTTCTGGTTTTGAGCATTCTGGTTCATAGGCAAATTTATTGTAGCCTCAACATAGTTCTTCTTACTGGTATCTTTGCTAACTATAAAGGTTTTCTTCTCTTTACTTTCACTTGAGGAAGTGAATTGTATCTCCTTACCAGATGTGTCTTGGCTATTTGAACATTGTCCTTCTTCAAATCCTAAACCACCGGTGTCTTTTGAAAGCTTTTGATTGCTCAACATTTTGTCTAAGGCTTCAGTGCTGCCCTCATACTTGCTCCTCATCTTAAGTTCATCATTGCACTTTTCAAGCTCCTTTCGGAGCTTGACAATCTCTTCTTCGATTCTTCTTCTCCTTCTCTATCAAATTAGAGGATGTAAGTTGACATATCCTCTTAGCTTCTTCCAACTGAAGTTTCAGATCAGATATTGTTTTCTTAGATTCCTTCAGAGATCTCTCCAACTGTTCTTGTTCCTCTACAATAGCATGTTTAACCCTTTTGAATTATTTTCTTGTCTTACTCAAATCCTCACAAGTTCTTATGAGCTCATCTTCTAGGTCCACTTTAGCTTCAATATCTTCATCTTCCTCATCTTCAACAATTGGTTCATTTAGTGCCATAAAGAGATTAACTTCTCTTTCATCCTCATGGAAGTCATCTTCTGATGCACTTTCTTCATCTGCGGCTTCATCTTCAAAGGTATATATATTGTTCTAGTTCTGTTAGCTTATTCTTTCTTGTCGGTAGACCTTCTTCTCTCTATTCTTGACTAAGGGTCTGCTAGTGCTTTCTAGCTTGTGTCCACCATTTTCACCATAGGGACATCTTGAAGCAAAGTGTCCAATATTACCATAGTTATAAAATTTGAGAGACAGTTCTCCTTTGTACTTAGCGTATCCTCTTTTGAGCTTCCTTACAATGTTTTCCACCATTGTATCCAATTCTTCACTAGATTATTTATGAGTACTTTCTTCCTTACCCTTTTTGGTGGAGTTGAAAGAAACCTCTTTCTTGGAAATTCCTTCATCAGTTGTCCTCATCTCATAGGCAGTTAGGGAGCCAAATAACTCATCCATTGAAAAGTTTTTCAAATCCTTGGCTTCCTCTATAGCAGAGACCTTTGTATCATACTTAGATGTGAGTGATCTAAGTACCTTTTTGACAATAACTTCATCAACTATCTCCTCTCCAAGTCCTTTGATGGTGCTCAGTTTCATCTACACTCTTAAGATAATCTTCAATCTTTTCTCCATCTTTCATCTTCAATCCTTCAAGATAACCTTTTAGTGTTGGTAGCTTGGCCTCCTTGACCTTGACATCTCCTTTAAATAATCTTTGTAGCTTATCCCAAGTCTCCTTGGTAGATGAGCAGTGCATAACCTTGACAAACTCATTATCTGACAACCCATTGAGAATATCATGTTTAGCTTTTGCACATTTTTCATGCTCCTTAGCATCCGGATCTGTGAGAGGAACACTAGGGATTATATACCCATTCTTTATAGACATCCAAACATCAAAACTTAGTGAGGATAGATAGGTTTCCATTCTTCTTCTCCAAAAGGCATAGTTGGTTCCATCAAACATGGGGGCTTTGGAGGAGGAGGACTCATTTCTTGCCATTGTGTTCTTAGACCAGAATCTACCCAAGCTAGAGAAATCTTTGAACAATAGGGAACCTAAGGCTTTGATACCAATTTTAGAACACAATATGTCACTAAGAGGGGGGGGGGGGGGGTGAATGAGTGATTTCAAACAAACTTAGGTAGTGTGTGTGTGTGACCGGTAACAATGAGAACACTAACAATAATTTATACACAAAAGACACACCACATAACACCGGTTATACGAGGAAAACCCAAAGTGGGAAAAACCTTGGTGAGAAAAGTTGCCGGAGTCTTTTACTCCAATCCATCCTCACAATGAAATAACAATATTACAATGATTTAGGGCACCAACCTAAGGAGCACCAACCCCTACTGATTTAGGGCACCAACCCAAGGAGCACCAACCCCTATCTGTTTATGGGCACCAACCCAAAGGATCACCAACCCCTGCACTGAGCACCAACTCAGTTAAATACAATGAAATACAAACTTATTACAATGAAAGCACCTTGTTAAAAATGAGTTTTGTAACACCTATTCAACTTCTCTCTATAGATTCAACTCTCCTTTACCGATTCAACCCTTCTTTGCCATATTTCAAACTTATTTGTCTGATTTCTCTTCTACTCTACTTCTACCTTATCTAATCTCCTCTATCACTCACATTGCACTGCTTCAATCTCTACTGCCTCCTTACTGGTACAAACACTACGGGTTCACGCCACTATTATACTCAATAACAGTTTACCGATTAAACCCTTTTTAAACCTCTTACCATTTATACCTTTCCTATCAGTTCTCCTTCAAATTCTTAGTTGCTTCAGTCTTCTTAGTCTGATTAACTCTTTATTTGCACAAGCTCACTCTTCTCCTACAACTGGCATCATCATTACCAATCTTCTGTCTCCATATTTATATTCAAGTTTTCTCTCCAAACCATGAATTCAAACTTGGCATGCTAGGGTTTCTTCTACCGACCACAAACCATATCAGATCACATCAGATCTCCTCTCCAAATTTTGATAATCTGCAACAAATCAGGCCTCACCACTATTTTCATTCCTTCTAGAATACGTTTTCTATACTTAGAAACCTACGACCTGTCTATCAACTTTGCTTCTTGATCAATCATCATAAATGAATTCGTCGTCCCCTTCACCAAATTTGATCTACACCTTGATAACCTACAATGATCATTGCATCATAGATCTTTACCATTCAGTTTTCTTAGAGCCGCAAAACCCTGCACTCTACCCGTGATTCTCGTAGTCAACATTAAATGTCTAACCAATCACCAACTACCTCATCGAAAATGCACGGTTCATTTGAAATTTCACATTTGCCACCTAGAGTCCATGGGTTCTTTGTCGGCATCCAACTCAACTCACTATGTCAGTTCAGATGTAGTCACTGACCATGCATGCAATTGGTGTATCCCTTACACTTCCTGGTTATCTTACCCTACTGGTGATGCTTTACCCGGTTAACCTTCATACCTGCACTTCATTGTTTTGCTGGTTGGGACACATTAGCCCAATCACAAAACATGTTGATCCATAGTAGGTATCCAAGGTGAGTCACTATGTCCATTGACATCTGATGAGAGTTCATCTCTTTTGCACTTTGTTTCATACTGAGAGCCCTGTTTACCAGTTGACTTGTTCTTACCTACATACCGGTAACATACCTAATAACATCATGTCAACATCATGCCAACATTCTTCAATTGTCTGACATACACCAATCTCCATCTGTATCCTAGTTGACATACTTACCAGTTAACTATACACCTCCTTGGATACTTATGGTCACGTTCCTTTTGTTGTCCCTTGCTTGCTTACTGGTAGATAATACTTTTGTCTGCATACTGGTTGACCATACTGGTTGACATCAATGACAATACAATGCCAATAGTAGCAGGGTCAGAGATGTTCTGTATGCTTCATGAATTCTCTGGATATAATCACGTCCTTGTAAAACTGGAGGATCAAAATAAAACCATGTTCACCACCAAATGGGGAACGTTTGCCTACCAAAAGACGCCATTTGGATTGTCTAACACTAGAGAAAATTTTCAAAGAGCTATGGATATATCTTTTTGGGAGCATATTAATAAGATCATTCTTATTTACCTAGATGATTTGATAGTGTTTTCAAAACATAAAGAAGACCATTTTGACCACTTAGAGCTAGTATTCCATACATTCCTAGAGTTTGGGGTTTTCTTTAAATCTAGAGAAATGTATCTTCATATTTCCTCAGGGAAAGATATTTGGACATGTAGTGTCCAAAGAAGGAGTATCAATTGATCTAGACCATGTAAAGACTATCAAGGACCTTCCTCTTCCATTAAATAAAAAGGAAATTTTGTCTTTTTTAGGGAAAATTAATTTTGTCAGTCACTTCATATTTGACTTTGTTGGGATGGTAAGGCCCATCACTCTTATGCTAAATAAAGACCTGCATTTCAAGTGAACCTCAAAGGCCAAGGAATCATTCAAAAAGATTAAGGAAGCCATTTCATATGCTTCAGTCCTAGTTAATTTAGATATGTCCAAAGATTTCCTAATGTATGCTTACTCCAAGAACTTTAGTATTGTTCTTGTGTTGACACAGAAGGATGTAGAGGGCAAAGGACAACATCCAATTTCTTTTTATTCAACCTCATTAAAAGAGTATGAGACCAAGTACAACTTTGTGGAAAGGAAAGATTTTTTAATAGTGAAAGGCTTAAAGAAGTTTAGCCATTTCATTGCTTGTAATAAGATAACTATTTATGTGGCTCACCCCGCAGTTTGTGAGTATATAATGGAAGGAGAAATTACAACAAAGAGAGCCAACTAGATTAGTAAGATCTTGGAATATGATATCGATGTCAAACCTACCAAGGTGATTTGTGGGAAAGGCCTCTGTGAATACATATATTAGGAGCTTGAGACTTTAGAGGTGACACAAGATGAAATGGTGTTGACACACATGGACCCAGATGAAAGGAGATAGATCATTAACAGGAAGGCCTTCATGCAAATTGGAAATTTCCCCCTAGATCTTCCCCCGAAGAAGAAAAGGTTCTATATATTATAGAATGGCGGTTACGATTGCTCGAAGGGGTCTTGTTTAAAAGGAATTTGGATGGAGTTCTACTCTGTTGTGTGGATGAGTAGTAGGTTGAGAGATTTCTCCATGAATTCCATAGTGGCCCCGTAGGGGGTCACTTCTCAGCTCAAACCACTACCATTAAGATTACTAGAGCAGGGTATTACTAGCCTTCATAATTCAAAGACATGCATACTCTTATCTAGGAATGCAAGGAATGTCAGCTCTACGTGGGAAAATGTAGAAACATAGCTATGTCGATCAAGCCTATAGTAGTTGATGAGCCTTTCTCTCAATGGGGGTTAGATTTCATAGGAATGATCAACCTATCGTCTTCCGCCGATCACAAATGGCTTCTCACTACCACAGATTATTTCATACATTGGATGGAGGCAATTCCACTAAAGAATGCAATAGAAGCTGAGATATTGTGTTTCTTAGATGAGTTGGTTGTGAGGTTTGGTCCACCAAATACTATAATATTAGGTTCCAGGGTCACCCAGTTTTCTCTCAGCCATGTCATTTAACTAAAAACTTCTTCAAACTATTGCCCATAAGGGAATGGTTTAGCCGAATCGACTAAGAAAAACTTGATTCGACTCATCAAAATAATTGGAGCCAAATATAAGAGAGAATAGCATTATTACTTGAATAATGCACTATGGGAAGATCAAGTGACCCTCAAGAAGGTGTTTAAAAATTCTCCATATGAGCTTGTATATGGAAAGGAAGCACAATTCCCAGACTCATTAAAAATCCCAACCTTGCAGCTTCTGAAGTCTCTAGAATTAGAGGAAAATGAACCTATGGAGGTCAGGTTGGTGGAGCTCCTAGAATTGTAGGAGAAGAGGGAAAATGATTTTGATTCTCTCTAAGTTCATCAACAAATTGTCAAAAAGTGGTTTGACGGGAAGAGTTCGGACCCTAGTTTTAAATGTGGAGATCTCGTCTTGAAATACAATGAATGAGTAGCCAATCTAGGTCAACATGCAAAATTTGATAGTTTGTGGGAAGGTCCATTCCATATTTTTGAGTGTAAGGAATATAATTCTTTTGTGCTAGAAAATATGCAAGGTGAACTTTTAGAGATCTTGATCAATGACATCCATCTTAAACTCTTCAATTAAGCCTTAGTTGCTTAGCTTTGTGTAAATATTGTAAATAGTGTGTTCTCTATTTTCCTAGAGGCCTTTTTGTCCTAAGTCTAGAATTCTTTGAGCCCTTAAATTTAAGTGATAGCCTTGAGCTAGGAAGAAACAAGTAAGAGTTAACAAGCACATCTTAGAGAAACAAAAGAGCCATAGTTCATGAAAACAAATATCATATAATACATAATTACAAGAAAAATAGGCTCTTAGGCCATTTTTTAGTATTTGACGGAAAGCAAAAGAGATAACAGCAAGCAGTGATTTTTCTCAATCATCACCATCCTTGTCTTCCTTGTACTCTTTAGTTTTGGTTTCCTCCTCCATCACATATACAGAGTCGAATCAGATAGAAGAGCAACTGTTATTAGTTGGGGAGGCTCATCAGGAGTCAGAATTCTCAAGAATATGTAGTCTTGAAAGTAAGAGTAGCAAGAAGTGTCATCCGAGGGTACCAGAAGATGTAAGCAAAGTAGAAAATAGGCTACACCTTCAACATGATAGCGGTGTTGAGATAGCATCATATTTTTGGAGCCAAAGACAAATGGGTGCCACTAAACCCTTTCATTGAGATCAATGAAGTGCCACAAGCCCGAGGTTGTGGGAAGTCCCACAAGCCGCACAACAAAGTGGATCACTTCATCCAACCTTCCTAAGTATTTTTCAGGGAAGATTGCCTTAGTAAGATGGGTGATAAGTATCCCATCTATGTTGTTTAACAAAGAAGCTACAAAGCGCGAGCATATGTCCATGTTGATGCAATACTTATCTTCCATGCCAACAAAGTCTTCCCCTAAGACCCACTTTATAGAAGCAATGAATATAGAACTAATCGTCCTAGTCATGCATTGAAGGCATCTGTCTGAGATATTTCCTCAAAAAGCTACTTGCAACCTCTTTCTAAATAGCCTAACGAGAGTGTCCATGCTCCTAGTATGCTGCAGACCAAGCTAGATTTTAAGACAATGATGAGTATGCACCATGGTAATTTTTATAGACATGACATGACATGACTTAAAGCCATAAAAGGAAATCCAAGGTTTCATGAATGATCACAAGTTGAGAGTTTGCATGAATTAATTTTACAAGAAGTAAAAATGTGAAGCCAGATCGTAATTGAGTTGTTCAGGGTCTAGGAGAGTGTGCAATGTATAGGAGTGCGCCATGCATCCCACCGTATGTACTTTCCAAAATCAAGGTAAACCATTGCTAGCTTTTGGCTTGCATTGACAAAGTTGGCCATATTAATTGAAATAAATAAAATGGTGCATGTTTCAAGGTATTTGTCCAAATGTTTAAAATGGCAGCATAAGTTGGAGAGTGTCTTCTCAATATAGTTAAGGTGGCAGTTAATACAATGTCCCACAAAATTAATTCTGCATGAAAGGCATAGATAGCGCATGTATGAGGAAAGACACATAACTAACATGTTGTTGAGTGAAAAAATTGAGACATGGAGCATATTAGAGAAAAAAGGATTTTATGGGTTGCGTGCAGTATTTTGTTCTCCAAAGAATTATATCCCAGTGCTAGAGAGAGTTTGAAAAGTAAAAACAAAAGAAAACTGGCTCACAGAAATGGAGGTTCCAGCTGAGGTGTTGGGTTCCTCAAAGCTTTAATCTTGGGTTGATGTTTTTGGGGATTTTTCCTATGCTTCTCACCCCATGCCTTCGAAACCCGCTTACCCAACAACTTTGCCAAAGGCAAAAGGTATAGCCAAAAATCCTACTCTATTTTCAAATAGATACGAAGAGGTTATTTATCTTGAATTACAGAAGTAGCCCAAGGGTCTTCGAGAAGCTTCCTGTGCTAGGATGCTCAACCATAAAGGAGATTGGAAGTCTGTGGCAATCAAGCTCTGGAATTATGGTCTTTCACAATATGCCATCACAATGGTCTCTCATTTCCCTGAATTCATTGAGGCATGCTCATGATTTTTTAGTCTAGACTCCCCTGCTATTTAGGGCACTTTGCTGAGAATAGATATAAGTGTAGAAGCTATCTGAGACATATTGTGCATTCCTTTGCGTACCAGTCAAATAGAGGTTTTCTACAGAGAGATGTTAGTAAATTACTGGTGAAAAAGGAAGGATGATTTAAGTTTTTGCTTTAGTGTACTAGATAGGAAACTTGCTCAACTTATGAAATTCCCATTGGCACTTAGTGATTTGAAGCAAGACAACTTGAAAGAGGTTGCCTCAATGTTGGCTTACCTTTGTGGCCTTGATAATGACCTACACATCCATACCTTCCAAGTGTGTTCTCTACAAGTTCCAAATGAAGAAAGAAGCTTTTTTATATGACTTTGCCACAGACATTGCTCAAGGAATAAAAAAGTAACTAACTGATTTCCAGACACATTACAAATTCATGTACGCTTCTTTTATAGTTCACATTTTCCTTAATCAAAACAAGGAGTTTTTCAGTCAATACATAGAATTATCAATTTTTGATCAAAATAATAGGCAGAATCTCGTGACTACATGGACTCCCATACTATCTAGCATGCATGATGCATACTCTTTTTCTAATCGCTTCCTGACCCCAACCATGCAAGATTTGATAGAAGGAGCCCCAATTTGTTTTACCCACTTCACATAGCAACAAATTGGATGGATCTCTACATGTAGCCCTCATTGTGACTGATTTTTGGGCAAATATTTTTCTTTCATCAAATTACATGGTTTTACAGAAGAGCCTTTTTGTCTCCCTACTTGTGTAATTGATTGCACACTAGCCTTATAGATCTTTTGGCAGTTAGTTGTGGTAAAAAATCCTATAGGCTCAGGAAAGCATAATGTCGCCATCACCTAGGACCATAAGATTATAGGGCCTATTGTTTTGGTGAAGAGACTCCCCACTAGAGGATTTCTCACTGCAAAATTGGTGCAACTGGGTCTTGTTGTTATTGATGACCCATGGAGCTATGATTCAGATGGCTTCTTAGCAAAGAGAAAGAATCCTATAGCACATGTGTAGTGTGAATCTTGGAAAGCCTGGATTAATCCTCTGAGAGATGATCCCTGGTTGTATGTGGACATGGATGTTATTCTTGTCAAGGAGTGACCACCATGGTTAAAGTTTTACACCTTAACCACAAAAATGAATCTAGTTAAACCAATTCCTATCAATTTTCTTAAGAAGATGGATGATGATAGTTGGTTGCAAGGGAAGAGGTTATCTTTTTGGACATACCAACAAGAAGTGCAACAGTTTTGAGTTTCGATAGGAAACTACCCTTTGGATGAAAAATTTGAGGAGGAGTGGGAAAAATACAATACAGATGTAGAGGATGCCTATGATTCTCCTTCGAGTGGAACTGACCTTCAAGAATCAGCCCCATAGGATGTTGAGTAGTAGACCGATAAAGGGAAATAGGTTGAGTTATATTTGACTTACCAAGTGGCCCTATCATTCACCACTGCCAAGCCTATTAGAAAACCTCATTCCTAGTTGTCAATCAAAAGGACTAGTGAGGTATGCACAAGATCCTCTTCTCTGAGGAAGAAGATGACATTAGCAAAAGTTATAGAGAGAACCCAAACCCATGTATTCATTGCAGACCAAGTTTCATTAATGACAACAACATCTTCGGCTTAGGTACTATTTTCTCCCCCTCTTCTTTCTTCTCAATATTTGGTTTCTCTCACTATTACCATTTCACCTGCTTTAGTTACAACTTCCATAGTTGCATTGCAATCTGAGTCATCCCCTGCATTTGATAGTCTCCCTATAGCATCCCCACATGATATTCCTCAATCCTTAGGAATGCCTTTTCAATTCACACTTGCTTTTTCGGTCGCATGTGTTAGAATTTTCAACTCCCTTGCCTCCCATGTCTTCAAGAGTTGGTCCATTTTCATCCTCTCCTGCTAGTGCTATGCTTAGTATTCCTCCTTTCTCTCTTGCTACTCTTCCCTAGCCAATCCGCATGTAGATGAGAGATCCTATAGTCTCAATACCTTTTGTGCTCCTGCCCAACACCCCAATTGCGAGACAGGCAATTCCATCTCCACCAAATTTCATTCAATAGATGAACTCTTCCAAGTTGGCTCGAGCTCAAAGAAATAAAAATAAAAAACAAAAATATTTTTAGAAGTCTGTCCAACCCAATATACAAACACATTTCAATGGTTTAAACAAGAACTTGATGTTCATAGCTATGTTTCCTAACATCATCAAACCACAAGGCGAAATGCAACCAACAAACTATTCAATACATGTTGTTGGCATAGATTTGAAACAAGATTTACCATATGATAAATTAGAGATGAGGAAGGAGATGCAAAAGGCGATATCATCAGATTTCCTCAAAAGGAGCAGGTTCCTAGAGAAGATCACAGAGGAATTGAGCCATGTCAAAACTATGGTTGACCATCTGAAAATGGAAGGTAAAGCTAAGAATGGTGAGATGTCTCACCTTCAAGCTGATGTCTAGAAGGAGAGGGTTGAAAGAGAGAAGCTGCAAAGTGCTCTAAACATTGTGATAACTTAGCTACAAGTCGAGAAAGTAGAAAATAATGAATTGAAAAAGTTCCATGATAAAGAACAGGAGTTCCTGCAACTCTAGGCAAAATCCTCGGGCATAACTTAGATTTAAATCCAATTACAAGATGTGATCCAAGATAAAGATAGAATTTTCCAAGGTTTGAATCAAACACAGACACTCCTTTCTGAGGAGACAGAGGAAAGAGAGTGGACAATGCAAGAATGGTAGAGCAGGCAGACCCAATTAGATAAAGAACTCTAGGATCTAAATTAGGTCTTGGAAAATGAATGCAATGACATGATCTGAATGCAAGAAAAGTTGCAGGACAAGAGTACAAGATTCATTGCATTGGAACATGAAGCATCTGTGGTGGTGCAAAAGGTTACAGAATTATATGTAGATATTTGGGCAAAGGAGGAAGAAATTGCTCTCTTATCAAAACCTGTTAGTGTTTCGCTTGCTGCTCTAGGAGATTTTATCCCTTTCATCCAAGAATTATATGTTTGCATGGGGAAAAAGTGAAACAATTCTGCCTTGTTTTGTAGCCAGCCCTGAAATTCCTGGCAGATGCACAATCTTTATGTTTTGAAGTGGGTAGTATCATCAATTAAGTCAACCAGTCTACTGCACACAAGGTCCCTGATGCCTAGAAACTGATCAAGTGGTTGTATACCACTTATGAGAAGGAACTAACGGTTGTAGAGGTGAATGATCGTAAACAACTGGTTAGAAAGGCTAATAATTTCATAAGTTGCCATCGAGTAGCAATGTAGGCTGCATCACTTTAAGCTCACTCAAATCCTTGGTATCGCATGTCAAAGAAAATTTTGAATGTTTTGTAAGTCTCGACTTACCCTTTGCTCTCCCCCTTGATGGTTCAATTTTGAAAGTTGAGTAGATCCTGAACTTGATTGAGCAATGACAACAAAAGAAAACTTTCCTTCAAGATCTAAGTGTTCCCCCTGCTGCCATCGAGGTTGAAGAATTGTTGCATCCTTTGGCTCAACTCTATACTCTACTTGGATTGGTTAATAATGAATTGGGAGACCTCCCTTTTCATGAGATTATTTTACTTGATCAGAGTTATCAAATCCTCGAATCTTAGGAGAAACTATCGGATGATGATTGGGTTCCTTTGCAGCAGGTCATGGACAAAATTTACCCTACATATGCATAAATCTGGTCTGAAACCAAAAATTTTGGGTCTCAACATCCCATAGGCATGATTTCCCCAAAAGTCGCCAAAATTTTTTTTACTTTATTTTGTCCATGTCGTGTTTTGAAAAGGCTATTTCACACCTGCCATGTGTTGGCACGACACACATTCCTAGCACTCCTTTCTTTGCTTGGTTGATTAAGTCGCACACTCTTGACACATGGCATTTTGTTTTGTGGTGTTTTTTTTTGCAAAACCAAAGGGGATGGGCCCACAATTTTCCAAGGAGGACGTCGCGATACATAGAGACTCCCTGATAGATGTGATTATAGTTTTATAGAGGCCAACTCCTTCCCTCCTGTTGGCATGTATTTTCCAAAGTGGAAATCTAATAGTTTCTTATTTTCAGTTAGTGGTGCCATTTTGCAGATAGCTTCTATTTGTCTTGGGGACTTGTTTGAGATTGGTTGAAGGGGTCATTGCAAGATAACTGTCAGGATCCTTTTGATTTGAATAACCAAACAATAGATGTAGTTTTGCTAGAAGCTAAGAGTGGCTTCATTTGTAGGTTTTTGGATGTTGCCACGAGCATGGAGGAAGTGCCAACAATGCTTTTTGGGAATTTTTTTCTTTTCTTCACAAATCTGGGTTGTTAGGTCTGAGTCTATAAGAGTAGAAATTTTTGCCTTGCAAAGGGTTCAAAACTTTAATCTTAAAAGATATAGACAAGTATTCTAGATAGGAATTAAGCATTTAAGCTGTGATTGTATTTCTAAAGAGGGGATAATCAAATTGTGCATGCGGCCTCTATGATTACTATTTTTCAGTATGCTTTAATATTTTTTTATGCATCTTTGAAATTCTGACATAACTTTAGAAATATATGCTTAATATTTCGTCGATTAAACTATGTTTTAACACTTGTTATCTGGTGGATCCATGATATATATTTCTCTATGTTAAAAGGAGTTTTGGTAATATCTTAATCATTGTTCTAGGCATGTAGATTGTTGAATGGGCCTCAATATGGAATGCATGTGAAGTTCTTTATGCCCCCTTATTGCATTGAGATCAGTTCAGTGCATCACTTTAGAATAGTTTTTCTTTCAATGTTTATTCCTTTCTCTTTTCTCCCCCCAAATGACCGAAGAGCCAATTTCTAAAATCGTGGAGGTAACTCAGTGAATACGCGTGGGTCCCCATCACTAAGTTTACCATAAGGATGTTTTCATTGGAAGTAATTATAGTGATCAACACAAACCATAATCCTAATACTAATATGAATCCTAATGCTAATAAGCAATAAATCACTCAAGTGTCTACACAACCACAATTTGTTCTTTGTTGAGCTCTTGTGTATTCATAAAATCTAAGAGCAACCAAAATATAAAGCAATATCAATGGAGATAGGAAAAAATGGAGATAAAACCCTAATGAGAATGTGAATGGTACAATCTTTCATATTTTTTGTTTTACATGTTTTTAGGTTCTTCATTGGTGTATGGTGGATTTCATTGCAGGACTAGGGTTTTATGTGGTTGGATCTTCATTTGGTTTTACAATATTTTAGTCTTCCATTTCATTGTATACATCCTACACCTTTTTTGGACTTGAGTCAAGCATGGGTCTATAAGGAGATTTTTCTTGGATGAGTCATGATGCTTGGATACCTTAGAGGAGCTTTCTTATTCCCCGCTCATGGTCCACTTAGTGGTTTATTGTTTTAGAGGTATTGTCCATTATTTCTCTCATATACATAATTATTTATGTTTTGTCTTATCCTACATATGGATCTTGAATTACAATCATCTAGTTCTGGACAATTCTTTTGAGGAGCATTGACATGTTTATCTAGTTATGCATTGCCAACCATTTATGATGGTATTCATTGATATTGAGTTTAAGAGATTGTATTTGGGTTTATTCCCTTGGATTAGGAATGTATTTTGGTCTGGTCTTCTTTGTCTTGAGAGGTTTACATCCATGTAGATTACATGATATATGTTTTATTAGATATATGGGATTGAAAAGATGGGTGTTGTTAATTATATTCTCTTTGAGGTGTTTTGGAGGAGATCATTATTATCACAACTTAGTAGTTAGAGGTGTATATAGAAGAACATGCTCAGGTTTTGATTTGTAGGTTCTCTATTTGGTCTTGTTTGTCTTCCTAGATGTTTGGATTCATATGGTATTGGAGTTTAGGTCTATAAGGACCTTCATATTACTAAATAAAAATAATATAAAATTAACTCAAAATTTGAGCATTGTAAATTGTATCCTTATGTAATTTCATCCTTTCCTAGCCATCACCTTGGCATTTTGGCCTTTAGTGCTCACTGCCTTCTCTAATTCTACTCACACCCTCTTGAATTCTAAATTTTCAATTCCTTATCCAACCTTTGTCCAATTTTTAGTCTTGATTGATAGTTCTAGGATGTCTTTGGTTCCTTGGTCCTAGTTGAGGACTAGGATGCCTTGACCTCCCTGGTCCTTCCAATTAGGGCCCAAAATAGGACCCCTCAATGGTCACCTCATGTGGGTGGGAAATTTGGCTCCATGTTATCCTACTCCAAAAATTAAAATATTTAATGCATGGTTAGGTATAAAAGGAAGCCTACCCACCTCAATTTGAGAATTTGCAAATTCAAGTATAAATGAGCAAGCAATAAAGCATTGAAGAATAATTCAGGTCATGTTGAAGAATTCATGATCAACATTCCATGAAGACATTCTACATGACATCTGAAACCCTTGTGTGAGGATTCAAGAAAGATTCATCGAAGTATCAAGTTCAATTTGAAGCATTTTTAGATCAAATCTAGTGTTTCCCTTAGAAGGAAAGCATTCTACTTCAAATCAATTCCATTTCAATTATCATTTCAATTTAAAAGTTAATTCCTAAATTGGGGTTTGACCTATGGAAACCCCCATCAATAAAACAATTTCCCTCTTTTTGTGTGTAGGAAACTGTCTTGAGAGAAATGAGCGAGGAATATAACAAAGTAGACGATGATAATTAGACTTAGCTTTTGAAGGCATGAAAAGTGAAGGACTAGGGTCGGCCTCCTTGGTCCTGAAATTTTTTTATTGTAGATTTTGTGCATCATCTTGATCCAAAAAAACATCAAGTTTGTTTGCCCCTAATATTCGGAGGAGAAAGATGGTCCACTCCTTGGTCTCGATAATTCCTCCTAAAATTTCTATCATAGGTTCTAATCCATTTTCCATTCTCAGATCTAAGTTTATATCTCTGCATGATATCTGGAACATTTTGTTATTATTAGTTTATGTCAATTTCTCATTGTTTTCCCTAGATCTATCATTGCAATTTAATTTTGATTCAAATACAATTTCAACTCAACTCCCAAAAAGGAAAACCAAATCTAATTAGCACCTAACCCTCTTCTATAAATAATTGTGGTGAGGTGTATTAGGTACACTTCCTTTTTTAATTTAAAGGCATGTGAAATAGGCGTTTTCCTAGTTTACATAGCTAAGCTTGTGTAACCTTATTTATGATCCCACTTTACAAAAATTAAGAATTATTTAAAATGGCATGCACAAAAATATGAATGAATAGAGTTGTAATATTATATCACAACATAAATTTTAAATACATAAGCCAAGGTCAGGCTAAACATAAACAAAATATTTTCTTTACAAGAGATCATAAAGTCAAATACACTAAGTACATAAAGTACACAGATGATGAGAGTATTGATAATAACTCTTGATTCATGATCTCCACTCAGGCACACCATGAACAAGAACATATTTGGAGTGCATTACCACCCAACCACAAAGCACTAAACTTCCCTAAAATTCTTCCTAACTCGAAGAATACTTGACTTTACATGAGAATGCCTAGCAACTCAAAATTAGCAAGGTGATTAAATTTGGTGAAACGTGATATGTCTACATTCTTGATGCTAATTTAACAATATCATGATATGGATGAGAGTATAAAACTTAACAATCAAATAGAAAGCCTATACTAAGAGATAAACTAATCTTTGGCCAAAGCACCTCTCTAAGATGCATATTGACAAATAAATTAGAGTATAAGCCTTCTTATTTTTAGAAAATTACCCTTCTCTTTGCTCCATATATGACACCTATCCAACCTCACATAGAACAGTCAAATAAGAGCACAAAATGACTCATAGACATACCAGGGCATCATTTTATGCATCGATAATCTTTCACACATGAATACTAGTTCAAGTATATTATTAAAACTAGTCACATTGCATGAGTGTATAAAGTCTTATGCAAGCTTGTATAAGAATACAAAAGCATATATAAGCATTTATCAACTGATTTACTTGGTATCATTCAATATTTTTTTTTTAATTCATGAACTCATTTCTTCCAAAAAGATATACTTGACAAGTAATTCATGAATCATTGTGATACAAATATCTACCACCATCTTATCAATAGTATAGTAAAATTGATAAGATTAAAACATTTGATCATTAGAACAATAAAACCTAATTATTTCTATCGGTATTCAAAGTGTCCTTACTTGTGATGATTATAAAGGAATGTTGTCAAGGTCTACAATATATTCTAGAAAAACAATACTTATGAAATCATACCCCATGATAACCTATCATCTTTGATTTTGTTAAAAGTTATCTAGATTGTATGCAAGCAAGGGTTTCTCTCTACTTTATTTTCCAATGATAACATATTATGGTTTAATACCTAATATTTAATGATTCAATGCTACTAGATCATTATTATCTAAAAATAACCCATTTGCACTATTGCCTAGCATCACTTATGTTTATCTATTGCCTCTCATAAGTGATAAGAAAGATTATCAAACTATATGTTATAATATAAATCATTTATAGAACAATTATCTATACTACTTGGTTGACCTAGCTAGAAGGATATGCACTATTCTATACTCCTATCTATTCAATGAATTAAATATATGCTACTCATCAAATAACTACAATTAATTATATGATTCTATAAAGGGTTTAGTGTCAATATTCTATCACATTCCAATAAAGATTCAAAATATATTCCCAATTTATTAGACAACTTAAAAATCTAACAAATTCCAATACATTCTATTCTATCTAAATTTAAATTATATACATATTAATTTTTTCATCTATAGTTTATACCTCCTCTATTACTCATGATAAATTTATTCTTATAATATAATTAAATAATGCCTTGAACAAGGAAAGTGCTTGATAATTTTTAAAGTTTATATCCAACATATCTATTTAATCAATTAGAATTTCATTTTCTTGCTAGCAATCTCATTATTTATTGGGAATATTCCTTAGTAAATCAATCTAGATATTTAATAAGCATATATATGTCTACTATTTTGAAGACTAGCAATCACACATGTAGTGCTGAAAATTTGAAATATAAAATGAAAGCAAACAACAATGTAAACTTCCTTTGAAATCGAAACAAAACCTCTAGATAGAGCTCGACAAAGGAAAATTCAATAAAGTATAATCATAAAACAAACAAATAAAATGTTACCAAAACCTCCATTATTGAATGATTTTATCCAATGATATGGTGGTATGTGGATGCTCCTTTGCTCAAAGTTACTGATTTTGTTAGCATGTATTTAGCATAAAAGATAATGGATGAGAAATGAAGATGATTGCTCCAATTTATAGATTTCTAGAAGAATAAATGGATGTGTAATATTTAAGAATGAGATCAATGGTGGAGAATTTTTGAGAGGACTTCCCTAGGATCAAGCAAAAATTGGAGGGATGAGATTGAAGTAGTTAGAATGTGAATGGCTAGGATTGACTTACTATTTTTAGCAATTTGGTTTGACCATGAGAAGAAAAAGGAACATGTGCATCTAGTGAGGCTAGATTCTTGGGCTTGTTGGAGAGAATAATGGAAATACAAAATTTTTCTTATGTCCTCCTTTATTCATGGATTGTGTTGAGGGAATATAGGCTAATTAATTAATAATATTATTTAAATAATCCTAGACAAATGGGTTAAGTGGATAGTAGGAATAAATGAATATTTATTTATTCATTTATTTATTGTGAGAAAATGAAAATGGTGTTTAATTAAATAATATGAATTATTTAATGAAGTGTGAAATTTAGGTGAAAGGGAATTGGACTAAGTGATGAAATAGGTAGTAACAGCTAGGTGATGAAATAGATTAGATGATGGGGATAGCTTGGATTAGGGAATTATTTAAGCATCTGCATTTTGCCCTCTTTGATACAATGCAACTAAGTGGCATTGTGTTAAAGAAGATTAAAAGTAGGATGGGATAGAATAAAGCTTAGGTGCCAAGTTGTGATAGTCACTTGGTAATAATGGTAGAAGAGATGCACCTTAAAGATAGCTATTGGGTGGAATAGGGGCCAAGAGGCTTCATGAAAAGACAAGGATGGAAAGAAAAATGTGTCAATATGGATAAAAGATTACTTAAGAGTAATCATGTGGGATGATGTACATGCCATGACTAGGATTGGGCATATTTATTGGTGCCACTAGGATGACTAGATTATAAGATACTAGATTGCATGGATGTACATGTAGAATGATAAAATATAAAAAGTATTGAATGAAACAAGATGACACAAGATTAATGCATGAAGAAAATGAAAGAGGGATACATGTTTTCCAAATAAATTTATTTCAAAAGGAGCAACCTTTATTTTAATATAGCACTCAACAATATGTATCATGAAATAAGGGATCATGATGACAATGTGTCATGTTATTATCGACTAACACACAAACAAAGAAATTTCAAAAAGTATAGTGATCCAAAAGACATGTGGTCATTACCATGCCATCATATGAATCATGAGGGTGACCATAAAAATGTGTTAAATGGAACACTAGGACCATTGGCAATATGGAAGAATTGATTATGTGTTGCATTGATGTTTGCCATTGATTTCAACGCTATCTTATTTGGTTATCTACTGGGTTTCAGTAGAGTGGTTCGACTTTGATGATGATCAGGAGATTTGCGTCTGGTATATTCCGATTGGTGGAATTGGTTTGGTTTTCTCATTCATGTTATTCAGGTGTGTGTCACATTCAGTTGGTTCTGGCTTTGGTGATCCAGAAGCTATCATATGTTCTAGTAAGCCTTTTGGTTACCGGTAAGGGTTCTACCGGCAGAGCTTCATTGAAGATATTTTGATGGATTTGATAAGTGGTGTTGGTGCAACTTCTATAAGGTTTTCAGGATGTTTATGGTTATCGTGTTCGTGTTCCAATTGATTGGTGGTATTTCATTTGTCTTATGGCAACCTATTTTAGGTCTGGTCTTATTCTACTAGGTTATTGACTAGTTTATATAACGTGGTGGTGGATGCTCCCGATGCCTTACCAGTTGGATTTATTGTTTGGTTAATGTTGTTTCAGTCTTAGGCCAACTTGGTTTATCATTGGTTTGTAGTTTTATGTAATGGATTTATTGTATTATCTTTTAGGTGGTCGATCTAATTGTTTAGGTCTCGGGTTGGTATCAATATGATGTAAGATCTCTTTGTCTATGTATGGGATTATGGTAATGGAATTATCTATGTGTGAATAAAGTTATAATCATATGTAGAAGGTTTTCGTTGATCATAGATGATCGAATTGGGTTTGTATAAGAGGTTTAAGACTTCTAGCATTAATCTTAACCAGAACTGTACTCAGGCATAGGAGATACTATTCTTGCAGTTCATTCTTATTTTTCGGATTGTAGTCTGGATTTCCTCTTTAGTCAGTGAGGCTCCTTTAGTGATGAGCAGTGCGCTCTAGGCTATTGGCCTTCCTGCATGTCCAGGCCCTTTTTTATAATCACATACTTACTACAGAAGTATCATCTTACTGTGGGTAGGCTTCCCACCGTGGTTTTTCCCTTTATTGGGTTTTCCATGTACAAATCTTGGTGTTATGTGTTCTGGATGCATGGTAATTGGTTTATGATTTATGCTTGTGATTAATTGATATATCTCCTATTTTGGTATTTGGTTTATGCATTCCAGTAAAAAAATTTGTGTGCTTAAAGTTTCATAATCTATTAACAACTGATTCACCCCCCCTCTCAGTTGTTCACCAGTCGTCCTAACAAGGACTAGATGCAAAAAATTTAAAAAAAAGGAAAAGAAAAAGAAAAGGATTGAAAACAAAAAGCAACCCAAAGGCACAAAAAGATGAAAACAAGCAACCAAACAATCAAACACATGTAGAAACACAAATGTGGTATCCAAGAAATGTTGAATCCAAGGGCGATGGAATGGAAAGAATGGTGGAATGAGAGGGTAATGGGTGGGAGGAGTAGATTTCAAACAAGGGTGGGATTGTGGAAAAGGGTTACAATGGTGATGATAAAGGTCATGCCCCAGTGGGTATATGTGTGACAACCATTCCCTAAGAAATAACAGCAAGATGATGCCCCGAATTAAGAACACAACAAGGAAATTGGATGGAGTGGAATAAATGAAATTAAAATATGGAGCTAAGTGGATGGAAAGATGGGGGAAATAAGGTGATGTTTTGGTTGTTTTGAGAAATTTGATAATAAAGTGTATAAAGAATAAGGAATGTATGGGAAAAGGATAATGAAAAGAGGATGGAATGAGCGAATGGGTAAGGGACTTGAGAGAATAAACTATGGTAAGGTAAATAATAGGATGAAGAAGACACAGTGGAGGAAAAATAATGCATGCTCATAGACTAAGGTGGTTTCCTACTACCCATGACAATTGTTTCCAAGGTTTTCATCATGATACTTGAACAAGGTTCCACAAGAAGCGATTTTCACCCTTGAATGAATTTATTTCTCTTTACTATTTTTCACATTTTTTAAAATTTTTTTTTTGATGATTGGTGCTAATTGGATTAAGCATAGAATCACTTGAGATGGACAATATTCATAGACTCATCTAGCTCATGACCTTCAAGAGTGGCTAGTTTGTAGGTTGCAAATCCAAATTTGGCAATGATGACATAGGGACCCAAGCAATTAGGCTCAAATTTTTCTTTCTTCTCTCTATCTTGGGTAGTATTCTTATGGTTTTCTTTAAGAACAAAGTCCCCAATCTTGAACTCTCTAGTGAAAATGTGCTTGTTATAATCATGATGCAACCTATTTAGATATGATTTAAGGTGATTGAGAGAGCTAAGATTATTCTCTTCAAGGAGTTATAGCTCATATAAATGAGCTTCTCAATGATCCTCCTCAAAATATGAGATGATGCAAAGAAACATGTAATGAGGGTAACTTGACCTGTATTGAAAAGATTTATTTAGAACCATAGATAAGTGAATATGGAGTGGCACCAGTGAGAGTACAAATGGAGGTGTGATAGGCCTAAAGGGTGGGATTAAGTTGAATATATCAATCACAACCATCATCATTATCAATTTTCTTAAGGATTCTAATGATTGTTTTATTGGATGCCTCAACTTGACCATTTCCTTGGGGATAATATAGAGTGGACCACTTGTGCTTAATGTGAAATTTATCACATAAAGAGTGCACTTCATGGTTTTTGAAGGATATTTAATTATTAGTGATGATGGTGGATGGAATGCCAAAATGGCGAATGAGATGGTTAAGGATAACTTGGAAATTTGGACACTAGTGGTGAAAGTGAGAGAAACTGCTTCAACCCAATTAGTGAAATATTTGGTAGTGGTGATAATGAACTTGTGACCATTGAAGGAAGTGGGATTAATCTTTCCAATAGTATTGAGGCCCCATGTGGAAGACCATGGAGGGGTAATGGGCTAAAGGGCCTATGAGGGTGTATGAATAAGGTCTCCTTTTTTTTGACAAGCAAGACATTTCTTAACATATTAATAGGCATTTGATTCCATGGTAGGCTAACAATATCTTGTATGAAGGAGTTTCTTGGATAGTACTATGCCATTTGTATGACCACCACAAATACCATCATGAACTTCTTGAAGTGCATGAATAACCTCATTTGAGCTGAGACATCTAAGTAAAGTAGTATTTGTTGGACATTGTTGCTACTAGGATATGTTGTTGTCATTGATGTCAACATATTCCTATGATTTATTGCTCTGGTATTTGCAGATTGGTTTATTGGGATGGCGATTGGAGGTATTATCTTTAAGAAGGAGAGTCCAAGATTTGATGGAAGTAATTATGCTATATGGAAGAACCAGATGGAGGTGCACTTGAGATGTCTTGGAGAAGATTACTGGATGATTACAAAGAATGCATATTCTATTCTTTAGAATGGACCGGTTATTGCTGATTAGATCAAGGAAGCTAGAAATAACATTAGATCTAAGGAAGCATTGTTGAGTGCCCTGATTGATTCAGACATGATTAATGAAATGGGACTTTAGAATACACAAGAAATCGAGGAGAAGCTTGAGACATTTTATGAAGGAGATAAACAAGTAAAAGTTGCTACGTTGTAGAGTTTGAAAGGGAAATATGAGATCCTGAAGGTGGGAGAAGATGAGAACATAAACTCCTTTATGGCTAAGTTGAATGACCTTGTTCTAGGTATCAGATGTTCTAGTGGAAGTCTTGAAGAAGATGAAATTGTTGCTAAAGTGTTGATATCATTGCCTCCTACTTATAAACATAAGGTAGCTTCTATTGATGAGATCTGAAGTGTGACTATAGTGACAAGGGATATGATGGTTGGAAAGATTGTTGCATTTGAACTGAGTAAAATTGGTGAATCACATGGAAAGTCTGAGACAACATTTAGAGCATATGTATCTGGAAAGAAGAAGTACGATCCTGATGAATGTAGGATTTCCAGATATGAAAGAGAGAGAAGAGAGATGGAAGAGCAAGAAAGATAATTGGATGAGCTTGAAGCATTGATTTCCCGAATAATGCATAAGGGAGGTGGTAAGTATGATGGAAAATTGCCTTTGAAATATTTCTCTTGCAATAAGATATGAAAATTTTCTTATAGGTGGCGGAGAGAATGGCTAAATATGATAGGCATGACAAATTTGATAAGCATATATGAGAAGAATGAGAAGTATGATAAGCCTTACAAGTCTAATAGAAAGTATAAGCATCAGAATAATTGTTACTATGATGTTGATGAAGGTGTTACAGATGAATAATTGGAAGGAGATGAAGTTATGTTTATTTCTATCAAAGAAGATGGATAGGTACCTATTGATTCCACAAGCTGCACTATTGATAAGAAATCTTTAGCTACTAAAGTAGAAGAGAAAGATGAATGGGTGATTGATAGCAGTTGTTCACATCATACGACTGGTGATAAAAGAAAATTTGTGAGTATGGAAAGGTATGATGGTGGAATAGTGAGATTTGGAGATGACAAAGCCTGTGTGATCTATGGTAGAGGTTCTATTTCCTTTGATGGTAAGCATAATACTAATGATGTCTTGTATGTTGAAGGTTTGAAGCATAATCTTTTGAACGTTGGGCAAATGGTTGACAAAGGTTATGATTTACAATTAAAGAATGGTAAATGCAAGATCCTAAATGCCTTCGGTATAGAGATTGCATCTAGAACTAAGACTGAAGGTAATATCTTTCATTTGAATGCTGGTGAGAAAAGTTGCTTGATTGCTCAGATTGATGAAATTTGGTTGTAGCACAGGATAATGTGTCATGTTAATTTTGATTCAAAGATTAAGATTAGTTCTATGTGCAAGCTATTATAGATTTGCCTAAAATTGTTAAGCTCGTTAATCTAGTATGTAAGGAATGTCAGATGGGTAAGCGAACAAGAATCTCTTTCAAGAGCAAGCAGTATACATCTAATGGATTTCTAAATCTTGTGCATACTGACCTATGTGGACCTAAAAATGTTAGAAGTGTGTAGGGTGACAGATATTTTATGTTACTGATTGATGATTATTCTAGGACGATGTGGGTTGTCTTTTTGAAAGAAAAATAAGAAGCATTGGACAAATTCAAGATATTCAAAGAAAAGGTTGAGACTGAGACAAGACCGAAGGTGAAATGTTTGAGATTTGACAGAGGAAGAAAATTTTGTTCCGGTGAGTTTGATTCATTATGTGAGAAGCATGGGATTAGAAGACAATTATCTGCTCCTAGAACCCCATAGCATAATGGAGTTGTTGAAAGAAATAACATAATTGTCTTGGATGCTGCAAGGACTATGTTGATTGAAGGGAATATTTCAAAGATCTATTGGAGAGAATTGGCTAGCACTATTGTTTACACCTTCAATCAAGTACATATAAAAGGTGATACAGGTAAGACTCCTTGTGAGCTATGGTCTAGTTATGTTCCTACTATGAGATATTTTCAGAATCTTTGGTAGGAAGTGTTATATCAAAAGAGATGAGGATATAGGAAAGTTTGATGCAAGAAGTGATGAAGGAATTTTCTTGGGATATTCAATAAAGAGAAAAGCCTACCAGTGCTATAGTAAGAGACTAAGAAAGATAGTGGAAATTACAAATGAAGGTTTATGAGAAATATGAAAAATATATCAGAGCATGCAAGTATGATGATGGTCACCATGTTGTTCTAATGCCTATTCAGATTGAAGAATTGAAGCATAATGATCCAGTAGAGATAGTTAATTTGGATATTGTTGCTACCAATGGAGAGGCATGAGAACTTGAAAATCAGAGTAATCAAAAGACTCCGAGGTATGTATGATTGAATCATTTTGAAAATCAAATTATTGGTGATAAAAATAAAGGTGTGATGACTAGAAGAAGACTAGTTTCTGAAGAGGTATATTTGATTTGTAAAATTGAACCTAAAGATGTTGTTCAAGCTTGCAAATATGACAATTGGATAAGGGATATGGAAGAATAATTGAATCAGATTGAAAATAATAACACATGGGAAATTGTGCCTAGACCTAAAGACAAGAATGTGATTGGTACTAAATGGGTATTCAAGAACAAATTGAATGAAGCCGATGAAGTCGTTATAAATAAAGAAAGATTGGTATGTAAAGGATATTCACAGAAAGAAGGGATTGATTATGAGGAGAATTTTTCTCTGGTAGCTAGACTTGAAGTTGTTAGACTATTGCTTGTATATGTTGCCTATAAGGATTTCAAGGTATATTAGATGGATGGCAAGTCAACTTTCCTGAATGGTGATCTTGAGGAAGAAGTCTAAATTGAACAACTTGATTGATTTTTATTATTAGATGATGGAGACATGGTATGAAAATTGAAGAAAGTTCTTTATGAATTGAAACAAGCCCCTAGAGGCTGGTATGCTAAATTGGATAAGTATTTACTGAAATTGGGATTTGATAAAGGTACTGCTGATAGTAACCTATATTTCAAGATTGAGAATGATAATATTTTTATTGTTGAAGTCTTTGTTGATGATATTATTTTTGGAGGAGATGATGACTTGAGCATGAAGTTTGTCGGTGATATGCAAAAAGAATTTGAGATGTCTATGATAGGAGAAATGAAAATTTTGTTAGGTTTGCAGATTTCACAGACTGGAAAAGGTATTTTTATATCTCAAAATAAGTATGTGAAGAAATTGTTGAAGAAGTTTGGGTTAGAAGACTCAAAACCCGTTGGAACTCCTATGGTGACTAGCTACAAATTATCTAAAAAATGATGAATCTCTGAAAGCTAATCAGTCTTTATATAGATCTATGGTTGGTGGACTGCTATACTTGACTTAGGCTAAACCTGACATTATGCATGTTGTGTGCATGGCTGCTAGATATCAAGCTAATCTAAAAGAGAGTCATGTCACTGCTTCAAAGTGGATATTCAAATACTTGAAGGGGACTATGGTTCATTGTTTGTGGTATCTGAGGAATGATGATTTCATGTTATGTGCTTATAGTGATGCTGATTGGGTTGGTGATGTTGATGACCAGAAGAGTACCTCTAGTGGTGCATTATTTTTGGGTAATAAATTAGTTTCATGGGCTAGTAAGAAATAAGATTCAAAGTCCCTATCTACTACTGAAGCTGAGTACATTTTTGCTGCTAGTAACTCCACTCAAGTAGTTTGGTTGAAGAAAATGTTGAAGGATATCAGAGTTATCTATGATGAGCCTACTATCATATATTGTGATAATTCCAGTGCTATCAATATGTCAAATAATCTGGTGCAACATTCAAAGACTAAACATGTGTCAATCAAATACCATTTCTTGAAAGAAAAAGTTAGTGAAGAGGAAGTGAATCTGGAGTATGTGTCTACAAAGGAACATATTGCTGATATTTTCACTGCCTTTGCCTGCATATACATTTGTCTATTTGAGAGACAAATTAAGGGTATCTACCCCTTCTGATGAGAACAAGATGCATTGAGTTGCATCAATCTGGTGGACTTCATAGTCTTATTCTTTTTTCTGGATTGATGAGTTGGTGTTGCTCCTCTGATGGAGTAGTCTGTTGGATTGGGGGAGAGTAAATTTTGTTTTCTATTTTCAGAATCTTTGGCATTGTTGTCAAATGGGGAGAGAAGCATGTGAAAACTATTTTATTTTCTTGATCTTAGGGGGAGTTTGCTGGAGATGTTTTATTTCTTTGCATTGATTGTTTTTCACACTCATATATTTCCATCAATGCCAAAAGGGGAGATTGTTGGACATTGCTCCTGCTATGATATGTTGTTGTCATTGATGTCAACATATTCTTGGGATTTATTGCTTTGGTGTTTGTAGATTGGTTTATTGGGATCACGATTTGGTGTATGGAGTATTTATAGTATCATTACATCTTTCTGTATTGGTTTCAGTAATTTGGAAAGCCTAATTGATCATATCATATGATCCAATTTGCAGTTGTTTTTCTGATCAGTGCTTTGAAATATTTAGTATTTCCTCTGGTATATTCTGGTGTGATTAGATCTTGAACTAAGATTTTGGGAGATTGTTTAGGATGGTCTTGTGTATCTTCATGTTAGATGGTTCATGATTTGGTGCTCCACAAGTTATCTTTCTTCATGATAGTTGTTGTTGTTTGAGTTTTCTTGAGTTTCTGATGTTGATCAATGCAGATTTGATAAGTGGTGTTGGTGCAGCTATTGCATCTAACGTGCTTTTTGGTGTTTCCTAATTGTGTCCTATTTGTTTTGACAATCCATATTGATCATTGTATGAGTTTTTAGTGATTTTGTTGATTCGTTGATATTCTTTGTGTTATGTGGTATTCCTGGTGGTGTAATGAGTTGCGGTTGATCTTGGCATGATTTCTGGTGGAGATGAGTGTTTGGAAATTTTGTTTAGGTCCATGTTATATCATGTATATAATTATATTGGTCTGGTGATTGATCTTTGTGTTGTATGATATAATTTTATAATTGTGAGTTGAGGGTTTAGCCAACCTTGTTGTCAAGGTTGATGAATTATATAAATAGGTTATATTGTCATGTAATTTGGGTATTTAGGTTGTGTCTACATTATCAAAGAGTGGTGTATGTGCAAATAAGGATTCATCTCTTCAGTATGGTGTATTGAGTAGAGAATGGTGTTGTAGAGTAGACAAATGTGCTTAACTGAAACTATCATCAGGCATTAGAAGATTTTGTTAATGTAATTCATTTCTTCCAGATTGTAGTCCGAATCTTTTTGTATGTCAGTGAGACTTCCCTAAGGGTTGTTGCCTTTCGGGTTATTGTATCTTGAGCTGTGAGCTCTAGGAAGTGTGCTTAAATGCATGTGCATTCCCCATTGTAACTATTTTCACATACTACTACAGATTATCATCTTATTATGGGCAGTTTCCCACCATGGTTTTTCCCTTAACCGGTTTTTCCACGTCAAAATCTTGGTGTTGTGCATTGTGCTATCAATTTTCTTATCTTTTTTATTGCTATAGTTTATCATATTTGTATTTGTGGTTGAGTTTGTAGATCTAGTAGAAAACTGATTCACCCCCCTCTCAGTTTTCCTTCATTTTTGTTGCCAACAACATCATAACCCCTATTATAGAGCATACTGCTAAGGAGGGTATAACAATATGTATGTTGGATAAGGGACTTACATTTGGTGGATGACATGTTAGGAGGGATGGTTTGGATTTGGAGATAAGAATAAATGTCACTATGCTAAGGAATTTTGGGACCAATGATGTCACATATCATGTTTTATGCAGAGTGGGCAACAAGAAGGTAATAATACACCCTTCTTTGTCAAATCAAGGCTTATTACAACCCCAACTAGGGTTATACACACATATCACTGTAATCAGTCAACCACAACACTTCCTAGGGAGGGTTTAGGCTATTTGACAATCAAGGTCACTCACTCTATGCCTTTCACCTAATTTTGGTGACCTCCTACTACACCCGAGTCAAGGAACCCCAAACAAGCCTATTCCTTGTAGCCCTTTTTGACTGATATTTCTCAACCAATTCAAATTTTCCTCAAAGCATCCTAGGAAAAAATTACATTTCAGAGTACCCTTTTGGGGCTTACATTCAATTCCAAAAGATAGAGTTATGACCCTGCACCAATGCTAAAATTAGGAAGATCATAAGTAGGTGTTATTAGTTCTTTGCAAGGAAAGGAGACTCTTGAGATTCAATAGGCATATCTAGAAGAGATTTGATAGCAGCCATTGCATCAACAACCTTGTTACTAATATGTGGGACATGCTCAAAAGATATATGTCCAAGAAGTACAATTTAATGCTATCAAACATTCACTTATAAGGTATAATATTGTCATCCTTAGTAAGGAACTCATCATTAATGTGTTTAATTACCAACTATGAATCTCCAAAGAGTTGTAAATATTGAATGTACCATTGACCTACTAATTTCAAACCAAATATATGTGCCTCATATTTTTCTATGTTATTTGTGCGAGGGAAAGTAATGTGGAATGAAATCACCTTTAGGGTGATATTAAGGATGCCAACATCTGATCCATGTGAAGTAAATGACCCATCAAAGAATAATATCCATGGTTTTGATTCTTCAAAGTGAAGGATGGATTCATTAGGAAATTCTATGTGCAAAGGTTGGTGATCTTGAATGGGGGCCTCTTCCAATTGATCAGCTATAACTTGTCCCTCAATTGCATTCTAGTTTATATACTCACTATCAAAATCACTAAGGAGCATGAACCACTTTTTCATTTGACCAGGTAAGGGCTACTTTGGACAATAAATATTTCAAGGGATTAATTTTGGCAATCAAATGAGTAGTAGCATTAAGCATGTAATGACAAATTTTTTGTGTGGAAAACACTTCTACAAGGCAATCTTTTTTCATGGATGAATAATTGAACTCACACCCAACCAATGTCTTTCTAAGGTAATATATGAAATTTTCTCTTGCTTGATCATTATGATGAGATAAAAGGGAACCTAAAGCATGTTGTGTAACTAAGATGCATAACAATATAGGCATATTTGAATTGGGTGCCACTAAAACTAGAGAATTAGACAAGTATTCCTTAATTTGGTCAAATGCTTTTTGACATGATTGATCCCACTCAAAGTTGACATTCTTTCAAAGGATATTTGAGAAGAGATGACATTTATCTACTAATTGGGCAATGAATCATCTGATAGCCTTGAATTTCCCTTGCAAACTACGTAATTGTGTAAGATTCTAAGGAGGTGACATTTTTTATTGCTTTTACTTTATCAGGATCTACCTCAATGCCACATTGAGAGAATAAATCCTAGGATATTTTTAGATGTGACCCCAAAGACACATTACTTGGGATTCAATTTGACCTTATATTCTTTGAGAATCAAGAAAATAAAACGTAAAATGGTTGGGTGATAAGCTATAAGTTTTAATTTTTCTAGGATATCAGCCACATAATCCTCAGTAATATCATGTAACATATCATGGAGTATGATAGTCATGGCCCTCTAATATGTGGTACCAACATTGTTAAGATCAAAGGGTGTGAATTTATAATAAAATTTCCCCCAAGGGGTGATAAAGATTGTCTTATGTAGATCTTTGGGTGCTATCTAAATCTAGTTATATCTTAAAACCCATCTATCAGGGACAACATCTCATGTCCAATTATCAAATATACAATCACATCAATGTAAGGAATAGGAAAAGTATCTTTGGGATAAGCCTTATTGATTTATCTAAAATCTGTGAAAAATTAGGCCCCTTTAGGTTTCTTTCTTATTAGAACAACATTAGACACCCACTCTAGATAATCAATGTGCCAAATGAAAACAACATCAAGTAATTTATGATGTTCTTCCTTGACTAGGAGGGCCACTTTAGGATGCATTTTTCATAACTTTTCATGGATGTGTTTAGCATCAATTCTAACCACAAGATGGTGAACAACCAATGATGGGTCCAAGCCATGCATGTTAGCATAGGACCAAGCAAAGATATTTGGATAATCTCTAAGTACCATAGATATATTTGTCTTTATTTTAATATTTAATGCAACTGCCATTTTTGTCAAATTAGGTGTCTCATCTATACCCAAATTTATCTCTATAGCTTTCTCAACAAGGAGTGGTGACCCATGTTAAAGTGGTGTAGGTGCCAATGGAAGATGAATCTCACTATCTAATAGTGTCTCTACTTCAGTGGTTTCAAATGTGATATCTGGAAGATCCTCATGCTCTCCAAAATATGTAGATGAAATCAACAACATTTTAAAACCTTTCTTATGATCTCTAGAGGGAATGTGGTCACAAGTCTGCATAAGTTCTAGGATCCCTTATCATTTTGAAAAGTCTCCAAAGAAGGGGGGTTGTGTTGGTTCCATTCAATAAGCTCATGGTTTGTAAATCAAGATGGATAGTGAGGATAACATTGTCATGGAATATGTTCATGGCAGAAAGCTCCTCGAAAGGACTAGGAATAATAATTGCTTCACTATCATCAAGTTAAAAAGAGATTTACCTAGTAGTATTAGGAAAATTAACAAGGGCACCATAGTACTCATCATAAGCCCCATATCCATCATTAATTGGTATATCAATAGGATCATGGGAACCATGTTCATGTGTACGAGGACCTTTACCTTTATAGTTCATTCTGGCACAAATGTACAAGGGAATGGGATACGTGTGCTCTTTAAATCAAGTGTCATATTTATCATCTTTGTATAACCATGTGGGATCAAAGCCTTGTATGTTTTCATCGACAATATATCCTCCAAAAAGGAAAGAATTGGCACCCCATTACAACATGAGAAGTGGATCTTGAACTTTTGGGTGTGGTCGATTAAAGGTTTGAGGTGATAGGTGTAGCTTGGTAATGTGAAAGGATTAATGGATTTGATATTCTCCACATCCATTATCAAGGATTTTGAATGTCGATTTTAAGGATGATTTCTTAGTGGATAAATGATGTAGAGAATCCTGAAAAACCAATCACAACCCTAGTATCATGATGATCCATCTATATTTTCATCATGAGAACAACTCATTAGAGGCATATTTCATCATTTTTCAACAATCAATCAATTAAGAAAACACAAACTTAATCTAGGTATCAAACTTGCCAACTTGTTGTTCTCTTGGATAGACATGTACATAGAGGTCTATACCTCTCTAACTAGAAAACAAAACCTCAATCCCTTTGGTTAGACCCTAAATAACTAGATTATACACAACATATCCAAACAATATCAACATCCAATGGTTCGATTAAAAGTTATGGCTGCTTCATTGAGACCCATTTCTGTTGTCTCCAAACAAAGCATGTGCATGCCCAGTCCCCCTAGGGCATCAAACATCTTTCAAAAAATAAACCCAAATGATCCCAAACAAATTTAACATGAACCCTTTATGGATTTACTTTCATAATATGTAATCCATTAAATTTTTCAATGGTTTAATCATTATATAAAGACAAACCATTTCCTGCAACTCTATTGAAGATGGTTTAAAACCAGTTTTCACCAAAATCTTCATAACTTTCACAAATATAAACTAAAATGACTCAAACAAAAAGGAAAAGAAAGAGGATTCACATATATTTCCAATAAATCTATTTATAGGTCATAAATATTCCATATGAATCCATACCATATGCTGCAACATGACTGTTCTTAGGAAACCTCAAATCTGCAATCAACAACTTTCACCAAAAAATCCATAAATTCTTCATTTCTAGAGATAATCACTCCAAACCAAAAGGAAAAGAAATATAATTCACTTATATAACTATAAATTATATATATACATAATTTTATAGGCCATACATGGTCGTACAAGTCCTGGAACCAACATAAAAACTAGAAAGCCAATCAAAATGACAATAGGATAATGCACCAAAATGTATCAAAATGTTCTCCTTTCTTCCCTTTCTTCCCTTTCTTATTTGGAATGACCATACAATGCCTTTTTATAGAATCATGGTCAGTTTTTACCTTACAAATACCTCTCATAACCAACTTTTAACCCCTTTTGCAACTTTTGTTGCATTTTTGCAACTTTGCTTGACAACATTTTGTTGTCAAGTTGACAACTTTTACACTTTTGCACAAATGACTTCATGGCTTTATAAAAACCTTCAATACATGTCAAAATGACCATTTAAAAATATTATACATGCTTATTACTATTTCAAGTTCATTTAACAATTTTTAACCCATTTGACCAATTAAGACCTCAACTAGGACAATTTGACAACTTTTTACAAATGGCTCTAATTAGCCTTACATATTGATTCACCATGACTTAAAATGAACATAAAAATTAAAATGTGATTGAATTTAATCATGAGTTGTATTTTATCTTCTTGTAGCCTCTTGGTGCTTAGGTACTCCTACACCATACTCTCGACCTTGAAATGTTTCCATATCCAATGGAAATGCTCTGGTTAAGAACCTGCAAAGAAAACTTTGCCTCTTCGTCTTCATCACTAGATTGATGCCTTCATTGCACTCTCTCTATCATTCAAATGTGACTCCTATCAATGGAATGTATGATGTCTACCTCTAAAGTGGATCTCTAATCTAAATTCCACTCCTCCATGCTGCTACACACACCAGTAAACTTCGTCCCTTGCCTGAGAGTCCCTTCATGCCTCTCTCCCTAGGACTTTTGGCGACACCCAATGGACCGTCTTCTCTGGACCTCTTGAAAAAACTTCCTATCTGTCCACATGTAGTGAGAAAATGTGTACCTACAACCATAAAAACTCAATAAGAAGAATCAAATCCAAAACCTTTGCTCAACCCAAAATCCTGGTGTAGATTGCTTCTTTTAGCACTCTATCTACACGCTCAGAATCTTCTGAGCTCTGATATCAATTTGATACAGAGAACCTTGGAAAACCAATCACAACTCTAGGATCATGCTGATCTATCCATATTTTCATCATGAGAACAACTCATTAGAGGCATATTTCATCATACTTCAACAATCAATCAATCAAGAAAATATAAACTTAATCTAGGTATCAAACTTGCCAACTTGTTGTCCCCTTGGATAGACCTGTACACAGAGGTCTATACCTATCTAACCAGATAAACACACCTCAATCCCTTTAGTCAGACCCTAAATAACTAGATTATAAACAACATATCCAAACATTATCCACATCCAATGGTTCGATTAAAAGTTATGGCCACTGCATTGAGACACATTTATGTTGTCCCCAAACAAAGCATGTGCATGCCCAGTCCGCCTAGGGCATCAAATATCTTTCAAAAAACAAACCCAAATGATCCCAAACCAATTTAAAATGAACCATTTATAGATTTAATTTCATAATATGTAATACATTAAATTTTCCAATGGTTTAATCATTATATAAAGACAAACCATTTCCTGCAACTCCATTGAAGACAGTTTAAAACTAGTTTTCACCAAAACCTTCATAACTTCCACAAATATAAACAAAAATGACTCAGACCAAAAGAAAACTAAACAAGATTCACATATCTTTCCAATAAATCTATTTATAGGTCATAATTATTCCATATTAATCCATACCATACACTACAACATGACTGTTCTTAGGAAACCTCAAATCTGCAATCAACAACTTTCACCAAAAGTTCCATAACTTCTTCATTTCTAAAGATAATCACTCCAAACCAAAAGGAAAAGAAATTTAATTCACATATATAACTATAAATTATATATACAAAGGTTTCTAGGCCATACATGGTCATACAAGTCCTGGAACCAACATAAAAATTGGAAAGCCAATCAAAATGACAATAGGAGAATGCACCAAAATGTATCAAAATGTTCTCCTTTCTTCCCTTTATTATTTGTAACAACCATACAATGCATTTTTATATACTCTTTATCAGTTTTGACTTTACAACTACCTCTCATAACCAACTTTTAACCCCTTTTGCAACTTTTGTTGCATTTTTGCAACTCTGCTTGACAACATTTTGTTGTCAAGTTGACAACTTTTACACTTTTGAACAAATGACTTCATGGCTTTATAAAAACCTTAAATACATGTACAAATTACCATTTAACAATATTATACATTCTTATTACCATTTCAAGGGTTATTTCACAATTTTTAACCCATTTGACCAATTAAGACCTCAACTAGGACAATTTGACAACTTTTTACAAATGACTCTAATTAGCCTTACATATTGATTCACCATGACTTAAAATGAACATAAAAACTCAAATGTGATTTAATTTACTCATGAATTTTATTTTATCTTCTTGTAGCCTCTTTGTGCTTAGGTACTCCTTCACCAATAAAGCTAAAGATGTGGAAGGAAAATCACTAGGGTCGATATATAGCGTTGGTTTCTCAGAAGTTGACTTAGGGATAATGGTTGAAGATGGACAAATGTTTTCATAGTTTTCTTCTATCATTTGACAATATTGATAGGGTTGGAGATCACAAAATATAGTAATTGTAAGTAAACTTAAGACATTAATGGTACATAGAGGGTATGAATTGTAGGATATGGAGCCACGATTGACCAAACACAATGTTGTATGAAAAGTCCAAGTCTAATACATTGGACACGGTATGCTACAATGAGAGACCTACTTCAATAAGAAGGTGAATGATACCATTTGATTCTCTCTTTGCATTTTCATAAGCCTTGATAGTAAAATTTGGTGAGCCCAAGGCTTCTACGAGATAACCCAAATGCTACACTAGTCTAAGTGTACAATATTGAAGCTTGCACCATTATCTTTGAGCACATATTTTATCTTATGTTTAGAAATGTCTACTTCTATATGGAGAGAGTGAGTATGTGATTGATCAAGTGGAGGTATTGTTGTCACCAAGATTTCATTTTTGATGCTCAAGCTAAAAGCTCAACAATCTTGTCAAACATTGAAAGATTTCTAGGCCTGTGGGTTGCCTATGATGGAAATTGACCTCTAGAGTGAGTTGGTTCTTTGGTGAAACCTCCTAGAAAAAATAATCTTGACTAAAGCTACTGAAGGAGATGGTTCAAATTGACCCACTTGAAGCTAATAATTATGAAGTATTGCACACAACTATGTAGAGGACTTAAACTCAGAAAAGAGAAGCTTATCCCTAGTGTATTTTTATAAATTAACTATAAAAATTCTTTGAACATCATGATCAGACATAGGATAAGCAATTTGATAATACAAATATTCATATCTACCAATAAAATCAATCATTTTTTTTAATACCTTGCTTACAATGAATCAAATCAGTCAAAGTAATTTTAGGACCAATATTATTGTGAAATTGTTGAATGAAAGAATTGGCTAATTGTTGAAATGATGTAATATAATGAGGCAAAGAACAATACCATTGCATAGCTTTGTCCCTAAAGGTTCAATAAAAAAAAATAGGCATAAGTCTTTGATCATGAGAAAAGTCACTACATGAAGTTTGAAATGTTTTAACATGAGTCAAGGGATCAATTTTTCTATTGTAAAACTCTAGTTGAGGGACTTCCATATGTTTTGGAGGGACAACACAGATAATGTCATCAAATAATGGGCTCCCAAGATCAAATGTGGGCACATTAAACTTTGATTGGGTAACAGAAGCCACTTTTTATTGTAGGGATGAAACAATTTGGTCTAAGGATGGTTTCTTTAGTGGATATATTAAAATTGGACATGTTGGTGTTAGACAGATTTGATACCAGAAGTAAACTAAGAGGGGGGGGGGGGGGTGGTGAATCAATTTACTATCAAAAATCAGAATTATTGTAGATTAAAACCTTTAAACTGAAGCAAAAAGAAACCAACACAAAAAAATATAAAACATGAAAGCACAGTACACACAACACCAACATTTTGACGTGGAAAACATGGTAAAGGGTGTTGGTATTATGGATGTGTTGCATTAGTTTTGTCATTGGTGTCAAGAATTATCCTTCTGGAGATCTACATTGTTGATTTGGCACTATGGTTATATTGGTTACTGTTGAACCAACACATTGTGTTCATCGGCAAGTTCAATGACTTATGCACGGTCACCAGTATATTGTTCACCGACACTGATGATGACTTGTTATCATCTAGAGATCACTTGATTATGTAGAAGACATGGTTTGGATACTTGGTTTTGATGTTTTGGTTATTGGTCTAATCGGGTTGACATATTTGTTGTTACCGATAGATTGGTCTAGGTTGTGGACCGGTATGCGTTATCTATTCTAGATCAGCACGACATGTTATGGAGATGATTTATTGATTGGATATTGTTGTAAATGTATTGAGCCGACATGATGCATTGCATCTAGACTTATTTGTAATTGATTTTATAGTAATATTCTTAGTGATCCGACCTACACATTTGGTCTTAGGTTTTGTATATATGTAAGATCTCATTTGTGAGATGAGATATGAAATATGGTATGTAAGGTTAAGGTATGGTATTGTACCATGGTATGTGCGAATATTGAAGATCATATGAGTAGACCATAGAGTAGATTCAAGGAAGGTTTGAAGGTGATTATTAGAGCTTAGCCAGTACTGAATCCAGCATTGGAGATGCTATTTTGAGTAGTACATTATTCTAGGATTTAACCATCCTACTATAGTCATTGCGACTCTTATTTGAGCAGTGTGCTCAAGGCGATTGACCTTTCTCCATGTGCACACCCCATTTGTATACACATACTATCTTTAGTAGTATCATCTAATTGTGGGTAAGGTTTCCCACCATGGTTTTTCCCCTTATAGGGTTTCCACGTTAAAATATTTGTGTTATGTGTTGTGGATGTTGTTTCTCTTTCTGTTTCATGCATTAAGTTTCATCGGTATTGATATGAACTGTTAATCTGTTAACCGGCATTAAGTTTGGTTTACTGGCATTAAGTATCAAGTTTGATTAAGTTATAATTGGGTTGAAATTAATTGACAACTGATTCACCCGCCCCTCTCAGGGGCCTTCCGGTTCCTAACAATTGGTATCAGAGCTAAGTCCTCTTTTTGCAGAAGCCTAACAGCTTGAGGAGATCCTATGGCAGCAAACATTTTCAGGAAGGACAATCCTAAACTTGATGGAACTAACTATGGTATATGGAAGATCAGAATGGAGACACGTCTAAATTGCATTGGAAGAGACATATGGAAAGTTACAAAGAATGGCTATGTTGGTCCTACCTCGAATCAACCTAATCCACCAACATTGGGTAAAGATCAAGAAAATGATTGTAAAGAAAGAGAAGCACTTTTGAGTGCATTATCAGATGAGAAAATCATGGGATTATCAGACTGATCTACTGCTAAACCTATTTGAGATAAATTGGAGACATTGAATGAAGGAGATACCATTGTCAAAATTGTAAAACTGGAATGTTACCGGGTCAGGTATGAAAATTTGAAAATGGAAGAAGATGAAAGAATTTATGCTTTTATGGAAGAGTTAATGAAATTGTTTTAGGAATACAATGTTGTGGAGGATCCTTAAGTGAAGATGAAATTGTTTCTAAATTTTTAAGAGCTTTTCCACCGGCATACAAAATGAAAGTAACTACTATTAATGAGTTGAGAATAATGCCTAATACATCAGTATCTAGAGATACCTTGGTTGGAAAACTTTCAGCATTTGAGCTTGAGGAATTTGGTCCTGTTGCTATAATTAAGACAGATTTAGGCTTCAGAGCATCATAATCTGCATCATCTGATAAATCTGATTGGAAAGCACTTTATGAAAGAGAACTTGAAGATATCAAAAGGGAAAATGAAGAACTGGATGAACTTGAAGCACTATTTTCAAGGAAAATGCCTAAAGGTCCAATTAGAAGTAAGTATGAAGGTAAAGCACCGTTTAAATGTTTTAATTGCAATAAATTTGGTCATATAGCATCTAGATGTCCTGATAAACATGCAAGATTGAGAGAGGAAGCTAAAAGAACATATAAGCCTAACCCTGAATATTAGAGAAGCAGATTTAAGAAGAACATAGATAAATCTTGTTACTATGCTGATGAAGGAGTTATTGATGATTCTGATGAAGAACCGATAGACAAGGTATGGGCTTTTGTTGCAATAAAAGAAGATCAACCGACACCTACTATTCCACCAGTAGAGCAGGCCTTGGCAGCTAGAATTGAAGAAAAGGATGAATGGATCATAGATTACAGATGTTCACATCATATGACTGGTGATAAAAGTAAATTTTTATGTTTTCATAAATATAGTAGAGGTTGTAGACACCTAAAATTAATATTTATTTAATTTTTAGCCTATCAACATAATTAATTAATTTAATTGTGTTATCCTTATTCCTCTCAGAATAAATTAAATCTAATTTAATTAATCCTGTCACTATAACCCAATAATTAATTTATCAAATAAATTAAATATTCCCCTATTCTTCTAAAGTCCTCTCAACAATTATTTCCTCTAAAACCCACTCAGTTAATTAATTCTAATTAATTAACCTAGTCATGCGATTCCTACAAATCACTTTTCCTAATCCCACATAGCGTAATTAATTCTTCTAGAATCTCTCATAATCATGATTATCATTATTCTCCATTTTTTAATTCCCACTCATGTCACATGAACATTGAGTCTCTCAAAGAAATTCAAATTTCTTTGAATCGCTCAATGCATCCTTATTTTTGAATTTTTAATTCCTCAAGTTTGAAATTCAAATTTCTCCCCCCTTTTTCTAAAGGAATTTTATATTCCTGTTTATTTTCCCATGGCACCCTTGATCCATGCCTTCTATCCAAAATCAATCTCAACCCTTCATAATCAAATCAATCTTGGCCCTTCATTGGCCTTCTCCAATCTATAAATTGGAGCTTATTATCCTCACAAAGAGGATCCACTCCTCATGCATCCTCGTGATGCCCATTTCTCTTCTCATTCTCTTCTAATTAAAATCCTCCTATCCATCACTCAAATCCAATCCAATAATCCATTAGTCTTGTTGAGCAAAGGAGAGAATTCCAAATCCAAAATCAAGCAAGGAGCATATCAAGTGGAGCATGATCAAGGGGCGCCTTCATTTCATCAAGCTCAATCCGAGGGAGAGGTAAAGATAGCAAGGTATAAGCATTTTTTTCATATTTTTATGTGGTTTTATGCATGTTTCATGTTCTTATGATTTCAGTGTTTTATTTGTATGCTAACCACCACTAATTCACCTTGCTTCATTTTCCCCTTTTCATTTTGGCACGCTCGGTGGGGCCCACGTCCCCAAGTTTAACCTCTTTTTGCAAGTTTTTGTGAATTTTTGTCACAGGTTCCGCTTCAGTGCAAAAGCTCATACGAGTTTCTATCTAACATAGAATGACTCTGTTTCTTTTGTCATATGGACCACTGAGAAAACTCGTACGAGTTTATGTATTTATGTTTTGTTGATTCTTTACTTTCTTCTTTCTGTCCTCTCTACTGAAACTCGTACAAATTTTTGTCTTAAATAGTACGAGTTTCTATGTTTTGTCATATGGTTATTAGGGATTTGTTATATGGTTATCAGGGAGTTGTCATATGAGCCTATAGAATAACTCGTACGAGTTTCTGTTTCTGTTTACTCATATAAAAAATAGAGAGTTCTTTTCTCTTTCTTATACTTTAATTTATATTCCATATATATTGTTAGGATGTTTGAGAGGGGTTTTAGACTTCTAGGAGTTATAATGCAAAATCTAGTTTTTGGAGGTTTTTCCAAATTTCAGACTTAGTCAAATTTCAGGGCTTTTTCAGGATCAAGAGTTTTTGGAAGTTTTGACAGTCTAACAAGTGTTTGCAGATCTCATTTGTCAAAGGATTCATCAATCAAATCTACACTTGTCAAAGACTTCATTTTAAAACTACTAACCAAGTAGTTTTGCAGGTTGCCTTGGAGATTCAATTAAACCGTGTGTTTTCAATTTTTAGGCACTTAGGCTTAATTAGGGGGTAAATGAATCATTGTCTTTTGTGTTTGTGGAAAGTGTGAAAGTAGGAGAGTATGCTCTTGTCTATCTAGACAATCATAAATCTAGACCTTTGGCACTTTTCTAGTTTATTTGTGTTCACCTTTAGCGGGCCTACCCTCCCAACTTTCTCTTTGAGAAGGTAAGAGGGGAACGACCCAAGTGAGTACACCCAGACCTGGGGTTCCCAACTCACTATAATAAATAGGCCATTAACTACGAAAGGGTCAATGGTTGGGGCTATATGAGAGTTCACTCTCACATTGGGTGCTTATTAGGATCATAGAGATCTCAATCACGCTTGCATGACTACTAAGTTCTTGGTGCTTTGTTGGGCTATAGGCCTCAATTGCACTTGCGTAACTATGAAGGGTAGCTCCTAACGGGAAGAATTACTAAACACCTTGTTCATAGTGGCCAAAAACCTTCTAGTCATTGGTGAAGGAGGTCAGACCTCCGAAGCCACCCATATTTTTACGGCCCTTAGTAGAGGCACAAAGTTTGCCATGAGGAGTTTTCATGGGAATTGATGCTTGGCTACCCCGAGAAGTGAGTGCCATGGAGCGGATCCAGTGGGGTCAAGCATCTAAGTGTCCACTCTGGGTAAGCCTAGCTGGGAAACCAATTGGGATCCATTGACTATTTTCTTCTCTTGCCGTAGGATATGTTGTGAAGGAGCATGAGTGTCTTTTGAGTCTAACTTATTTTGACCATTGTGTTTTCTTTACTTGACATCTCTTGCCAAGTCCATCCCCCACAACCAATCAATCATCCCTCTTTCCAAACTCCATCTTGTCATCATCCATTTCTATCTATCCAAGAAATTCTCCAATCCCCAATCCACTTTCATCCATTCAAACAATCATCCTTCCTCAACTAATATTCATTCTTCCTCTAAATCCAATCAAATCTCTAAAATTCCAATCCAAATCCAAATCCAAATCCAAAATCTAATCCAAATCCAATCAAGTCCTAATCCAAGGACTAATCCAATCCAATCCAATCCAATCAAACCAAATCCAATCAAATCCAACCCCCTCTAACCCAATTCAATTCAATCCAATCAAATCAAATCAAAGAAAATCAAAACCAACTCAATCCAATCCATTCAATCAATCAACTAATCCAATCAAATCAAGTCCTAATCCAAGGACCAATCCAATTGAATCAATTCTAATCCAAATCAAAAATCCAAATCAAATCAAATCTAATCAAATATAATCCATCATCATCATTCCAATCCAAGTCCTAATCCCCATCTTCATTTAACATCATCTTCATAATCTTTCCCCTCCAAAACATATCCATCCAATTTCAATCTAAACCTTCACTCTCAACATGACTACCCATAATTTCGAAGCTTGGTATGAGAAGATGCTCACAGAAATTCATGAACCTACCTACCAAGTTAATCCCATAATCTCCCACTCACCTATCATACCTTCATCCATCCGATCTCAACACATTGCACCCAATCCCAATCTATACCATATCTCTTATCCTTCCTCTACCTTCGACAAGTGAAATCCATCTTATTCCTCATCCATAAATCCATCTTATCCCCCCTCCATAAATCCATCTTATTCCCCATCCATAGCTCAATCTTATTCCTCATCCATATCTCCATATTATCCCCCATCCACATACTCTTCTAATCCAATATGTATACCTCCATCTCCCCCCATCTACATCCCAATCCCCATCCTTCTACAATGCATTCATTACCTCTACTCCCGATCCAAATCCTTCAATCCATAGTCCTCCAAACATTAATCATAATTCCCCAATCCCAATCCCCCATCTAATCCCAATTATCCATCTAATCCTAATCCTCCAAAATCCATATTGTCCACATCCTCCAAATCCATCATCCATAATCTTATCCAAGACATGCTAGCAAAGGAGACAAAATCCTCACCTCAAAGCAAAGTGGCCAAGTCTCCTCAAGTCCTCCATCCACCCCAATCACCTCCACCTCAAAACAAATCCCAATCCCCCACACTTTATGATACCCCCATTTCTCCATCTACTCACATCAAATCTTTCATATCTTCCTCCATCACACAATCCCCACAACTCCAAACATGCCAAAAGCTTGTTCCAAAACATGCTAGCATAGAATACTCTCCATCTCACGATGCATCTCCCTCCACTCCATCTAATAATCCCATCCCCTCCACTTCCTCTCATGATCATATGATTCCTCTATCATTGCATGATCCTCTTCCATCTCATGATACCCTCTCTAGTTAAGATCAAAGTACCCCTTCATCTCCATGTCATGATCCCAATCCATCTAAAGATCCTAATCTTCCATCGACATCTCATCCCTCTCAATATAGACTTGCATCTTGTTTCCAAAATAATAAGGGTCCTCAAGATAATGCTCAAGATGTTGGTACATCCTTTATTCCTCCTAAATCCAATTCTCCCTCATACAAATCAAAATCCCATTATCCCTCATCTTTCACATCTATTTTGGGACCCTATGTTCCAAAGTTAAGCCCTTCATTCCTTCCATCCATTTTTGGCCCCTATGTTCCAATGCTCAATCCTCCATCTCTTCCATCCATATTGGATCCTTACATCCCTCCATCCACCACTCCATCACCTCAAATAACCCCTAAGAAAGATCAACAAAGGCACACATCCTTGATTTCCTCCCAACACTCTTTTTCCATCATCCCATCCATAAAATCCATCAATCCTTCATCCTCATGCACCCATCCCATTGCTATTGGAAGCAATTTGGATGCCCAATCTAAAAATCATAAATCTCAAAATCCACAGAAATCAAAGGATCAACATGTCCCCTCAAAACGAAATGATCAAAATAAAAATATGATCCGAAAGAAAGAAAAATAAAAAAGGCCACAAAGGCCCCAAAAGAAAAAATCAAAAACTATGTGGATTCCTAAAGAGACAATGCATCTCAAAGCAAAATCAAAATTGGCATCCAAACTTGCTAATCCAAAATCTCCATCCATTCATAAGTCCTTCAATCCTCCATCTAATGCTCCTCCATCTTCAAAATCCATTTTGGGTCCTTATGTCCCAAAATCCACCATCCCAACTCCTTCTTCTATTTTGGGTTCTCATTTCCCAGAATCCATACATAATCCCAAATCCTCTCCTCCACTACTCCACCACCCTCCAAGGTGTGTGCCAATGTTGATCTTCCACAAGTTCTTCAAAACCCCGTCCATTATCCACCATCCACTTTTTACAATCCCATTCTATTATTCAATCCTTTCAAAATTCTTATCCTCCATCCCCTATCCATTTCATCTCCCCAATTATTGTTACCAACATCAATGAGCATACCTCTAGTTCAAAGAAATACTAAGGGATACCATCTATGGAACTAGATGCTTGAGTCCTCCCTTCCTCTTTCACGCATCCACTATCTTCCATATCCACTCATCCTCATCCTTATCCATCCAAAAAAATTCAAAAATTCAAAAAAAAAAAAAAAAAAATCAAGAAAAAATGCCAAAAAAAAAAAAAAAAAAGTAAAGAAAAATCATTTCATCCAATGGTGAAAACCACTTCTTGTGGCACCTTGGGTAAGTATCATGATGAAAAATTGGCAAACAAGAGTCATGTGTAATCCCCTCATCCCCTTGCACTCTACACTTGGCGGCAAGATTCATCCACACAAATCCTCCCATCCATCTACATCATATCTAAGTCCATTCTCCTTTCCTATCTTTGATCTTGACTATCCTATCCATATCCTCCATCTCATATCCCTCATCCTATCAAAATAAATCCTCCATTCCTATCTTTCATCTTGATCATATAAGAGGTAAAATAATGAATCATGCATGCATTCTTTGAAGCATTCAAGCCTTAATTGCCTTAATCCTCTACCATCCATATCCATTACACATTATCCTCCCACCTCATACATATTTATTCACCATCCTTGCATCCTTAATTCCACTACCTCTATTGTGGGGCATTGCACTCCTTTGCAACATAGTCCTTGGGTCTCCATCACCCTACCCTCAATCCTTTATTCCTCCATATCTTATCCATATCCATCCACTCCATCCACCTATCTCCTATCCAAACAATAACTCCCTCCTTCCATCCATCTATCCTCTTACCAATCCTTGGTTCTCCCTTGTCATTGGTTCCATTCAATTAAATCCTATCCACCAATCCTCCCCATCCTATCCAGTTTCTAATCCAATCCTATCTTATCCAATCATATTCTCCATCTCTTCCAATTAAATCAAATCCTATCCACCAATCCACCCCGTCCTATCCAATTTCTAATCCAATCCTATCTTATCCAATCATATTCTCCATCTCTTCCAATTCAATCATCCATCCCCCTTTTTCATCTTATCTAATCATTTATCCTTCTTCCAATCCTATCCAATTTATCAAACTGAGCTTTCTCCATCTACCTAAGCTTGCACTGACTTGTGCCTAATCCAAGCACCCATCCATACTAAGCTAATCAAATCAAAAGCAACAATCCTCTCACTTGCGGATCTTGCACATCCAGCTTGTCTTTTGTCATCCATCAATAAATCCATCACCCTACCCATTGGGATGTATGCTTCCCTAGTCCAACAATTTATCCAAATCCATGTCCTACTCTTGGCAAGAGATATCAGTTGGTCATATACATGTTATTTGCATGTTTGAGCTTTTTTCTTTGTTTTTCATCTTGTGTCCTAGGACTATACTTGTTCACAACTGCCTTGATCATCCTATATCTTGGTATGTCTTGGCTCATGTATAATGGGGCATAGTTTTCATGGCATGGTGTGTTTGAAGGTCTTCCTTGTATGAACCGACAATCCTACATTAGTGTTTATCAACACTTACATGATTGTGTGCAAGGCATTCCTATTTGACTAAGCATCAGTCCACGCCTCAGATCTTCATATCATCCTGGTTCTCATAATCAGTGGTGTAGACTATCCATGGCAATATCAAATCTAGGTTTTCTCTCTATACTTGCTTAACAAGAAATCCAATCCATTTATCATTTCTTTGTCTCATTTCATTCACAATAGTCTAACTCATCCTACTTCCCTCTTTTATATTAATCCTTTCATCACTCATTCTTTTACTTCCTTTCGAGAGCACACCGGTGTTCTTCGAATCCGCATGTTCTCTCAAGGGGGAATACCACTACTTCCTCATCATCCTTCCTCCTTATCATTCTTCCTCATCTTATGACTGGGGCATTGTGCTACTAGTCCTTATCCTTTTCTTCATCTCATGACTGGGGCATCATGCTACAAGTCCTTATCCTTTTCTTCCACTATGTTTTATTCTTATTTGATATAACATCATTTCACAACACTATATCAAAGAGAGGCAAAATGTAGACACCTAAAATTAATATTTAATTAATTTAAGCCTATCAACATAATTAATTAATTTAATTATGTTATCCTTATTCCTCTCAGAATCAATTAAATCTAATTTAATTAATCCTGTCACTATAGCCCAATAATTAATTTATCAAATAAATTAATTATTCCCCTATTCTTATAAAGTCCTCTCAACAATTATTTCCTCTAAAATCCACTCAGTTAATTAATTCTAATTAATTAACCTAGTCATGTGATTCCTACAAATCACTTTTCCTAATCCCACTTAGCCTAATTAATTCTTCTAGAATCTCTCATAATCATGATTATCATTATTCTCCAATTTTTAATTCCCACTCATGTCACATGAACATTGAGTCTCTCAAAGAAATTCAAATTTCTTTGAATCCCTCAATGCATCCTTATTTTGGAATTTTTAATTCCTCAAGTTTGAAATTCAAATTTATCCCCCCTTTTTCCAAAGGAATTTTATATTCATGTTTATTTTCCCAAGGCACCCTTGATCCATGCCTTCTATCCAAAATCAATATCAACCCTTCATAATCAAATCAATCTTGGCCCCTCATTGGCCTTCTCCAATCTATAAATTGGAGCTTATTATCCTCACAAAGAGGATCCACTTCTCATGCATCCTCATGATGCCCATTTCTCTTCTCATTCTCTTCTAATTCAAATGCTCCTATCCATCACTCAAATCCAATCCAATAATCCATTAGTCTTGTTAAGAAAAGGAGAGCATTCCACATCCAAAATCAAGCAAGGAGCATATCAAGTGGAGCATCATCAAGGGGCGCCTTCACTTCATCAAGCTCAATCTGAGGGAGAGGTAAAGATAGCAAGGTATAAGTATTATTTTCATATTTTTATGTGGTTTTATGCATGTTTCATGTTCTTATACTTTTAGTGTTTGATTTGTATGCTAACCACCACTAATCCACCTTGCTTCATTTTCCCCTCTTTATAGGTCTAGTAAGATTTGGCGATGATAAAGCTTGTTTAATCAAAGAAAACAACACTATATCTTTAGATGGTAAGCACAATACTGACAATGTTTATTATGTTGAAGGTTTGAAGCATAATCTTTTGAGTGTTGGTCAATTAGTTGAAAAGGGATTTTAGTTACAATTCAATAATGGTAAATGCAAAATCATGAATAAAACTAGATTGGAGATTGCAAGTGGTAATCAGACTAAAGGTAATATCTTTTATTTGAACAACAGTGATAAGACATGCTTGATTGCACATATTGATGAAAGTTGGTTATGGCATAAGAGAGTTTGTCATGTGAATTTTGATTGCATTGTAAAGATCAGTTCAACTACGGCAATAAGGGATTTACCTAAGATTGTGAAACCTCATAATCCGGTATGTAAGGAATTGTAAATGGGAAAGCAAGTTAGAACAACTTTTAAGAGTATTTATGAGAAATCTAATAATGTTCTCGATTTAATTCATACTAACTTGTGTGGTCTGGCAAGAATAAGAAGTCTACAGGGAGATAGATACTTTATGCTAATTATTGATGATTATTCTAGAATGTGTTGGGTTACTTTTCTTAGGGAGAAATCATAAGCTTTTGGAAAATTCAAAATATTCAAGGAAATGGTAGAGAATGAAACCGGTAATAAAATTAAATGTTTGAGATCTAATGGAGGAGAATTTACATCTAAGGAATTTAATACATTATGTGAAATGAATGGAATCAGAAGACAACTATCAGCACCCCGGACACCTCAACAAAATGGAATTGTGGAAAGGAAGAATAGAACTGTTCTAGAAGCAGCTAGAAGCATGATATTGGAGGCAAGTCTACCTCATGTATATTGGAGAGAAATAGTGAATACATCAGTTTACACTTTCAACAGAGTTCACATCAAAGGTGAAACCAATAAGACCCCTTATGAACTATAATTTGGTAATACTCCTACTCTTAAATACTTCTAAATTTTTGGAAGCAAATGCTTTATTAGAAGAGATGAGTATATTGGTAAATTTGATCCTAGATAGATGTTTCTTGGTTATTCATCTAAGAGAAAGGCATATAGATGTTTTAATAAAATATTGTAGAAAATCATTGAGAGTGCTAATGTGAAGATAGATGAACACTTTAGAGGAGATTTAAGGTCTGTAGATTCTGAACCGACAGTTGAGATGATCATAAATGAACCTATACAGAGTGCACCGGTACGGAATGTGGATCCAGTCACACTAGCATCATCAAAGAATTTCATAGTGACTAGAGAACAACATGTGAATAAACCCAGGTATGTAAGACTGAATCACTTAGAAAATCAAATAATTGGGAATAAGTATCAAGGTGTTATGACAAGAGGAAGACTAGCAAATGAAGAGGTTGTTGGCATATGTACACTCCAATGAGACATTGTAGGTGATTGAAGGATTTGTCATTGATGGAAATCTTACAATCCTATGACACCGGCAAGGCAATCCACTGGCACCAGCAAAGTTAGATTCTACACCGGCACACAGACCACTGGCACCGGCAGTGAAAGGAAGCATACTGACACAGAAGCCGACAGGAATTTTGTTGTTAATATATTTTGTTTATTATTGTAAAATCATTGTAAGCCAACTTGGAAAGTTGTAAAATGACTCTTATATAAGAGAGATCATTGTAGAACATTTGATGAGAGATAGAGAAATGTAATTAGGTGAAATAAGGTAGACCTATTATGCGAAATATAGGTTAAGGGTTTATGTAAGAAGCAGAGCAGAAACTGGTACTGGATCTGGCATTATAGATGCTATTTTGAAGCAGTACAAGACACTGGATTTATATAATCCATTTTGTAAGTCAGTGAGACTTCCCATTTTGTATTTGAGCAATGAGCTCTAGGCACTTGGCCTTCTTGCATGTGCATGCCCCTCTTGTAGCAGTAATATTATCTTATTGGCCAGTAAGTGAATATTGTGGGTCACAAATCCCACCGAGGTTTTTCCCACACCAGGTTTCCTCATTAAAATATTGTGTTATGGTTTGTTTTTCATGTGGTTGCTTTTGTCTTTGTTTATTGCATTACTTTCTGTTTACCGGTACACAGTATTAATATGCTCTACATGTTTTAAGTTAAGAAAATCTTATAACCAGTTAGATATCGATTCACCCCCCCCTCCAGTATCTGTGGGAATCCTAACAGAGGTGTGCTTAATTTCTCAAATTGAACCAGCATCTATTATTGAAGCTTGTCAAGATGAACATTGGATTAAAGCAATGGAAGATGAACTAGAACAAATTGAAAAGAACAATACATGGACATTAGTTCCCTGACCTAAAGACAAAAATGTAATTGGAACCAAATGGGTATTGAGAAATAAACTTAATGAAGATGGTAAGTTGATCGAGAACAAAGCAAGATTAGTGTGTAAAGGATATTCATAGAAAGAGGGAATTGATTATAATGAAACCTTTGCACCGATAGCTAGAATTGAGGCAGTTAGATTATTTCTTGCATTTGCAGCTCATAAGAACTATAAAGTATATCAGATGGATGTAAAATGTGCATTTCTGAATGGTGATCTTGAAGAGGAAGTTTACATTTAACAAGTTGATGGATTTTCATTGACAAATGTTAAAGATATGGTTTGTAGATTAAGAAAAGCTTTGTATGGATTGAAGCAAGCTCCTAGAGCTTGGTATGCTAGATTTGACAAATATCTTTTGAAGCTTGGTTACACTAAAGGTAATGCTAACAATAACTTATATTTCAAAGTGACTAATGATGACATCTTGGTTATTGAAGTTTTTGTTATTGATATCATTTTTGGAGGAGAAGATGGATTGTGTAAGGACTTTGGTAACAAGATGTAGGAAGAATTTGAAATGTCTATGATTGGGGGGATAAAATTCTTTTTAGGATTGCAGATTTCACAAACTGATGAAGGTATATTCATATGTCAAACAAAATACTTGAAGAAATTGCTAAAAAAATTTGGTATGGAAAACTCTAAACTGGTAAGTACTCCTATGACTACAATTGATAAATTGACATTGAAGGATGATTTAGCTCCTATTAATCCTACAAGATACAAATGTATGATTGGAGGTTTACAATATTTGACACAAACAAGACCTTATATAATGAATATAGTATACATATTGTTTCAAGATTTCAGAGTAATCCTAAAGAAAATCATGAATCGACAGTAAAAAGGATTTTTTGGTATCTACAAGGCACAACAAATCTTGGTTTATGGTATCCTAAAGATGATATTTTGATTTATGTGCATACACTGATGCAAATTGGGTAGGAGATATAGATGACAGAAAGAGTACCACTGGCAGTGCTTTCTTACTTGGTAGAAGATTGATTTCATGGATAAGCAAGAAGTAGATTTGTACATCATTATCAACAACAGAATCAGAATATGTTGCAACAACAACCAACTGTACTCAGGTATTATGGATTAAGAAAATATTGAAGGAGATAAAGGTAAAATGCAAAGAACCTATAATAATTTATTGTGATAATTCAGCAGCAATTGATATATCAAAGAATCCAATATTTCACTCTAAGACTAAGCATGTTTCTATCAAATATAACTTTCTAAAAGAGAATGTTGAAGCAAAATAAGTAAGATTGGTTTATGTGAATACTAAAGAGCAGATTGTAGATATCTTTACTAAGCCTTTTCCCAAGGAAACTTTTGAATATCTCAAAAAGAAGCTTGGGGTAATACCCTCACCGGTAGAGGCTTAGATAGTTGAAGATTGGTATCAAACTGACATAAACCAATAGAGAAATATTTTTTCCGGCTTTGATGGAGGAGAGCTACTACTCAGGGGGAGTAGTTGGTTGAATTAGTTAATTGTATGTTCTGGTATTTTTAATTACTTTGGAATTTGATGTCAAAGGGGGAGAGAGTTCTATGGAAAACAATTCTTGGAAAACATTCTTGGGAGAGAGATATATGAGACATTATTCATTGGGGGAGAGATATATACTCTTTGTATTTTGATTTTAATTTCTGGTATTAATCTATTCTGGAGATTGTTGGTTTTTGGTTTTTGGCATTCTGTTTTGGCACTTAGATGTTTTTCCAGCTTAAGTTGCCATCAAAGCCAAAGGGGGAGATTGTTGGTATTATGGATGTGTTGCATTAGTTTTGTCATTGGTGTCAACACTTATCCTTCTAGAGATCTTCATTGTTGATTTGGAACTATGGTTTATTGCTTTATTGTTGGATCGACACATTGTGTTCACCGGCAAGTTCAGTGACTTATGCATAGTCACCGGTATATTGTTCACCGGCAGGTTATATGGTTCACTGGAACTGATGATGACTTATTATCATTCGGAGATCACTTGATTATGTCAAATACATGGTTTGGATACTTGGTTTTGATGTTTTGGTTATTGGTCTAATCGGGTTGACATATTTGTTGTTATCGACAGATTGGTCTAGGTTATGGACTGGTATGCATTATCTATTCCAGATTAGCACGACACATTATGGAGATGATTTATTGATTGGATATTGTTGTAAATGTATTGAGCCAACATGATGCATTGCATCCAGACTTATTTGTAATTGATTTTATTGTAATATTCTTAGTGAGCCGACCTACACATTTGATCTTAGGTTTTGTATATATGTAAGATCTCATTCGTGAGATGAGATATGGGATATGGTATGTAAGGTTATGGTATGGTATCGTAACATGGTATGTGTGAATATTGAAGATCATATGAGCAGACCATAGAGAAGATTCAAGGAAGGTTTGAAGGTGATTATCAGAGCTTAACCGGTATTGAATCCAGCATTGGAGATGCTATTTTGAGTAGTACATTATTCTAGGATTTAACCATCCTAATGTAGTCATTGCGACTCCCATTTGAGAAGTGTGCTCTAGGTGATTGGCCTTTCTACATGTGCAGACCCTATTTGTATACACATACTATCTACAATAGTATCATCTGGTTGTGGGTAAGGTTTCCCACCATGCTTTTTCCCCTTATAGGGTTTCCATATTAAAATATCTTTGTTATGTCTTGTGGATGTTGTTTCTCTTTCTGTTTCATGTATTAAGTTTCACGGGTATTGATATTAACTGTTAATTTGTTAACCAACATTAAGTTTGGTTTACTGGCATTAAGTATCAATTTTGATTAAGTTATAATTGGGTTGAAATTCATTGACAACTGATTCACCCCCCCCTCTCAATTGCCTTCTTGTTCCTAACAAAGGGAAAAACCATGGTGGAAAACCCTACCCACAATCAGATAATACTCTTGTAGCAATATGTGAAATAATTACAATGGGCTATCATGGAATTTCCACCTCCAAAGAATGTTAGTCAAATGAGAAGTTTACAAGGGTGAATTCAATAAATAAGACACTTTATTTCTCAGCTAGCAGATAAGGCTCAACCATTCACAAAGGCATTACAGAAAGGAGTTATATATAACTGAGATAAAGATTGTGAACAACACCTAAAGAAAATCAAGGAATATTTTTCTAATCCACCCATATTGATGCCACTAATTAAAGGCAAGCCCTTGATTCTCTACATATCAGCTACTGATACATCATTGGTGGCACTTTTGGCACAACAAGATAAGAATAAAAAGGAAAGAGCTATATACTATATCAGGAGGACCTTAGTGTCCTATGAGATGAAATATACCATCATAGAAAAAGATTATTTGGAATTGGTATTTACATCACATAAGTTAAGACACTACATGCTAGCACATTCTATCAAACTGGTGGCTAAGATTGATCCGCTCAAATATCTTCTTAGCAAAGAAACACTTACAGGGAGATTGGCTAAATGGGTCATGATTCTTACATAATTTGACATTGAATACATATAATGCAAAGCTGCCAAAGGACAGGCCATTGTAGATCAACTTGTTGATGCTCGGATCGAAGGAAATCAACCTTTGCACATAGAATTTCTGGATGAATCCATCATGCACCTTACTCAACGATCCTGGAAAATGTTCTTTGATGGGTCTTTCACTCAACGTGGTTCTGGTGATGGAATAATTTTTATCACTCCTCAAAGATATTCAATCCCAAAAGCTTACAAAATTCTCTTTCCATGGACAAACAATATTGCAGAATATGAAGCTTTGGTAAATGGAATCAAGCTAGCTATTGAATGGAAGGTTGTTGAGTTACACATCTATGGATAATCTTAGCTAATTATCAGCCAAATTAATGATATATATCAGACTCGAGATGATAAACTGATGCCCTATAAAAGAATGGTTAAAGAGCTCAAGAAATACTTTACCTTTGTATCATTTCAATAGATTCCTAGATCAACAAACGGAGCAGCAAATGCTATGGATACCTTAGCTTCTATACCACAACTACAGGAATCTGAGTTCCATTATAAATTCTTGGTGGAAGAGTTATATTATCCTGCTTATGATTCCCCTGAGTCCCATATGGTCTATTCTATTATTGGACATGATTCATCTCGCTATAGCCACATTTACTCTTACTTCCATGACCAAATTATTCCTGCTAATCTTACTCATAATGAGAAAAGAAACCTCATTCAAAAAGCTTCACATCATGTCATCATCGCTAACAATTTGTATAGGAGAGGTTTGGATAGTACTTTGCTTAGGTGTCTAGAAGCTGAAGGGTCTTAATGTGCATTATCTGAAGTGCATGAAGGTATTTGTGGCTCTCATTTAAACAGTCCAACTTTAGCTCAAAAAATGCTAAGGGTTGGCTACTACTGGCTAGATATGGAAAAATATGCTATTAAATTTTCTAAAACTTGTGAAAAGTGTCAGCTACATGGGAACCTCATACATACTCCAGCAAGCGATCTAATACCCTTCATCACACATTGGTCATTTAAACAATGGGTGTTTGATCTCATTCATCAAATTTATCCTGGATCATCTAATGGACACAATTTTATCATGACTACCATTGAGTACTTCACTAAGTGGGTTGAAACAGTCGTGCTAATCAAAGCAACCGATAAACAAGTAGCTCTGTTCATCCTTAACTATATCATCTGTAGGTATGGGATACCTTCTTCCATTGTGACTGACAATGGAGTGTAGTTCAAAAACAAAGATCTAGATGAGCTCTATAAAAATTTCAAAATCAAACAACATTGGTCATCCATATACTACCCTCAAGGTAATGGACAAGCTGAAGAATCTAACAAAAATCTATTGACTATCTTACACAAAATAGTAAATAAATAGGATTGGCATTTGCAGCTCAATCCCACACTATGGGCTTATAGAACAAGCATCAGAACACCTACTAGGGATACACCTTTTTCTTTGGTGTATGGATCCGAAGAATTCTTGCCTGTTGTGGTGGAAATACCTTCTTTGAGAGTTTTTTTGCAAGGTCTTGTTACTGATTAAGACTACATAATATCTAGATTGTAAGAACTCAAGTTGTTGGATGAATGTTGGCAAGTGGCCTTTGATCATCTGAGAGCCTACCAAAAGAGAATGTCTAGAGGTTATAACAAGAAAGTTTGACAAAGAGAATTTTAGGTTGGTGACCTTGTTTTGAGAGAAAACCCAACTGGATGGGTCCCTACATTGTTACTGCAGTCTTTGGTTCAAGTGCCTATCAACTCTCAACATCAGAAGGAGAAGAACTCCATGAACCAATCAACACCATCCACTTGAAGAAATTATTCACTTAGTATTCTCTGCTCCAACAACCTATATAACAAAAAAAAAAAAAAGACAAAAAAAATCAAATGCCTTGGTGAAAACTTGGTAAACAGGCACCTTGGTAAAAAAAAGAGGAAAGGATCTTTGCCAAGAAGGTGAAAACCTGGTAAATAGGCACCTCTTTTACTCAAGCGCTCCATCTATCAATGCAAATTTGGCATTTCCTATTTTCATTCCCACTTTCCCGCATCTTTGCTTTCACTTGTACATATCTTTTAGTTGCTTTCATGACATCTTGGTTCTTTTGTAACCCTCATGGCTTGAAACCAATCAACATCCTAGTCTTAGGGTAATTGACTAATCAATTTACATGTCCTAAGTAGTATCAACGAAGTCTTCTTTCTGTCGATAGTACCAGGTCATCCAATCTGAGTCAGTCTCTTGTCTCCAAACTACTGAAGAGTTTTATCACTAAGTAAACAAGAAAAACAATACTATTGAAAACAATCACTAAATTGTTTGAGATATGATTGAAATTTTCTTTGTGTTGTATTTTAATTGGTTTTTGATTATTATTCCCTCTGAGTAACTTGAGGAAGTCTATCTTGACTAAGAGGAGCAAGGATTGGGGGCATAATACTTTTCTTTGTTTTCTACTTGTAGGAATGATTCTGATGATTTGAAAACATCTAATCAGCTGGGTGTCTATGATAAGTGCCTTCACATCAAGGTGAAATCACCACACATACCTCGACTCTGCTTATTTGTATGCTATAGGGAGGTTGGAGTTATTTCTTTGTCTTTTTGAGGGAATTTCATTAATGTACAATCCAGATGCATGTGTAATCTGTCTAAGGATATGAACAAAAAGAGGGTCATTGCGGACAAGATAATTAATATTGCATATGAAAAGAAAGGAACTCTATTTTTCTTGCTCTTTTTTTAAAACGCTAAGTGATGTAAATTAAGCATACCAAATCTAGTGACTAAGTTTAAGTTACATTCATTCTAAATTTTATGCATTTCAAGTGATTTTGGCATGATAACAATGATCTCTTTATCTTTTGAATGAGAGTTTGAAGCAATCGTCATTTCTCAGCTAAGTGGTATCTTTTTCATCATCATTTCTTCGATTGAGTCCTTGTGTATTGAGATGTTAGTTGCATACATGAGCATCTTATATAGATCCATACATTTCATATATTTATTAACATTCATATTATTGCATAAAAAAACAAAACATTTGCATTACTAGCTACTCATTTTCATCATTTATTTACATATAATAAACAAAAAAAATATATCCATATTCATCTGCATTACATACATCCATACTAAAAAGATATGCATACATATAGAATAAGGCATATAGAAATATATCTCATAATCAATCAACACAAGTACGATGAAATCAAATCAAGAGCTCATATATCTCATCATAATCTCAGTGTCCAAGAGTACAAATGATATCAATTGTCAAATACAATGTCTCATCGGAGCAAGAATCGTATAGGAGACAAAAATGGGGTATATAATAAAATCTAGGAGATATAGAAAATCTATCTCTCTGCCTCTCCCTCATCACCAGGTGGTGGAGGTGGTTCTTGCTGACCGACGTCCTGTCTGGGTGCCCTAGCTCCCTCAGATCAAGCAATATACTGAGAATAAAAAACAACTTGCTGCGCTACTGGGACCGCTACACTATAAGTTGTGACTTAATCGGGGTGGGTGGGTGGATGATAGTTGGCTGCTAGTTTAGTTCGGCATCTACTAAAGTGGGGGGGTTAATTAGTTAGCCTGCTAGCATAAGGTGGGAGGAGAACATAGTTGGGGTGGGAGGGGGGAGATAGGATTGGGCATGTTACGTATATAATCTGGCATACTGGAAGGGGGGGGGGGGGGTATAACTTGAATAAAGAAATAAATTATGGGCAACGGATTTTTGCTTCCCGAACTTATATGGTTCTTGGGGGGGCAACCAGTAAATCTTCCATAAGGGCAATTATATCCACCCCAACTATAGATAGTTTACCGCATCTTGATTCTATACGTAACATGCCAACACCATAATCGATCGACTACCATAGAATAGTAGGGGCCCATCCCGATGCCCTAACCCAACCTGAATCGATCTTGGCCCTTCCTCCCACCCACCCTTTCCTCTTGCTTCCCACATGAACACCCCTACTATTCGCCAGGCAATTCCGTAGGGTCATAACATTACCACCCACCCATCCCCACAATAGTCATATGATCTATGCTTTTTGGAAAGTGTATTTTCCCTACAGGGGTGGGCGGGAGGATATAGAAGTGAGTAAGCTACATGACTCATCTGATGTAAAACCTCTTGCTGAAGAGCATCACACTCTTCTCTCACATCTGCAAGCTGTCGATCTTGGTTTTCTCTCATCTCTACCAGCTGTCAATCATGCTCAGCTCTAATCTCAATGAGTTGTTGGTCTCACTCTACCAACTGCATCTACGCCACTGTCAACCTAGTCCTCAAAGACCATACTACATCTGGTACTGCCTGCTCTCTCCCAACATCCATGTCTTTGCCTCCCTTCTCATCTCTCCACTGCCTAACTTACCTAGGAGCTTCTCTCTCCTCCTCAACTCCAACCTTTGCTACCCTAGCACTACCAGCCTCAACCCCAACAACTCATAAGGATCCACCCTCCCCTCTCTATCGATGTCTACCTCCTATTGGTACCCTATTGCTACTAGCACCAGGATCACCTCTTGTCTACCTAGATGCATCCACTCTTTGTCCCTATACCTTCCCTTGTCCCTAAACCTAACCTAGTACCTATGTCTATGCTAATGCATCATCCTCAACCTCCTCTATAAGAGGTGCATGCTCTCCAGGATCTGTAAACCGAGGAAAAGGATGTCTTTGTAACCAATCTCTATACTGGGGCAATGCTCCTGTATCTGCTACATCCTATAGATAATCCCATCTCTGTAGCTGTAAACCCACTAACTCCTTCATACTCAATGTATATGATAGTCTCGATGCCCATCCTCATCTCTCCTCCTCTCCATATCGAGCATAGGTTGTGAACTCTTGGGAAATACTCTGTGGTCTCTCATACTATCTCATCACCCTAGATACTACAAATCGCTCAATAATAGAAACCAATCTGCCAATGAGAGGTCGAGTCATAAACATATCCTTCTTCTATGTTCACCAATCATCCCATAGCTCTAGACCCCTATAAGGTCTCCATACTACAATGATCAAATTATCCAACTGCCTCCTCCACTAGTCAGTCTTGCCCAGGTTAGGCAGAGTAACACAACCTAAATAACAACATATAATGGGTTGGTGCACCTCTCATGAATCATCTACTATAGGTTTGCATACCAAGATATGCTCCCATGCCCATATCTATAGAACTAAAACACCTACTACTATGGTCTTCCCCTCTTGATACACAATCTCATGCATCTCATGATACATATGCATGAGTAAACATGATCCCCACCCTAATTTCACTGGATGAGTCAACAACCTCTCAAGCATTCTGCCCCAACCACATACAAATCCTCGTTGTTCCCTATCAAGCATCACAAAACAACCAATCATACCTACTAAAACGCAAGCCAGAGGGTACTATGCATCATATCTACTCATCAAATCATCCCACTTAATAGCATGATCAAGAATAGTCTCATCATGGAATATTCGTGTCAATGCCAAAATACCAGGTCGTGGAGTAGAATCATAATCAACCTTATCTCCAACAAATAGAATCCTCAAAATCCTATATATATCCTCCGGCGTGATGGTCATATCTCCAACCGATAAATGAAAGGTTTTATGCTCCGATTGAAAATGCTCAACTAAAGAAGTCAACATACCATGATTCACATGGATATCAGGCATCTGTAATAGGTATCTGAATCCACAAAAACAAATATGACCTCTCTCTACGTCTGATAAGTCACAAACTAGCCTCATCGCTGGCAAAAATATACACCAAAAAACAATATCAGGAAACTGAATCTTCAAAATCAAACATATAAATCATCAGTACGTGATCTAATTTGCGCTAAGAATTTGTTAAACATGCTCATGAATCCAAATATACAACATTAAAAATAAAAAATTGTTGTTTACACCTTCAAAACTACTTGTTGTTTTCCATACGAGTTTTCATAGACAAACTCATACAAGCAAAAAAAAATCTCCGCATGAGTAAACACTATCATACAACACTTTAATACTTATCGCACAAGTAAATGGACTATCAAGATCACTATCATATGATTCATGGGACAACACCAGATAACAAACCCTACTTTCTCAAATGACAAAACAAAAAATGATAGATACTCATACGAGAAATGGTATTGAACCGCACGAAAAAATGACATAAACGACTTCAAACAAAATTAAAAATGCAAAAATTCAACCAAAAATCAAAATTTCAGAAATGCAAAGGCTAAAGATCGATCACTTACTGTTGGGTCGTAGTTCCACGGTCGATTATGATGTCTCTGGCGCTTGAATCGATGCTCCTAAATCAGAATTGCCATTTTTCTTCGCAAGAGGTTTTTTAAATTTTAATCTTTGAGAGGTAAAAATGAATTGACAATGATACATTGAACCCCTTATATAGCCTAAACCCTAATTTTCAAACTTTCTTTGATGGATGTTAAACTTGTACTCTAAGCTAAATTGACTATCCTGAGTCCATTTTCGAGATTGAAATCAAAATCAGACATCAATTTTCTAGTCAAAATTTCATGACACTGACCACTTAGCACTTTCATCCTCAAGTCCATTTTCGAATCATTTTGCGCTCAATTCTAAATCTCAAATTTAATTCTCAAATCAACTCTGATTTTAATCTTCAACATCAATATTCATGCTCAAATAATTACCATTGCTAAAAATTGCATAAAATCATTGTACCCTTGCCAAATTTTGATTTCACTCCCGAGGGGGCATACTCATTACACCTTTTCAGTGATCATCATCATCAAAAGTCAAGAAATTTTTCAAATCCTCATCGAAAGTCAAGAAAAAATCTTTTTAAACAAAGAAAATCAACCAAACCTTGTTACTAGGGGCATCTTAACTAAATCACATCGTATCAAGTTGAGATTCTTCGATGTCAAATAAAGTAATCTCTAGGGGCATATCAATCTTTGTCCTTATCTGAATCAATCTTCAAATCGATGTTCAGTTTCAATCACATCAAATCAAGCTAGATATTTTCTCTTGCTAAGCGGTTCTTGTTCAATCAAGTTCGGAATCAGTTTTATCTCACATCACTTAGTTGATTCTTGTTCAATCAATTTTGGAATTGGTTGCATCTCTTGCATAATCTAGTTCAATCAAGTTCTATATCAATGCTCATTTCTTGATCAATCAAGTTCAAGAACAGTATCTCGCTCTTTGTTGGTCCTAGTTCAATCAAGTTCAGGATCGGTATCGCTTAAATCAAATCTGTTTAGTTTCATCACTTCAAATCAAGCTGAACATCTCGCTCTTCATCGGTTTGTGATCCATCAAGTTCAGAATTGATATCTATTTGACATCAACTATTCTTTGAACCAACGTGCTACTCGCACATTAATTCAAAGAGGAGCAAATGTAATATCCTAAAAATGGTCACCTAAACCATGGGCCCCTAATCTCGACAACATCACCAAGGTCCTAACCAAAGGCAATTAAATCAACCTTGAGCACCTAATTAATTAATTCTTCAATCATTAATGTTAGATGGCAAATAAATCACTCTATATTAATTAAATATTTATTTAATTAATTAAGTCATTCCAAGTAAATCATTTTGATCGATTATCCTATTTTATTTAATTAAATATCCTAGCATATTTAATTAATAAATAAATTTGCCATTTAATTAAAAAAAAGAGAATTAATTTACAAAAAAAAAGGGAATTAATTTACAAAGAGAGATTTATCACAAAAAGAGGAATTAATCTGTAAAAGAAAGAGTTAAATTGAAAACAAAAGAAAATAATTAAATTGAAAGAAGAAATCAAACTTAAGATATTTCTTTTTCTAAAATTGAGATAACTTAAAAAATCAGAAAAGTAACTAAATTGAATTAATCATTTTCTCTAAAATTAAAACTTAAAGCTTTTGAAGAAATAAGTTCAGTTGCATTGAAAAGGCTTTCTCTAAATAAAAATCTCAAGCAAATTAAAGAAAAGAGCATGGAATCACCTATTTTTATCTTAAGTGCATGGAATCAACTAAATTTAATCTCCAATGCAAACTCAGACTTATAATCTGAATGCATTCAATCAAGCTATAATTGGAATCTATCTCAAGATTAACTTAATCTAATCTCTCAATTATTTCAATTATCCTAAATTGTGCTTTTTCTTGAATAATGTCAACCGCTCATTGCTAATCAATCTTGCTCGTTTGTCTCTCTTTTGAGTCTCTATAAATTCAACCTTTATCTCTCATTCAAAACACCCTGGAGATTTATTGTTATTATGCAGTTTTTGCTTTGGAGTCATTGAAGATATTGTTCTTTGAGATTATTGCATCTTAGTTTAGCTTTTTGCATATTTAGTTTAATCATGATTGCTTTATTTCATATATCTTAATCTTGCATATCTATCTTAATATTCATTCATCTAGCTTATCTTGCATCCATTTAGCTTATTCTTGTGCTCTTATAGATTAAATCCTTCGTCTTGGTGTAGTCTAGTCACTGGTATTGCTTATACAAATATGAGAGCAAGTCTATACTCGCATATTTTAGAAGGAAATAGGTCGATTTGTTATGGTTTTTATATTCATGATTATATTTGTCTAACCATGCATGCAATGACTTAATTGAAGTGTTGTGTCTTACAACTTGCAGATACTTATTCCACTTTTCACACACACAATAGATGATGAAGATAGTCTAATTGAGCTTGAAGCATTATTGGCCAAGCGGTTACCTAGAGGTAATGGTAAGTACAAAGGTAAATTACCATTGAAGTGTTTTGCATGTAACTAGATTGGACATATTGCTGCTAACTATCCAAATGGAGAGATAATGAGCAAAAACATGATAAGTATAGAAAGTATAAAGGCAAAGGTAAAAGAGATTGTCTCATTGCAGTGGATGGAGGAATTACAGATGAAGTATCTAAGGAAGATGCAAATGAGGACATTGTCTTTGTTGCTACTAAAGAAGAGACATCATATCAAAAGGCATTGGTCTCTCACATGGATAGTTCTAATGACTGGATAATAGACAATGATTGTTCATAGCACATGACCAGTGACCGGTGTAAGTTTCTTAATTTGAGGGAATTTGATGGAGGTGTTGTCAGATTTGTGAATGACTCACCCTGCATGGTGAAAGGAAAGGGATCCATCTCTCTGAATGGTAAAAGCAGCATAGATGATGTCTACTGGGTTGAAGGTCTAAAACACAATCTTTTGAGTGTTGCTCAACTCTATGACAAAGGTTACCCACTGGAATTCAAGAATGGAGTCTGCAAGATTTATGGAAGAAAAGGTGAACTAATTGCATCCAGAAAAAAGAGTAGAGGTAACTTGTTTCATTAAAACTCTAAAGTCAATAATTGTTTAATTGCAAAGGTTGAAGATAGTTGGATTTGGCATCGAAGATTCTATCATATAAATTTTGATAACATTGTAAGAGTCAGTAAGTCCAAATCAGTAAGAGGTTTGGTACAGTTGGACAAACTGGTGAATGCTTTGTGCAAGGAATGTCAGTTAGGGAAAATTCCATCCTCAACCTTCAAGAGAAAATCTTTCTTAGTTGAAAATTTTCTAGATTTGGTTCATATTGACCTTTGTGGACCAATGAGGACTAGGAGTATTCAATGTGATCAATACTTCATGATTTTTACCGATGATTGCTCAAGGATGATGTGGGTCACATTCTTGAAAGACAAGACATAAGCTTTTAGCAAGTTTAAGGAATTTAGAGCCTTAGTTGAAAATGAAAGTGGAAATAAGATAAAGTGCTTAAGAACTAATCAAGGTGGTGAATTTACTTCAGAGGAATTCACTAGATATTGTGAAGACAATGGAATCAAGAGGCATCTTTCTGCACCTAGAACATCACAATAGAATGGTATAGCACAAAGGAACAACCGATCAGTTTTTGAAGCTTCTAGGACTATGCTAATTCATGGAGGTGTAGCTAAGACATTCTGGAGAGAAGTTGTCAGTACAACTGTTTATACAATGAACCAGATACTAGTTAAAAGAGGTAAGGACAAAACCTCTTATGAGTACTAGTATGGTAGATCACCTAATGTTAGTTACTTTAAAAATTTTGGTAGTAGATGTTTTATCAAAAGAGGTGATTATATTGGTAAGTTTGATGCCAAGAGTGATGAATGCATATTTCTTGGTTACTCCACCAAGAGAAAAGCTTACAAGTGTTACAACAACTAGACTAAGAAGATCATTGAAAGTGTAAATGTTCGAGTTGATGAATTTCCCAAGAAATAAGAAGGAACCAACAAAGAGAAGGAAGAAGAAGAACCTTACACACTATTTTTGGAACTGGAACCAACGAAGCCAAAAGTTGGAGAAAAAAACACTGAAGTCCTAGTTCAACCGTAACAGGAAACTCCAATAGAAGATGAAGAAAGTGAAGAAGAAGAACTTGAAAAGAAAGATCATGTTATTCCAAGGTATGTGAGACTCAATCATAGCCCCGATCAGATTATTGGAGACATGAATGCAAGTATGCTAACTAGAAGATAGGAAGAGAGAACTCTTGTATGATCTCCACCTTTGAGCCTGGAACTGCAAAAGAAGCCTTTGGAGATGAAAATTGGATCAAGGCAATGGAAGAAGAACTTGACCAGATAGAGAAGAAGGATACTTGGTCACTAGTACCTAGACTAGAGAACAAGAATGTAATAGGTACAAAATGGGTAATTAGAAATAAATTGAATGAAGATGGAGTAGTGGTCAGGAATAAAGCCAGACTGGTATGCAAATGATATGCACAAGAAGAAGGTGAAGACTATGGTGAGACATTTGAACCAGTTGCAAGATTGGAAGGAGTAAAGACTCTACTTGCATTTTCAGCATATAGAGGATTCAAAGTATATTAGATAGATGTGAAATCAGCATTCCTAAATGGAATATTGGAAGAGGAAGTCTACATTGAATAGCTAGATGGTTATGCTTTAACTATAGAAAAGGATATGGTGTGCAAATTACATAAGGCATTATATGGATTGAAGCAAGCACCTAAACCATGGTATGAAAGAATTCACTCTCGCTTGGCGAAGATAGGTTTTCAAAGAACTAGTGAAGACAATAACATATATCTCAAGTCAGAAGGAGATAAGATACTGGTAAGTGAGGTATTTGTGGATGATATCATTTTTGGAGGAAATGATGATATGTGTCATGATTTTTCTAATGAAATAAAGAATGAGCTTGAGATGTCACTAGTAGGTGAGATAAAAAAATTCATAGGTCTGCAAATCCAATAGATGAAGGAAGATATTTTCATCACATAGTCCAAATATGTGAAGGAAGTGTTAAGAACTTTTGGAATGGGAGATTGTAAACCAGTTGGAACACCAATGGTTATAGGCTATAAATTATCTAAGGAAGATGATTTTGCATCAATTGATGAAAAGGAGTATAGGTCAATGATAGGTAAACTACATTATGTTGTCCATAGCAGACTAGACATTGCTCATGTAGTAGGATTGGTTGCCAGATTTCAGAAGAGCTTGAAGGAGACACACATGGTTGCAGCCAAAAGAATTTTTAGGTATCTGAAAGGCACAATTGATTATGGATTATGGTATCCATATGTAGGTAACTTTGATTTAAAGGTCTATATAGATGCAGATTGGGCAGGCAATGTTGATGACAAGAAGAGTACAACCAGAGGAGCCTTTTATCTTGGAGGCAGACTGGTGTCTTGGAGCAGCAAGAAATAGAGTTGTATCTCTCAATCAACCGTGAAAGCTGAATATGTTGCAGCATATATGAATTGTACCCAAGCAATTTGGATGAAACACATTTTGGAAGGTTTCAAGCTGAAGATATCAGAATTGGTAAGGATTTTTTGTAATAACACCAGTGCAATAAACATTTCTAAGAACCCGGTGTTGCATGCTAGGGCAAAGCATATTGAGCTTAAGTATCATTTCCTAAGAGAGAAAGTGCAAAGTAAAGATGTGTCACTGGAGCATGTATCTACTAAAGAACAACTAGCTGATATCTTTACTAAACCTTTGTCTAAGGCTACTTTTGAGTATCTTAGAGGTAAGTTAGGGGTTGTACCCCTACATGAAGTCAATTAAGCAGATGTGGAAGAAATCAGTCTTGAAGCCTATTGAAAATCTTGAAGAAGGATTGGTGTAGAGTGGAGCTACTCCACAAGGGGAGCAACTAGTTTCAGATTGGCGAAGCATGAAACTATATGGTTAACCTTCACTTTGGAATTGTTGTCAAAGGGGGAGAATAACTGTATATGATTGATATCTAGTTAGGAGTTGAAGACATGAAGATATAGTTGAAGGAGAGTCTATGAGTGGAAAAATGTAAACCAGGATTCCTCTACATGTGTATGTGCTTTATTCTCAATCATCACAATCAAATGGGTATTGATATTTGTATTACCATCAATGCCAAAGGGGGAGATTGTTGGCATTGCATGAAGTATAGTGTTGTCATTGATATCAATAGTAACCGGTAATGAAGATGTATTGCAATTGGTAATGATGCAATAATGCAACCAGTAGTAAAGAAGTGAAGGAAACCGATATTGGTATTATTATTCAAGTAGAGTGATCAACCGGTAACCCTAACCAATTGATAAGAAGAACCTTAATCGATGGAGCTTGGAGAATTGGTTGTGATGATCTATGACCGAATGGTGATCGGAGATGAAGATGCCATGTATTCATGACGCACGTGATGAGTTTCAAAGTGGATTTGGCGCATGAAGATAACTATTTATCTTGGGAATGATCAAAATCATAACATGAAAATGCATGATGAGTTATAGGATCCAATGTGTGATGATCCAAGAGTGGTTCAAGTCTTCTAGAACAATGTGTAGTTGATTGCTATGTAATCTAATAGTCATGATTGAACCGATATGTTTGTAATCTCTATGAGATTTGTAGTTTTTGTGATGTGTTACCGACCTATCGTATTTGTTTTTAAGGTCGATGATTTATTCTAATATTGTGTTGGCAAATTTGGTTAAGGGTGATTGTTGCTGAACCAGAAGGTGTGTTTGCAAAATATTGTGAATATAGATAGGAGTAGAATAGGATTTGATTAAGCAAGGTAGTGCTATTTCCAGATCAGCAAAGAACCTATTGTTCTCTAACCATCACAACAGTTAAATCCCCTAACCAGGTAAGCTTTAACATGCTTCATGTTGAAATCCTCTAACAAGGTGATCCATTAGCTTGGATTTGAAATCCTCCAGGGTATTGCCTTTAACATGGTATTGTAGTCAATCCCTTAACCGGGTGGTCCTTAACCGGATCTATTCTTAACAAGACATTATTTTATATTCTTCTAACAAGGCTTGGCTCCTAACATGGCGAACTTCAAAAGAGTTTAGAATAATTGTGGGTATTCATCCCCGCTATGGTTTTTCCCATTTGGGTTTCTATGTGAAAAATCATTGTGTCAAGTGGTGAATGATTTTGTGGATGTGTTTTCGATATGGTTGATATGAATAACTGGTAAAGTCACTTAGATATGTTTAGATAATCGGAAATGATCTGAAATGATTTATTACTGATATTAGTGAAGTGGTTTAATTTTTTGGTTAAACGGTATTTGAGTTTCAAATTTGTTACATTGTATCATTGATTTTTTGGTCAACCAATAAAGTTTGATAGTGCAGTTGCAGTTTTGGATATAGTGACTAAACCGGTTAAGTTTAGTGATTGGATTCTAAGTTGAAAGTTTGTTTGGTGAAAGTTTAGTTTATTTTCTATCTATTGAATCACCCCCCCTCTCACTAGTTGACCGGATCCTTATAGTTTCATCATATTATCAATCTCCAATCTAGATCTATTGATAATCTTGCATTTACCATCCTTAAATTGCAAATGAAATCCTCTATCCACAATTTGACCTATACTTAAAAGGTTATGCCTTAAGCCTTCAACATAATAAACATTATCAGTATTAGTCTTACTATCCAAGGATATTGTTCCTTTGCCTTTGATCCTACATGCCTGGTTGTCTCCAAATCTGACTAGTCTGCCACCAAATTCTTACAGAGTTAAGAACTTCCTCTTATCACCAGTCATGTGATGTGAGCATGCACTATCTATAACCCATTCATCCTTTTGTTCAATTTTAGTAGCTAAAGCCTTCTCCTTAGTATGAGTAGCTTCAATAATAGATTCCGGAGAATCATCCTTGATAGCAATAAAGACCTAATCTTTACTGGAGCTTCCATTACCAGATCCACTTATAGGTTCATCATTATCATCAGTAATACCAAGATCATCATCACCAATATAATAACATGATTTATCTATATTCCTTCTAAATCTATGTTTACTCTGATATTCTGGATTAGGCTTATAACTCCTCATAAATCTTTCTTGATTCCTAGTAGCTCTCTCAAGACATGTAGAAACAAAATGACCAATCTTATTGCATGAAAAACATTTAAAAGGGACGTTTCCTTCATACTTACTTCTAGCCAGTCCTTTAGGGATTCTTCTAGCAATTAGAGCTTTCAACTCTTCAAGTTCTCTATCTTCTCTCTTAATGTCTTCCAAATCTTTAGCATACAATTCCTTCCAATCTACCTTCTTCTCACCAAAGGAAGATTCTTTAAATGTAGTCTCTGTTTTAGTAGCACTCTGATCTCCAAGTTCCTCAAGCTCAAAAGTAGTCAATTTCACAAGTAATGTGTCTCTAGTAATAGGGATACTTGACATTGTCCGAAGTTCATTAATTGCAGTAGCCTTAATCTTGTAAGCTAGAGGTAGACCTCTCAGAATCTTTGACACAACCTCATCCTCACTAACTGATCTGCTACAACATTTGATTCCCATGACAATTTCATTCACTGTATCCATGAAAGAACTAATCTTCTCATCTTCTTCCATCTTCAAAGTTTCATATCTTACCCAAAAGCCTTCGTGTTTTGGACTCTTTACTTCTTGGTCACCTTCATAAAGAGTTTTAAGCTTTATCTAGATCTGCTTTGCATTCTCCAACTCTATGACATTTAATAGATTTTCATCATATAGGGCACTCAACAATGCTTCTTTCGCTCTAATATCATTTTCAGCTCTCTTTTGTTCATCAGTGGGTGTTGATATTATAGAATTAGGATCATGAGGTATATACCCTTTCTCCACTATCTCCCAAACATCAGCTCCAAGACATCTCAGATGAATCTTCATTCACTCCTTCCATATCTTATAATTTATGCCATCAAATCTAGGATTCCTTTTGGTAGGGATTAAATGTGGAACTAGATGCAGATGCCATTGGATCTCCTCAAGCGGTTAAGATTTTACAAGGAGGACCTTGCTCTGATACCAATTCTTAGATAGATATGATACCGAGAGTAAACTAAGAGGGGGGGTGAATTAGTTTACTATCAGAAATCAAAACTATTGTAGATTAAAACCTTTAAATTGGAGCACAAAGAAACCAACACAATGAAACATAAAACATGAAAGCACAATACACAAAACAACAATATTTTGATGTGGAAAACCTAGTAAATGGATAAACCATGGTGGGAAACTCTACCCATAATTAGATAATACTTCTACAATAGTATGTGAAATAATTAGAATGGGGATTGCACTTTCAATTAGGCCAATAGCCTAGAGTTCACTGCCCATCACAAAAGAGAAGTCTCACTGACTTACAAAGCATCAAACTACAATCTAGAAAGAATGAATTGTGAAAGTAGTATCTCTTAATGCTTGATACAGTTCCAGTTAAGCACATATGTCTGTCCTGCAACACTAAAACCTTTCGCTGAATGATATAAAAATGTTTGCACATAAACCTTCCTCTAATAATGTAGACATAACCATCGATCCCAAATACCATATCCAATTACATGAATAAGTCACCTATAAATACATATCAACATTATTGACAAGGTCAGCTAAACCCTAGACCCATAAACCCATAATTACAAAAATTACATTACACGATATAACCAGACCAATATTATGATTTACATTACATAGCATGGACCTAAAAAAAATTCCCAAACAATTATATTTGCCACAAATCATGCTAAGACCAATCACCAAAATGTTTCACAAACTGATAGAAACCCTCAGAGAAATAACACAAAAAGTCGAACCGGATCCAAATAGGACCACCATAACAGCATGCTAGCCAATGCAAAGCCACCAAACAATTAGGACACGATGAAGAAGAACCTTCAGCATGCTTGAAACTGTTTCCATAAGCCGGTCCAAAATCATCTAACCAAATCATCAAATATCGCTAACCAATAAAGCTAACTGGTACCAGGAAATACTAACTGGGAACATAAGCGATAGATACCAGAGCACCAAATCATGAACCAATAGAATATGGCAAGCATATAACTATCCCAAATAAGTATCCAAAAACTAAAACCAAGGATCTGATCCGGTCGCAACCAAAACCAAGATAAACACCTAATCTAATCAGGATAGGTCCAACCGGGATAGTAGAACCATATCCAACCGGGATACAGTGTTGACATCAATGACAACACTTAACCAAATCCAACATATTGCCAACAGTTGTATTGTGATGGAGTAACATTTTTGTATGTAGGTGGAGTTTGAGAATAAGTAGTTGGAACACTATGATATGTAGGTATGGGAGATAATTGGGTCACAAATGGAAGACTCATAGAAGGAGGTATAAAATAATTTTGATTAACAAGGTTTCCCCCTTCACTAACATGTGTAGGATTAATATTTTGTGTGGAAGTAGTCATGATAGAAGATGTGAATGTAGGCACACTAGGCAAGGATGTAGGCATATGAATGGAATGATTGACTTGACTAGTGGTTTGAGTGTAACCAAGTACTTCAACACACCTTTTTATAGGCATTATATTAGTGCCAATAATATGAGAAAAGCCACGTAACAAATTGACACCAATTTGACCACTTTGCACCATTCTTTTTAATCCTTCAATCAATGGGATTGCCTCACTTTCTAGGTATTGTTGACTCATCCATTGTTGAAGATTTTCAAATTCATTGTCAATCTCGCCAATTGATCAACGGTAACCTAGTTAGTGATTCATCCATATCTTGAGAATTTTAAAAAGAATGAGGATAAATGATATCATTTGTTGGGTTAGAGGAACCACCAACATTCTCATAAAATAAGCTATCCAAATTAGGCTCCATATCCTTAGTATAAACCTTGGGAAGAATTGATTCTACAACTTGTTCTCACATAAATATTGTAGGTGGGGCTAATGGTAACAAAAAACATGCACAAAGGAGAGAAATTTGAATTTTAAATTAAAATTTATGATTAAACAATGCAAAATTTTATAAAAAATGATTGATTAACCAATTAATTGAACAATTTAATTTGTGAATTTGAAAAATAAATGCCTCTAAATCATAGCATAACATATCATAAAGATCAAATTTGAAAATAGATTTGAATATGCAACCCACAAGTAAATTTTAGAATTATAAATTAGGGTTTTTGTGAATTTAACTAAATTTGTGTAATTCAATTGAAAATTAGATCTGTGAGTGAAAATTTTATTTTTAAATTGCATTCCTAATCAGATCTGAAATAATTAATCCAAATTAAGCAACCCACAAGTTTAAATTTAGAATTAAAAATTAGGGGTTTTGCAATTTTAACCTCTAAATTTATGTAATTCAATTGAAAATTAAACTTGTAAATATAACTTTGAATTTGAAAATAATTAGGTATGAGAATATAAATTAGAAATTAACATGTAAGATGTCAGATTCACCAAAATGTAATAGGGAAAAATTAGGGTTTCCACCATTACATGTAATAAAACTACTAATTTTTTCTTAGGGACCATCACATTAGGGAAAGATGAAATTTGATAGATCTAGAATTCTGATAAGATTCTAGTGTTTTTAGATCAATCTCTTCTTTCCATTTAAGTTGAATTGATTTAATTAAAGATATTGAAATTAGGGTAATGTGTGTAAATTGAAGCAAATATGCATCAACAATGAGCTACATTCATCAAACGAAGCCATGAACTTGAATCCGAGCAATAGATGAATGTTTAGATCTATTCCCAAAAGGTTGACCTAAATTTTTGAGACTGTGGTAGTGGTCATCTGGGTCCTTTGAAATTTTCATCATCCAAAAGGGAACTTGTTCATCTTTGTGAATAATGTCAATCCTAAAAATTGCAGCTTTGTACCTGTTTCATACGCATAGTAGACAAGTGAAAATGGTTGGGAATAGGGGTTTGCCTTAGGTCAAAGCCTAGTTTTGGAATTAAACATGAAATATAATTGAAATGTAAATGAAGTATTGTAATGGAAATGCTTTCCTTTTGAGGGAAACTCTAATTTTTTTTTGAAACACTAATGATATACATTTTTATGAAGTTTTGTTTGTCTTCATAAGGAATTAGGGTTTCATGTAGATAGCCTTCATAAAACATAAAACATGAATGTCATATGTAATGTTTAAATATTTACTTTACTTCTTCTCTAATTCTCAAAAGAAGATTAATTGCTTGCTCACTTGAATTTTCTAGAGTGTAATTGAGATCTTGAATTTGAATTGTTAGGTAAAATGAGAGGGGTAGACCTCCTTTTATACATGCTAGTTAAAAAGAAAATTGAATTTTTGATATTGGACAACGCGGGATCTAGGTTCCCACTCAAATCATGTTACCATTATGAGGCCCCAAAATGGGCCCTTTTAGAGAGGACCTTGGTGCTGGGCACTCATGTCCTTGAGGACCAATGTGCTTAGAGGCCTGCATCTGGACATTAGGGTCCTGGGATCTTAGGGAAAGAAGTGTAGATCATAAAAAATTAAGCTTGATACAAGGTGTAAGAAGAATTAGGGCTTCAATTAGGCCTTTGGGGATGAATGCCAAGGTGAGGGCCCTAATGAGGAAAAATTGTAAGTGAGTACAATTTAGGACACTACACTATGTTATCTTCTTCAATCTCAAACCCCTTCATGAACTGCAGGATAGAAATTTGCAAGTTGATAGGGAAAACATGGTTTTGGCCATATACTAGGTAGTATTAAGAAGTTTCAATGGTATATTTGATCCTAGTTAAATGTACCCAAAAGTCATATTTTTGCTGGTTGTGCTAATCCTTAGGGTTATTTTCCAACAATATTTTTATTACATCTAGTAAATTCTTATTTGTGGACTTTGCCACCCCATTCCCCTAAGGGTAGTAATTGAAAGAAAACTTTAAATTGACCTTAAATTGATAAAGCCCATTGCATCAATTGGGAAAAAGAAAAAGCAGGCCCATTGTCACACACCTGGGCAAATGACATACCAAACCTGGTCATGATGTTATCTTTGAGAAATTTGATGACCATTTTTGTGGTACAATTTTTACAAGCTATGGTTTTTTTCTAGAACATGCAGTATTTAGTTGTCATGAATATGATTTTTTTACCTACAGAAGAGTGTGGGTTAATGAACAATGGAATCCAATGCCCATTGGGTGAATGGTCTTACCTCATAAACTGGTTGGAGAGGCATTGCGGGGTTGCACTCTCATGTGGTCGTTGTTTGTCAAGTATGATAACGTTGGCATGATTATGCACATCTTTAAAATTTAGGGCCAATAATAACTTACCTTTAGAATTTGGTGTGTTGTATCATCCACTGACCCATGCCCATTCTTGTACTTTCCATGGAACTCATTTATAGTTATTTTTGCTTCATCATGGTTTAAGTATCTAAGATAGATACCTTCAAAATTATAATGGAACAGGGTCCCATTATTGATAATATTATTGCCAATTTTCAATCAGATTGATCTCCTTTACTGGGTATTAAGACCCTCCAAACATTTGTTGTTCAATAGGATGGTTATTAGGTCTACATGCCATGGATCCTGGGTGAATGATTCTATGGTTTCTTGCTAACAATTATTATTAGGACCAGTCTCCACCATTGTCTGAGATAACCCTTGGCCGTTGACTAGCCTCATAAGCTGCCTTTCTAGGTTGAATTCTTGGAGAATAGTCATCCATTTTGCCCATCTTTTGCCAAGTTTATTTTGCATAACCAAGGATTTAATAACTTGATTAGGAAATATGCTATAAACTTTACTCCGAAGGGTGTAATGTCTGTGCTTCTTGACTACCCTTACAAGCGTGAAGGCCTAATTTTATAATGTTGAATATTTGACTTTGGCATTTTTGAAAGGAGAGATCATGAATGAAATTGTCTTCTCATCCCATTTTTTCTGTGTGAAAATGGCCATGCATGAGTGCAAAGAGGAAAAGGAGTAAATATAGAATGACAGTGTAATCAGGGTTGGCCAATACTGGTGCTTCAATAAGAGATCACTTGATCTAGGCAAATGCATATTTAGCCTCCTGAGTCATGTAATGCCTACCAAGAAACCTTAGAGAATAAATCCAACTAACATCCTAACTAACATTTGAGAGATATTTTTTTTTTAAAGATATTCAAAATCACATTAAAAAACTAAAGAAATTGCATATAACCTATTAAAATGATTACATAGCATTAAGCACACGTGGAAGCAAACTCATAATTTCTAAGTTGCATCCCCTAGGGTATCCTAACGACATTACTAAAATGAAACAATTGAATAGATGTGTAACAGTTATAATGATACATGATAAATCCCCTACTTAAACTAATGCCTTTTCATTAAACATAACATAAGGAAGTATTTAATTTACCATAGAATTATATTTATGAAATATAACATATATAACACTTCTAAGACATTAAATCCAATTAAATTTACAATTATCAAATGTTCCTAAGTTACTAAACCTAGCATACATCCCTAGATTATAGCCAATACCCAAACCACATAGAAAGAATCACATGAATCATCATTACATTAAATATTACATCTGAGACATGGTATACATTAGAGATATAAGTCAACCATTACAAATAGAATATCATGATACACTGACTACATGAATGATATCCAAATTACATAATTCAAAGATATTTCTTTTACATATATCAAAGATCACGTTAACACCATGAATCCATAGCACCAAAACTATAGAGAAGTAGAAGCATCCATCATGCAGATGACATCAATCATGAATCCCAATGGAAGAAGGCATCAACCACCCAGCCCTGTGGAACCAAAAAGGTTCACCCCCCATCCTCCAAATAATGACATAAGTGTTAGACAACTCAGATAACCATAGGAAAACTGAGAGGGGGGTGAATCAATTGTCATCGGATTATAGAACTTTAAACATTCAAAACCTTACTACTAGAACACATAAAATCAATATTAAAATACATAAACCCAATACCGGAAGGACTAAAATAGCAATTAAACATAAACATAAATCACATAACATTTACCATCCATCCAGAACACATGACACAAAGATTTGTACGTGGAAAACCCGGTAAAGGGAAAAAACACGGTGGAAAGCCTACCCATAGTCAGATAATACTTCTATAGTAAGTATGTGATTACAATAAGAGGGGAATGCACATGCAGGAAGACAAATAACCTAGTGTGCATTGCTCATCACAAAAAGGAGCCTCACTGACTACAAAACAAATCCACACTACAATTCAGAATGAAGATTGAATTGCAAAGATAGCATCTCCTATGCTTGAGTACAGTTCTGGTTAAGCTCAATACCAGAGGTCTAAAAAATCTTCCACAAACCCAATTTGATCACCTGTGATTGACCAAACCTACTACATATGATTACAACATTATTCACATACAGATGATCCCATAACATTTTCCTATGATTTACAAAGAGATCTTACATCATATTTATACCAACCTAGGACCTAAATAATTAGGTGGGCCACCAAAAGGATAATACAATGAATTCATATCATCAACCCACAATCCAATGATCAACCAAGTCGTCTTAGGCCAAAAAATGTAAAACAATCATTAAATCCCACCGGTAACACATCAAGAACATCCTCCAACACGTTACATAAACCAGTCCATAACCTAGATAACACCAGACCTAAAATAGGTCACCATAAACCAAATCCAACACCACCGATCAATAGGAACATGAACAAGATAACCAACAACATCCCGAAAGCCATCTAGAATCCTCACCAACACCACTTATCATGTGCATCAAAAGATCTTCAACAAAGCTCTGCCAGTAAAACCCTTACCGGTGACCAAAAGGCTTACTAGAACAAATGATAGCTCCTGAGTCATCAAATCCTAAACCAATTGATTGTGATACACATTTGAATAGCATGAATGATAGATCCAAATCAATTCCACAAACCAAATAATATCAGATCAATATCATAAATCAACCACTTTACTGGAACCAACTGGAAACTGGTAAACAACCAAAATAGTTGATGTTGACATCAATGACAAAACATCAATGCTACACATAATCAATTCCTCCAAATTTCCAACAATATCCCCCTTTGGAATTGATGGCAACACTAGATGTGAAAAATATCCAAGTGCCAAGATATTCCAAACAAGTCTCCCCCTATGGAAGACAACCAAAATTCTCCCTCAAAAAGATATAGCAGTGAAGCTCTGAACCAAACTCCCCTAATGAGTATATCTCTGTTAAGCTCTGATCTCTCCCCCTTTGACTGATATTTTGTTAAGCTCTTTTTTTCACATATATCTCTCCCCCTTTGACATCAATGCCAGAAGTCTAACATAAATATTAAAGAAAAATCATAAATCCTCTGATTCTAACAGCTGGCCACTCCCCCTGAGTAGTAGCACCACCACATCAATCAAGAATAAGCAATAGCTCTGATAAATGCACACCAGACTGATGCCAATCAACATCACTCATGTCTCTACCAGAGGGGCATAAACCCCCAATCTATCTCTGAAGTACTCAAATGATTCTTTAGGCAAAGGATTAGTGAAGATGTCTACAATATTCTCTTAGTGTTCACATAAACCAGTCTGACTTCATTTGCTTCCACCTTCTCCTTTAAAAAGTTATACTTGATAGATATGTTCTTTATCTTAAAATGAAATACCAGATTATTTGATATATCAATAGTAGCAGAGTTATCACAATGAATAACTACCAGTTCATTACAATCCACCTTTATATCCTTAAACATTTGCTTCATCCATAGAAATTGTGTACAGTTAGTAGCAGCAACAACATATTCAACTTCAACAGCAGATAAAGAGGTGAATGACTTCTTTTTTCTGATCCATAAAACAAGTTTCTTTCCAAGAAAGAAAGCTCCATCGGATGTGCTCTTCCGGTCATCAACATCTCCTACCCAATCTTCATCTATATATGCACATAATGTAAAGTCATGATTTTTAGGATACCACAAACCATATTCAGTTGTTCCTTGCAAAAACCTAAAAATCCTTTTGACCATACTCTCATGATTTTCTCTAGGATCACTTTGATATCTTCATACAATACAAACTGCATTCATTATATCTGGTCTACTCTAAGTCAGATATAACAAACCTCCAATCATAGACTTGTACCTTGTAGGATTTACCGGTGCAGATACATCTTTCTTTGTTAATTTCTCACTTGTAACCATCAGAGTACTAATCGGTTTAGAATTTTCCAAACCAAATTTCTTCAATAGCTCTCTAGCATACTTAGTTTGACAGATGAAAATACCTTTATCAATTTGAGTAATCTGCAAACCTAAGAAAAAATTCATCTCCTCAATCATAGACATCTCAAATTCATTCTTCATATTGTTAGAGAATTCCATGCACAACTTATCTTCACCTCCAAAAATGATATCATCAGCATTACCTTTAGTGAAATCAAGCTTCAAAAGATATTTATCTAATCTTGTGTTCCAAGTTCTAGGGGATTGTTTCAATCCATATAAAGCTTTCTTTAACCTGCAAACCATGTTTTTATCATCTGAAAGTGAAAATCCATCAGGTTGCTCAAGATAAAATTCCTCTTCAAGATCTCCATTTAGAAATGCACAATTAACATCCATCTGATAAACCTTGTAGTTCTTATGTATAGCATAAGCAAGAAATAATCTCACAACTTCAATCCTAGCTACCGGTGCAAAGGTTTCACCATAATCAATTCCTTCCTTCTGAGAATATACTTTACAAACCAATCTATCTTTATTCCTCACAAATTATCCATCTTCATTCAATTTATTACTAAAAACTCATTTAGTTCTAATAACATTCTTATTTTTAGGTTGGGGAACTAAAGTCCATGTGTTATTATTTTCTATCTGATCCAATTTTTCTTCCATAGCTTTGATCCAATATTCATCTTTACAAGATTCAATTACTAAAGTCAGTTCAATTTGAGAAATAAAACATACCTCATCAGCTGCCAACCTTCTTCTTTGTTGGCATTGAGTTGTCATTGATGTCAAATAGTATTGCAGACTATCGGTAGTATGTGTTAACGAAGTATGAAGAAGATTGAACTGGCATAAAGAAGAGAAGTACGATTATGTGTTAATAGATGATACCACCGGTATGAGGTGAAATGCAGGAGTAAGTTGGTACGCTTGAGTATTAACCGGTAAGGCATAAATCAATATGATGGTTGGATGTTTGTTTGTAATGAAGAGGTGGAATGTTAGATGAATCACAACAACACACAGTGAGCTAAACTGAATGAATGACATGAAGACATACTAGAAGACAAGATGAACTGTCAGTATGATGTGATGTTGGTAACAGTGGTTGCCCTGTGTATTAGGCATACTGGTAAAGGTTTGTACTGGTAGAATGGTTTGTACCGGTAGGGATGTTCAGGGTTGAACCAACTCTTTGTTGGTGAGTTGAATGTATGTCGATGTGTGTCATGGGGAGCTAAGGTGGAAAACATACAGAGGTTGATAAAATGTTCATCGACATGGCTGTCCATGCAGTTGGTGGTCATTAAATGATAAATCCAAAAATCGTGGGATATTATCTAACTGTTGCAGCTCAAGGAAGAATAGATGACAAAGAATGATCAGTCATTTGTTGACATGGTGATTGGGGCACAAAATTTGATTGCAAATTGACCTCCAGTTAGAAACAACTGGATGAAATAAGGTTGACCAAGATCAAGGCCGAAAAGAAGGGTATAGTTTGCTATTTTTAGAAAAGATGCATTGGATAAATGAAAACATGTACAGATGCATCTCCCCATAGAAGGTGAACAATCCAAGGTAGATCAAACAAGATTTGAGGCATATTTGGTCGAAAGAAATAAACCCTAACCGCCTAAAGTTTGAATTTGTTTTTGGCGGGAAAACTTGTTTTTAAATATACAAGTCTAAATCGATGAGACAGATACTGTAGAATGATTTATGATTATGCTTGTGAATGAAAGAGAGATAGAAAAGTTTGTTTAAGTTAAAAACAAGAAATCTTAAGTGACTATGTGTAGAGAAGAAACAGGTAGGGTGTGTGAACCAACAGAGAACAAACCGGAAGAGATAGAGCTTGAAAAGTGTGAGCAGGTGTGAAGTGAATCCAGTAGACAAAGGAAGAGAAGTTTCAATAGAGAAAGGATGAGAATAAAGGTAGTGTTGTAGTGCGTGTGAATATTTCATAGACCGGTAAGATTGAAGCTGGTAGAGAAGAGTATTGAAGGGATGCAAAACTTTATTTGCAACAAGGAATTTATTTTTGTATTTGAATCTTGATATTGTTTTCACTAGGTAGGTGCTTAGTGCAGGGGTTGTAACTCCTTCAGGTTGTAGCCTATAAATTGTTCAAGGGTTAGTACTCCTTTGAGTCAGTGCTCATAAATCAGAGGTTGGTGCTCCTTGGGTTGGTGCCCTAAAATTGTAATCAGATCAGTTATATTGTGAGGCTGGATTGGAGAAGAAGATCTTTAACAACTATTCTCACCGAGGTTTTTTCCCACATTGGGTTTTCCTCATATATCTATTGCTATGTGATGCATACTTGTGTATGAGTTAAATGTTATAGCAAATCCTTTCACACACTTAGTTTGGATAGTTTGGCTTACTAGTCAACACTTTGTTTGTTTCATAGAGTACCAGTATATCCCTGTTTGAAGAAAAAGTGTTAAATCATTGATTCACCCCCATCTCAGTGATCCATTGTGTCTAACAATTGGTATTAGAGCTTAGGTACCTTGTTTTGTTAAAGTATTCTCTAGCTTGGGTAGATCCTGTCAAGTGTTGATAATGACAAGAAATGAATCAGCCTCCTCAAAATCCCCTATGTTTGATGGTGTCAACTATGCCTTTTGGAGTAGAAGAATGGAAACCTATTTGTCCTCTCTAGGCTGTGATGTATGGATGTTGGTTGCGAATGGGTATATAGTTCCTAATAATCCCTCTACTGATCCAGATGCAAAGAAGGAATATGAGAATAATGCTAAAGATAAAAATTCTATTCTTAGTGGGTTATCTGATAATGAGTTTGTTAAGGTCATGCACTACTCATCTGCCAGAGCAACCTGGGATAAGTTACATAAAATATTTGTAGGTGATGCTAAAGTCAAGGAAGCCAAGCTATAGACATTGAGAGCACAATTTGAGGGTTTGAAGATGAGAGATGAAGAGAAGATTTCTGACTATCTCCAAAGGATTGATGAAACAACAAACACCATTATAGGGCTTGGAGAAGAAATAAATGATAAAGTGGTTGTGAAGAAAGTAGTTAGATCTCTCACATCTAAGTATGATATATAGGTTTCAACAATAGAAGAAGAAAAAGATCTGAAAATATTTACAATGGATGAGTTGTATGGTTCCCTAACTACTTATGAGATGATGACAGTAGGTACTGAGGTTGTGAAGAAAGAAGTTGCATTTAAAACATCAAGGAAAGGAAAAGAAGAGTCTGCCCAAGATGGAACCAGTGAAGACTTTGATGATATCATGGAAAACTTTGTCAAAAGACTCAAGACAGGTCTAGGCAAATACATAGGCAAATTGCCCTTGAAATGTTTCAACTGTGGAAAGATTGGACATTTTGTTGCAAAATATCCCTATGGTGACAAGAATGAAGATGATCAATCAAGTGGTAGTAGATCATATGGTAAGGATAGGAAGAATAATGTCTACTAGCATGGTAGAAGAGGTAACTGGAAGTAGAGCGGTCTTTACACACATGAAAATGATACCATAAATGAGGAGAGTGTCTCAGATGATTGTTGCAGTGAAGATAAAGTCAGAGAAAACCTTTTTATGGCCCAAGAGGTTCTAGTACTTGAAGAAGGAGAAGTAGACCTTGAAGAAGAGCTCATCAATGCCTTGGAAGAACTAAAGAAAACAAGGAGAGATCTGAAGAAGGTGAAAAAGGCTGTAGCTGAAGAACAAGAGATGTTGGAGAAATATCTTGAAGAATCCAAGAAAACAATTGTAGATCTAAAACTTCAGTTGGAAGAAGCCAAGAGGATCTATGAAGTTACTAGTATCAGCTTGAGTAAAAAGGAGAAGAGCATCAAAACCTGGAAGAAGAAATTGTCAAGATCTAGAAGGAATTAGAGAAAAACAAGGAAGAGATGAAAGTGAGAAGCAAATATGAAGGCAACACAAAATCTTTAGATAAGATGTTGAGGAAACAAAAGAAATCTAAAGACACCGGTGGCTTATGATTTGAAAAGGGTCAAAGTTAAAATACAAAAGACACATCTGGTAAGGAGATACAGTTTATTTCTTCAAATGAAGGTGAAGAGAAGATATTCACAGTAAGCAAGGATACCGATAAGAAGACATATGCAAATGCTGTTAAGAACTACCACACATACCAATATACACAGTCAATGAACTTGAAGCCATACTTAATGCACTGACATGCAGATTCAAGGAGAAATGCAAGAGTTGATCATGAAGGATTCACCAAGGTTAGCAGCATGAAAGGAAGACCCCCTATGAGGTATTCATTTGTAGGACCAAGGCAATCTAACTGGTATGTTCCAAAATTTCATGATTATTGTCACCAGTGTAATAAGTTCGGTCATAGAATGGAAGATTGTAGGAAAATAAATGTCAACCCCAGTTTTGAGAGTAGAGACTCATTTGCTGCATTTCAAAGTACAAATGTCACATGTTATAATTGCCATGAGTTTGGTCATAAGAGTTATGAGTGTAGGATAAATGTGTAGATGTCCTACAAGAATTCTTTGGATACATCTTTCAATGCTAATGTAAAATGTTATAAGTGTCAAAATTTTGGTCACATAGCAAGGCATTGTAAGTTGAAAAACGACAAGAAAAAGAAAACAGTACCGGATCAAAAGATAGAGACTAAACTGGAACACTAGATGATAGAAGAGGAGAAGAAAGAAGAGAAACAGGTTTGGATAGAGAAGGAGAAGAACAAGATAGAGTCAAGCTTGACTGTGCAGACTTCTCTACATGCTGAAAGGAAGAATCTATGGGTAGTTGATAGTGGCTGCTCAAATCACATGACCAGAGACAAGAAAAAGTTTATCAAGCTTGATGATTGGAATAGTGGTTCTGTCCGATTTGGTGACAACTCCTCTATCAAGATTAAGGGTCGTGGTACATTGGATATTGATGGAAAGCTCAAGGCTCATGATGTCTACTATGTGGAAGGACTAAAGCATAATCTGGTAAGCATAAGTCAGATGTGTGACAAAGGGTACAAGTTCACATTTGACTCTACCGGTTGTCAGATAAGAAAGCAAAGTACCAGTCAGGTTGTAGCAGAAGAAAAAAGGACATATGGAAATGTCTACAATCTGAAGGAATGCTTCGAGTCCCAATGCATGATGGGATAGGTTGATGAAAGCTAGTTGTGGCACCAGAGATTAGGTCACATGAATTTTGATAGTTTGGTGAAGATAAGTAAAAACTGGTATGTGAGAAATATTCCACAAATAACTAAACCAACAAGTACTTTTTGTGATGAATGCATTAGAGGCAAGAAAATCAAAGTGAGCTACAAAAAATAGAGTTCAATACCTCAAGACCTCTGGAGTTAGTACATACAGATTTGTGTGGACTAACAAGGACAAGGGCTCTATCTAGTGTGAGATACTTCATGCTATTCATTAATGAATACTCAAGGATGACTTGGGTGACATTTTTGCATGAAAAATCATAGGAATTTGAAAGATTCAAGATCTTCAAAAGAATGATTGAAAATGATAGTGGACACTGGTTAAAGTGCCTAAGATCTAATCGGGGTGGAGAATATTCTTTAAATGAGTTTATTGACTATTGTGAGAAACATGGAATTCAGAGACAATATTCAGCAACAAGAGCACCACAGCAAAATGGTGTGGCAGAAAGGAAGAATAGGATAGTGAAGAAATGGCTAGAACAATGTTGAATGAAGCCAACATACCAGATATATACTGGAAGGAAGCAGGTCATATTGTTGTCTACACATTAAACTGGGTACAACTAAGAGTGAATAGTAGAATGACTCCCTATGAGTTATGGTATGACCAGAAACCATCACTCAAGCATTTCAGAGTGTTTGCAAGTAAGTGATTCATCAAAAGATATTGATGGATTAGGAAGTTTTCATTCTCAGAGTGATGAAGGAATTTTCTTGGGTTACTCAACCAATAGAAAATCCTACAAATGCTACAAAAAGAAATTGAGAAAAATGGTTGATAGTATAAATATGAGAATAGATGAAGACCTACATAAGAAAGAATCTGCACCAGTGCCTTATATTGAGGTTTCAGATGATGAGAATGAAGATCAATATAGCAATGGACCAGTAGAAGAAGCACCAAGAAAGAACTCCAACCGGTATGTGCAGATAAACCATCCGAAAGAATAGATCATATGAGATAAAAATGAAGGTGTGCATACCAGAAGGAGACTAGCCCAAAATGATGAGCAGGTAAATTTCTGCCTCATGATAGAACTTGAGCCCAAAACTTTTGATGAAGCTAGAAAAAGTGAGAAGTGAGTAGATACCATGGATGAAGAGCTGGAACAAATTGACAAAAATCAAACTTGGGAACTTGTTCCTAGACCGGCAAATAAGAATGCCATAGGCATCTAGTGGATCTACTAGAACAAGATGAATGAAGAAGGGAAGATAATCTGGCATAAAGCAAGGTTAGTTTCCAAAGGGTATGCTCAAGTGGAAGGTATAGACTTTGAAGAGACCTTTGCACCGGTTCCTAGGTTAGAGGCAATAAGAATGCTTTTAGTTTTCTCTACCTATAAATGATACAAGGTTTAGCAAATGGATGTCAAATCTATATTTATGAATGACAATATTGGAGAAGAGGTGTATATGGAACAACTGAAGGGTTATCTTTTACACAATGATGAGAGTTTTGTATGTCAATTGAAGAAAGCCTTGTATGGTTTGAAGTAGGCTCCCAGAGCATGGTATTCCTGGTTAGACAAATACTTGCAGGACCAAGGATTTCGAAAAGGGAATGCAGACAACAACTTGTATGTCAAGGTAAATGGAGATCACATGATCATAGTTGTTGTATATGTGGATGATATTATCTTTGGTGGAGACAAGGGAATCATGTGAAAAGAATTTGCATATCAGATGAAGATAGAATTTGAGATGTCCATGCTAGGTGAGTTGTCCTATTTTATTGGTTTGCAGATCTCACAATAGGAGAAAGGAATTTTCATCTCACAAACCAAGTATGCTAAAGACATGTTGAAGAAATTTCAAATGGAGGACAATAAACTGATAAGTACTCCCATGGTTACTAGTTGTAAGTTGAGAAAGCCAGACGAGTCATTAGAACTAGAGAAAACACTGTATAGGTCTATGATTGGTAGTCTGTTATATCTAATAGCATCTAGACTAGATATTGTACAAGTTGTTTTCATGGTTGCAAGAATCCAAGCTACTCCTAAACAGTCTCACTTAAATGTACCTAAGGGAATCATCAGGTATCTATAAGGAACTATCAGTTATGGTTTGTGGTATCCAAAGAGAGCAGACTTCTCTTTGTAGGCTTCTACTGATGCAAATTGGGCAGGAAGTATTGATGACCGAAAGAGTACAAGTGGAGTTACTTTCTACTTAGGAGACCAATTAGTGTCATAACACAACAAGAAGCAAGATTCAGTGTCATTATCTACTTCTAAGGCACAGTATATAGAAGCTGCTACATGTTGTTCACAATTATTGTGGATGAAACAGACTTCGAAGGACATTCAGGTGGAGATATCGAAACCTATTCCAATCCATTGTAATAAATCAAGTGAAATCAACATCTTGAAGAATCTAGTAATGCACACAAGAAGAAAACACATTACAATCAAGTATCACTTCTTGAGGGAGAAGGTGGCAGACAAGGAGGTCATAGTAGAATATGTTCCAATCGATGAGCAGATTACTAACATATATACCAAGCCACTTCCTTTGGGGTCCATTTGCATACTTGAGATAAAAAATGAGAGTTATCCCACCACCTGATAGCACTTAAATTTGTAGGGGAGATGTATGGTTCAGGGGGATTCAACAATGGTTACTATCTTATGAATCTTGAATCATGAAGCATGGACATAGGGGGAGAATGTGTCATACTGGATGAAGACAAGGGAGATATTATGGTTAGACTCTAGTAGTATATCTGGTGTCATACTAAGGTTCCCTTTTATATTGTTGTCAAAGGGGGAGAGAAACCGGAACAAAAAGTGCTGACATCAATTCCAAAGGGGGAGATTGTTGGGATTGAGTTGTCATTGATGTCAACCGGTATTACAGACTATTGGTAGTATATGTCAACCCGGAATGAAGAAGATTGAACCGGCATAAAAAAGAGAAGTATGATTATGTGTTAACAGATGATACCACTGGTATGACATGAAATGCAAGAGTAAGTTGGTATGCTTGAGTATTAACCGGTAAGGCATAAATCAATATGATGGTTGGATGTTTTTTTGTAATGAAGAGGTGGAATGTTAGATGAATCACAACAACACCCGGTGAGCTGAATTGAATGAATGACATGAAGACATACTGGAAGACAAGATGAATTGTTAGTATGATTTGATGCTAGTAATAGTGGTTGCCCTGTGTATTAGGCATACTGGTAAAGGTTTGTACCGGTAGAAGGTTTTGTATTGGTAGGGATGTTCATGGTTGAACCAAATCTTTTTCAGTGAGTTGAATGTATCTTGATGTGTGCCATGGGGAATTGAGGTGGCAAACATGTAGAGGTTGATAAAATGTTCATCAACATGGTTGTCCGTGCAGTTGGTGGTCATTAAATGATAAATCCAAAAATCATGGGATATTATCTGACTGTTGCATCTCAAGGAAGAATAGACGACAGAGAATGATCAGGAAAGTGTTGGCATGGTGATTAGCGCATGAAATCCAATTGTAGATTGACCTCCAGTTAGAAATAGCTGGATGAAATGAGGTCAACCAAGATCAAGGATGAAAAGAAGGGTATAGTTTGTTATTTTTAGAAAACATGCATTGGATAAATAAAAATGTGTATAGATGCATCTCCCCATAACAGGTGAATGATCCAAGGCAGATCAAACAAGATTTGATGTAGATTTGGTCGAAGAAAAGAAACCCTATCTGTAATACCCTAAAAATGGTCATCTAAACCATGAGCCCCAAATCTCGACAACATCACCAAGGTCCTAACCAAAGGCAATTAAATAAATCTTGAGCACACAATTAATTCTTTAATTCTTTAATAACTCAATATTAATTAAATATTTATTTAATTAATTAAATCATTCCAAGTAAATCATTTTTAAACAATTATATTATTTATTTGATTAAATATCCTAGCATATTTAATTAAATAAATCAATTTTCCATTAAATCTTCAAAAAAGGAAACAAATCAGGAAAGAGGAATTGGAAATTATGAGCACAAATCTTCAAAAATAGGAAATAAATCAAAAAAAGGAATTAATTGACAAAAAAAGAAATCAATTGGAGATAATCTTGAAAAAAACAAATTAAAAATTGATAGATGATCTCAAAGAAAGCAATTAAAACAATTAAATCTTAAAATTGAATGAAATAGAGAATAAATCTATTTTTCTTGATTTTATCTTAATTTTAGTTCAATTTCCTTTAAAACTGAGAAAAGCATCCAATCACATCAATTCACCTGGATTGTGCTTCCTCTTGGAAAATCTTGACCACTCATCATCATTTGATCTCAGCCTTTGGTTTCTTTATGAGTTTTCTATAAATTCAGGCCTTCATCTCTCATTCAGAAAATCTTGGAGAATATATTGTTATCATGTTGTTTTTGCTCTAGGTTCATTGATATTTGTGCATTGAGATATTGCATATTAGTTATTTCATATTTCATTAAATCATTTAGATCAATTATCTCATTTATTGCTTAAATCATGTTAGATTAATCTTGCATATCTAGCTTAAATCTTGCATCCATCTAGCATTAATATCATGCTCATATAGATTAAAATCCTTCGTCTTGGTGTAGTCTAGTCACTGGATTGCTTATACAAATCTGAGAACAATCTTATACTCGCATCTTTTAGAAGGCAATGGGTCGATTTGTTATGGTTTTTATTATTCATGTTTATATCTGATACAGGTCCACTTTTCACACACACACTATCCGCCTGAAGTTTGAATTTTTTTTTGGTGGGAAAACTTGTTTTTAAATATACAAGTCTAAATCAATGAGACGACTACTGCAGAATGATTTGTGATTATGCTTGTGAATGAAAGAGAGATATAAAAGATTGTTTAAGTGAAAAATAAGAAATCTTAACTGACTTTGTGCAGAAGGAGAAACTAGTAGGGTGTGTGAACTGACATAGAACAAATCGACAGAGACAAAACCTGAAAAGTGTGAGCAGGTTTGAAGTGAATCCAATAGACAGAGGAAGATAAGTCTCAACAGATCAGAGCAAGCATAAAGGCAGCGTTGCAGTGTGTGTGAAGATTTCATAGATCGGTAAGATTGAAACCAACAGAGAATAGTATTGAAGGGTTGCAAAACTTCATTTGCAACAGGGAATTTTTTTTTGTATTTGAATCTCGATATTGTTTTCACTAAGTAGGTGCTTAGTGTAGGGGTTGTAGCTCCTTTAGGTTGTAGCCTATAAATTGTTCAGGGGTTGGTGCTCCTTTGAGTCAATGCTCATAAATCAATGGTTAGTTCTCCTTGGGTTGGTGCCCTAAAATTGTAATCAGATCAGTTATATTGTGAGGCTAGATTGGAGCAAAAGATCTCCAACAACTATTCTCACTGAGGTTTTTTCCTATATTTGGTTTTCCTTGTATATCTATTGTTATGTGATGCATTCTTGTGTATGAGTTATTTTGATGTTATAGCAAATCCTTTCACACACTTAGTTTGCATAGTTTGTCTTATCAGTCAACACTCTATTTGTTTCATAGAGTAACAGTATCACTAATTCACCCCCCTCTTAGTGATCCATTAGGTCCAACATTCTTGTCATCACTCTTTTGTTTTTGTCTCCAATGATTTGTTCTTCTGAATGATTCAACCTTACATACCTAGGAGTCTTCTGATTTTTTTTTCCTCTGCCCTGATCTTTAGTTACTGTTGAATTTTCTGATACTGTCGGAGTAACTAGTTCAACATCCTATTCCGGTGCAGGTGCTATCAGTTTAGTTATGATCATTTTCACTGTCGGTTCTCTCATAAGTTATGATTTGACTTCTATTATGCTCATCCACCGACATTTGTGCTCTCCACAATTCTCTACAATCTTTTGTTATAACATCTATATGCTTTGCTTTCATTAGAATAACCAAGAAATATTCCTTCATCACATCTAGGATCAAAATTTCCAATGGAATCATCTCTTTTGATATAGCATTTACTACCAAAGATTCTAAAATACTTAACTGTTGGTGTATGACCAAACCATAACTCACAAGGTGTCTTACCGGTACCTCCTTTGATATGAACTTTGTTTAATGTGTATATCATCACACTTATAGCTTCTCTCTAGTAGACATAAGGTAGATTAGCTTCCATCATCATATTTCTAGTTGCATCCAAGATAGTTATGTTCTTCCTTTCCACAAATCCATTCTATTGAGGTGTCTGGGGTCTAGACAATTGTCTCCTTATCTCAGTCTTCTCACAATAGCTGTTAAATTCACCGAATGTGAATTCTCCACCCTGATCTGACCTTAAACATTTAATCTTCAATCCTTTCTCTATCTCAACTTTAGCTTTAAAGATTTTAAATTTTTTAAATGCTTCAGACTTCTCCCTTAGAAAAGTAACCCACATCTTTCTTGAATAGTCATTAATGTTTAGCATGAAATATCTATCACCCTGAAAACTTTTGATTCTAGTAGGACCACACAAATCAGTATGAATAAGAAAAAGAACAACATTATATTTGTCTTGTATACTCTTAAAATAAGTTATGATTTTCTTTCCCATTTGACATTCCTTACATACCAGATTATAGGGCTTTAGAATCTTAGGTATATCTCTAACTACCTTAGTAGAACTGATCTTCATAATGCAATCAAAATTTACATGACACAACCTCTTATTCCATAGCCAACTCTCATCAATTTGTGCAATCAAACATGTCTTCTCACCAAAGTTCAAACGAAAGATATTACCTTTAGTCTGTGTACCAGTTGCAATCTCCAATCCAGATCTATTGATAATCTTACATTTTCCATCCTTGAACTGTAACTGGAATCCCTTATCCACCAACTATCCTACACTCAAAATATTATGCCTTAAACCTTCAACATAATAAACATTATCATTTTTATGCTTACCATCCAATAATATTTTTCCTCTTCCCTTGATCATGCATGCTTTGCCATCTCCAAATCTAACCAGACCACCATCAAATTCTTGCATAGACAAAAATTTCCTTTTATCTCCAGTCACATGATGTGAACATCCATTGTCAATTACCCATTCATCCTTGTCTTCAATTTTATTAGCAAGGGCCTTCTCTTCAAGTACTGGATCATCTTCCTTGATAGCCAAAAATACCCATTCCTTTCCATTGCCGGATCCACTAGCTGAATCTTGTGTCGGTTCATCATCAAAATCAGTCACACCTTTCTCATCCACATAGTAACATGATTTGCCTTTGTTCTTCTTGCACTTATGCTTGTTCTGATAATCATGGTTAGGCCTAACATATCTTCAAGCTCTTCTTCAAATCTTGAATTTCTTTCAAGACATCTAGATGCAAAATGACCTATCTTATTACATGCAAAGCATTTAAAAGGTGACTTTCCTTCATACTAACTTCATGTTGGTCCTTTAGGTACTCTTCTAGCAAATAAGGCTTCAAGTTGCTCAAACTCTTCATCTTCTTTCTTCCTATCCTCTAGTTCCTTTGCATATAAATCTTTCCAATCACTCTTGATGGTACATGATGTAGATGCATGAAAAGCAGGTTCAAATTTTACAGCTCCAGAAGGTCCAAATTCCTTAATTTCAAAAGTTGATAACTTCCCAACAAAGCTATCCCTATTAACAGAGGTGTTTGCCATAGTTCTCACCTCATTAATTGTAGTGTCCTTCATCTTATAAGATGGTGGAAAAGCTCTTAGTACTTTATAAACTATTTCATCTTCACTCAGAGATCCACCACAACATTGAATTCCCAAAACAATCTCATTAACTCTCTCCATAAAAGTAGTAATCCTTTCATCTTATTCCATCTTCAGGCTCTCATACCTCACCTGGTAACCATAAGGTTTAGAAATTTTAACAATAGGGTCACCTTCATTCAGAGTCTCCAATTTTTCCCATATAGCCTTTGCAGTTGATTCATCAGTTAGTCCCATTATTTGCTGATCAGAAAGTGCACACAAAAGGGCTTCTCTATCTCTATAATAATTTTCAATCTCCTTATCCAGGCCCGTCAGAGGAGCATTTACAAGTGCCAAATTAAAATATGTTACACCTTTCTCATTGATCTCCCAAATTTCCTTTCCAAGACATCTTAGATGAGTCTCCATCTAAATCTTCCATACCCTATAATTTGTTCCATCAACCCTAGGAATTTCTCTCCGAAAAACAGCTGCAGATGTACTTGATAGAATTGAACTGCTAAATTCCATAGGATCTTCCTCAAGCAGTTAAGCTTCTGCAGAGAGGACCAAGCTCTGATACCAATTGTTAGACAACTCAGATAACCAGAGGACAAGTGAGAGGTGGGGTGAATCAGTTGTCATCACATTATAGAACTTTAAACATTCAAAACCTTATTATCGAAACACATAAAATCAATACCGAAATGCATAAAACAAATATTGGAATGCATAAAACAAATACCGGAATGACTGATATAAAAATTAAACATAAAGAGAAATAACATAATAGTTACCATCCTTCTAGAACACATGACACCATGATTTGTACATGGAAAACCTGGTAAAGAGAAAAACCTGTAGGATTTGAGAAATACAAATCCACAGAACCCAAAGAAACCTGCATGCAAGAAACCTGTCATAGAGAAAGAGAGAGAAAAAATACAAGAGTTTTGGCTCTGACAAAGTGAAAACATTTATTATCAGAGAAAAATGAATCAAGAGAATGACAATAATACAAGAGATCAATCCTTATAAAGGAGATCAACACCGAAAGGAAAACCTAACCCTAAGGTGAGAGCATTTAATAATTAAATATTAATTATTAAATGACTAATGTATGCATAAAGGGAAATCTTAAGAGGAGAGTAAAGTTAATTAATTACTTTACTCTAACACCCCCCCTTAAGATGAGCTACAATGCAGCTACAAACAATGCAGAAGAAAGCAAAGGAACTATAATGCAATAAAGGGTCCCAGCAACAAGGCCTGATCAGGTACCCGAATACAAGAAAATCTCTATAAAGTGGAGTAAAGGAGAAAAACCAGTGGGAAAAAACTCCTCTCCAAAAAGAGAATCATGCTGAAAAAGAAAACATGAAGGAAGGAAGGCCTCACTGAGACCCCCAAGGACAACTTCCTTCACCCCAAGCATGGAGCACAACTGAAGATAGCGTGGAGATGCCAAAGGTTTAGTGAAGATGTCAGCAACCTGCTCCTCTGTAGGAATGTACTCCAAGATGAGAGAACCATCCTGAATCAACTGCCTGATGAAGTGCATGTGGATTTCAATATGCTTTGTCTGCTGATGTTCCACTAGGTTGCGAGAAATATGAATGGCACTCTGATTGTTGCACCAAAGAGTAGTGGGACAATCTGGAGGAAACCCAAACTCTGTCATCAACTACCGAAGCCATAAAACCTCCTGATTGGCTAACACTGCTGCACGGTACTCAACCTTTGTAGAGGATAATGCAATAGCAGACTGCTTCTTGCAAGACCATGTAATAGGACCAGAACCAAGGCAAAAAATGAAGCCAGAAGTAGACTTCTGATCATTGACATCACCAGCCCAATCGGAGTCAGTGAAGCCAATGATGTGAGGGGATCCTGAAGTGTAGTGAATGCCATAATGAGTGGTGCCCCGAATGTACCTCAAAATACATTTGGTTTCTTGCCAATGGCTCTCATGAGGATCATGGGAGAACCGAGAGATAAGGCCAACCGCAAAGGAAAGATCAAGATGAGAATGTGTCAGGTACAACAAACTGCCAACCAACTGCTTGTATAAAGTGGGGTCTACTGAAGGAGTAGAGCAAGTGGAAGACAAAACAACACCTGACTGAAATGGAGTGGGGGCAGAATTGTAATCAAGCATGCCAAATCGATGAAGCATATCAAGAGCATACTTCTCTTGAATTATGGAAATCCCATCCGAAGACTGAATAACCTATAGACCTAGAAAGAAGTGCAAGAGACCAAGATCTGTCATCTCAAACTGCTCCATCAAAGCTCTCTGAACACTCTGAATCATGGAGGATGAGATACCTGTAATGATGAGATCATCTACATATAGCACACGAATCAAAAGAGCACCCTCCTGACATTGAATATACACTATGTGATCAGAATGATAGTGTGTGAAGTGAGAGGAAAGCAAAAAAGAGTCCATCTTCTCATACCAAGCCTGAGGGGCTTGTTTGAGACCATACAATGAACGTCAAAGTCTGCAAACTAGAGAAGTGTCCTGCACAAAACCCTGAGGCTGCTCCATATAGATCTCCTCATGTAGGTCTCCATGCAAGAAGGCACTCTTCACATCCATCTGAAACACTGTCCATCCCTGTGAAGTTGCAAGTGAAAGTACTAGGCGTATAGAATTCATCTTGGTGACAGGAGCAAAGGTCTTAGAGTAGTCAATACCCTCTACCTAAGAGAACCCCTTCGCAACAAGACGGGCCTTATACTTATCAATAGAACCATCTACAGCATACTTGGTATGATACACCCACTTGCACCGAACCAATTTTCTTCCCTTAGGAAGAGGACAAAGATCCCAAGTATGATTCTTCATCAAAGAAGAATACTCCTCATCCATGGCCCTATCCCACTCAAGGTGTCCTGTTGCCTCTGAAAACTTTTGAGGATCATCTGAAATGGCATGACTCAAAAGACTAGAACCAGATGTCTGAGCATGAGTGCGACGAGTATCTGAAGGATCACCTGCCAAAGAACCAGCTGCATCAACAGTATCACAGGCCCACTTCGGCAAAGATGGAGCAACTGGTGGTGGTGGAGAAGGTGGATCATCATCTAAATCATCCTTAAGAGATAAGTAATCCTCAAGAGATGAAGAGGAAGGAGTAGGCAATGAGGGAGAAGCTGGTGATGGAGAATCCATCTGAGGATAGAGCTCATCAAACTGGACATCCCGCTGAAACAGGACCTCTCTGGAATCAAGATCAAACAACCTGTATGCCTTAACATCCTCACAGCAGCCAACAAATATGAGTGGTCAGCTCTTCCTCTCCATGGCTTTCCGCTGAGCATCAGGAATAAATGCCCAAGCCTCACTACCAAAAACTCAGAATGTAGAAACATCAGGCTTGACATGGGTCCAAGCCTCCTCAGGAGTCATATGTCGCAATGCCTTATGAGGCATCTGATTCTAAATATAATTGGCACAATTGACTGCCTCAGCCCAAAATGAAGAATTCATAGCTCGAGACTGTATCATACAATTTTCCATCTCCCGTAAGGTTCTGTTCTTTCTCTCAGCAACACCATTCTACTGAGGGGTGTAAGGAACGGTAAATTGATGTTGTAAACCATGCTCAGTACAAAAATCTCTGAAAGCCTGATTAACATACTCCCCCCCATTATCTGTGTGTATCCTCCTGATAGAAAGTCTAGATTGCTTCTCCACAAATGTCTTAAAAATCTTGAAGGAGTCAAAGACATCAGACTTGTACTTAAGAAAGTACACCCATGTACGTTTGGAGAAGTCATCAATAAAAGTGAGCACATAACAGGCCCCTGAAAAAGAAAGAGTCGGAAAGGACATAAGATCATTGTGTACCAACTCTAGGGCTGCCCTAGCACGAGAGGCTTGACCCTTAGGAAAAGGATCTCGATGATGTTTTCCAAGGACACAACCATGAGATACACCATCCGTACAAGAAATCTGTGGAAGCCCAATCACAAGTGCCTGTGTACTCATCTGTTGTAGATATCTGTAATTGACATGGCCAAAACGCTCATGCCAAAGCCTTCTCACTGAATCTGCATGTGCTATAAGAGAGGAACCAACAATTTTTGAACTCTCAAAGCCATCAAAACTATATAAGTGAGATGCAGAATCCACACTCCCAGTAGCCACAACCAAGTCAGGATCATGAAGATCTCGAATAACCACATCATGAGGTGAGAACTCAACTGTCTTACCAGAGCTAGAGTGGCAAATCTGATAAATGGATAGAAGGTTTGTCGAAATGTCAGGAACCAAAAGCACATCCTGAAGACAACCACCATCCAATGAAATAGTTCCGAAACCCTGAACAGAAAGTTGTGCTAAGTCACCAACTACAATATGTCTAGTGCCTATAGGAGCAAGAGCGGTGACCAAATCCTCTGTGTGTGTCATATGGTGAGAGGCACCAAAATCTAGAATCCAAGTGGATGTGGAGGACAATGCTCGTGCAGAAAGAGCATGTCCTTTCCCTGTGGGCTGTGAAGGAGGCTGAGGCGCACTGATATTATGCTGCTGCATGGCTTCCTCCAAAGCCTCTAAACGTTTCCAACACCCGGAAAAGGGATGTCCTTCCTTGCCACAAAAACTGCAAGCATCACCAGAGTTCTTCTTAGTCTTGGAGGAAGACTCACCAGACTTCAAAGATTTGCCCTTTTTAGAATTGAACTGTGGTTTTGAATCAGACTTAGGTGGTGGCTTGGAGGGAATCTCACTAGCCTCTGAATCTTTCTTAGGCTTCGGTTTCTGCTTCTGTTTTCCTTTGGAGGACTGGGCTACCAATGCTTGGTTCTGTGAACCTGAAAGTGAATCCAACTACTTAAGCTTAGCTTGCTCACGAGTCAGACGATCACACAAGACCTCAAAAGAAGGCATGACATGTCGAGCACCCAAGGCATCCATGGTGGAATAGAAGGTCAAAGAGAAGATCTGAAATGGACCCTGAAGCTTGGAGAGGATCAGGAAAATGCACTCTGTATCAGTCTTAGTCTTACCACAACCCTGCAAGATAGATCTTTGTTGTTTGAACTTCATCAGAAAGTCCTCAATAGAGGGAAATGAATCAGGTACCAAGGAAGTTAACTCTGCCTCAAGCTGCAAAGCTCTCAACTCATTGACAGTACCAAAAAGTCCTTCAAACTTGGTCCAAATGGCTCGAGGTGTGAGACAACCCTCAAGATGAAACTGGAGACTGTCGAAAATGTGTAAAGCCATTAATCCCATAGCCTGATCCATATTGTTCCTGTGTTGCATAACCTCAAAGGGACGTGTCAACTGAGGTTGAATCTCATCCAAACAAGACCATAACCCTCTAGACTGGAGAAGAGTCATCATGTGACCATTCCAAGTGTGGTAATTATGCGGTGTGAGAGATTCAATAGGTCTGTCTGCCATCCTGTGAACTGTGCCTCAAATGCTCTGAATTTTTTTGAATTATTATTAAGTGGTCTTTCAGAACTAGACAGAAGATGCAGAAGGGGTTTGATTGTTTTGTTTGGTGTTTGTAGATTCTGGTTTTCTGATGTAAATAACAGAAAGCAAGAAAAAAAAACACCCCCCCACAATGCAAAAAACTAATCCCCAGTACAAACTGAAAGCCGGAAAATGATAGAAAGCAGTAACGGGTTGAGACAAAATTTTGAGAACCTAAAGGATTTACTGATGAAATAGACTATAGATCTGGAAAGAGCATAGAAGCACCTTTCCGATGCCTATTTGCTTTCGAAAAACAAAGCAAAAACGAGCAAGTTATGCCCCTCGGAGTGCAAAAAGGCTCATCAGAATTTGACTGCAAAAAAATGCAATCAAACTAAAAAAATATGAAAAAATTCCTACACCATTAGAACGGGATCGGAGTCAGCTTTCCAACGCCTATTTGTTTTTGAAAAACAGAGATCGGACGCCCAAGTTATGCCCGATTTTGTAAAACAGCTCCAAAAAGGCCTAAATGGGCCCTTAGAGCCCTCAAGGGCTAAAAAAAATGAGGCCCCTGGTCCTTTGGGTGACCAGGAGCTGGCACAGGGGGCAGGCGATGCTAGGGCGGCATAGGGGCGACGCCGCTTGTTTCGGCGGAGGGCAGGAGTCAGGCAGGCGGCACTGTGAGCGGAGGGCCGCTGGGCGGCACGGCGGTGGCTGCCGGTGGTTACCGCTGGCGGCGGTGGCCTGGCAGGGGCCGCCGGGCTGCACACCGGTGGAGTGCTCTCCAAATGGGCGGTGCCCGTGTTTGTAAAAAGAAAGTGCTTTTTTAATTATTTTTTTGATTTGTTTTTTTGATTGTGCCTCAAACTGCGTGCCCTGGGGCCGTACGACCTTGGGGCAAAATTTTTTTTGCCTACTGGAGCAACAGTGTCCAAATCGGATGAATTTTATATTAAAATAGGGGTTTTTGGGCGCTATGAGCTCAACGATGAGGTCCATTTGGGCTCAAAGTGCACCAAAAAAAAATACCCCCTATTCCAAAATAAAAAATAGAAGACAAACACAGATCTGATGCAACCAAAACCTAGATCTCAAAAATCTTTCAAAAGTCTGAACAAGCTGTAGCAGATATGGCTCTGATACCATGTAGAATTTGAGAAATACAAATCCATAGAACCCAAAGAAAACTGCATGCAAGAAATCTATCACAGAGAAAGAGAGAGAACAAATACAAGGGTTTTGGCTCTGACAAAGTGAAAAGATTTATTATCAGAGAAAAATGAATCAAGAGAATGACAATAATACAAGAGATCAATCCTTATAAAGGAGATCAACACCGAAAGGAAAAACTAACCCTAAGGTGAGAGCATTTAATAATTAAATATTAATTATTAAATGACTAATGTATGCATAAAGAGAAATCTTAAGAGGAGAGTAAAGGAGATCAACACCAAAAGGAAAACCTAAACCTAAGGTGAGAGAATTTAATAATTAAATATTAATTATTAAATGACTAATGTATGCATAAAGAGAAATCTTAAGAGGAGAGTAAAGTTAATTAATTACTTTACTCTAAAAAAACCATGATGGAAAGCCTACCCACATTCAGATAATACTTCTTCAGTAATTATGTGATTACAATAAGAGGGGCCTGCACATGTAGGAAGGCCAACAACCTAGAACACACTTCTCATTACAAAAGGAGCCTCACTGAATACAAAATAAATCCAGACTACAATCCAGAATGAAGATTGAACTGCAAAGATAGCATCTCCGATGCTTGAGTACAGTTCTGGTTAAGCTCAATACCAGAGGTTTTAAACCTCTGCCACAAACCCAATTTGATCACCTATGATCGAACAAACCTACTGCATATGATTACAACATTATTCGAACACAGATCATGCCATAACCTTTTCCTATGATCTACAAAGAGATCTTACTTCATATTTATACGAACCCAGGACCTAAACAATTAGGTCAGCTACCAAAAAGATAATAAAATGAATTCATATCATAAACCCACAATCCAATAATAAACCAAGTTTGTTTGGGCCAAAAAAAATGTAAACCAATCATTAAATCCCACCGGTAATGCATCAGGAACATCCTCCAACATGTTTACATAAACTGGTCCATAACCTAGATAACACCTAACCCAAAATAGGTCACCATAAACCAAATCCAATACCACCAATCAAAAGGAACACAGACAAGATAACCAACAACATCTCGAAAGCCATCTAGAAGCTACACCAACACCACTTATCATGTGCATCAAAAGATCTTCAACAAAGCTCTGCCGGTGAAACCCTTTCTGGTGACTAGAAGGCTTACTAGAACAAATGATAGCTCCTGAGTCATCAAATCCCAAACCAATGGATCGTGATACACATCTGAATAGCATGAATGATAGATCCAAATCAATTCCACAAACCAAATCATATCAGAACAATATCATAAACCAACCACTCTACTGGAACCAATTGAAAACCGATAAACAACCAAAACAACTAGTGTTGCCATCAATGACAAAACATCAATGCAACACATAATAAATTCCTCCAAATTGCCAACAATAAGGCCCCACACACATCAATTTACCTAGGCTGACACCTATACATCCAAGAGAACATAAACATGGACAAGACAAAAACAAATTTGAAGGACTAAACAACATAAGGCATAGGCTCAACCACAAAACACAAACTCGCCAGAGGCTTCTGCACAACACAAAGGTTAAGGTCCTAGGAAACACATAGGAAAGAGTGTCATCACATGCTATCAACATGGGTTTCCCTGGTATTCTACTCATCCCCAAAATATTGACCTTGGTGCCTATTTGATGCACATGTGGAACCAAATAATCCTTCCATGGAGGAAAGGAAGTTCATTCTGCCATACAGGCCTTCCCAATCTCATCCTAAGCCTAAATGAGCACTCCACGCCATGAGATATCATCCTCTATCTATATGAGTACACAAGGCATGACTAAGGCACCAATAATTATCTTATTAATGTGTGTTCAACCTGACCTAATTCATTTAATTTAATGTTATCATTTGATTGACCAACTCTCAATGAGATTTCCTAGTAGCCACTTGAGGGCCCTGACACCCACTTGAGAGATTGAGAATAATATGCTCCTAAAACCTAGGGTAAAATAAGAGGACCACAAAAATATCATAACATCCATGGTTCACATAATGAATCATCACAACCACATCTCATAAACAAAGACCTCATAAATAGAAATAGGACTTCCATAAAAAACCAATCAACAAAGAGATTAAGTCATGAATCAACAACATATACATAGCCACTAATTCATTAACAGAAAATCATGGGATTGGGCTTATAAACACCAATCCTACTCCAAAAATCCATACATTATAACAAGAAACATTATAGAATCATAAATCATTGGTTCCATAACACATTCTGAACCATAACATCACTTATGATCCACAAATATTTCCATAAACCAAATGCTCTTAGAGAATCTTCATAAATGAAAAATCAATGGAAAAACATATGAAACTAAAAGGAGAAACATGAAACCATCACAAATAATCATTCAACATCTCAAAAGGTGCAACAAAGAGTTACAGACCCAAAACCAAACCTCTGGACTGACTTGAGTTGACTTGACTTGGAGAAAAAAAATAGTGAATTAGTGCTTTTGCCCCATGAAGCATATATTATAAGTATTTTAATTCTTTTAAGACATCTTTAAGTACATTTGAAACATATTTTGATGCATTTTCACTTTGTTTTAGCGCGTTTGGAATAGAATTAGAACTACATACTTGGGTTGACTTAGGGCTCAAATCCCGACACCCAGACAACCAAAAAATGAAAAAAATAATGAAAACCCAAAATTATTCCAAAAAATTAAATACATCATATAAATTTTTAAAAAACAATAATTTTCCTTTTTGAAAGAGAAAGTACATAAATGAGAGAGAAAGTCACAAAGAGAACCAACCTGGAATAAGGATAATTAGACAAAAAGGGTTGAGATGAAAGAAGATTCCTCACAACCAACTCTTGACACAAGAATCGACCATAAAAAATCCACCCTTCTTTAATGCACACACAATAACAATAAAATACAAGAAGCACACCCATTCCATTCTCAAAAAAATACACACAAGAAATATCCCTTCAACTCCAAGATCAAGATTCAACCTTCAAAATCAAAATATAGACCCTCAAATCTTTCCCATTCTCTAATTTTCAAAAAAATGAAGAAAACCACCTTCATGAAAATACTTCCACCCCCCCCAAAAAAACCAAAAACCACTCTCCACAAAAATGACCCAATGCATTGAAAATCGAAACCATGCTTTCCTCTCGCACTAAGGACACATTTAGCAACTTCCTATTCCAACACTTGATCACTACCAATCAACAATTGAAATAAAAAGGCATTTATAACCAATACTAAATCACAAATCAAATAATAAATAATAAATCACAAATCATTCCCACCAAATAAAAATTAATATATTATAATCCACAAAATATTATTAATACAATAATTGAGACTTACAATATTCCCACACATAATTATTTACTCACACATAAGGTATATATTATAATATATTTATTAATCACCACAACTAATAACATCAAACCAACAATTAAATTAAATACATCATACCTAAACCACATAAAACCTAACAAGACAACTCTAGAAAAGGATACTGGAACTCCTAAAAATAAGGGGAAAGCTAGTGCTGTTAAGAGCCCTAAATAAAAAAAACCTCCCAGATCTTGCTCCCACCCTATTCATCAGATTGATCCTAACCTTGTTGGTGCTTCAGTTGACAATATTCCCAACCAAGGTAAGAGTCCTTCTCCCTCTATTTCTAGTGAGTCCCTTCCTAATTAGAACCTTGAGAAACACCAGCCCTTTCTGAGATCTCTTGAACCCTCTTTGCATTTTCTTTGTTCTAAGAAGGAGTTTGTTAATGATGTTCTTGCTCTAGCCAGAAATGGGGCTGTGGATATTTGTAATATTTTCAAATTGATTTTTCATGAGATTAAGGACATCCAACTTAAACAAAGAGCTGACAACAACAATTTGGAAATTGTCAAAGATAAAGTCAAGTAGATGGAGAAAGTGCAGGTGCTAGATGAGATGACCCCCAAGTCTAAGAAGGAAATGACCTCTATCATAGAATGTCTTTAAACTACTATGGAAGCTTTTGACAATTTCAAGAACGTCTATGAACCCACAATGGAAACTCTAGAAAATGAAAATGCTAAAGTCAAGAACTCCATCAAAATGGTTGTTAAAAATAGCTGTGGGGTGATAGGTTCCACTTTGGAAATCTTTAAGAATATGATTAGTATCTTTGAAGAGTAGTTCTAGTTGAAAAATATGGTGGATGTGGATGCTAATTCTGAACATGATATTTCTTCAGGACCCAACAAAAGGGCCATAGGTACATTGAAGAGAAAGGCAACTAGACCTCCTTCTGACTTTCAGAAGCTCAAGAAGATCATTGAAACTATGATCACGATTGAAACAGAGATGGAACAATCCATGAAATTGTTGAACTAGGGTTGCAATTCTGGTGCTAGTTCTTTGCTAGCTTTTCCATCTCTTGTGGTCTTTCCTTTCATCTTTTTTCTTTGTCTAGTATTTTCCCCTTTGATGTAATGTGGTTAATTTTTATTGTGGGGCTGTTTAGTTTTTGTGCTTTTTGTTGGCTTAAATTCTTGTTAAGACTTCATTGAGATTTGATACTGTTAAAGGGTTTTGGGTCCCTTCAAAACTTGCTTTTGCCTTAATAAAAAAAATCAATAATTAATTTAGACTATAGAGCCAACATCATCATAGTAATCACAATGAATCCACTAATATCAAGGAGAATATCAATATAAATAGTCAAACAAGAAGCAAGGACTATCAAAAACACAAACAAGTCCATAAGTACTTAACATAACTTATCATAAAGGATGAATCAAGAAAGGGTACTACAATTCCACTCAATTTAGCACTCCTTTTTCATCATTTCATTCAAAGGCTTGACAATTTCAGCAAAACCCGTGATAAATTTTCTAATGAAGTTGATCTTTCCAAAGAACGATCTCATTTCTTTCTTGCTACCTAGTATCTACAATTTCAATAAGGCTTCCACTCTATCTGGATTAATTGAGATACTGCTTTCAGAGATTACATGACCTTACAATTTCCCTTCAGATACTCCAAACACATATTTCTTGGGATTTAATGAGATACTATATTTCTTTCATCTCTCAAAACACCTTGCACAAGTGGGAAGTACAATCCTTTCTATCCTTGGATAAAATCATGAGATCATTCATGTATATGATTATACACTTGCGAACCAACTCTTTGAGTTTTGCTTCCATAGCCCATTGAAAGGTGACACCAATGTTTATCAGAACAAATGGCATCCTCATGTACATGAAAGTACCCCAGTTTGTAGCAAAGATTGTTTTCATTCTATCTTTGTAATTAACCAATACTTGGTTGTCTCCTAAATTACCATCCAAAAAAGACATCATTTGAGAACCGTTGACTATGTATAGAACCTCATGCAAATATGGGTGAGGGTAGTTATCTTTATCTAAAGCCCTATTCAAATTTCAGAAGTCAACACAACCTTATTTATCCATTCTTTTTCTGGACTAGCATTGAATTCACAACCTAGGTGGAATGTCTCATTGGGAAGATGATCCTAGCCATGAGCAATTTTTGTACTTCCTTGAATGTCAAAGGTTCTATGAGAGGGTTGATGGGTCGCTGCTTGTTTTTGAATGGTTTGGCTTTAGGTTTCAATTGGATGGCATGGGTGATGATGGATATAAAGGTTTTTAGATCCTCATATCCTCAAGCAATCACGTATACATACTCCAACAACACTTTGAGGATTTGTTCTCTTTCAGCACAGGTACAAGATCTCCTAATGCAAACATTGTTCTCTTCGCCATCTCAACCTATGTTGAGCCTCTCATATTCTCCTCCTTCAATAATAGGAGGCATCCTTTCCTTTGACCTTGGGACTGAATTGAAGATCCTTTCTAATACAACCATCCCCTCAAGAATGGTATTTTTCAGGAGGTTCATTAAACCATCTTTATCTTCTCCCTCATCTAGGGAATCTCTATCCTCTTCCAGAATTTCCCCTAAGACATCCCTCATATTATCCATGAATTCCAAGATGTGATCATCATATTTGAAAACTTGAAATTTTGTAACATTGTCAGGTACTGCAAGAGTTGGGACCAACTCAACTAAAAATCCCCCTAGTTTATATTTGGCCATTGGTTCCAAGGTGCTAGCTATTATGGCTAGGGTGTCAAGAATAAGGTTCTTTTTATAAGGAAGGAGTTGTATGTTGAAAGCATCAAAATCTTTGATCAAACCCCATACCTGATTTTAGTAGGTGGTTAGCCTCTTATCATGGCATGTATATTGGCTGCAAAATTGCCTTACAATGAGTTTTAAATCACCCAAGACTCACAAGCACATGACCTTCTTTTTTAGAGAGAATAAGAAACCCCTTACCAGGGCCTCATACTCAGTGTCATTGTTGGTGCATTTGAACTATAACCTATAGGAGGCTAGAAACACCTTTCCCTTTAGGTTCACCAACTCAACACCCACTCCACTACCTTGATTAGATTTAGAGCTATAGATCAAGAAAAGATTTAGATGGTTAGTTAGAGAGATCAAAACAAAGCATAATCTAAAGAAAATTGTAAACTTCTAACTAATAATAGAGACACTAAAACTAAATGTAAATAACATGAAAAATAAATGTAGATATCACCATTCCTTCAACATGTCTCCATTCTTTCTCCTCTAATTGATGTTTCTCTCATTGTGCAAGTGCAAGTATGAATGAAAGGAAGGGTGAGAGCAAGGATAACTTGAAAGTCTAATTCTAAGATTAAATGAATTCACCTAATTGAAACTTATTAAACTAGATGATTAAGATTTCTTGAAAGAAAAAATAACAATGCATAAAAATTAGATGATTTAATTGAAAGAGAAGTCCCAATTTGTAGAAAATTGGAGACTTGACGGATGGATAGGATCGAAAAGTTTTTTCATCAGGTGAATGGGCCAAATTGAGCACACCATAGACCTTCCATTAGAGGAAGGATTAAGGAGATGAAGAAAAAATGGAGAAAAAACAAAAATAAAGATTTTTTGAGGATGCATACCTCATTTTTTAATTAAAAATTAAGATTAATGAGATATTTCCAAAAAGATGGATTTTCAAAAATCAAGGAGGATATTAGGGAAAATCCCATAAAATATCCAAGATATTGTCATCATTTTCAAAAAATAGGAGGATAATTAGGACAAATAATTAAATAAATAAAGATATTTATTCAATTATGTCACAAATTAGCTAATTAAGTAATTTAAATAAATTACTCAATTATGGGAGATAGAAATTGAACGTTTAATTAAATAATTAAAATTATTTAATCAAAGTGTGAAATTTGAAATTAATTAAATTAATATAAATTATTTAATTAATATTAAAAGGGAGATGGTTAATGATGAAATATTAAATGATTAAGAATAATAATTAGTAAAGAAGGGCTTAATTAATTAATTAATTAAAGCTAAAAGGGAAAATTAGTCAAACTCATGTTTGAAGACCTTGATTAAGTCAAATTAAGTAAAATTTTGTCAAAATGGGATAAACTAGAAAGAATTGGGAAGGTACAAACAAAAAATGGGAAGAATTGAATGAAAATGGGAATATGAGGTTAAACTGAGTAAAACTGAGTAAAAGTAGGTAAGCCAGGTCAAATCGAGTCAACAGATGGAAAAGGGAAAAATGCAATGCCATGGGGTAGGAGAAGAGGTCAAAATGATTTCATAAAATAGGAATTAGGAGAAAATGATTCCAATGGGACAAAAAATGGGAAGCGGGAAGCGACAAGACTAAAAAGGGGGTAAAAATGACCTAATTGGAGTCGGATTCGGGACAAAATCAACATCATCAAATGGAGAAGAGAATGAACTAACACCAAGGGGATGAATCCAAGAATAAAATGAAATCATAAACTCAAAAATGGGGAGAAAATGAAATGATCTGCATAGAAAATGGGAAAGGCAAAGAAGGATAGGATCACACAAGAGCAAAATGACCTAATCAGGACAAAATTAGCTAAAACAACATTGTAGAATTGAAAAGGGAATGATCTGACACAAAGGGGATGAAAATAAGGACAAAATCAAATCCCAAAGATGAAATGGGAAGAATATGAAATGATCTAGACAAAAAATGGGGAAGGCGAAGCAATACAAGATCGCACGAATAATGAAGATTATATGCACAATTAGGTTAAAAATGAAGAACACAGGTGTTACCAATTTTTAGTGTCTACATTTTTTAACTCTTTGATAAAATGTGATTTAGGATGTTGTTTCAAACAAGATTCTAGAAAATATCACATTAAACATGCTTCAGGCATGAAAGGGTATAAGGATGCCCCCTCGAGAAATTGACCGAAAAATTGGGAAAAGAGGTTAATTTGTTGACAATGATGCCAAGATGAACCAAAAGCATGAACAAAAGTGAAATCAAAGTTAAAATGCAAAATATACAAGCTCAGGAAGATGAAAATGACAATGAACAATGCAAAAGATAGTGCATGCATGTCCATCTAGGCAGACAAGGAGGGCATAAAAGAGGGTGGGAGGATGAAGAGAGCTCATTTTCACTATCTCTTTTAGAATAATTGGAGCTCTAGAAGGAAGGATGGTGCAAATTTCAAGGGAGAATCATCATGGTGAGTGTGTGCATACCTATCAGCAATCAGAGGTCATAGGACCAACGATATGTACTCTAAATCCTACTTGTCAATTTGAGATTAAGAATGCTATTCTAGGATTTATTTCCTCATTTTTTATGCATGTTGGGGGCATCTAGGTTAAGACTTGTGCAGTTGGGTGCAATTTCTACGTAGTTGGTTAATTTTGGTGAAATTGTTTGATAGTCCTACATAATTGGGGGGAAGAACTATGTAGTTGGTTAGTGAAATTGTGCAGCAGGTAAAAGAAACTGCACAATTAGCTAGAACTATTTAGTTGACTAAGCCAACTAGCAACCGCATGGGGTTCTAGGGTTAGGTTTTGAATGATGACATGAGCTAGGTTGACCTAGGTTTTTACCTAGGGTTAGGTTTAATGGATTGGTATTTGAATAATTAGGTACTTGTTAAGGGGACCAAATTAGGTTTTGTAACTATGGTTAATCTAATTAGGATTTAGACATTACTAATTGGGTAAGGGGTTATGATGGAAGGGGTTAGGTTAGCCTAATGTTTTCCCCATTGTATTGTAGGTTGTGCTTTCAAATTGAAAGACTCATCAGAGTCGGTCTTCATGTCTATCATTGCATCATCATTTGTAGGAATACGAGAGAGATTGTTCATGCTCGAGATAAGGGAAAATAGGGCATCGATTATTGCGTTGATAGAGTGATGGCACTCAGAGAAAAACTCATTTCATCTACCAATGAGAGAGGTGGTAGTTACATTGGAGGACATCTAGCGAATACTTAGGATTCTTAATTATGGGGAGCTAGTTATGTATGAGCATTCTACTAGGAGAGAGACATTGGGCCAGATTCTCAAGGTGGATGAGGATGAGCTATGCATCATTGACTATGAGATTAGATGGGAGACTATGGTAGTGAAACACTTGAGGTTAGTGACTATCATTAGTGTAGTGATAGTAGGATAGGTTGCAGTAGATAGGAGAGGTCATGGATTCCGAATCGGATGGGGAGATATGTTAGAGAAGATAGTTATGGAGGGTATGATATTTGCATGGGGACCATGCATATTAGGCATGTTATACTTTAACCTACACCATGTGGCGTATAAAAAAACTCTGAAAATAAGTAGTTGGTTGACTCTATTATATGTGTGGTCTTTTGAGCACATAACAGTGTGTAGATCTATTCTAAACAGGTAGGTACGACCAAGACAACCATATGTATATTGTTATGAAGGAGCATTGTCACATGGGCCATTAGGTAAGACATTTGTAGTGTCATAAAATTGCACGTCCTGCATTTTCACCCTTGACCCCTTCATGTTTGAGCCTTGAGATAGCCTGAGGACCTTGTCTGGGCCCTAGGATAGGGCAGGACAGGGGTGTGGTGCCCCTGTCCCCCTTGGACATGTGTGTTGTTGTTGGCAAATGCACACTCCAATGAGAAATTGTAGGTGATTGAAGGTATTGTCATTGATGGAAACCTTTCAATCCTATGGCACCGGTAGGCAATGACACTGGCAGACTCTACACCGATAGATAGTTTACCGGTAGTAGCAAAGATGATTACCGACACCCCAGCCGATAGGATTTTGTTTATTACATTTTGTATTAAATTGTAATATCTTTTTTTAAGTCAACAAGGTGAATTGTAATAGGACTCATATATAATAAGTATGAGATCTTATAGATCATTTGTGTAAGTAAGAATAAGCAGATGCCAACATGTGAATATTAAGGCAGATTTTGGAGTAAGGTTTATGGTTATTGTATGAGCTTAAACCAGTACTGAACCTAGCATAGAAAATGCTAAACTGAAGTAGTAAATTGTATTGGATTTTCATAATCCATTTTGTATGTCAGTGAGACTTCCCTTTTGTAATTAAGTAGTGAGCTTTAGGTAGTTGGCCTTCCTACATGTGCAGGCCCCTATTGTAAGTAATATTCATTTATTGGCTAGTAAGTGAATATTGTGGATCACAAATCCCACATCGGGTTTCCTCATTAAAAATATTGTGTTATGGTGTGATTTCTATGTTGTGCTTATTATTCTTATTTACTGTATTATTTCTAGTTTACTGATACACTGTTTTAGAATGCAATTTACTTAATAAGTTTAGAAAATCCATTTACCGGTTAGATACTGATTCACCCCCCCTCTCAGTATCTTTGGGAATCCTAACAATTGGTATCAGAGCCTGGTCCTCTTTTTTTAAAATCCTAATAGCTTGAGGGAGATTCTAACACCGGTACATATGGAAAACTTGAGAAAGCAATTGGAAACAACTCTTGTAGATTATGATGCAGAAAAGTTGAAGAATGTCAAACTTGAAGATGATCTGAAGGCTGCACAGGAAATCATTCAAGGACTTCAAGGAAATCTTACTATTGCTAGAAGAAAAAGAAGAGAACTTCATGAGAAGATACAAAATGATGATGATGAAAAATAAACTCTTAATGATCTTGTAAGAAAGTTGAAGCAAGAAAACATGACCTTGAGGAATGAGATGCAAGATATGACTATGAGATTTTGTAAAGACATTGAAGATAGAAAGAGGAATGAAGGTGACTTGGCTAGGAGAATCAATGATGCTGCAAATGAAAATCTAAGACTCAGTCATGAAAATGATATGGTGAAGACAGATCTAATTCACTTGGAACATGATAAAACTGAACTCATGAGACCGAAATATTTCTTGGAAAATGAGTTGGCTACTGCAAATCAACATAAAGAGAAACTCAAGAAAAGTTCAAAAGAACTTGATTATATGCTAAAAAATTAGAAACCTAATGGAGATACTAATGGACTTGGCTTTGAAGTTGGTGAAAGCTCCAGTACTGCAAATAATCATGATCACAGTAAACCGGTAAGACAACCTAATGCATACAAATTTAATGGGAAATGCTTTAACTGTAACAAGTATGGTAGTAGAGAAAATCAGTGGAGATCTGGAAACTATCAGAACACTAATGCACCCACTGGTCAATGTTCTAAATGCAACAAAATTGGTCATAATTCAGAAAATTGTAGAATGAATGTAAGATGTTATGTTTGTGGAAGATTTGGACACTTATCTAATCAATGCATAACACATACTGGCATAGGATATGGAAAAGCTATTTAGAAAAATAATGTGACTTGTTATGCTTGTAACAAGATTGGACATATTGCAAAATTTTGTAGAAGTAAGGCATCACCGACAAATAACAAAGGACCCAGTTTGAAAGGTAAAGAAAAGGTTAATGAGGTAAATCAAGAATTCTGAAAACAATGGATTAGAAAGTCAGATCAGAATGTTAATGAAGCTATTCCTTCACTGGTAGAACAAAGTATCACTCCACCGACAGGAGATTCTTCATCTAACTGAAATGAAATCCCTTGGGGGTATGGCACCAAATTGAAAACATGCTAGTTTACCCTTGATTGATGGTAAGAAGATGAAATACTTCTTTACCGACAGATGAGTTAAGTTTTCACTTAACCGGCAGGCATTTATTATGGTAGTTGAAGGAATTGACATTATAAAGCAAGTGTTTTTCACTCTTTTTCACTCACCGAGCATTCAAACTTCCTTAGAGTGTGAAAAACTTGAGCGAAGGCATCCACAATGAGAAGTGATGCAAATCATTCAAGCATTCAAACCTAAAGGCAAATTAAGGTATTTATGCAATGGCTTCCTCCTCTGCACCTGAATTCATTGCAAACCCTACAGTAATTGATGTGGTTAAATGCCCTAGGCCTGTATTTAAAATTATTCTTGAAGTTGCCGAATAGGATGATACCCTAGGAGCATTTTCTAAAATACCCAAATGAGTTGCTTATGCTGAAGACCCTAGGATATACATACATTATCATATTGAAGAACTTGGTGCTGATTAGATTATGAACATGTATAGGATTGTAATTTGTGATGAAAATGGTAATGTGAAACCGGAACATAAGATAATTGAAACCCTAGGTTTTGTGGAGATACTTAGCATTCCTGATTTTTCCAAGGAATTTATAAGAATTGTACTTAGCAGAGTTCATGGGGAGTTCTTTTGGATAGATTTCATCCATAAGATTATAAAAGAAGTAGTTAGGGCAGTGACTAGCTTACCTTCCACTGGTAGCAGACTAGAAAAAGGAAAGAAGTTCTCTAACGACAAAGTAATGACCCTAACCGGTGCAACACATGATAGCAGATCCTTGAGAGTAAATGATGTAAAGGATATTAATGTAAGATTCATTAGAATGATACTTGGATACAAGACTACACATGCTAATAGATTAAACTTTGTTTCTAGTTTATGTATCAAGAGTGCTTATGACATGGTAAATAGTAATGCAAAGATTGACATATGTGAATGGTTAAAACATGAATTGATTGATAATCTAAAGAAAATCAAAGGAGAAAAGAAAGGCACATTCATATTTGGTAACTTGTATGTCTATTGCTATACATCACCAAGGAAGTTCCCAGTATAGGTAGAAAAGAATTTGGTTTTGACATATCGGGAGGCAAACAACTTTTGGATATCTTTAACAACATGGGAGATGACAGGGAAAAGAACATAATTGAATACTTTTAGGCATTTAAGGCTCGAAAGAAGACTAGGGAAAGACTATCTCAAACCATAGCTGACAAATACCAAAAGGAGATATATTTTGTTATAAAGAAGGATGAAATTTGGATGGAGGCAGTGGTTCCTAGAACAATTTGGGTAACAAAAATGGGTTATGAGGCAAATGAAAACATAATAGAAACATATGCTAAATCCCTCCTTGAAGCACCTAGAGAACCTGAAGAAGAAGTATTTGGAAATGCTAAAAACATTGAAAGTGAAGTACAAACCATAAAACAAAGGAAGAGAAGAGAACAAACAATCAGAAAAGTAACTAAATAGGAAAAAGAAATTAAGGAAGACTTGTTGAAAAAAACTGGTATCAAGGAAAGTGACATGGAAGGGTTACAACCAGAAGCACATCTTTCACTGGTTGGTACCTCCCCTGACAGTGAAATACTGGTAGAGTTTCAGAGAGTAGAAAGAAAAAGGAAACCTTCACCAGTACCTGCTCCTACACCAAAGAGAACAAGAAGGAAACAACAGGTAGTAAGATCCCTGGCAAATAAATAACACCCAGGAAGACGAAGGAAAAACAAGTTATCCCTCCACTTGACAATCTTTTGAATGAAATAACTAAAGATGGAAACTTTTCAAATGTTAGCAAGTTGTATAGTACTTTTACAAATAAGGAAAAGGAAAGTATAGAAAATAGTGTTATTTTATACTTAGAAATTTACAAGAAATTTTTGATAGAAGTTGTAGATGATCTCCCAAGTGACTTGTATAGAAGACTAGATGCAAAAAGATTAGCAATTGTGGAATTGGATAAGAAGATAAAGGTAGAAAAATTACTTGTAGTTCACCCATTGAAATCAGCAGAAGAAATTGATGAACTGATAAGTGAGGCAAACATGGTAGTATTTTCCACTGGTCACCAACATGTAGCTTTAATGGCTAGCAGAGTGAATGAGATCATTGAAGAGACAACAGACAAATGGGATATCTTCTTTGTGGAGAAGGAAAAGCAAGAAGAACTTAAACGACCAAATACTTTTAGAGTCTATCAAAAGGATAAGGATAAGGATAAAGGTAAAGGCAAGGTAGGTGGTCCTCCGAGCATAAAAGTAACAGATAACTTGCCCCCACCTCCTTCTGATACTCCACCAGTTGAGACTGTTGATACACCACTGGTAACTGATAATGTTGAGAGCATGGAGACAACACATGAAGACATCAATCCTGATTTAGAAGTTTTATATACTATGAACATTGATACACAAGAAGTAAACATTGTGGTTGATAAGGAAACCGCTGAGAAGAAAGATGTGGCAACTCATCCACCGGCTGAGGATATTGCTATAGAAACACGTATTGAGGATATAGTTGGAAATGTTGAGATTGCGATTGAAACACACACTGAAAAACCTACTGAGTTAGAGCAACCGGCTACTGATAACATAGTAAAATCTATTGAGATACTGGCAGTAGATAGTTCAAAGGTACACATAGAGAAACCAGCAGTGGAATGCATAGAGAAACATATTGAGGTACATTCTAAGAAACATGAAGAGAAAAAGGTTGAGACAGAGACAGTGCCACCGACAACACTTGAGAAAACCAAACCTTTGCTAGTTGAGATGCAGACTCAAACTGACCTACCAGAGGTCAACATAAGCAAAGAGGTTACTCACACCAACGGAATGCAGATTGTTAAAGTAGTTGGACAATCTTCTGGTTCCTCCTTAACATAATTTAGACTGACAAATGTAACAAAGGTATTATTATATTCCATCAAGAAAATCACAGATTGCAATGCACTTGCATACAAGGCAATTGATGACACCATCCCTATTTTGAAATTAATTGCACCCAAGTGCAATGTGGAAAATAAAGATTCTTTGAGTCAACTAGACACGTTGTCTAAGTATATCATCAACAATCTTTTGACAGTTGATCAAATTAATGAGGAAACTTTCAATGAGAAAATGATTAAGGAAAAAGAAAAATTCTTTGATGAGACAATAAAGAAGTGCATGGAACACATTGACACCCTCCTACCGACACTAAACAAAACATTAAAGGAATTTAAGGAGTTGTACAGGGAATCATGTAAGACCAATATTTTGACAATAGATATAGACAAGGAGATAAGAATAGTACAGATAGAAATAAACGATATAGATGATAATCTCATTAGTTCATCAGAACCCATATCGGTAATAAAGCAGAAAATTGCAGGTTTTGAGGAAAAACTTGAAAAATTGGAAAAGAAAAAGGAAAGAATACAATACAAGGCTAAGGAACTGAAATGTAGACTTGGTCCAAAACTTGATATCCTCATCTCTTTGAGAAAAGAGATTTTAGAGGCACTTGTTCTAGGAATTAAGACACTAGAAGAGAAAATTAACATACTCACCGGTACAATCCAAAGGACAGAAGCAGCATTGAAGGACAGTGAAAGGTTCACTAACAACTTAAATTCTGTACTGGCAGATCTGTTTCAAATTGTAACCCACTGGTTATAGGGATCCAGCTGAGAACTACACTCAGTTGACTTTTTTGACAACCTTTGTCATTGATGTCAAAGGGGGAGTAGTAGGAATGAGAAAAATCCAAATGACTTAGAGATCATCTGCTTAGGGGGAGCACACATCTGGTACAATTTTTGGCACGATTCTTGGACAACATATTTTGGATACAATTTTGAGTTTTTCTCATGAGTGTTGCCATCAATGCCAAAGGGGGAGATTGTTGGCAAATGCACACTCCAATGAGAAATTGTAGGTGATTGAAGGTATTGTCATTGATTGCAACCTTGCAATCCTATGGCACCGACAGGCACCGACATCAATAGACTCTACACCGGTAGATAGTTTACTAGCAGTGACAAAGATGATTACTGACACCCCAGCCGACAGGATTTTGTTTATTACATTTTGTATTTAATTGTAATATCTTTTTGTAAGACAACAAGGAGAATTGTAATAGGACTCATATATAAGTATGAGATATTATAGATCATTTGTGTAAGTAAGAATAAGCAGATGCGAATATGCGAATATTAAGGCAGATTTTGGAGTAAGGTTTATGGTTATTATATGAGCTTAAACCAGTATTAAACCTGGCATAGCAGATGCTGAACCAAAGCAGTACATTGTATTGGATTTTCATAATCCATTTTGTAAGTCAGTGAGACTTCCCTTTTGTAATTAAGCAGTGAGCTTTAGGTAGTTGGCCTTCCTGCATGTGTAGGCCCCTATTGTAAGTAATATTCATTTATTGGCTAGTAAGTGAACATTGTGGGTCACAAATCCCACTGATATTTTTCCCACACTGGGTTTCCTCATTAAAAATATTGTGTTATGGTGTGCTTTATATGTTGTGCTTATTGTTCTTATTTATTGCATTAATTCTGGTTTACCGGTACACTGTTTTGGAATGCAATTTACTTAATAAGTTCAAAAAATCCATTTACTGGTTAGATATTGATTCACCCCCCCCTTTCTCAGTATCTTTGAGAATCCTAATAGTGGAACCCCTGTCCCACCCTCTTAGGGTGGCCCCAAGATAGGTCCCCCCGACCAATTTTCACTTTGAGATCCTAAATCTCCCCGATGTCGGCCTTTTATGAGATGAATTAATCTTCAAGAGACATGTATAAAAGGGAGTTGGTTTTCTCATTTGCATAAGGAGGAATGTGAGGCAAACTTCAAGCAAAGGGATGATAAGAAAGCATAGGCAAAGATATACATTATCAAGCATTCAAGTCTTCTTCATTCATCCATTGAAGCAATATTTCAACATTCATTTGGAAGCATGTGTATGTGTTAGGGTTTTGTCATGTTACATGCCATTCCATGCAACACTTGTGGTTACATTCAAGAAGAAAAGCAATCATCATCAACAAATTGCAGATCTACAAGGTATACATTTCCATTTTTTACATTCCAACATTTGCAATTACTTTCTTTCAAGGTTGATTCCTCAACTAGGGTTTGATTGAGGCAAACCCATATCCACAACCCCTTTTCCTCTCTTTTCTATGTGTAGGTTCCAGGTGTGCAGGTGTAACCAAATTTTGTACATGCCAAATTTAGTGCCCTAATGAAGCCTTGCATTCATTTATTTTGAAAAGATCAAATCATGAACCAGGGAGAAATGCATTGTTTTTAGATAACTTGTTTGCTTCATATGCAGATACAGGAAAGTAAGACAGCACGTGGGTTAAAATGTGGCTCCCACGAGGGTTGAGATCAGCATTTTGTAGACCATAGAGACATTTATGCTCCATTGCAGATGAAATAGCATGGCCTATTAAAACCTTCAAGCAAAATCATGTTGGCAAGTGTATTGCCGAATCCCCTGCGTAGCTGATGAAGGCCAAAAGAAGCTCAGAGCAAATGCAATCAGCCTGTGTAAAGTTTTTACTTGGACACCAAAGAGAGTTTTAAAGAGCTAGAGAACTTCCAAGGGTTTTCAATCGCCAAGCAAGAAGAACATTTATCCCCCATTGGTCACAGGCAGGAGCATTTTTGTATTTAAAGCTAAAGTCACATATAACTATAGTGTCAAAGCTTACGAGCTTTTGACAAGAAGTGTCTCATCGCCCAGTGGACCCCGCGTGTAGACACATCTCAAGGTGTCTTAATTTTGTGACCGGCTGGTGGGAAGAGGTTAAAGGTTGAGCAAGTCAGAAAGATCAGACACAAATCACGGTGATCCAACAACTATCGCTATGTCACGATGGTTAGATACTCGCCGGATATCATCATGAATTGGTGACTGATGATGTGGTAGAGAAGAGGCTATAATACCAAAGATACATTGCAGATAGGTGGCATTCCAATGGCTAGTGACATGGCATAGATGGACGACATCAAGCAGACCTTGGCCGTGATGAGTCCCAAAAAGGTTTCACTGAAGGCTTAGTTTCATCGACATAACAATATCGATGAAACCGTAGGTTCGATGATAATGGTAAATGGCTCGCCGAGAGAGTAGTTTGGCTGAAAGAAAGTGATCTGATAGAACAAGACATGTGGTAGGCCCGAAAGACAGGTGGTGCCCAGGTGGATCTCTAGAGCCAATTAGGGGGTGACACATGTTGACACATGACACAAGAGAGAATATCAGCTGAGGTTAAAGATCGAGCAAGTTGAAGGAAGATCAATGGTAGTCTGAAATATCTAAGGGCTATCGCTATACCGCTATAGAAAGAAGCTTGCCAGTTATCTCCATGACTTGGTGACAAAGCATGTGCAGAAAAGGTGAGTGGCTAAGAGATTAAAGATTGAGCAGTTTGAGGGTAGATCAATAGCCGTTGCTATACCGTATGATGAAGGTGCTCGATAGTTATTCCCTATGACTTGGTGACTAATGACGTGGAATTTGAGATGGCCATCCAAGTGGGTAAGAGAAAATGAGGATGTGCCATGGGATAGAGAGTATATGAGGAATCAAGGTAGACCAAGTCTAGTGGTAGGTCCAAGTGGTGAGACAAGGTGGACCCACAAGCAAATCAGAGGCTGACATGTGGCAAAATGCTATAGACGAGCAGATGTATATATTTTTAAAGTCCACTTTGAACTTGAACTTTCATCAGTTCAAAGTTCATTGGTTCAAAGTGGTTCAATGGTCCAAAGTTCATTATCGTCGCTTGTTCCCATGGGCCCAGGATGAAGAGAGCCAACAGAGGTAAAAAGCAAGCAGGTTCCTGAAGATCTAGTGGTGGTCGCTAAACTGCATGATGAAGATGCACGGTGTTTATTCGCTGTGACTTGGTGACCAAGTAGTGGGGCCCTCTAAGGAAGAAATCTAGAGGAAGAAATAAAGAATGCATATTAAGGTTGATCAGACGGAAGAACTTCATTCCGAAAGTGAGTCCAGGCTGTGCTAAGATGGCAGGGGCAGGAACCCCGGAACCAACCAGGAAGTGACATGTGGTGGGCCCGATAGAAAAGTAGGTGAAATGGAGTGTATCATTGGGCATCAAAATAAGGGTTTTAGTGCTCACCCGATGACCCTATGAAGAAAGCAATGCTAGTTACAGTTAGAAGCCGAAAGTGGTGGTAGGCAAAGTAGCATCCAGGGATCCATGCGAAATGAGAAGAAAAGCCATCAGGTAGTTTAAGGTCTGATTACCCAGCTTAGAGAAAGTCTGCATGAGTCTTTCTCATGATCTTGAGGTGATAAGGATTGATTTTGAGTGCCATATGGGTCAAATTTTAGTTGACTAAGAGTTTGAACTGAATTGCATGAATTTTTTCTCATTATTTTGAGCCTTTTTGGTGGCTTCTTATTTCTACGAGAGGATTAGTTTTCAGAGGAGATATTTTCAATGGGAGTTCATCTTCAGTCATTCTAGAGTTATCTTTCCTCTAACTTTTGGAATGGTTTTTGTATAAAGTGAAAATTTTTATCTTTCTTCACTAGTTCTTGATGATTCTCTAATTGGTTTTAGTAGAGAATACATTCTTGTAGCTCATATGCAGTTTTATGACAGAATTCTGAATAAAAGATTACCAACTTATGCCTTATGTCTTTACAGTTCATTTTCTTATCCTTGATTGAGAGTTAGTTTATTGTGTTATTGTCTAGATAACCTTTGAATTTTTTGTCTCATTTGTAAGTCACAGGTTGTGCATTGTGATAAATTGGCGCATTTGGTTGATTGTGAAAGTTTTCTTTCCTTTCAATTTCTTGAAGTTTAAATCCTTTGCATGAAATATTTATGTGTTATGAACCAAAAGTCTATTTGTGCATATTGGTGTTTTTAGGATTGTATCTTTGTCATTTTGAGATATCTTATTGATGCTTTGAGTTCGTCTAGAATCTGCGCGTTCATCTAGAATCTGCAAGTCATTCTATTTTCATTCTAAGTTTTCCTATCCTTTTTCTTAGTAAAGAATTTAGAGTTATTCACAGGGAACCAACCCTTCATCTGGAGATTAATTCTCACTATAGGCAACCCACAGGCCTGAGAATTATCCCATGTGTCACCAAGTTGCTTGAGTTTTCAGCTTGTGCACTATGAGTGCAATTCGAGTGACAACAATTTTTGGCATGCCCAGTGGGACATCTTTGGATTGATCAAAGCTTTTTCCACAAAATAATGATTTTTGGTGTGAAAATAAAAAATTACAGCCTTTGGAGGCAAAATCTACCCACACCTGGCGACTTTGAGTTATAAGTTTGCTAGTTTCAGCAGTCCGAGTGCTGGTATGTTTCAAAAAAACTTTTGTATTCTGAATTCTAGCTATTTAAATGAGAAAATACGTTTGATTTTTTAGGGACCGTATCATTATCCACCACCCTATTATGAAGGTATTGCTCCTGTACCTTCTTATTAGCCATACTCAAATAGCCATAATGTTGGTTTTAATCCAAATAGCCATATTACTACCAATAATCATCAAGTTTATCCTTCTTATCACCCACCCACCACAACTTAGTTCGCATGGTAGCCTAATCCAGCTTACAATCAGCCTCAAGAAGGTTATAGTGATGAAAATCGATACAGTTTGGAGCTTAGAGAGATAAAATGCATGGTACAAAAGCAACATGAGTTGCAGAAAAAAGTGTTGACTGATCAAGCTTATCATTATGAGAAAGAGTTGGAGGCACAAAAGATATATTATGAAGAAAATTTTGCAAATGAGGTTGCTACTAAAGAGGAACACCTTGTTGCTAAAGATGAGGAAATGAAAACGTTGGAAGAAGAGGTAACAAAGGCATTTGAGGGATTTGTTGATAGGGTAAACAATGCTAATGTTGTTGTCAAGAAATAATTTGTTGCAAGAGAAAATATTATGAGCATGTTGTCTGCCAAGCTACAAGAGTTAATGACCCAATTAGCCCCTTGCATCTTAGGCCAACTCACAAATGTAAATCCATTGCATTTAGCTATGGAGGAATACCAGTTATGACAAATTGTTTATCCACCAAAAAAGCAAGGTGAAAAGTAAGAGTTAGCAGAGTTGGCTTACTAGGACCAGGATCAGCAACATGAAATGTAGAAAAGACAGTTTGAGGAAAATCTTAAGCAACAGATCACTGCAAAGGAGAAGGAAAAATCTTCTGAGATCAAAATACTAAGCTCTAAATAGGGCGAGTCTCCTAAATCTCCCAAATTCAAAATTCCAAGTTTTAGGAGTCCTTAATCATTTCAAGAACCTATTATTGAACAAGTGCATCCCTATAAAAAGATCATTCAAGAAGATCCCATCATGAATCAACCTATTAAAGAAGAGCCTCATAGATTTGCATTCCCAAATTTTAGACAACCTCTTTTAGTTCAAGAGCCTCAACAATTCATTCCTGAAGAACCCATTGATATCTTGGTTTCTCAAGATATTCAAGTTGAAGATCAAGAAAAAGAGGTACTTAGTGAAAATAAATTAGATCTCTCACCTATTAAGATGCATGCTTACGATATTCAAGATGATAGGTTAGATCTGTTACAACAAAAAGAAGAGGTTATAAATGAAGAATTGTAGGCTCAAAATCTAGAAAAAGTTGATAATTGTCAAGTTCTAACTGATTTGTTTGATGAGCTACCACTTTTTTTGGAAGATGAGGAAAATGAACTTCAGATTGCAGTCATACCAACTTCACCGTAGCAAGAAGAGGTTCAAAAAATTGTTGTTTTGATCACACAATAGAGCTGCAACAAGGTAGCAGATAGTCCCCTCTTAGAGAAAAAATGAAAATTATGATGAAGAGGACTCGTTTTGGGATGATCTAGAGGTTTTTGTTTTAGATTTAGATAATAAGGGGTCTTTTTCTGAAGACATTCGGTTGGAACAACAAGGTTGTGATCAACAAGAGCATGCACATGACAATCACAAAGTGTTGATTCATGAGCATGAAACAGAGGACAATGTTGTTGAGTAGGCTCAGGAGGTTGATCTAGATGCAAATTTAGTTCAAGTAGAGCAAGAAAATCAACAAGACATGGATTTCCATAGTAAAATCCTTGAAAGCAATCAGCAAAGTGTAGTAAACAATACTCAACATAGTGAAATTAACCAAGAGGTGAGTATTTTCTCAAGCATCATTGAAGATTTTTGTTCTAATCTTGCTGATAACTTGATACCTTTGGAAAGAAATTTTTTTGATTAGCATACTCAGGTGGAGGAAACAGTTATGGTTCAGGAGACAGTTGATAGAGTAGAAACCAGCATGGAGAGCCCAAGCTTTGTTCACACAAGGGGCTATCCTATAAGATATTCTTCAGATTAGAGGCCAAAACGACAATACAAGATGAGCTTATGCCTAAAAATGAAGCTTCAGTAAAAGGTTATCATCTTACCTATAACCTCACAAATAGCGGTATATATGAGCAAACAAAAGAGGTAGGCCATGTTATGTTCATACTTACAATAGTCTTACAACATTATGTGAGGTACCTCTTTGTACTATATTTCTTCTCAGTTGCCCATAAGCTTCTAAAACATCCTAAGCTAGGAAGAAAAGGATGTTATTTCTCAAAACTAGTGAATGGTTTTGTATAACCAGGGTTCACTCTTGGTTAGGGTAGGCTAGAGTATTTTTTTTAGTTTCAGTTGAGTTTTCCATAAGTGCATAGGATGCACATTTTCTCTGACTCTATCTTAAATAGAGTTATGAAGGTTTGTTTTCAGTTTATTTTGTTGTTGTTTTGCTGTGAAATGTTGAGCTATAGAAGAGGGTTTATAAAATTCAAGAAGTTTTCAGAATTGGAAGGGCTGAAATGATTCTATAATCCCAATGGATAAGCCATGACTGGTCTATAGTATTTAGTAGGAAAACACTCTACAGAAGTCGCCAAAATTGTTACCAAATTTAGTGCCCTAATGAATCCTTGCATTCATTTATTTTGAAAAGATCAAATCATGAACTAGGGAGAAATGTACTATTTTTGTCTAACTTGTTTGCTTCATATGCAGATACAGGAAAGTAAGACAGCATGTGGGTTAACATGTGGCTCCCATGAGGGTTGAGCTCAGCATGCTATAGACCATAGAGATATTTATGCTCCATTGCAGATGAAATAGTGTGGCCTATTAAAACCTTCAAGCAAATTCATGTTGGCAAGTGTATTGCCAAATCCCCTGCGTAGCTGATGAAAGGCCAAAAGAAGCTCAGAGCAAATGCAATCGGCCTGTGTAAAGTTTTTACTTGTGCACCAAAGAGGGTTTTAAAAGGCTAGAGAACTTCCAAGCATTTTCAGTTGCCAGATAGGAAGAATATTTATCCCACATTGGTCGCGGGCAAGAGCATTTTTGTATTTAAAGCTAAAGTCACATATAACTATAGTGTCAAAGCTTACGATATTTTGACAAGAAGTGTCTCCTTTCCTAGTGGACCCCACGTACACATGCAATTCAAGGCAATTTTGTGACCGGCTAGTGGGAAGAGGTTAAAGGTTGAGCAAGATAGAAAGATCGGACGCAGATCGCGGTGATCCAATGGCTGTCGCTATGTCACGATGGTTAGATGCTCGTTGGATATCATCATGACTTGGTGACTGATGACATGGCAGAGTAGAGGGTATAAGACCAAAGATACCTAGCAAATAGGTGGTGGTCTAGTGGCTGGTGACATGGCATGGATGGACGACATCAAACAGAACCTTGGCCGTGATGAGTCCTAAAAAGGTTTCACCGAAGTCTCAGTTTCATCGACATAACAATATCGATAAAATCGTAGGTTCGATGAGAATGGTAAATGGCTCACCGAGAGAGTAGTTTGGCCAAAAGAAAGAGATGCAATAGAACAAGACGCATGGTAAGCCCAGAAGATAGGTGGTGTCCAGGTAGATCTCCGGAGCCAATCAGGGGGTGACACATGTTGACATGCGGCACAAGAGAGAAGATCAATCGAGGTTAAAGATCAAGCAAGTTGAAGGAAGATCAACAGTAGTCTGAAAGATCTAAGGGCTATCCCTATATAAAGAAGCTTGCCAGTTATCTCCGCGACTTGGCGACAAAACATGTGCAGAAAAGGTGAGCGGCTAAGAGATTAAAGATTGAGCAATTTGAGGGTAGATCAATGGCCATCGCTATACTGCATGATGAAGGTGCTCGATAGTTATTCCTTGTGACTTGGCAACTGATGACGTGGCATTTGAGATGGCCCTCCAGGTGGGCTAAGAGAGAATGAGGATCTACCATGGGATAGAGAGTAGATGAGGAATCAAGGCAGACCAAGTCTAGTGGTAGGTCCAAGTGGCGAGACAAGGTGGACCCACGAGCAAATTAGAGACTGACACATGGCAAAATGCTATAGACGAGCGGATGTATATATTTTTAAAGTCCACTTTGAACTTGAACTTTCATCGGTTCAATGTTATTTGGTACAAAGTTCATTGGTTCAAAGTGGTTCAATGGTCCAAAGTTCATTATCGTTGCTTGTTCCCATGGGCCCAGGATAAAGAGAGCCAACAGAGGTAAAAAGCAAGCAGGTTCCTAAAGATCTAGCGGTGGTTGCTATACCGCATGATGAAGATGTATGGTGTTTATTCTCCATGAATTAGTGACCAAGTAGTGGGGCCCACTAAGGAAGCAATTCAGAGGAAGAAATAAAGAACACAAATTAAGGTTGATCGGATGGAAGAGCTTCATTCCAGCAGTGAGTCCAGGCCGTGTTAAGATGGCAGGGGTAGGAACCTCGAAACCAACCAAGAAGTGACACGTGGTAGGCCCGATAGAAAAGCAGGTGAAATGGAGCATATCATTAGCCATCAGAATAAGTGTTTCAATGCTAGCTCGATGACCCAATGAAGAAAGCAATGCTATTTACAGTCAAAAGCCGAAAGTGGTGGCAGGCAAAGTAGCGTCCAAGGATCCATGCGAAATGAGAAGAAAAGCCATCTGGTAGTTTGAGGTCTGGTTACCTAGCTCATAGCAAGTCTGCATGAGTCTTTCTCATGATCTTGAGGTGATAAGGATTGATTTTGAGCGCCATATGGGTCAACTTTTAGTTGACTAAGAGTTTGAACCGAATTGCATGAGTTTTTTCTCATGATTTTGAGCCTTTTTTGTGGCTTTTATTTCTACAAGAGGATTGATTTTTTAGAGGAGATATTTTCAGTGGGTGTTCATCTTCATCCATTCTAGAGTTATCTTTCCTCTACCTTTTGGAATGGTTTTTGTATAAAGTGAAAAGTTTTATCTTTCTTCACTAGTTCTTGATGATTCTCTGGCTTGTTTTAGTAGAGAATAGATTCTTGTAGCTCATATGTAGTTTTATGATAGAATTCTAAATAAAAGATTACCAGCTTATGCTTTATGTCTTTACAGTTCATTTTCTTATCCTTGATTGAGAGTTAGTTTATTGTGTTATTGTATAGATAACCTTTGAATTTTCTATGTCATTTGTAAGTCACAGGTTGTGCATTGTGATAAATTGGCTCATTTGGTTGATTGTGAAAGTTTTTCTTTCCTTTCAATTTCTTGAAGGTTAAATCCTTTGCATGAAATATTTATGTGTTATGAACTAGAAGTTTAATTGTGCAGATTGGTGTATTTAGGATTGTATCTCTATCATTTTGAGATATCTTATTGATGCTTCACCTTTGTTTAGCATCTGCAAGTCATTCTATTTTCATTCTAAGTTTTCTTATCCCTTTTCTCAGTAAAGAATTTAGAGTTATTCATAGGGAACCAACCCTTCATTCGGAGGTTAATTCTCACTATAGGCAACCCACAGGCTTGTGAATTATCCCATCTCTCACCGAGTTGCTTGATCTTTCAGCTTGTGCACTACAAGGGCAATTTGAGTCACAACAACAGGTTTGGGCTTCATTTGCAGAGACAAAGGAACCTTTTTTGTTTTGCAGATTTTGTGGAGGACCGTGTACATTATTGCCACAGTCTCGATGAATTTTCTCCAAATTTGCAGGGTATATCTATTTTAGTCTAATTAGCTTAGATCCAAAGTTACAGTGCGATCCTGAACTGGTAGCTCTTCATTTCACTCAATTTCTCTCTCTTTTCCACATAGTCAACAAGTCAACTTTTGCATTTACAAAAGAGGGTAAATCACACTTCAACCCTTGCAATCCACTTGAAATTAACATGATTTTTCCCCTAGGATTTGGATCTAGTGGATTCAAGCCCCTCTTTTGAATGTAGAGTTCTTTCAAGTGAAAATCATCCTAGTGGCTTCCTTTCTCTCTCCTAGGTGGGGAGTCACTACGATCCAATTTTGCACTTTACATTTTGGTGAACCCGACGTCCTACATCTTAATTCTGATTTCTCATTATTATATCTAAATAATTGCAATTTGAATTTCAAATTTTCATTTCCAAGTTTGATCTTTTTGCAAATTTTAGAGGTTAATTGCATAAAAACCCTAATTTTTTATTTTGAGAAAATTAAGATTGTGAAGTGTAAAATTTTAATTACTTGTTTCAGATCTGATTTCTATTTCAAAATTTCAATTCAAATTTCTCTCTTTATTCTGAAAATTCAGTGGTTAAATCATAAAATCCTAATTTTTAAGATTCTTCTATTTTCAACCTTTGACTACAAATTTGACTGATCTAGACATCTCCAAATCGGCTATTTTTTGGATTTCACATTAAAATCATAATTTCTATCATCCTTGAAAATTTTGAAAAAAGTTGGTCAGATAGTGTGCGCTTCCGCCACGGTCCTCGACTTTTTTCCCAAAATTTTAGGAGACAAAATTGACTGTATTTTTCTGCTCAGATCTAGAAAATTGGTGTACTTTATCAATTTTAACACCCTCTAAGGTCGAACACAAATTCAAATTTCATAAATTCAAATTCAAAATTTCAATATTCAAATTTTAAATCTGTAATTCAAATTCTATTTTCCCTCCTTTATTCAATTTTCTATGCATGTATGGGGTGAACATTATTATGGTTAAATGACATATGAGTTTCTTGTTTGATCATAAGTGCAAATGGATTTCCTATATTATTTTTCTAATTCAATTTAAAGTTACATTAAAGCTATTCATGATGTTCCCTTTCATTCATATGATGATAATTTAGTTCTCCCTTTCATTCATAGCTATGATTTACCTTCTCCCAAAATTGATCTCATTAATGAGGGCATATTGGTGCAAAAAGGGAATGTGGACACTTTTTTCAAAGATCTCCCTCGTAAAGATGAATCTTTGGAGAATTGTGTCCCTTCTTCTCCTACAAGGTACCTCCATCATAATGATTATTTGGTGTAAGAGGATGATATTATGGCTACTTCTCCTAGGGATACCATACCTTCTATTCATGATCTTCCCTCTAAAGATGAAGCATTAATTACATATGAAAGTTCTTTTTCTAATGACTTTCTTGAACATAAAGATACCTTAGAACAAGAGGATGATATCATTTCTCATCATAATGCTCTCTCTCCCAAAAATCAAGAGCCTAACAAAAATAAAATCAATTCCATTCGTGTTCCTAGGAAACTAAAAATTATTCCTAATTATCATGTTGTGCCTACACATATACTAATGAGATAGTTGATGAGAATATAAGTGAAGCATCATATGCTTTCTTAGTTCCTACAATCCTCTCTTCAATTGACTCAAATACATGATCTCCTACCAAAGAAGTTCCTAAAGAAGAACTCTTAGAGGATGATTGGGGTTCCTTAGATTTCACTCCTACCTTTTCTAGAAAGTCTAAGATGCCTGAATTTCACATTCCAAATTTTTCTCTTAACACAAATCTTGTAATTGATTGGGCCTCTTTAAACTTAAATCCAATTCCCCCTAAGAGTGAACCTTCTTTTGAACATACACATGGATGCAATGGACAAATTTTTGTTAGGTCCTGGAGACAACTGAGAGGGGGGGGGGGGGCGGGGGGTGAATCAGTTGTCAACTAATTTCAAACCAAAAACAACTTAACCAACTTAATGCTTAATACCGGTAAACCAGTTAAGTATGCCGGTAGATAGTGTTAACAGTTAATAGCTATACCGGTAATATTAATGCATAAAACATAAACACAAAGTCATCCACAACACATGACACTAATATCTGTACATGGAAAACCTGTAAGGGGAAAACCCATGGTGGGAAACCTTACCCACAATCAGATGATACTACTGCAGATAGTAAGTGTACATAAACAAGGTCTACACATGTAGAAAGGCCAATAGCCTAGAGCTCACTACTCAATCACAAAATGGGAGTCACACTAACTACAGTTGGATGGTTAAATCCAATAAGAATGTACTACACAAAATAGCATCTTCATATGCTGGATTCAGTATTGGTGTAATGCTAATATGCTTTCACAAAAACCTAGCTTCACCTTCAAATGATGTCTTCATGTATAGCTCTGCTTAATCTTGCATATACCTTCACACAATTCTTTTTCGCATTCCACATTCGATCTTACAAATAAGATCTTACATTTATACCATAACCTAAGACCAATTTTAGTAGGTCGGCTCTACAAGATATTACAATAAAAACATTTTACAAACAATATAATATCTGATGCAATAACTGATTGAACATGTCAGCTTAATGCATTTACAACAATAATTAATCATTTCCTTAGCATGCCATGCTGATCTGAAAAAGATAAACCTATCGGTGTAACCCTAGGTAACCCTGGACCTATTTGCCGATAAAAGCAAATATGCATATATGAATATACCAATGAATAAAACTCCAAGACAAGATGTCCAAACGATGTCTTTGGCATTACCAAGTATCTTCCACATAATTCTGAGTGTTGGTGATCATTATATCCTGCCGATGAACCATATACCAGTAATTGTGCAATAGTTACTTGCTTGCTGGTGAATGTTGTTGGATCTCCAAAGTGCTAGTGTTTTAGTAGGTGTTAACATCAATGACAAAACTATACCAAAATACCAACAATCTCCCCCTTTGGCATTGATGGTAACACAAGATGGAAAAACCATCAAAGTGCCAAAACAGAAATGCCAAATACCAAAAACCAACAATCTCCAAAAAGATTATAACCAGAAATCAGAGAGTAATAATCTCTCCTAAACAACAATCTCTCCCCCTGGGAGCAACATGTGTTTTCCAAAGTTTCCATACCAATTTCTTCAAAAGATAATGTGTTTTTCCATAGATATCTCTCTCCCTTTGACATCAAATGCCAAAGTTACAATAATACCAAGTTCATATACAAAATACCAACTACTCCCCCTAAGAAGTAGCTTCCTCATCAAAGACCAGAGTAAAAGTTTTGTCTTTTAATTCTATCGGTTGATGACAATCATCAACTGTCTAAGTCTCTACTGGTGGTGGTATGAATCCAAGCTGATCTCTGAGATATTCAAAAGTCTCTTTAGGCAAAGGTTTTGTGAAAATATCTGCAAGCTATTCTGTAGTGTTCACATAAACCAGTTTTATCTCCTTTTCTTCAACTTTTTCCCTTAGAAAATTTAGTTTGATAGAAACATGTTTTGTTTTAGAATGTAGTATTGGATTCTTAGATATATCAATTGCTGCAGTGTTATCACAATATATGGTAATAGGTTCCTTGCATTTTACATTTATGTCTTTCAACATTTGCTTAACCCATAGTACCTGTGTACAATTAGTAGCTGCTGCAACATATTCTGATTCTGTTGTTGATAAAGATGTACAACTCTGTTTCTTACTCAACCAAGAAACTAATCTCTTTCCAAGAAAGAATGCTTTGTCGGTGGTTCTTTTTCTATCATCCACATCTCCTACCTAATTTCCATCTGTGTATGCACATAATTCAAAGTTTTCATCTCTAGGATACCATAATCCAAGATTTATAGTGCCTTGTAAGTACCAGAAAATCCTTTTTACTGATGATTCATGATTTTCTCTAGGATTACTTTGAAATATTGAAACAATACATACTGCATTCATAATATCAGGTCTGGTTTGTGCTAAATACAATAAACCTCCTATCATAGATTTGTATCTAATTGGATTAACAGGTGTAGATTCATCCCTTTGAGATAATTTGTCATTTGTAGTCATAAGTGTGCTTACTGGTTTAGAGTTCTCCATCCCAAATTTCTTTAGTAACTCTTTTAAGTATTTGGATTGACTCAAGAATATACCTTTGTCAATTTGTGAAATCTGCAATCCTATAAAGAATTTTATTTCTCCAATCATAGACATTTCAAATTCTTGCTGCATTTTAGTAGAAAATTCCTTACATAAACCATCTTCTCCTCCAAAGATGATATCATCAACAAATAATTCTATAATCAAGATGTCATCATTAGTTATTTTGTAATATAAATTATTGTCTGCATTTCCTTTAGTAAAACCAATCTTTAAAAGATACTTATCCAATCTTGCATACCAAGCTCTTGGGGCTTGTTTCAGTCCATACATCGCTTTCCTTAACCTGCAAACCATATCATTGTCATCTGTCAAAGAAAATCCATCAAGTTGTTCAATGTATACTTCCTCTTCAAGATCTCCATTCAAAAATGCACATTTAATATCCATTTGATAAACTTTGTAGTTCTTGTGTGCTGCAAAAGCCAAGAATAATCCGACTGCCTCAATTCTAGCTACCAGTGCAAAGCTTTCATTGTAATCAACTCCCTCTTTTTGAGAATATCCCTTACATACTAGTCTTGCTTTATTTCTAACAACTTTACCATCTTCATTAAGTTTGTTTCTGAATACCCATTTGGTTCCAATTACATTTTTATCTTTAGGTCGGGGAACTAATGTCCAAGTGTTATTTTTCTCAATTTGTTCTAATTCTTCTTCCATAGCTTTAATCCAAAATTAATCTTCACATGCCTCATTAACAAATGATGGTTCTATTTAAGAAATAAGACATACCTCTTCATTTGCCAATCTTCCTCTTGTCATAACTCCTTTAAATTTATTTCCAATTATCTAATCTTCAGAATGATTCATTCTTACATACCGGGGTGTCTTTGTTTGTTGTTGTTCTTTAGTTATTGTGGAATCCTCAGATGGTACCGGGGTAACCAGATCTTCATTTTGTACCAATGGATTTGGTGTAGGTTCATTTGTCACAATTTCTATTGTCGGTTTAGAGTCTATATACCTTGAAGTTCCTCTGAATTGTTCATCAATTTTTACATTTGTACTCTCAACAATTTTCTGCAATCTCTTGTTAAAACATCTATATGCTTTTCTCTTAGATGAATAACCAAGAAATATTCCTTCATCACTTCTAGGATCAAATTTGCCAATATACTCATCTCTTCTAATATAACATTTACTTCCAAAAATTATGAAATATTTAAGAGTAGGAGTATTACCAAACCATAGTTCATGAGGGGTCTTACCAGTTTCACCTTTGATGTGAACTTTGTTGAATGTATAGATTGCTATGCTGACTGCTTCTCTCCAATACACATGTGGTAAATTTTCTTCCGATGACATACTTCTTGCTGCATCCAAGATAGTTCTATTTTTCCTTTCAACAACTCCATTCTGTTGTGGTGTCCGAGGTGCTGATCACTGTCTTCTGATTCCATTCACTTCACATAATGTATTAAAGTCCTTAGATGTGAATTCTCCTCCTTGATCTGATCTTAAACATTTGATTTTCTTACTAGTTTCATTTTCAACCATTGCTTTGAATAGTTTGAACTTTCCAAGTGCTTCTGATTTTTCTTTGAGAAAAGTAACCCAACACATTCTAGAATAGTCATCAATGATTAGCATGAAATATCTATCACCTTGTAAGCTTTTAGTTCTAGCTAGACCACATAAATCGGTGTGAATCAAATCAAGAGCATTATTGGATTTTTCTGGAATACTTTTGAAACTAGCTCTAACTTGTTTTCCAAATTGACATTCCTTGCATATTGTGTTCTGAGGTTTGACAATTTTAGGTAGATCTCTAACTGCCTTAGAAGTACTGATCTTTACCATGCAATCAAAATTTACATGATAGAGTCTCTTATGCCATAACCAACTTTCATCTATATGTGCAATCAAGAATGTCTTTTCACTGTTATTCAAATGAAAAATATTACCTCTAGTCTAATAACCGGTTGCAATTTCCAAACCAATTCTATTCGTGATTTTGCATTTTCCATTTTTAAATTGTAACTGAAATCCTTTATCAACTAATTGACCAACACTTAAAATATTATGCTTTAATCCTTCAACATAGTAAACATTGTTAGTGTTATGCTTACCATCAAGAGATATTGTACCCTTGCCTTTGATTGAACAGGCTTTGTCATCTCCAAATCTTACTAAACCTCCATTGTATTCTTGAAAGTTCAAGAATTTACCTTTGTCTCCTGTCATATGATGTGAGCATCCTAAGTCAATGATCCATTCATCCTTTACTTCAACTTTAGCTGCTAGGGCTTGTTCTACCAGTTGAATAGTAGGTGTTGGTTGATCTTCTATTATAGCAACAAAAACCCATCCATTATCTACTGGATCCTCATCAGAATCATCAGTCACACCTTCATCAACAATGTAACAAGATTTGTCTTTGTTCTTCTTGAATCTATATCTCTGATATTCGAGATTAGGTTTGTATGTCCTTCTAGCTTCTTCTCTTAGTCTAGCATGTATATCAGGGCATCTCGAAGCCATATGACCAATCTTATTGCAGTTAAAACATTTAAAGGGTGCTTTACCTTCATACTTACTTCCAATTGGAACTTTAGGCATTTTCCTTGCAAATAGTGCTTCAAGTTCTTCAAGTTCTTCATTTTCTTTCCTGCTTTCTTCAAGTTCTCTTGCATAAAAGGCTTTCCAATCAGATTTATCAAATGATGGAGCAGATGATGTTGATGCTTTTGAGGCTAAATCTATCTTTATAGTAGCAACAGGACCAAATTTTTCAATTTCAAAAGCTGAAAGTTTCCCAATCAATGTATCCCTAGTTACTGATGTATTAGGCATTATTCTTAACTCATTTATAGTAGTAACCTTCATTTTATATGCCGGTGGCAACCCTCTTAAGATTTTTGAAACAATTTCATCCTCACTTAAGGTTCCTCCACAACATTTAATACCCAAAACAATTTCATTTACTCTTTCCATAAAAGTAGAAATCCTTTCATCTTCTTCCATTTTCAGATGTTCATACCTGACTTGGAAGCTTTCAAGTTTTGCAATTTTGACTATGGAATCTCCTTCATTCAGTGTTTCCAAATGATCCCAAATAGCTTTAGCAGTAGACCTATCTAATAATCCCATGATTTGTTGATCTGATAATGCACTCAAAAGTGCTTCTCTTACTTTGCAATCATTTTCCTCATCTTTAGCCAAGGTAGCTGAAGTGGGCTGACCAAGTACAACAACAGTGTAACCTTTCTTTGTAACTTCCCAGACAGCTTTGCCAATGCAATTTAGATGTATCTCCATTTTGATCTTCCATATGCCATAGTTGGTTCCATCAAGTTTAGGACTATCCTTCCTGAAATAATTAGTAGATATTAGATCTCCTCAAGTTGTTAAACTTCTGCAAAAGAGGACTAGGCTCTAATACCAATTGTTAGGTCCTAGAGACAACTGAGAGGGGGGTGGTGAATTAGTTGTCAACTAATTTCAAACCAAAAACAACTTAACCAACTTAATGCTTAATACCGGTAAACCAGTTAAGAATGTTGGTAGATAGTGTTAATAGTTAATAGCTATACCAGTAAAGATTAATGCATAAAACATAAACACAAAGTCATCCACAACACATGACACCAATATTTGTATGTGGAAACCCTGTAAGGGGAAAAACCATGGTGGGAAACCTTATCGACAATTGGATGATACTACTATAGATAGTAAGTGTACATAAATGGGGTCTACACATGCAGAAAGGCCAACAGCCTAGAACCCACTGCTCAATCACAAAATGGGAGTCACACTGACTATAGTTGGATGGTTAAATCCAATAAGAATGTATTGCACATAATAGCATCTTCATATGCTGGATTCAGTACCGGTGTAATGTTGATATGCTTTCACAAAAACCTAGCTTCACCTTCAAATGATGTCTTCATGTATAGCTCTGCTTAATCTTGCATATACCTTCACACAATTAGTTTTTGCATTCCACATTCGATCTTACAAATAAGATCTTACATTTATACCATAACCTAAGACCAATTTTAGTAGGTCGGCTCTACAAGATATTACAATAAAAACATTGTACAAACAATATAATATCTGATGCAATAAATGATTGAACATGTTGGCTTAATGCATTTACAACAATAATTAATCATTTCCTTAGCGTGCCATGATGATTTGGAAAAGATAAACCTGCCGGTGTAACCCTAGGTAACCCTGGACCTATTTGCCGATAAAAGCAAATATGAAAATATGAATATACCAATGAACAAAACTCCAGGACAAGATGTCCAAATGATGTCTTTGACATTACCAAGTGTCTTCCACATAATTCCAAGTGTTGATGATCATTATATCCTGCCAGTGAACCATATACCAGTAACTATGTAATAGTTACTTGCTTGCCGGTGAATGCTGCTAGATCTCCAAAGTGCTAGTGTTTTAGTAGGTGTTGACATCAATGACAAAAATATACCAAAATACCAACAATTTTTGAATGTGAGTGACAAAGTCATGAGAAATTACATTTTCCTTTGTCCACATCTTCTTCTCCATTTTCTTGCAAAACCACACCTTCTCTTTCTAATGTTGAGTTCCAACAAGAAAATGTGTTTACCAATATTCTAAATTCAAAATTCATATCTTCTCTTCATCCTAAATGAAGAAGAAAACATAAACAACATTCTCAAACTTCTTCTTTTTGTAAATACCATAAAAACCATGGCCATTCTACTAATGAGTGTCAAGCTTTGAAAACACAAATACAACATTGCATTGATTTGGGTATTTTAAAAATAACATCTGACAATGAATGACATATTCATCATGATCATTTAAAATAACATTCAAATTCCTATTATGTTGCTCCTCACTATGTGACATAGTTAGCCTACCTATTGTGGGATCTTTGTCATTCGTGGTGGTACAATTTCAGGTGCAATCATACTTAGTGAGAAACATAATAGCCTATTTATTCTTGCCTCTATGCTTGGGGGGAAAGAATTTTCCTTTTCCTCTTTCTAATGTTTTTCTATTTTATTTATGGAGTGCATTATTCATAAACTTTATGTCCTTTTTGGCATGGAGTTTTCCTTCATACGATAGCATGTTTGTTCCATGAGTGGAATCTTATCCTTTCTTGAAATGGTACATCTATTATGAACAATCTCTCCTTAGAGAACCTTTGTGAACCTTCTTCTTCTTTCTCTCTCTTTTCAAATTACCTCTTATATTTCAATATTCATAAACTTGATGTCTTTTCTTGCATGGAGTATTCCTTCATGCGAGCGCATGTCTCTATCATGAGTGGGATCTTTTCCTTGCTTGAAATGATATGTCTATTATGAGTAATATCTATTTTGAGTACTTTTGTAAATATTCTTCTTCCCCTTTCTCTCTCTTTGAAAATTACCTCTTATATTAAATTATTCATAAACTTGATGTCCTTTCTTGCATGGAGTATTCTTTCATGCGAGCACATGTTTGTTCAATGAGGGGGATCCTCTGCTTGCTTGAATCGGTACGTCTATTATGAATAATCTCTATTTATAGGACTTTTGTGAACCTCCTTCTTCTTCTTTCTCTCTCTTTGAAAATTACCTCTTCTATTGTGTTATTCATAACTTGATGTCCTTTCTTGAATGGAGTTATCCTTCATGCAAGCGCATGTCTGTTTCTTGGTTAAGATATATTCCTTGCTTGAAATGGTATGTCTTTATGAGAATTATCTCTCTAGAAGTTGTGTAATTCTTCTCATTGTCCTACTCTTGGGGGCCAATTATCTCTCTCCCACTCTCTTTCTCTAAGGTTCCATCTTTCCCTATTGTGTGGATGGTGTGAGATTTATTACTTGATGTGATTCCTTGTGTGAAATTGTTGGTTGTTTTCTCAAGGATTATCTCTTTTACAAGAGGTGTTAGTCCTTGACAACAACCTCTTTTCACACTAGGTAATGTACATATATGATAAATTCACCCATCCCTCTCAGGGCTAAACATGAGTCATCCTTCATTGAGAATCCCTTTCACCTAGGAATAGGAGGAAGGAGTGCATTCTCGTTCTTTTCTTTTCTTTGTGCTAGAAGATGTTATATTTGTCTAAGACAACTCCTATTGGGGGTAGATGTCTTCTCCTCCAAGTATCACCTTTACACTTACAACAAGATATCTCTTTTCAACTATCTTATCCTTTCTTGAAGAGTATTCCTTCTCTTGCTTGGATTTATGACATTTTTTGCATAACAGATATCATCTTTGTGTTGAAGGTAGGTATCCTTGTTCTATTTTCCTTAAGATATCAACATCAACCTATGTTGACATCTTAAAGGGGGGGCACCCACACTGCTCCTTTTTACTATACTTCTCTCATTCATTGCACAACAGGACATTCTTAGAACTAGAGGGTGGCCTCTTAGAGCAAGGTTTCATCACTTTTCTTATACAATGGGACCTTCTTGGAACTAGAGGGAAGCCTCTTAGAGAAAGATGTCATCACTTTTTATAGTGGGTCATTCTCAGAACCAGAGCATAGTCTCTTAGAGAGAGATGATGCCACTTTTCTTTTATGTGGGGTGATTATTCTCGAAACTAGAGCATAGACTCTTAGAGTGGGATGTCACACCTTTCTTGACACTTTTATACAAGTTGTAGTGTACTCAGGAATAGACTCCTATGAGGCACTTCAAACCTCACTTGCACACATGTGCACTTGAGGTTGGGTGGAACTAATGGAGTTCCCACTCTTCTCCCTTACATGGATCACCTAGACAGGCTCTAGGGGTGAGATCTTCCATGTCCATCTCTCCATGGATCACCTAGTTTTAGGGGTGAGACATCCATGGTTTCTTTCTTCTTCGCCTTTCTTCTCATGGATCACCAAAGTGTGTATTCATGTCCTCTCTCTTCTTCCTCTCATGAGCTCATAATATTACTATTGATGGTTAATGGATGATGTCAACTTTTCTCTTTTATGTGATCGTTCGTGTTTATGTGGTGGCATTGGTCTTTGTGTCCTGATTATTTGTTGAGATATCTAAGTATTGAGTTATCTTCGGGTAGTTGGTTTTTCATCTTGTGTCTTGTCTTGTCATGTGTCTTTTGTGCTTTGTTTTGTGCATCTTGTTTCTTTTGTTTTGTGTGCTCTTGCATATGTTTGAGTGATTTAATATCCTAAGGTTGGGGGTGTGGTTCCTCAAGATTAGTGACATCTTATACTCCTTGTGATCTTTCTTCGCCTCTCTCATATTCATCTCTCTTTCTTCTACTTTACCAATAGTAGTGGCATAAGCCATACTCCAGCTAAAGTGGGGGCTAAATGTAGTGTCATAAAATTGTGCCTCCTACAATTTTAACCACATTTTTCATCCACACCTCGGTGATGGAATCTTCTCCCCCAACCAAGACCTATTTATGCATTTTCACCCTTGACCCCTTCATGTTTGAACCCTGAGATAGCTTGAGGACCCTGTCCGGGCCCCAAGTTAGGGTAGGACAGGTGCGTGGAACCCCTATCCCCCCTAGGACAAGGGTGTGGTGCCCCTATCCCACCCTCTTAGGGTGGCCCCAAGATAGGTCCCCCTAACCCCATTTACACTTCGAAATCCTAAATCTCCCTAATGTCGGCCTTTTATGAGATGAATTAATATTCAAGAGGCATGCATAAAAGGGAGTTGGTTTTCTCATTTGCATAAGGAGGAATGGGAGGTGAACTTCAAGCAAAGGTATGATAAGCAAGCATAGGGAAAGATATATATCATCAAGCATTCAAGCATTCAAGTCTTCTTCATTCATCCATTGGAGAAATATTTCAACTTTCATTTACAAGAATATGTATGTGTTAGGGTTTTGTCATGCTACATTCCATTCCATTCCATGCAACACTTGTGGTTACATTCAAGAAGCAAAGCAATCATTATCAACAAATTGCAAATCTACAAGGTATACATTTCAATTGTTTACATTCCAGCATTTTCAATTATTTTCTTTCAAAGTTGATTCCTCAACTGGGGTTTGACTAAGGTAAACCCCTATTCACAACCCATTTTCCTCTCTTTTCTCTGTGTAGGTTGTAGGTGCATAGCTGTAATTGCGTTTGGGCTTCATTTGTAGAGATGGAGGAACTCTTTTTGTTTCACAGATTTTGTGGAGGACCATGTACATTCCCGCCATGGTCCCTATGAATTTTCTCCAAATTTGCAAGATAGACCCATATTAGTCTAATTAGCTCAAATCCAAAGTTACAAAGCAATCTTGAACTGGTAGCTCTTCATTTCACTCATTTTCTCTCTTTTCCACATAGTCAACAAGTCAACTTTCTCATTTACAAAAGATGGTAAATCACACTTCAACCCTTGCAATCCACTTGGAATTCACATCCTTGTTTTCCTTGGATTTGGATCTCACTAGATTCAAGCCCCTCTTTTGAATGTAGAGTTCCTCCAAGTGAAAACCATCCTAGTGGCTTCCTTTCTCTCTCCTAGGTGGGGAGTCACTTGGATCCAATTTTCCACTTTATAACATTGTACTAGAGGCATTAGTTAGAATCCTTGAGATATTTTAGATTGAGATCATATAGGGATTGTGAGGGTTGGTCAAATGATGAGGATCATCTTACGCATTGCAGATAGGAAAGGTACCTAATAGGCAGGACCATTATAATATAGAGGATTATTGAGGTTTAGCTACTAGAGAGAGTTCATTGACAGTTTGGGGAGTGACAAAATATTCCTATAGGTGTATCATATTATGTATGATCTAGGTGAGAGGTTTGAGATTGGGAGCCAGTTATTATAATGAATGTATCTTTCACAGAGTTTGAGCAATTATAGCCTGGATAGTGGATTTTAGGGCCAAATGTTATAGATGTAGGGATGACATTAGCTTATGATAGGTGGCTTTTAGAGCACAGGGTAGTTCCTTTGATAGATCTAGATGTTCTAGTTCCTAGAATGCTACTATAATAGAGATGGAGGAGGAGATTGTTAGGATTCCCATAGATACTGAGAGGGGGGTGAATCAATATCTAACCGGTAATAAGATTTTCTTAACTTAAAACATGTAGAGCATATTAATACTGTATACCGGTAAACAAGAAATAATGCAATAAATAGAGATAACAATAACCACATGAAAAACACACCATAACACAGTAGTTTAATGAAGAAACCCAATGTGGGAAAAACCTCAGTGGGATTTGTGACCCACAATATTCACTTACTGGCCAATAAGAGAATATTACTACTACAAGAGGGGCCTGCACATGCAAGAAGGCCAAGTGCCTAGAGCTCACTGCTCAATTACAAAATGGGAAGTCTCACTGACTTAGAAAATGGATTATATAAATCCAATGTCTTCTAATTCTTCAAAATAGCATCTACTATGCCAGATCCAGTACCGGTTTATAGCTCTGCTTCATACATAAACCCTTAACCTATAATTCGCATAATAGGTCTGCCTTATTTCGTCTATATATTTTTTTTTCTTATTACAAAATGTTCTATAATGATCTCTTATATATATGAGTCATTTTACAACTTGCCAAGTCGGCTTACAATGATTTTACAATAATTAACAACATTTATTACAAACAAAATTCTTGTCGGCTTTTGTGTCGGTATGCTTCCTTTTACTACCGGTGCCGATGGTCTGTGTGCTGGTGTAAAGTCTGATCTTGCTAGTGCCGATAAATTATCTTGTCGGTGTCATAGGATTGTAAGGTTTCCATCAATGACAAAACCTTCAATCACCTACAATGTCTCATTGGAGTGTACATTTTCCAACAATCTCCCCCTTTGGCATTGATGGCAACACTCATGAGAAAAATCCAAAAACTGTCATCCAAAAAGAATCTGCTAGTATTGTCTTACCAAAAATGTGTACCAAATGAATGTGTACTCCCCCTAATTTGATGAGTCATTTTACTGATTATTTTTCTCATTCCACTACTCCCCCTTTGGCATCAATGAAAAAGGTTGTCAAGGTGCCAATGAGTGTGGTTTCCTGCTTCATCCTTGTAACCGGTTGGTTACAATCTGAAAAAGATCTACCAAAACCATATTCAAGCTCTCAATGAACTTTTTGCTGTCTTTTATTATGGCCTTAATCCTCTGAACTATACCAGTGAGGTGTTGCATTTGCTCTGTCGGTGTTTTCTATCCTTGAACCAAAGCATCAGATATTTATTTTCTTAAGGAGGTGAGGTAGTCCAATTTTGGACTAAGTATCCATTGTAGATCTTTAGTCTTTCCTTTTATTCTTTCCTTCTCTCTTTCCAACTTTAGTAGTTCTTCCTCAAAACCTGTTATTTTCTGCTCAAAAACTTATAATGAATCAGATGAATTAATGAAATTATTAGCTAGTTGATTTATTTCCTCCTATATCTTGTTGATTTTCTTATCTATATCAACTGTTAGAAAGTTACTTTTACATGTATCCCTGTACAAAGTTTTAAATTCCTTCAGTGTACTACACAGTTCTGGTAAAAGTGTGTCAAATTTCCTTGTACATTTCTTTATTTCCTCCTCAAATAATTTGTGTTTTTCTTTCTCTAGTCTCTCCTTGAATGCTTCCTCTTTTATTTGTTCAACTGTCACAATGTTGTCAGTAATATACTTACACAAAGTGTCAAGTTGACTGAAGGAATCTTTATTATCTACATTACATTTAGGTGCTATCATTTTTAAAATTGGAATGGTATCATCTATTGCTTTTTATGCTTGTGAACTACAATCTGTTATCTTCTTATTGGAGTCCAAAAGAACTTCTGTTACATTAGTTGATTTGAATTCTGCATTTGAAGAGACAACACTCTATATCCTGCCAGTGGGAGAAATTTCCTTGCTTGTGGTGACCTCTGGTAGGTCAGTTTGTGTTTCCATTTCTTTAAGAAAAGGTTTGGATTTCTCAATTGTTGCCGGTGGCACTGTCTCTATATGAACCTATTATTGTGAAGGAGCCTGTTGCTCTCTATTGTCATCTGTCAATTTACTTTCTATATCATTTGTTACCGGTGGCTCATTAGCCATATCTATTTTCCCAGTTGTATCCTTATCTACCACAATATTGACCTTTTGTGTGTTAATGTCCACTGTATATAACACCTCAAAATTGGGATTGGTGTCTTCTTGTGGTATGTCCATACTCTCACTAGCCGGTTGATTGTTAGTGGTAACTACCAGTGGAGTATCTAGAGGTGGTGGGGATAAGTTATCTTTTATTTTTATGCTAGGTGGTCCACCAACCTTTCCTTTTCCCTTATCCTTATCCTTCTGATATACTTTGATGGGTTTAGGGTTTCTATATTCTTCCTACTTTTATTTCTCTACAAGGAATATGTCCCTTACATTAGTAGTTTCCTCTGCTACCTCATTCACTCTACCAACCATAAGTGCTACATGCCGGTGTGAAGTTGAAAATACTGACCGGTTAGCCTCAAAGATCAGATCATCTATCTCTTTTGGTCAGTTGACAGGATAAACAACAAGTAGTTTTTCAATTTTCATTTTCTTATCAAGCTCTACAACAACTTGCCTTCTAGCTTCAAGTTTTTTAAAAAGTTATGCCGGTAATTCATCTACAACTTGCATTAGAAATTTCTTGTAAATGTCCAAGTGTAGAATTACACTGTTTTCAACTTGTAGCGTCCTAAAATTGTGACACTTGCAATTTTGACTGCATTTGGGTCTTCACGATGGCGATGCAACACGGAACCTGAATGGAGACCCCGAAACTTGTTCATGACATCAAAAACTGCATTTTTCAGCACCCTGGCCTGATCCTCCTTGCACCTCGCTGTCCCTGGAGGTGGGACCATGGTGCCCAGCGCCCCGGTCCCCCAGGACCATGGCGCCCAGCGCCCTGGTCCCTGGCCCTATTTTGGGCCCAGTCTCTTTTGGGGCATCGGGTCTTTAAGTTTGCAAATTGGAAAATAATCTTCCCAGGTCGGCCTAAGGTCGGTAAAATCAGTCTATCAGCCCTAATTGACAAGTATATAAACTACTTTTCCTCTCCCAAAAAGGGAGGAGGACATATGTGTGCAAAGGCGCGGAAGCAATATTCAAACATTCAAGCATTCAAGCATTCAAGCATTCCTTCAAGCAATTGAGTATTCTAAGTCTCCATTCAAGGCTAAGTGTTGCATTCAAGACAAGGATTCAACCATTGAAGAGGAGATCACTTACAACACATTACATACAACATACATTACACCTTCGCATGTAAGAATACAAACATTCTTACAACAAGGTATCAGTACTTGTTTACATTACAAACATTTACATTTACAGCATTCTCATTTCTTGGTTAATTCCAAAACTGGGGTTTGACCTAAAGGCAAACCCCTCATCCCTAACCCCCCAATCATCCTCTCTTTTCTGTGTGTAGGTTGCAGGTACGCGGCTGTAATTGAAGATCTGGAATCCTTGTGCAGAGACGAATAGATCCACCTTCGTTTTGCGGATTTTCGGAGGACCGTGTGCACGTCGGGCATCATCGTCCCGTCAACTTTCGCTCAAATTTGCAGAACAGCACTGTCTCGACATTTTACTGCTAATTCCAGGTTCGCAGCTTCATCCTATATTCCTATCTCTGTTTATAAGTGAATCTTTCTCACTTTTCATGCATTCCTAGCTTAATCTTTCTATCCACATTTCTTTACAAAAGAGGGTATCCTTGATGTCTTAACCCTTGAAACTCATTTAGAATCCAATCTTGCATTGTGTGGGATTGGATCTTGTGGGTTTCACCCCTCTTTTGAATGTAAAGTCCCTCCTAAGTGAAAACCATCAACCCAAGTGACTCTCCCTTCTCTCTCCTTGGAGTTGGGGAGGGGAGAACGACTAGGGTTCGATTTTTCCACTTTACATTTTGGTGAACCCGACGTGAACATCCTCATTCTAATTATTCATGGTTAGATCTGAAAATTTTGCTTCCTTAATTACATTTCCATGTTTGATCTTTTGCAAATTTTAGAGGTTGATTGCATAAAAACCCTAAAATTTTCTTTTTAAGTAATTAAACTTGTGAAATGTTTAATTGTTAATGCTTGTTTCAGATCTACCCTTCTAATTCAAATTGTCAATTCATATTTGTGCTTTAATTCTGAAAATTAAGTGGTTAAGTGTCAAAACCTTAATTTTTAAAACCTTCTTGATTCAACCTTTGACTGATAATTTCACTGATCAAAACACCTCCAAATCGGCTATAACTTTGGATCCCGCAATAAAATCACAATATCTCTCATCCTTGAAAATTTGGAAAAAAGTTGCGAGGACCGTGTGCACCCCGAGCGCCATCGTCCCCGACATTTTTTCCGAAATTTCGGGAGCTAGATCTTACTATATTTTTCTGCTAAAATCCAGAATTTTGGCTGATTTTATCAATTTTAACACTTTCAAAATTAAAGTCAAAGTTGGTCTAGTGATTGCTCGGATAAAGGCTTCTAATCATTCAAAAATTGTTGAAATTGAAATCTGTATCAAAATTGTGTTCCTTACTATCCTAGATCTGAAAAGTGTGTTGGCATTCATTTGAAATCTCAGTGCTTTATTCAAATTTTTACAATTTGTGACTTTTGAAATTAGGTGTTTAATTGCAGCAACCTTGATTTCCATTTTCAAAATTTGAATTTTGCATGAAATTGAGTCAACTTTTAAATTTCAAAGACTACATTGCTTTCAGCATTCCCTCTAAAATCATAAAATTCAAATTTTACATTTTTCAACAATCTTGGTAAGGTTCAATTTTGAGATTGCAACTTTAATTTGGCCTACCTATAGATCGTAAAATCACTCAATTTTTTCAGATTAGCTTTAAAATCATCATAACTTTCATCCCTGAAAATTTCGAAAAAAGTTGTGAGGACCGTGTGCACTCCGTTCGCCATGGTCCCTGACATTTTTTCTGAAATTTCGGGAGATTGTCTTGATTGTATTTAACAGCTTAAATCTAGGAGATTGGCTGATTTTATTGAAATTTGCTACCTCTAAAATTCAAAATCTTCTCTCTCTCTTTAGTGCATGAGTTTTACGACAATAAGCCCTACTTACACTATTCCTGTTAGACGAAGCCTTAGAATTAAGTCCTTCCAAGGTTTAATTACTGAGGAGATGGAACCTAATTTGAATGGCCTTTTTAACGAGGACATGGGTAATTCCTCTAATCCTCTTAATGATGAAGAAGCTCTCCATGAGGTTTCTGTAGAACAACTTTCAAAATTGGATAACCAGTTTGATGATTTTCGACAATGGATGTCTCAAGAATACCCTGATAGCGAAGCTCTTTCATTGATTGAGGGTCTGAAATGTATGGTTCAAAGTGATAAGAATGGAATTGATATTTTGCGTGGTATTGCACACATTGTGGATTCGAATGTGATGCCTATGAAAAGTTGTGCCGAAACCTTAGGTTATACACAACCTCCTACTCAAGTTAATCATTCTATTCCTTTGACGACTCCTATTGCTAGTATACCTACTTTTACATCAAACATAATGACTACTTCAACACAAGACATTCCTCCTATGATCACCAGTCATGGGGGCAATCCCTCTTCTTCAATCAACCCTCTGCCTTCTTTCAATAACATAACACCTCCATCACAATCTAACACATCTAATATGAACTCTTCGACTGAAGAAACCATTAACAATCTTGCACAAACTGTCTCTTCTTTATAGCAACAAATTGCCTCTATGAATCAATCTAAGTTTAGTGTGCCCACATTTGATGTTGCGAGCCCACTTTCTCTTGACATTGTTCGAGCTATCCCCCCTAAACATGTTGAAATCCCGCATTTGGAGCTTTATAATGGTAAGGGTGATCCTCTAACACATGTTAAGACCTTTCAAATGATATGTACCGATTTTGCTTATGACCAAAGGTTGAATGCAAAACTGTTTACTAGAACATTAAGAGATAAAGCCCTACAATGGTATTGCTCATTGCCTTCTTATTCTATTTCTTCTTTCGAACAACTTGCAAATGCTTTCATTCAACAATTTCAAAACAATATAAGTCCTAAAGTTACTTTGATTGATTTAATGCATTGTAAACAAGGTGTTAAAGAAAAAGTGACTGATTTCATTGGTAGATATAAGCATTTGTATGCTCAGATTTCTTTTCCAGTGCCTGACAATGATATTCAAAGAATCTTTATTTCTAATTTACAAAAAGATATTTGAGAAAAACTCCTGTTTTCTGAGTTTACTTCTTTCCAACAGTTGTGCGCAACTCTTCACAATTATCAACTGACTATGAGTCAAATGGAACAAGCAAATCCTATGGCTCCGAGTGATAAGGGTGATAGTAGTCAACAACCATTTGGGAAGTTTAAACTGAATAGAGAGTCCATTAAATTCAATGAAAACATCATCAACAACAATGTGAATGCGGCATCAGGTGTGCCTCCTATTTCTAAGTTTTTCAAGAAAGAAAGAAAGTTCACTCCTTTGAATGAATCATTGCATAGTATTATGAATAAGTTATTGGAACAAAATGTGCTTACCCTCCCTCCTATAAGGCAAATAGATCCTGCAAAGATTAATTCACCCTATTTTGATAACAAATCTTTTTGTCAATTTCATCATCATCCTGGGCATGATACTGAAAAATGTCTTGCTTTAAAGGGTAAAATTCAAGATTTGATTGATAAAAATACTATCTCTGTTTCTGGTGTGAATGATAAAAGCAACAAATCTGTAGCTCCTCCTAACCAAAATCTTAAGATTTTTACTGATCCATTGCCTTCTCATACCTCTAATGCGATTGATACTACTGATTCCTCTGTCTCACCTAATGATCTTGTGTCTATGACTCCGAATGTGATTAACTTTGTAGAGCAGCAGAAAATCCCTAAAGAACCTTCCATCACATTTGATTCCAGTGAAACTATTAGGGCACCTGATGGTCCTTTATATATAGTTGCAAAAGTCAAGAATACACCTTGCCGTGGAGTGCTTATTGATCCTTCTTGTATGGTTAATGTCATTACTGAAGAATTTCTTTTTACTTTGCAATTGAATCAAGTGATCTATGATGAAACAAATGTGGTTGTGAAATTATTTGATGCATTTTCTTCTCCTGCAATTGGTTCTATTACATTACCTATTAAGGTCCATAACAAATCCCTTGATGTGGACTTTGCTATTATTCCATCATCCGAACAATTTCGTGTGAAGCTAGGCTATCCTTGGCTATCTTCCATGAAAGCTATTGCTTCTCCTATTCATAAATGCTTGAAATTTCCCCATAATGGTGAAGTTGTTACTATCAATCATAGTCTCTTTAAACCAGCTGAAAGAACTTCTAGCGTTCCTATTGATTATTTTTGGCCTAAACAGTTCCAATCTCTTCCTCCGCGAAGTGATCATCTTTTCAAATCTTATCAAAAGTGGAAAAAAGATATGATCCTATCTCTAAGTGAACCTAGAACACCCAAACTTGATATTCCTATCATTCTTGAGAAGGAAGTTCTTCCTTTGAAAGATAAAACCAATGTCTTTCCCCAAGAAGATTCCCAACCCATCCCTATGGATGTAACTATGCCTATATCTAATAAACTTCCTAAAAGTAGACCTATACCTCCTTGTCATGATGGGCTTGGTCTCCTTCCTGAACCAAATATTCCTCCTTTGTATGGAGCAGTTCCTCCTCCTTCCTCTTATGGAGAGAAGAGACCTTCCTCTTCTCCTATTATTCAACCTAAGAGACCACAACCTAAACACCCAAGTGATAAGGATGAGAACATTCCTCCTCCTCAATCTCCTCAGCTTCCTACTAAGACTAGACGAAATCGTTCTGCACGTGAACGCCGACAAAAGCGTCATCTTAGAGCTCAGGCAGCTGCTTCTCAAACTTTGCAATCCCCAAGAACACCTTCAGCCAGTATTATTCCATTTTCTCCTCAGTTGAAGATTGAGCCGAAATCTCCTAAACATAAGATGCATGATGGTCTTGATCCTGTGCGAGTTAAAGATCCTATTTTTATAAATCTTGATGATGATATAGATGAAAATGTTATTCATGATGAAAATGTTACTCCTGTTCATTCTGATAGTGAATATGAATATGTTGATGTTGATAACCATTTATCTAACGCATTTTCTAAAGCACTTATCCTAGCTCCTAGACAAGAACACCGCGGCTTGGGATATGAACATAACCCTTGTTTGGATCTTGTGATAGCTCCATCTGCTGTGTTGGATGTTCCTCCTCTAGCGTGTTTCCTACCTTCCCGAAATATTGATCAGCAAGATCTGGGGGTAGATGACGTGCTAGACTAGTTTCATTAGCATAGCAGATTCTCCCCTCCTCTCTTTTGTTACTTCTTCTATGTGTTATTCTCATTCTTCTATTTGTTGTCCTTAGTGTTGTCTACTTGAGGACGATGCAAAACATTGAGATCTCTTTTGGTCTCTCTCATGTTGACTCAAAAGACACATGTGTTCCCTTCTTCTAGGTGAACTTCCTTGATTGGGGAATGAAGAACAATTATTCATACACACATATGATATACATGAATTATCATACAGCATACTGACCCCGAGGAAAGCGAAGTCACCTTGTGCTTTGTGTTTTGTGTCTATTATCCTTGGGCTTATCTCACACTTGGGGGCTAAATCCTTGTGATAACGTGCTCCTTTCCCTTCTCATTTTTATATGTATCACTACCTTAAAGCAATCACCCCCGGTGAGGCATGTGCGATCACTTTAACATAGGGGGGCATACATCCCATTCATATCTTTTCAAGATACTTGAAAATTTCTTGACAAATTTAGCTTTGCCTTGAAAATTTTTGATATCTTTCTTGCATGACTCATAGTGAGGGAACCTTACTACTGATAGTCATGGTTCTCCCTCGTGATCTTCCCTTTTACTTTGTCAACCGAAGTCGTAAGATCCTTAGTCCACTGGGGGCTTGGTGTATCTTGCCTCCTTGACGTGGTGAAAGTTTTTCAGTGTTGTTTCCTTGTACTTTACCGGAAGTATGAGCATACACTTATACTCCCGCTAAAGTGGGGGTTAAATGTAGCATCCTAAAATTGTGACACTTGCAATTTTGACTGCATTTGGGTCTTCATGATAGCGATGCAACAGAGAACCTGAATGGAGACCCCGAAACTTCTTCATGACATCAAAAACTACATTTTTCAACACCCTGGCCTAATCCTCCTTGCACCCCGCTATCCCTGGAGGTGGGACCATGGCACCCAGTGCCCTGGTCCTTCAGGACCATGGCGCCCAGCGCCCTGGTCCTTCAGGACTAGGGCGCCCAACGCCCTGGTCCCCCAGGACCATGGCGCCCAGCGCCCTAGTCCTTGGCCCTATTTTGGGCCCGACCTCTTTTGGGGCATCGGGTCTTTAAGTTTGCAAATTGGAAAATAATCTTCCCAGGTTGGCTTAAGGTTGGTAAAATTAGTCTATCAGCCCTAATTGACAAGTATATAAACTACTTTTCCTCTCTCAAAAAGGGAGGAGGACATATGTGTGCAAAGGTACGGAAGCAATATTCAAACATTCAAGCATTCAAGCATTCAAGCATTCCTTCAAGCAATTGAGTATTCTAAGTCTCCATTCAAGGCTAAGTGTTGCATTCAAGACAAGGATTCAACCATTGAAGAGGAGATCACTTACAACACATTACATACAACATACATTACACCTTCGCATGTAAGAATACAAACATTCTTACAACAAGGTATCAGTACTTGTTTACATTACAAACATTTACATTTACAGCATTCTCATTTCTTGGTTAATTCCAAAACCGGGGTTTGACCTAAAGGCAAACCCCTCATCCCTAACCCCCCAATCATCCTCTCTTTTCTATGTGTAGGTTGCAAGTACGCGGCTGTAATTGAAGATCTGGAATCCTTGTGCAGAGACGAACAGATCGACCTTCGTTTCGCGAATTTTTCGGAGGACCGTGTGCATGCCGGGCGCCATCGTCCCATCAACTTTTGCTCAAATTTGCAGAACAGCACCATCTCAACATTTTACTACTAATTCTAGGTCTGCAGCTTCATCCTATATTCCTATCTCTATTTATAAGTGAATCTTTCTCACTTTTCATGCATTCCTAGCTTAATCTTTCTATCCACATTTCTTTATAAAAGAGGGTATCCTTGATGTCTTAACCCTTGAAACTCATTTAGAATCCAATCTTGCATTGTGTGGGATTGGATCTTGTGAGTTTCAACCCCTCTTTTGAATGTAAAGTCCCTCCTAAGTGAAAACCATCAACCCAAGTGACTCTCCCTTCTCTCTCCTTGGAGTTGGGGAGGGGAGAACGACTAGGGTTTGATTTTTCCGCTTTACACAACTTTCTCCTTGTCATCAGCTGATAATGAATCATATAATTTATTGATGTTTTTTAGCTTTCCATCCTCTATTATTTCATCTAGAAGTTTGTGAATTGGAGCAATGTTTTGTTGAGTCTTCTCCTTGGGTGTTAACTTCTTCTTTGGAGTTACTTTTCTATCCGAGGGCCTTACTGCCTATTGTTTCTTTTTGGTTCTTCTAGGAGAAGGTGTAGATATCGATGAAGGTTCCCTTTTTCTCACAACTCTTTTAAATTTAGCTGGCATATCACTTTCCGAAGAGGTTGCAACCGATGAAAGGTGAGTTTCAAGTTGTTGTGCTTCTAACTCATCTTCAATAATACCAGTTTGTTTGAGTACATCTTCTTTGATAGCTTTAGCTTGTCTAGATTCTCTTCTAACTATTGCTTCCACCTTCTTTACCCTCTTCTTTGATTGGATTTTGTTTTCAATAGTCTCAGTACTGCCAAATACCTCTTGTTTAGGTTCCTTGGGTGCTTCCAGGAGGGCTTTTGCATATGTTTCAATTATGTGGTCATCAGTTTCATAACCCATTTCAGTAACCCAAATGGTTCTTGGGACAACTGCCTCCATCCAAATCTCATCTTTCTTAATAACAAAGCATATTTCATCCTTATACTTATTTACAATTGCTTGTGATAGTCTGACTCTGGTATTCATCTGGGCCTTCAATGCTTGAAAGTACTCATTTATGTTCTTTTCTCTATTTTCACCCATGTTATTTAGTAAATCAGACAATTATTTGCCTACCGGTATATCAAAACCAAGATTTTTATTACCGATATCGGGCACCTGTTTTGTTATGTGCAGCATTAAACAGACAAGTAGGTTTCCAAATCTGAATGTCCCCTTTTTTGTCTTCTTTATCTTTCCAAGATTGTCAATAAGTTCATCTTTTAACCATTCACACACATCTATTTTTTCATTATCTTTAATCATATCATAAGCACTCTTTATGCATAGGCTAGAGACTGAGTTTAACCTATTTGCATGTGTGGTTTTGTATCCTAAAATCATGCTAATGAATCTGACATTGATGTCAGTTACATCATTTACTCTTAAGGATCTCTTATCAGATGTTGCACCTGTTAGGTTAATCACTAGGTCATTTGAGCCCTTCTTTGTCTTATCAGGCCTGTTACCGGTGGAAGGTAACCCTGTCACAGCCTTTACTACCTCTTTTGTGATTTTGTGAACTAAGTCCAACCAGAAGAATTCACCATGAACCCTACTTAAAACTATCCTTATAACATCCTTAGGGAAACCTGGAATACTGAGAATTTTAGTGAATCCTAGGGTTTCAACTATTTTGTGTTCAGGTTTCACATTACCGGAATCATCACAAATTACAGTCTTATACATGCTCTTTATTTCCTCATCACATAATTCTTCTATGTGACAATGAATGTACATTCTAGGGTCTTTTGCAAAAACTACTCCTTTGGGGATTTGAGAAAATGCACCAACATTATCATCCTTCTTAGCAATTTTGGGAACTAACTGAAATATAGGTCTAGGGCATTTAATCACTTTGACTATAGTAGGGTTTGCTATGAATTTAGGAATTGATGAAGAAGCCATGATTATAAATACCTTTATCTGCTTTAGGAGAGATTGCTTGCTGAATTGCTTTGCTTCTTTGCTCAGGAATTTTCGCTCTCTTTGATTGTTTGAATGCTCGGTGAAATGAAAATGGAGCCTAAAACACTGATTTATAATGTTATTTTTGCCAACCACTACATTTAATGCTTGCCAGTTAAGTAATGACTTAACTTATCTATCGGTATAGAAGTAATTTCAACTTCTCATCATCAATTGAGGGAATAATAGCATGTTTCACATTTGATTGCTAAACCCTCAAGGAAATTTTCTTCAGTTAGATGAAGACTCTCCTGCCAGTGGAATGTTACTTTGTTCTCCCAGTGGAGTGTTACTCTGTTCTGTCGGTGGAGGAGTATTCCTATCAACATTTAGTTCTGATTTCCTTATCCATTGTTTTGAGAATTCCTTCTTAACTTCTTCAACTTTTTCTTTACCTTTCAAACTAGGACCTTTGCTATTTACCGGTGAGGACTTGCTTCTACAAAATTTAGCAATATGTCCAATTTTGTTACAAGCATAACAAGTCACATTATTTTTCTGAATAGCTTTTCCATATCCTATGTCGGTTTGTGTCCTGCATTGATTAGATAAGTGTCCAAATCTTCCACAAACATAACATCTCACATTCATTCTACAATTTTCAGAATTATGACCAACTTTGTTGCATTTTGAACATTGACCGATGGGTGTATTGGTATTCTGATAATTTCTAGATCTACATTTATTTTCTCTATGACCATACTTGTTACAGTTAAAGCATTTGCCATTAAATTTATAAGTAGTAGGTTGTCTTACCGATTTGCCATGATCCTGTGTGTTTGCAGTACCAGAGCTTTCACTAGCTTCAAAGCCAAGACCATTAGTGTCACCATTAGGTTTTTGATTCTTCAACAAGTCACCAAGTTCTTCTGAGCTTTTCTTGAATTTTTCTTTATGTTGATTTGCAGTAGCCAGTTCTCCTTCCAAGATACCTTTTTGTCTCATGAGTTCATTTGAGTCATTCTGTGCATGCATCAGATCTGTCTTCAACATATCATTTTCATAACTAAGTCTTGTATTTTCATTTGCAGCATCATTCAATCTTCTAGTCAAGTCTTCTTCATTCTTCTTCCTATCTTCAATTTCTTTACAAAATCTCATAGTCATATCCTGCATCTCATTCTTTGTTGTCATGTTTCCTTGTTTCAACTTATTCATCAGATCACTAAGAGTTTCCTTTTCATCATTCTCATTTTGCATCTTTTTACAAAGTTATCTTCTCTTGTTTCTTGTAATGGTAATATTTTCTTGAAGTGCTTGAATAATATCCTGTGTAGCTTTTAGATCATCTTCAAGTTTGATATTTTTCAATTTTTCTGCATCATAGTCTGAGAGAGCTGCTTCTAATTGCTTCATCAAGTTTTCCATCTATATCGGTGCCAAGATCTTCCTCAAGCTATTAGGCTTCTAAAAATACAGGACCAAGCTCTAATACCAATTGTTAGGATTCCCACAGATACTAAGAGGTGGGGGTGAATCAGTATCTAACCAGTAATAAGATTTTCTTAACTTAAAACATGTAGAGAATATTAATACTGTATACCGATAAACAATAAATAATGCAATAAACATAGATAACAATAACCACATGAAAAACACACCATAACATAGTATTTTAACGAGGAAACCCGATGTGGGAAAAACCTCGGTGGGATTTGTGACCCACAATATTCACTTACTGGCCAATAAGAGAATATTACTGCTACAAGAGGGGCCTGCACATGCAGGAAGGCCAAGTGCCTAGAGCTCACTGCTCAATTACAAAATGGGAAGTCTCACTAACTTACAAAATGGATTATATAAATCCAATGTCTTGTACTACTTCAATATAGCATCTACTATGCTAGATCTAGTACTGGTTTATAGCTTTGCTTCATACATAAACGCTTAACCTATAATTCGCATAATATGTCTACCTTATTTCGCCTATAATTTTTTTTTCTTATTACAAAATGTTCTACAATGATCTCTTATATATATGAGTCATTTTACAACTTGCCAGGTCGGCTTACAGTGATTTTACAATTATTAACAAAATATATTACAAACAAAATTCATGTTGGCTTCTGTGCCGGTATGCTTCCTTTTACTGTCGGTGCTGGTGGTCTGTGTGCATGTGTAAAGTCTGATCTTGCTAGTGCCGGTAAATTATCTTGCCGGTGTCATAGGATTGTAAGGTTGCCATCAATGACAAAACCTTCAATCACCTACAATGTCTCATTGGAGTGTGCATTTGCTAATAGAGATAGGATGAGGCAAATATGGAGGATGTCAAGGAGAATGAGGAGATAGAGACAAATGATGAGGATGGAGAGACTGAGTTAGATGAGGAGGATAGAGAGATCAAGTGAGATGAGGAGGATGAGATGGAGGATTAGGGTGTTGGGTTGATGGATCAAATGGATGACATACAGGATCCATGAGATGAGCCTATGTAAAACAAAGTAGTAGGTGATGAAGTTGTTGAACCCAAGGCATGACTGAGAAGGGGGTGAATTAGTATAATAAAAAAATTAATGCAACACATAAAAAATTAACAACAACAAATATTCAACATATGAACATGGATATTTTCTACATGCAAAACCCTAAATAGGGAAAACCCATGGTGGGCACCTACCCAAAAAATATATCCACTATGTATATCAGATTACAATGAAATGAGTTCACTAATTCGGACTTGAAAACCAAAACTAACTGCTCTTGGGGCAAGATACAAAAGAGGACTTTCAAAACCTAAAGCTAACTACAATAGGGCAAGATAAAAAAATGATTTGAAAATAAGGATCTCTTGATTATGAATTTTTCCTTAACTATGCATCAAGTGACAAACATCAACACACACAACATAGACATCAACTTAAACACTTTATCTCATACATTTTCCATATTCTGAAAACAACTTGCATATCATTCAAACATAACTCTTCTTCTCATCATTATTATTCCTGCTCTCTCTACACTCAACACCTCATCACATATTTAACTAAATCACATTCATTTGTTAAATATAAGATAGACCATCAAAGTTTGAACCAAGTCGACCTAAACTAAAATATACCTTGTGGAATAAAAAAACACACACTGATCCACTCCAGGATAAAGAGGGGACCAAAACACATCTTCTGAAAATCAATTCATTCACTAGAACATAACTAACATACCAACATGGTATGATCCGTATAAGTAATTGATGATCAAAACATTTCCTCCAATGCAAATAAATCTAGTCCAAATCTCCACACACAATGGTGAGACACATAATACATCGAATTATCTTCCACAAATCATCTCCAAACCCAAAAATATGTCTAGAATAGAGTATCACAAACTGCTATCTAATATACCACAACTTCTGGAAAACACAAAGATATTTTTGGACAACCAAACTAACATATCCATGATACCAAAACCATAACCAAAGAAGATATCAACATCAAACAATGTCAACAAAACTTTATGAACATAAACACTTCCAAAACAACCAATAGAATGACTCCAACATGAACACAATAAGATGTCTTTGCACCAACAGACATTTCAAACTAATAACTATCGAAACAAGTTTGACATCAATGCCAACTATAAAAAACACATTCTTGCAACAATCTCCCCCTTTTCTCATTGATGGAAACACTTGGCAACACTCAACTAAAATCAACATGGAACCAAAACTTGACCAAACTGCAAAACAATACCGCTCTTTCAAAAAATACTCCAAATGCTTCTATTTCTCTCCCGAACTTCTCTAACTCTATCTCTACCCCCCCCAAAGAAAAACTTCTCTATCTCTATCTCTCCCCCTTTTCCATCAAGGAAAAAGGCCACAATGACTCTAAACACACTTCTCCCCCTGAGAGCAGCTACAACATCAATCTAGGAAAAGAAATAGGCATGAAAGTTCCTCCTAAAAAGATGCATCTCCATAATGCACCTAGCTAGGAGGGGAAACAACCCCAAGCTTCTCCCAGACAAACTCAAATCTATCGTTTGTCAATGCCTTAGTGAAAATATTAACCACCTTCTCTTTTGTAGAAATGTACTCCAATCAAACTTCCTTCTCAACAACTTTCTCGCTTAAGTAGTGATATTTGACTAAAATATGTTTTGTTCTTGAATTCATAACTCAATTATTTGAAATTTTTATTACTTTTTGTTAGAATTATATTATATGTTGTCATTGATGTCAAATCCTTTGGTCTAGATTAATTTTGGATGTGGTATGATGAGTAGGAGTGTTTGAATTAGGTATATTGGGCGCTTGGAGGTTTCTCGGCTTCACCAGATGAGTTTGGTATCTCAAAAGTTATTTCTCAGTATTATCTTTGGGTCCAGATTGATTCGGAGCTCAAGGTCTTGGACCAGACATTAAGGTTGTATAACATGCAGATGCATTTTGGGTTTGTGTTTGGTAATGTATGTATCATGTTGATATGTTCTATGAGGAACAGTGTGCTATGTAGCACCCACCAACAAACCCTAGGGAAATTACACTAACAACCTAGAAAGGGAGTAATTTCTTTTTGTTTACTATTTAAGTTTCCAGTATACATACTCTAGGCTATGTGATTAAGAATTAGTTCACTTAATTTCATCTTAGTGTTGTATCTTAAACATTGATTATCCAATTAGGATCTTGTATAGGTGGAAACATGAATACATAGTCACATATAGATCCCTAGGGCATATTGACGCCACTACTTAAATTCCATACTAACTTTATGATTCTTAATCCATGCATTATATTTACAATCATCATGACAATGCACATATGCACTTAATGATCTAGCTACTATAATGTCTCCACACAAGGGTATGATATATAGGTTGCCCTCTAATATCTAATGCATTCTACTATCCATAATGCTTAGCAACTACTTAACTACATATTAAATAAACCCCTCTATACACTATCTCCTTTTAGGAACCCAAACCATTCAATCCTACAAGTCTACATGCCTTAGCTTACCTAATGCATTGATACTACATACCCTTCCTAGTGCATGACAAATAAATGAGAAGCTTCTATCATATGCATATTAATTATGATTAATGCAATGCATAATCACTAACCTATCATCCTACAAAATGCATGCTACTAAATACTTATGCCTTATTCGTTGACATTGGGTTGCCATTGATGTCAACCGACATGAGATGTCCACTGATAGAAGAAGTGTATGTGCAACACTATCAAGGAAGAGTACCTCGGGAGTCACTAGTACACAATTTAGTGCTTGACTTGTGTGGATGAGTTGGGAAAGTGATCAGTATCGGTACAGTGCATCACCGGTAAGGAAATAATATCAACTATTAAGTGATGTGTTGACATGGAGAAGTCATATCAACCAAGTGAATGGTTGTTAGCCTGGAAAGGTCATGACCAGTGTACAAGAAGGAAGTCCAAGGTACTTGGATGTTGTTTGTGATGAAGAGATAGAATTTTACCTAAATCACATCAACACTAGAGGAGACAAAATGAACAAAGCACAAGTATACTGTAAGGTTGAACGACAACATGACTCCCACCAGATAAAGAATACAGTCACCATATGAAGAAATGACTGACAGTGAATGTGCCCACACCGGATCACATGTGCCTATCTAAAAATATGTTGCACAAATAGGGAAGTCACATGAGTACATTGCAGGATACAGAATACAAGGTGTCACTCCATCGGTAAGAGGAACTTATCTCCTATTATGCATTGTGTGCATCATAGTGTTTTGAGATAAGGAAAAATAAGTGTGCTTCAAGTGCATGAAATCAGGGATATGCACTAAACCAACTGAGAAGGCATGATTGAGATGTCGGTACAGATCAAGAGTGTTTACCGATATGTAAGTCCACCAACAATATGAGAAAGGTGCAGATGCAGATGTCCTCCCACTTTGTGGGAATGTGCATGCTTGTGATAGACATGTCTGAAGACTAGTTTAGGTGTTCCACCAAAAGTTCAACAAGTGCAGACATGAGGTGTTAACTGGTAGAATGTGGAATACTAACAGGGTTTGTAAACCGGCAAGAAAGAGGAACCGGTAGAGGGTTTGGTCAGTAATCCTATCTGGACTGACTTGAAGAGCCAAGCTGGTAGATGGTCAACACGGATGCCACATGGAGTCAAGATGGAAAACCTGCATTCGGATGAAGAAGGAATGTACACCAATGGAGTAGTTGCAGAGTTGGTTGACATTAATGGAAGATCCCACAAATCACAGAACGTGTTGTAGAGTCCATGCAGAGGTTTGTAGCTCAAGGTCTGGAGGACAACTACGAGCCAACTAAGAGTGATTGAGAAGATCGAGGTAGATGAAGGAAACAACAAGGTAGATCTTGGTGTTTGACCAAGAGATCAGTCGATAGGGTAAAAGTAGATCACTAAAGATAGAAGGCGTGATCAAGAAGGCATGGTAATATCAAAGATGTACAGCTGGCCATCAGTGAGATTAGATTGAGAAAGATATGATTGGATTTGGTTTTCCTCAAGGATGATGAGGAAATCCTAACCGCCTAGATTTTGAATTGGATTTTGGCAGGAAAACCTGGCTATATATATATAGGCCAAAGAAATTGTTTGCTACTTCTATATAGAAGAATATTGTGCTTCCCCTGAAGTGTGTTACTTTTGCATGTGAGAGAAAATTAGGCAAGTGTTCAATGATTATCTTAGAAGTGAGTGAGAATCAGGTTGAAGTGTTCAACCGGTAGAAGAGAAGAACCGGTAGGGACCATACCAGCAGAGCAGAAGTGAAGGAGGCTGCAGAGAAGGCAGACATAGAACCGACAATGTGTTATACCGGTAAAGAGAAGAAAGTAAGGTGGAGATCCATCAGAGAAGAAGAAGAGAAGAGGTGTACCAGTAGTTTTTGCCGATAGTTAAGGAGCAAAAGAGAGTAGCAGAAGAGTGAGTCGGTGTAGCAGAGAAGGTATCTCATCGACAGAGTAAAGAATATGAAATTGTTGCAAGATTCACTTATAATAGGACAACCGCTCTTGTAATTGGTGTTTTGTTGTGAACACTGAGTTATATCTTAGTGCACAGGTTGGTTCTCCTTGGGTTGGTGCCCAAAAAATTGTAACAGAGTTTTCATTGTGAGGCTAGATTGGAGCAGTAGTCTCTAGCAGCATTGCTCAACGAGGTTTTTCCCATCTTGGGTTTTCCTTGTATATATTGGTGTTATGTGATGTCCCCTGTGTGATTGCATTTGTGTTGGTCTCCCCACTAATCGGTAAGTCTACATTGAGTTAGATCTATTAACTGGTATGATCACATAGGATAGCTAAAGGGAAAAGTTTCAGAACCACTTATTCACCCCCTCCCCCTCTCAGTGGTGCATTGTGTCTAACATTATCATGCTAAGGGAGAGCTCCTAGTACCATTATCTTAATGTTTCTATCACTTCCCACAAGTAAAATGCATCACTTAAATGCCATACAACCTAGTACTACTAGGATGTTAGCTGAACTATTGCTGCCCATATGTATAATGCATTACCTATAAGCCATTCTAACTAGTGCTGTCATAAAATGCATGCATACTATCTTATCTATACTTCTTTATGAATATTGACATTGTCCACACACTAACTATTTTATTGCTGCCACCATACTAATGAGTTTATAATAATTTATATCCCTTAATGAAATTAATCTTCTAAGTCTTGTTGTAACTTCTATCCCCTTGGCTAATTTAGTTTCTATGATGCTAACTAATGTCTTTATTGTGTATATCATATTTTCTACCTCTATCATTAATGGCCTGATGAGGTCTTGTTTAATAGTCATTACATATGTTTTAGAGTCTCATAGTCAAGATCTAACATCTAACTATATTGCATCCACATATACATGAAAATACCTCATTCCCATACAAAGGTTCATTTCATAGTTTTGAGCATAACATGATGAAAGTAAACAAATATATATTTTCTTCATTACAAAATGGATCTAACTATATGTACATATCCATTACATATCATGGTAATGTCACATAAATGTTTAACTTTCTGCTCCAAGACTATTCCAATGATGAACACATAAGATACAACTTACTAAGTACATTACAACATAAGTATGACAATCTCATCACAAGTGTTTAAGTCTTTACACATGTTTACAATGATATCCAAAAGGTGGCATAACCATTCATAACTCAATGTTACATACAAACTACCACATAACAAAATCATATGAAGAACTCCATAAAATGCCAAGTCTAATGTATAATCGTGGATACACTACATGGTACTATTACATAGTCCACATGGTCATGAGATTTACTCATCCTTTAAAATGTATCTACACTATTACATAACCTTATAACTCATATCACATGAAGTTTTAGTATGTAAATCTTCTTGATAGAATCCATAGCCATCACCAAGGAAGATCCAAATCCACACATAAGAAGCACATCAACAAGAAGGGAGAAACCCCAATGGCAAAAAGCTCCAACCACCCGACCAATGTGGAACCTACAAGGGACCACCCCTTGAGCTAGGAGATATCGCTAGGTCCCAACACACACACTACACCTAGGTTGATTTTTAAGACCAAAGGGAATAACACTAAGAAAGACTTCCAAACACATGGACCAAACACCAAAGAAATCAACAACCAAAGTAACTCCCAGAGACCGCCATATCGTCAAGACATAAATGTGGATGTAAAACACAAGGGAAACACATGTACAAGGGAGTGACATCACATGTCATAATAAACACAAGCCTCTCACCTAAGGGCATGCAGAGCCATCTCAACCTTTGAGAGACCAAGGGAGATCGACTTACCATCTCCATGGTCTTCTCATACTCAGCCTAAAACATCCTCCCTAGGACTGATTCATGAGGAACTATCAATTATTATCTTTTTAATTGTCTATCTACCCATTCTCATTCATTAATTAGTTATCACTTGATTAAAACAAGGTTAAATCCCTTACGCCCAAGAGGTCTGGACTTCAAGAATCCTTACAAGGAACCTCATGGTAGTCCATCTCTCATGACCCGAGGTGTCACAAAGGAGGCCACTCCCTTACATGGACCCATAACCAACATTACAAGAGGCTTTAATTTAAATAAGTAAATCTAAAATAAGGCATCATACAATACCAAACCATGCATAGACACATGCTCAAGAAGATCAAATATCAACATATAAGAATGGACAAGCCTCTTGACCAAAAGAGTACATAAACCAAGTTGTAACACTGCTGCAACCAAATTAAAGACAACCTAGCAAGGTCTTCACACTTGCTGTCATAAAATCAGCAACATAAACAAACCAACTTCTCATGGAAAAACATCATGAGACAACTCAAAATAACATTATAATATCCAATTTAGATGGTGACATAAAAAATTGAAACTAAGATCAATCTGAAATACAACATAAGCAAGATGGCCTCTGGTACCAAAGTACAACATAACACATGGTGTAAAAATGATGTCCACAAAGGAAGACAAAAGAATAACACGAGGCAGCATTTGCATTACGCTTGGCCCACACTTTTACTTGAGGGATTCCCCCAAATCACAATGAAACTTAATGTTCTAGCCTGTAACTTGAACCCATCCATTACATAGACTTGTATGCTCAGCAAGTAAAATTATCAAATAAAACACTACATTTACAGCATTCGAATACTAAGTATATATATTTTCCAAAACTACCTAGCAAACTAATTACAGATGATGAATGTGTCAAACCCATCGAATGGGTGTTTAACCCCATTTGAATAGGGAAAATTCCAAACAATAGAAAAAATTAGAAAACCATCCTAGCACCAAAAATCATGGTGTTGTTGTGTTGTGCACCCACCATGTTGTGGGTAGTGCTAGACACCACCACGTCATGGTGGTGTTGCTGCACCCCCAATCTGTGAGTGGTGCTATGAACCACTACGACATTGGTGGTGCAAAGCACCCACCATGTCATGGGTGTGCTTAGCACCACCACGACATTGGTGGTGCAATGCACCAACCATGTCGTTGGTGGTGCTAGCACCACCATGACATGGGTAATGTTGTTGCACCCACCATGCCATGGGGAGGGTGCTATGTACCACCATGACATGGGTGGTACAATAGCATCCACCATGTCATGGGTGGTTTTGGCACCAAACCCACGATATGGGTTAAACAATCAGCAAAAAAAATAAAGAACACGGGGGTGGCATAAGAGGCCAACAACCCATCCAAAATTTGGATAAACTAAAATACAGTAAATTCCCAAAATAATAGAGGTTCTACAACAAAATAATAGAGAATCTAGAATAACAAATCATTATCAAATTGCTAAATACAAGCAATAGAAAACCCAAACCTTACATTTCTTTTGATTCCAAATCATGAATAGGAAAACTATAACAAATTGCAGATTTCATATACAGTGTTCTCACCCAACTACCATTAAAATAACAACACCCCCCATTAATTTCAATTCACATTATAAAATGTAAACCCCACAATCATAGAGAATACACACATAGGGTTCCAAATCTAAAGAAAAAGACATGAAAGAAGAAGGAATACCAGAAACTAACCTCTTCCCTATGTGATGGAAGAGAAATATCTGATGAAGACCCTGCTCATAGCCTTCAACAATCAACACAATTCCACTCCAAAACCAAGCTCTGATTGCAGACAAAAAGACCCCCAATTCACTTAAGTTTTGTAGAAGGAGAAAATTGCAGAACCCCCCAAAAATGCTTTCTGTTAGGTATGTTTGTTGTTGCACCAAAAGCTTGAGTTATCAATGCCTGCTACAAATGCCAGACTTACCCAGATCCATGGGAGGTATTTAAACCATGTCATGAATCCTGAGGGCAAGTTGAATGCCTCACTAACTAGGGGGGCAACTCACTCCCAACAATTCCCCCCTCAACGAGACCTACGAGATTCAAACCCATGTCTCAAGGCTCTAATATCATTATGCTCTAGAACCTCACAACTAGCACCACTTGAACTAGAGAGATGACACTAATCTATTTGACATATTATCCCCCTATGCAGGTAACTCACATCTTTGTTCACATCTCCCTGTATACCGGTCCACTATGCAGAAACAATGACACTTTATCTCCACCTGTGTCAAGTGTATCAGATACCAATCATAAAATATGACTGTGAACTCCCCTTGAATTATAGCCCTTTGGTCTTCATTTTTCTGTCAGGTCCTAAACTGATACCCCAAACTACACATGTATCAGTGGAAGTGAGCATCTATGAGTGCTGATGGTCTTTCACTTCCATGACATCCATCCCATCTTTGTGACATAAACATACCTGACCACAATGCCAAGTCACACTGACACCATGTCAACTCTCACACCGGTTGACATCATGATGTCTTATACACATGGGATTGGCTACTGGTCCAACACACTATCATTTAGGACAACTTTTGATATCATCAGAGACATAAATTCATCTGTCCAAGCCACTAGAGCCACTCCAACACAACCGGGACATGTTTATAGTACCGGTTCACTATCTTCACTAGGACACCTTGTCCATTAGCCTTTTCCTTCTTATGTCACTTGTCTCTTATCCTGATTACACTTTGAACTATACATAGACACAAGTATGAGTGTGTAGTCACAACAGTAACCACACATACACTTATCTCACCTTTTTCCTTCTTACTGGCAACAACTTGGATTCTCCTTTGTCCTTATCAATAATTTGGGGGTGAATGATCTGATCAACATATGGCTCCCCCTAAGGATCTGCATCTCTTTTAAACTTTAAGAGATATCACCTGTGCATTGAGTGCATAGTGTTTGTCCATGGTCATGTTCTCTTCCTTCTTCCTCCATACCTACTTGGACTCCCCCCTCTTCTCATTTGTAGCCTTTGGACAAGGTCTCATCTTCTTCTACTGATAGGTCAATGCTTTACTAGGTTCTATAGTATGACTGGATATATTGCCATAGAAGCATACTGCATTCATCCCAACTAAATGATTGGAAGATCTTCTATTAGACCAGTTTTATCTTCTTCTTAGGGTCATGCCATTTTTGTTTGCTACCGGTTTCAATTAATATCTTGATCTTGCAGGAGTATTTCTCCTTTGGGTACAACTGCTATGCCAGCTGCTGTGTGCATGAATCATCTTCTTCCTACACTCATTACTTCTATGGCCAGATCCATTGTAGTTATAACATATATAATTTATATTTCTTGAAGCAAAAAATGGACTCTGGTTAGCATAACTAGGAGTGAGCTTATGCATGTTTCAACATTGTGATGTTCTATGCCCAAATGCATTACATCTTCTACAAACTAAATTGCTATTCCTAGGAAGAATTCCTTTTCTATTCCTAGACATATTTTTGCATTCCTCTGCCCTATGGCCATATCCTTTACAAGCAAAACAATAACCAGAGAATGGAGACATATCACTTACAAATTCATTTTGCTAGACATGAGGTGATTTGACCGGTTTGGCTTCTCTACTTCTACTTCTCGGGGGTGCTGCATCTCTTTGTCTTCCACTAGTGGGGAATCTCTTAGGCTTCCTTCTTGCATTCTTGTTTCCAGTGAATCTATCTTCTCTCAACTTTATTTTTCCTTTAGGATTTGCATTATTTCTTCTTGCTACACCGGTCTTCATTTTTAGCCTCAAGTCCTTAACGGTTGTAGCTAGGTCAACCTTCTTTCTGGGTGCACTTTGGACTATGAAGGTCTAACCCTTGTTATCTCCATTAGAGGAGACAAATTGAATATCCTTGTGAGAGACATCCTCACTTATGGAGCATTCACCAAAAACATATCCTAATCCTCCGGTATCCTTGGATTGTTTTTGTTTACTCAACATTTTATCCAAGGCCTCAGTGCTGCCATCATAATGGATCCTTACCTTGAGCTCATTTTGACACTTCTCAAGGTCTTTCTTGATGTTCTCGATTTCTCTTTTTAGGTCTAGACATTCTTTGTCCTTTGTCTCCACTTCTAGATGGAGTTCCTCACATCTTCTCTCCTTAGCATCAAAGATTGATTTGAATTCACTAGTCAATCCTTTTGCCTCTTTTAGTTGAGATGTCAATATGCAGATATTATTATTTGATTCTTCAAGGCATGTTATCAACTGGCTACATTCTGAATGAACTGAATCTTTTTACCTCTTAAATTCATTTCTAACATTTTGTAGCTCTTCTAGTGCACTTACGAGTTCACATTCAAGATCAACTTTGGCTTCATCTTCATCATCACTCCCAAACACATCTTGTTGGTAGGAGTTATTTGCATAATTACTCTTTGATGTGTTCCTCTCATCTTTTTATTACTGAGCCATAAAGAGGTGAGTTTCCTCTTCATCATTTCTAGTGCTACTAACAGATCTACCTTCATCACCTGCACACACATGTGCTTCATTTCTTTTCTTGTTTCCACAAATCAGTTATGCAGTGCAAAATTCATTGCCATAAAGTTTCTTCAATCTGTCCCATAGGTTTTTTGTTGATCTGCATCTATCCACCTATGAGGAGACATCACTGAATAGCGCACTAAGTATGGCCTCTATAGATTCACCCTTACATTTGTTTCTCCTTTCTTCTTTAGGACTAGTAGGAGGACTGAATTTACTAGGGCATCCATTTACTATTGAGATCCATACATCAAACTCAAGGGAGGACATGTAGAATTCCATCCTATGACTCCAAACATAAAAGTTTGAACCATCAAACACTAGAGTAGAGGGTGACACTAAACATACCATTGTGTTCAAATACCATAATCTACCGAAGCTAGAGAAATCTTATCAACCGGGAACCTATGCTTTGATACCAATTGTTGAACAAAATGTACCACTGAGAGGGGGGTGAGTCAATGGTTTATAAAACTCTTAAACCTTTTCATACTATGAGAGAGTACCAATTAGTAAAACAAACACAAGTAAACCTAATGGTGAGATAATGCAAGACTTCACAATGAAATCACAAAAAGGCACATCACATGAATATATACGAGGAAAACCCAAGATGGGAAAAACCTCAGTGAGAAGTGTTACTAGAGTCTACTACTCCAATCCAGCCTCACAATGAAAACCTTTGGTTACAACATTTAGGGCACCAACCCAAGGAGCACCAACCCCTGCACCGGGCTCCAACTCAATGATCTATCATGTACATAATCAATTACAAAAGTAATAGTCTGATTACAAGTAAATCTTGTAACCACTGCATACACTTTATCTTGCTGGTTTCTCACCTCCTCTGCCTCACCGATTGAATTCTACTCTTCCTTATATATATATATATATATATATATATCTCAATCTCTCTTCTCACCTTCCCTTGCTGCTGCATACACACCGGTTCTACCTCTGCCTGTTGGATGATAAGTCAAAACATACACCTGATGTCAGTTACTCTTCTCACTGGTTTATCCTTTCTGTGCTCACTACCTATTGGATATTGTCTCACATACACACATGTAGTTTATTCACTCTCCACTACCTTCCATTTGGCTTGAACACTATCAGTTCCCACCTCTACAACTCACTTTGTAGTTTGTTGGTTTGTCTGATCTTGCTGGTTAAGCCACTGTTAAAACCTCTCACCAGTTTAACCTTCCCTACTAGCTCTTTTCGTCAGATCCTAAGTTCCTTGACTCTTCTCACTCTTATATTCTCTCTTCTTTTCTCAGGATAACTCTCCTTCACCAACCAGCATCATTGAATATGGTCTTATGCCTTCATTCTTATTATTGGGCTTTCACACCAAAACAAAGCTTTAAACTCTTGTCCCACAAGGGTTTCTTCTAGTGAACATGAGGTTAGTCAGATCCAATAAGATCTCATTCTACATGAGGATGAACAACCTGAAAGAAATTAGGCATCACCTACCATATCTTCTTCCTTCCAATCGACGTTTGCTACACTTTGTAAACATGGATAGTTCATCGACAAGGCACAAGGTCAATCATGATAAATGGTTTAGTAGATTACATCACCAACTTCACTCTGCACCGATCACCTCTATTTGATTTTCTTCGATCCACACACCTCTACAACACCTCCCATGATTTACGCAGTCAACATTAAATGTTGCCCAAACGCCAACAACCTCATTGACATGACACTCCACCGACCTCTACAAGATTTCCACTTCAACTCCACATGGAGTCCCTATTGGTATCCATCTTAGCTTAGGCATCTATGTAATTTCAGACAAGATCATCGACCAAACACTTAACCAATGCACACCTACTAGACATCTAACCCTACCGATTCTCTAAGCCTGTTGGTATGTCTTCCCTTACTGGTTAACCTTCTTCCCTTCTCCTTCCTTGTGTCGGTTGATCTTGTTAGCCTAGTCATAAACCATGTCAGTCCTCAACAACAATCTAGGATGACTCATCATGTGCATCTTCATCAGACTGAGAGCAATTCACTTATGTCTCTCTGTTAACCTGGCTATATGTCGGTATCCACCTTGTTTACTAGTTGATGAGTTTCTTCCTTCATACCAATAATGTGCATGATATCTTCATGTCATCCATCTCCAAGTGTTATGCATTTGTGGAAAAACCACTTTCCATCTGCATACTAGTAACTCCATGTGTGCAACTACAGAGCCTTATCTTCATTTGACTGGTTCTCTTTTCAACCGGTTTGCCAAGAGGCAAACTCACCATCTTAACTCTTCCTTCTCTTCCCTAGTAGCACATCTCTGATCTCAACCTCAGGAGGCTTCCTCATATTCTACATTAGTCATCTGGTCTATGCATCCAATCACCTACCTTTGCTTACTTAGACTGTCTTATTCTGGAGAGTCATGATATATTCCAAGTAAATTGTGGGATAAGCAAGGTATTACCACTTACCAGGGGGAGGAATAGACAACTCCACTTCAATTGCTAAACACTAATGGAGGAATATCTATGTCACCTACCAGTAATGTTGTGACTTCACTAAAGAGAGGATAACTCTTCATCTTGACAGATGTCTTGATAGCTTTTCTATATGTCTTCTTTTCTCACTGAAGAAGAAAACACTCTTTCAACCTTCTCTTTTTGGGTGGGAGTCTTGCTAGTTGACAACATACTAACATACAGGTTGCACTGTTGACCCTTCATTAGTTCATACTAAAACAAACTTTACCAATCATAATCTTTTTAGTTCATATCACTCATTGGTCACTTCTCTATCATTCTTGTTTAGCATCAACGTGCATACTCACAAACTGGTTCCTTCTTTACTCACTGAAGAAGGAAACACTCTGTTAACTTGTTGGCATTATGTGAACCGGTATGTGGACATAATAAAATTGTATGTTGTCATTGATGTCAATATGTTGAAGAGGTATGAACCAGCATATGTGAGAACCGATATAACACTATGAACCGACATTTGTGCCAAAGTGAAGCGGTGTGCTTGTTCAAGGTGAACTGGCATATGGTTATGGGAACCGGCACATGGAAGCGTTGTATGACTACCGGTTGGTAGTCTCAACTTCAGGGTTTCCAGTTGAAGTTCTTCAAGACTATATGGCTCAACTGGTGAAAATGAGTGATGAGTTCGCATTGTAATGAAGAAAAGATCATGTTGCCACGTCAGCCTTGTGCATGTGAAGGATCTTGGATAAAGGAGATTGTTCCTATCTACCTCGGGAGTGTGCGAAGTCTGTAAATGGTGATAATGTGTGATGGGTTATCAGCTGCCATGAAATCGGTGGAAAACAAATGATGGAGAATGTCTTGAGATTGGATCAAGACTATTGCATTCAATATAGTATGATCAACGATCAAGATTGAACCGTTTGAATTCCTTAACCTAACAGGTCTAGGGTTTAGGGTTTATGCTACCGACCTGTTTGTTGTCCTATAAGGTTGATGTTGTGATTCTTTCAGAAGTTGTTGGAAAAAGTTGTATGTGTGTATCTAAGAGAAGAGATACGTGATTCTTGCCAAACTAGAGGAGAGAAGTTATATTTGTAGAGTGTAAGTGCAGAAGGTGAAGAGGAGCTTAAGCAATTTGTATTGGCATTGAGTACTATTATCAGGTCGTTGATATACCTGTTGATCTTTAACCACTTCAACAGTTGTGAAATCCCCTAACAGGGTAGCCTTAACCAGCTTGTTGAAAATCCTCTAATAGGGTAACTCAAAGCTACTAAGTCATTGATATCCTTTAGCTATTGAGTTCTTGAAATCCTCTAACAAGGTACCCTTAATAGGGTTTAACCCTTAACCAGGTATTGTAGCCATCCCTTAACCAGGTGATCCCTAACAAGATTGGTTCCTAATAGAACCTATTGTATCTGTCTTTAACCGAACAAGGCTCCTAATGGAGTGGACTTCCAAAGAGTTCAAAAACAAGCTTGTGGGTATTCATCCCCACTGTGGTTTTTCCCAGTTGGGTTTCCACGTGAAAAATATGTGTGTCATGTGTGATGCTTTCTTCATGTGATGTTATGATTGTTTTCTGATTAAGTGGTGATGCATGTTAATCTTGCTATAATATGCACATCTTTGATGGTAGATTGATTGTTCATGCATTAGGGTGAAATGGGAATGAAGAGTTAGATTATATGAGAAGATAAGTGTCAACTGGTCTTTTCTTGTCTCAATTACATTGGGTTTTCCCGGTTGAACTCTGTTGAAGGACCGGTGCTACTGTTTGTCTATCAGTGCATAAGTGTTAGTTGATAAACCGGTTTAAGGTCGTGTTTTTTCCTGTAGTGATTCACCCCCCCTCTCAGTACCAGTTTCGTACTAATCGTTCATCATTAAGTTATCAATTGGTATCAGAGCATCCTCCAGGTCCTCTGTGTTATAAGCTTAACCACTTGAGGTAAAGATCCCAGTCAAATGATGAAGAGGGAAGGTCCAAAGTTTAACAGGGAAAATTTTGGTATATGGAAAGATAGGATGAAGATATTCATCAAAAGCATGGGTGCTCAACATTGGAGCTATGTTGAGAATGTCTATGTTGCCCCTATCGGTACTCTCACTGATGACCAAAAGAGAGAGATACAAGAAAATGGGTGCGTCATGGAAGCCCTTATTAGTAGTCTATCTGACATTGAGTTTATTGATGTTCAGGACAAGGTAAATCCCAAAGAGGTATGGGATGCTCTTGAAAATATCTATGGTGGTGATGAACATGTAAAACAGGCTAAGGAAGAAAGCCTAAGAGGGAAGTTTGAAGATATGCGGATGGTTGAAGGTGAGACCATTCAGCAGTATGGAATAAGAATCAAAACAGTTGTTGGAGATATCAAGAGTGCAAGTGGTAAAATAGAAGATTCCACTGTGGTAAGCAAAGTCCTGAGATCTTTATTGTCGGTCTATGCAATAAGGGTTGCTTCTATTCAGGAGCTGAGATCAATAGAAAAGACTAAGGTATCCTTGGACTCCATCATAGCCAAGTTGATAGCCTATGAGCTAAATAGTTTTGATGGCAGTGTTCAAAAAATTGAATCAACTTTTAAAGCCTCTACTATACCATCCAGAAAAGGAAAAGAAGCTAGAACTAGTGGTGAACCTAGACAGAGCAGAGAAATGGATGATGAGGAGATTCTAATGGCATTTGAAGCTCTCCTTACCAGGAAGCTTCCTAAAGGAACCAGTAAATACAAAGGTAAGCTACCTTTGAAATGCTTTTCTTGTAACTGGATAGGACATATTGCTATAAACTGTCCTAATGGCAATAACAAGGTCAAACCAGAAAGGTTCAAGAAATTCAAAAGAGGAAATCAAAGAAACTGCTTTGTGGTAGTTGATGAAGGTGTCACAGATGAAGAATCAGAGGATGAAGAAAATGAAGATATTGTGCTTGTTGCTATCAAAGAAGATTTGTTAGAAAAGAAGGCTCTTGTCTCCCGGTTTGATAATTCCAATGAGTGGATCATTGACAGTGGCTATTCTCACCATATGACTGGTGACCAGAGCAAGTTTCTATCCTTGGAGGAGTATGATGGTGGTGTGGTTCACTTTGGAAATGATGCACCATGCATGGTCAAAGGCAGAGGGTCCATCTCTCTAAATGGAAAGAGTAGTGCTAACAATGTGTACTGGGTTGATGGTCTTAGACATAACCTTCTGAGTGTTGCCCAGCTGAATGACAGTGGCCTCACTCTGGAATTCAAGAATGGAGTTTGCAGAATCAAAGGAAAAGATGGTGAATTGGTGGCCACCAGCATGCAGACCAAAAGTAACCTATTTCATCTGAATGCAAATATAAGTACATGTCTTATGGCTAAATTTGATGATAGCTGGATATGGCATAGGAGACTCTGCCATGTAAACTGTGATAACATTGTAAAGGCCAGTAAAGCATGCAGACCAAAAGTAACCTATTTCATCTGAATGCAAATATAAGTACATGTCTTATGGCTAAATTTGATGATAGCTGGATATGGTATAGGAGACTCTGCCATGTAAACTGTGATAACATTGTAAAGGCCAGTAAGATCAAGGCAGTTAGAGGGTTGTCGGTGCTAAGCAAACCAGATAATACCTTGTACAGAGAATGTCAATTGGAGAAAATGTCTTCCTCAACCTTTATAGGTAAATCTTTCACTGTTGACAACTTGCTTGATCTTGTGCATACTGATTTGTGTGGTCCTATGAAAACTAGAAGTGTGCAAGGTGATAGGTATTTCATGATTCTCACTGATGACTACTCAAGAATGATGTGGGTCACATTCTTGAAAGACAAGTATAAAGCCTTTTTGAAGTTCAAATCTTTCAGAGCATTAGTGGACAAGGAAAGAGGTAAAAGGATCAAGTGCCTCAGAACTAATCAAGGAGGGGAATTCACTTCCGATGAATTCAACAAGTATTGTGAAGAATTTGGCATCAAGAGGCAACTGTCTGCCCTCCGGACTCCACAACAGAATGGCCTAGCAAAGAGGAATAATTGAACTATGGTTGAAGTAGCTAGAACCATGTTGATTCAAGGAAAGGTAGCTCACACCTTTTGGAGAGAAGCAGTAAGCACTGCAGTCTACACAATGAGCTGGGTACTCATCAAGAAAGGTAAGGATAAAACTCCTTATGAGTATTGGACCGGTAAGACACTTGTGGTTAGCTACTTTAGAATGTTTGGTAGCAAATGTTACATCAAGAGAAGTGAACACCAGAGCAAATTTGATGCAAAATGTGATGAGGGAATATTCCTAGGATATTCCACCAAGAGTAAAGCTCTCAAGTGTTTCAATAATAGGACTCAAAGAATTATGGAAAGTATCAATGTGAGAGTTGGTGAAACCTCTGAGAAACCAGAGGAAACTGGCAGTGAGCAAGCTGTAAGTGAGCCAGTTATAACCTTTTGGGAACTGGTTGTCAGTCAACCAAGTACCAATAATAGTGTTCCTAAACCAGTGAATGCTGATACTGATGAAGATGAGGATGAAGAGGAAAAGCAAGAAGAACCAGTCAAGACTATTCCTTGGTATGTCAAGTTGAATCATGATCCTAAGTAGATCATAGGAGATAAGGATGCAGGAATCCTTACAAGAAAAAAGATCAGAGAAAACTCATGTATGATCTTTGAATTTGAGCCTAAATCATTCAAAGAGGCTCATAAAGATAAAGACTGGATCAAGGCAATGGAAGAGGAACTTGACTAGATAGAGAAAAATGGTAAATGGTCCTTAGTACCCAAACCAGAGCACAAAAATGTCATTGGTACCAAATGGGTCTTCAGAAATAAGCTGAATGAGGATGGCACAGTGATTAGAAACAAATTCAGGCTGGTGTGCAAAGGATATGCCCAAGAAGAAGGAGAAGACTATGGAGAAACCTTTGCTCCTGTAGCCAGATTGGAAGGAGTTTGTATGCTTCTTGCATATGCAGCTTTTAAAGGCTTCAAAGTATATCAAATGGATGTAGAATTTGCATTCCTAAATGGTGTACTTGAAGAAGAGGTGTATATTGAGCAACTAGATGGGTTTGCCCTATTTGAAGACAGTGATATGGTGTGCAGGCTACATAAAGCCTTATATGGTCTAAAGCAGGCACCTAAAGCATGGTATGAATGTCTACATTCCCATCTTGTGAAGATTGGATTTGAGAGAACAAGTGAAGATAGCAATATCTACTTGAAATCTGAAGGAGATCAGATCCTGATCTATGAATTTTTTGTTGATGACATTATCTTTGGTGGAGATGACAAGATGAGTCATGAGTTTGTTGATGAGATGAAGGAAGAATTTGAGATGTCACTCATAGGGGAGATTAAGTTCTTCATTGGAGTACAGATCCAGCAGATGAAAGATGGAATCTTTATCACTCAATCCAAATATGTCAAAGAGGTGTTGAACACCTTTGGCATGGAAGATAGCAAACCGGTTGGTATACCGATGGTGACCGGTTGCAAATTATCAAAAGAAGATGATTCTGCATTGGTTGATGAGAAGGACTACCGATCGATGATTGGTAAGTTGCATCATGTAGTGCATATCAGACCAGATATTGCACATGCAGTTGGCATTACTGCAAGGTTCCAAAAAAGTCCAAGAGAATCCCACTTGGTTGAAGTTCAAGCAGATTCTTAGGTATCTGAAGGGAATAGTTGACTATGGATTGTGGTACCCATACAACAATGATTTCAACCTGAAAGTATTCACAGATGCTGATTGGGCAGGTAATGTGGATGACCAAAAAAGTACAACTGGTGGTGGATTCTTTCTCGGTGGTAGACTGGTCTCATGGATGAGTAAGAAGCAGAGATGTATCTCTCAGTCTACAACAAAAGCGGAGTATGTTGCAGCTTTCATGAACTGCACTCAGACAATCTGGATGAAGCATGTATTAGATGGCTTCAAAATCCTTGTATCTAAACCGGTAAGTATATTCTATGATAACACAAGTGCTATCAATATTTCAAAGAATCTGGTTTTACATTCTAGAACCAAGCACTTTTAGCTTGAGTATCATTTCCTGAGGGAAAAGGTTCAGAACAAAGAGATTGCATTGGAGCATGTGTCCAGTAAGGAGTAGTTAGCAGGCATATTCACCAAGCCTCTCCCAAAGACTACATTTAGACACTTAAGAGGTGAATTAGGGGTACTGCCCCTTCAGGAGGTGAACTAAAGGTATATGCTCCACATCAGTCATGTATTGCATAGTCAAATCTTTCTTCAGGATTGATGTGTTGAAGGATGCTACTCCTTAGGGGGAGCAACATATTGGAATAGGGAAGCTTGTGCCTCCACTTTGGCATTGTTGTCAAAGGGGGAAAAGATATCTGCAGAAATTGGGGGAGAAGATGTGAAGTGGAGAGATATCTTTGTATATTGCCATCAATGTCAAAGGGGGAGATTGTTGGCATTGTGTGAACTAGTATGTGGACATAATGACATTGTATGTTGTCATTGATGTCAATATATTGAAGAGGTATGAACTGGCATATGTGAGAATCGGTATAACACTATGAACCAACATTTGTGCCAAAGTGAAGCGGTGTGCTTGTTCAAGGTGAACCGGCATATGGTTATGGGAACTGGCACATGGAAGTGTTGTATGACTACCCATTGGTAGTCTCAACTTCAAGGTTTGTAGTTGAAGTGCTTCAAGCCTGTATGGCTCAACCAGTGACATTGAGTGATGAGTTAGCATTGTAATGAAGAAAAGATCATGTTGCCATGTTAGCCTTGTGCGTGTGAAGGATCTTGCATAAAGGAGATTGTTCCTATCTACCTCGGGAATGTGTGAAGTCTATAAACAGTGATAATGTATGATGGGTTATCAGCCGCCATGAAATTGGTGGAAAATGAATCATGGAGAATGTCTTGAGATTGGATCATGGCTATTGCATTCAATACAGTATGATCAACGGTCAGGATTGAACCGTTTGAATTCCTTAACCTAACAGGTCTAGGGTTTAGGATTTATGCTACTGACCTGTCTGTTGTCCTATAAGGTCGATGTTGTGATTCTTTTAGAAGTTGTTGGCAAAAGTTGTGTGTGTATCTAAGAGAAGAGATACATGATTCTTTCCAAACTAGAGGAGAGAATTTATATCTACAGAGTGTAAGTGCAGAAGGTGAAGAGGAGCTTAAGAGGATCTGCATTGGCATTGAGTACTATTATCAGGTCATTGATATACCTGTTGATCTTTAACCACTTCAATAGTTGTGAAATCCCCTAACAGGGTAGCCTTAACCGGCTTGTTGAAAATCCTCTAATAGGGTAACTCGAAGCTACTGAGTCATTGATATCCTTTAGCTATTGAGTTCTTGAAATTCTCTAACAAGCTACCCTTAACAGGGTTTAACCCTTAACCGGGTGATCCCTAATAGGATCAGTTCCTAACAGAACCTATTGTATCTATCTTTAATGGACAAGGCTCCTAATAGAGTGGACTTCAAAAGAGTTCAAAAACAAGCTTATGGGTATTCATCCCCACCGTGGTTTTTCCCAGTTGGGTTTCCACGTGAAAAATATGTGTGTCATGTATGATGCTTTCTTCATGTGATGTTATGATTATTTTCTGATTAAGTGGTGATGCATGTTGATCTTGTTGTAATATGTACATCTTTGATGGTAGATTGCCTGTTCATGCATTAGGGTGAAATGGGAATGAAGAGTTAGATTATATGAGAAGATAAGCGTCAATCGGTCTTTGCTTGTCTCAGTTACACTAGGTTTTGTTGGTTGAACTCTGTTGAAGGACCGGTGCTACTGTTTCTCTGTCAGTGCATAAGTGTTAGTTGACAAACCGGTTTAAGGTCATGTTTTTGCCTGTACTGATTCACCCCCCCCTCTCAGTACCAGTTTGGTACTTTTTGTTCATCATTAAGTTATCACAACCTTCTCTTTCTGGGTGGGAGTCTTGCTAGTTGACAACATACTAACATATAGGTTGCACCGTTGACCCTTCATTAGTCCATACTACAACAAACTTTACCAATCATAATTTTTCAATTATATCACTCATCAGTCATGTCATACCCAAACTTCTGGGCAAAAATGGAACAACAATTTTTTTTTTTGAACAACAAATCTCATAGAATAATCTACATTTATAACAAAGTTAATTACGTTTTGTCTTAACTAAGACGTAGATAGTATTGTTTACTAGGATTGGAATAATTAAATCAATCAATAGGGCGACAATAGTTAATGAAGACTAATTAATTCCTAAGAGGATCATCGCAATTTAATTAGTTAATATAATTAACCTAATTAAATTGCCACTAATTAAAGTCGAGGGATAATTAAATATCTCAATTGCATTTAAAACATTGAGGCCAAAATAATGATAATTCTATCTTAAATTTAAAATTAATTAATTGGGTGCATGCAAATTCATTATTAAAATTTAACCAATAAGGTTACAAATTCAATAATGTCATTTTCCCAATAAATGTAATTTATACTATAGTCAATATTAATCTCCCCTAAACCTTCAAATTTCAACTATTAAATAATTTGGCCAAGGATTGGCCTCATAGGCTAAAAATTCGTATAAAATAATTAATAATTTTCATTAACCAATTTCCCCCAGATTAAAATTCAGCTAAAAGTGAAAGGGGGTCAAATTATTAATTAAGCGTTCATTAATATTTATTAATAAAATAAAATTAAATAGGTTTTCAACTTAACCTCTTATATATATATATTTATATATATACCTATATGTATAAATATAGCATATATAAAATATATATATATATATAAACAATTGGATAAACAAGTCTAAATTTATACCTATTTATATATATAGATTTTTTTAAAATAAAATGAACCAACTATACCCACTAATTAATATATTGCAACTTACAAATAAACCCTAATATTTTAATAATTAATTAAGACTATAATTCAAATCCCTCTCTTATTTTTATTTGCTAACCCTAACCTGAATATGGGCTAGGAATGCATTACTAATATGCTTTTATTATTTAAATGCTAACCCTAACCCGAAATTGGGTTAGGGTTCCATTTTTATTTTTTGATTGGTAATTGGCAGAAGCCTGAATAGCTTTTGACTGGAGCTATGAACCAGTGGGGACATAGTAGGGGGCCCCATCCCCATTACATATCTTTGACTTATTATTAATATGTTTGATTAGATTGACCCCAAGACCTTCTCATCCTATAGAAGGCCAAGAGTCACAGCTTAGAGTTCCATTAGATTGACCCCAAGACCTTCCCCATCCTATGGAAGACTGTTGGTGTAAATAATTATTCATCATGGATATTATTACACTTTACTTAAGTTTACTTAGGAAATGCATTTCATAGTAGTTTGGGTATGAGACACTTGGGTGTTTGTGCCACATTGGGATAGTGTGTGTAGGAGAATTTCCACCTTTTATGGTGTTGATCTTGTTGTTACACTCCACATTCAGTGGGTGATCCACCTCATGTGGACTATTATATTATTTCTCCTACCTACCCACACCTATTTCCTACCTACCCTTCTTTCTTATTGAGCCACATGTCATGTTTGTGTGCTCACATATCCATATAGCCTTGCCTATATAAGCAGGCTTATATTCATTGTATGTAATGCTTAATGATCCAGTTGATCATATTTTTCATCTTGATAGAACACAGTTTACTTCTATCATCTATTTTTTTCTCTCTTATTTGTGCTTTCCATTGCCTCTTGATCTTGGCAAAATCTCACATGGTATCAGAGCCATTAGAGTGTCATTGGTTTGCCAATTGAGAGAAATTTGATGCTATTTGGGGTTTGCATTTTGGAATTTTCTATTGTAGGTTATTATTGAAGCTTGATGGATCAAATCTGAGGTTACCATTGGATTGAGGAGGTCCAAGAAAGTCAGTTTTGCCTTTTGTTTCATCCAAATCGGACTTCGAAGGCCAAATCTAGTGGCATTTGAAGTTTGAAGCCGCGACGGAAATTATCCAGAAATTATAATTTTGCAGGTGATTTTCAAATAGCAATATCTCACTCATCCGAACTCCTTTTTTCCAGAAATTTTTTTTGTTTTGGAGTAGAATTTCATGGTCTGTACAATTGTAGGATTTTTCTGTTTCTTGGATATAGGTTTTTCAGAAATCGTGAAATCCCGATTTTTACAACTTTGGAGGCTTCATTTGGGCTCATATGGACTCCTTTTCAGGTGCCATTTTTTTTGAAAGTGCATATTTTTTCATCCACTTTCATAATCTACCATTTGTTTGCAGTAATTTTAAGTAGAAATTGTACTTTCATTATTTGGCCTTTTTTGGCATATTTGGTACTTGCATTTTGCTTGGATCTCAGTTTAGATCACTAGCAGTATTTGTTGAAGTCTCTTAGATCTCATTTTGAGAAGTTGTACATTGAAATCAAAAGTCCACTAAGCCTTGTTTTGTAAGTGGCCTATTGTACACAAACTACATATAAAGTGCCAAAATCATCATTTTTGGGGGGTACTTTGATTGAGTTAATTTGGGGGGGTGTCTCTTATGCTTTTGTGCTCTTGTGTTCCTTCCTTTTTGCTGCTATGGGTTCTTCTAAGTTTCCTCTCTTAACTCCTCATAATTATGCTACTTGGAAAATTGATGCATGGAATAAACTTATGAAAAAAGGACTAACTCATTACATTGATGGAACTATTGTTGCTCCTGCTGATCCTAAGGTTGATCCAGTTGGTCACTTGGATTAGCTCACTAAAAATATCATGGCAATTGGTACTTTAAGAAAGTATGTATCAAAGGATCTCATTTTTCATATTGAGAAGTGTACTCTAATCAAGGATGCTTGGAAAAAGTTTCAAGACTTGTATGGTCAAGTTGATGAGATTAGGGGATATCAAATTGATAGTGATCTCACCATGTTGGATCCCAAGAACTTTGCTACTATACAAGATTATGTCACCAAGGCAAATGAGTTGAGGGCACAACTCAAAGATTGTGGCATTGATAAGAAGGATACTCAATTGATCTTCAACTTGATAGGCAAGCTTCCACAAGAATATGCAGCATTTGTGTCTAGTTTCCAAACCCATAGGATGACAATGGGTTCAAGCTACACAATGCCTACATTTGATGCTTTCAATGAAATGTTGATGATGGAACAAACTAAGTTGATAAGCATGGGCATTCTCAAGGCTTCTAAGTCTCAAGCATTAGTGGCAAATCAAGGGAACAAAGGAAATCAAGGAAATGACAACTCAAACAAGAAGAAATGGCAATCAAAGCCTAAGGACAAAGCATCATCTTCTCCACAACAAGGAGATTCATCCTCTTCCAAGAGAGATAGCTCACCAAAGAGGGAGAGAACTACTTGTGCCTATTGTAAAAAGTTTGGTCATGAGGAGCATCGTTGCCATTCTAAGAAGATTGATGAGCTCACACATATCATCAAAAAGCATAACATTGATTTGCCTAATGTCTACAAGAAGGATGATTCATCAACTTCCACTCCCTGGCATTCAAAAGGAAAAGGGAAAGCATTCATGGCTTCTACAAGTGGGAAGACTCACTCTTTTGGGACAAGAAAAGGAAAATCTCTTTGTGCTACTACCAGTCATGATTCAGAGAGATGGCTTCTAGATTTAGGGGCTTCTCATCATATGGCATCTTCCCAGTCTATGTTCTCTACATTTGAGCCTTGCACCATGCCGCAGATTTTGATGGGCAATCATACATACATGGATGTGATTGGGAAAGGATCTATTGACATTGGGGATAACTCATTCAATGATGTGTTGTGTGTACCCCACTTGACAAACAATCTCCTTTCCATCTATCAAATCACACATGGCACAACTAAGAGAGTTGTGGAGTTCACACCTGAGTCAGTTTTCATTAGAGACTTGGAGACTAGAGCTATCATTGTGACTGGGGTGGTTGATAATGCATCTCGGTTATACTCCTTTTTAGATTTTGTTGATGATGATGATTTCACATTTGATGATTCTACACATGTTGATCATACTTCTTATGATGGTTCAGATTTTGAGGAGAACTTTGGGCACTTGAACATGGGGATTCTCACATGTGACCCCATTCTTGAGCCTTGTATTTCATCTCCTCATATTTATATCACATCACCTATTGCACCTGATGATGCAAATAGTGTGATAGTTTTGCCTTCATGTGATTCAGTGCAGCAGGATATTCATTGTCTTCCAGCTTCAGATTCATGGGATGATTACTTGACAAACATTACAGGTTTGTTTGTGGAATCCTACATTGCAGATTTAGGAGACATCATTGATGACATTCATCTTCTCTTTGATGAAGGTGATCCTTCTTTGATTGTTGGGATGGAACACTCTGACCCTCTTGTTCATTCTCTTTATGGTCATTCTTTTGAGGTTGATATGATTGTGGATACTTATGTACACCAGTTGGAGGAGGTCTCTTTATGTTTCGAAGAGACATGTGAGTCTTTAGGACATGTTCTACATCCATCTCCACTAGATCTTGGAGTGCCTTTTTCAGCAGTGTGGCATAGTTTACCACCTTTGGAGGGGTATCTTTCAGCATCAACATGGGGACACTTGAGCAGTTTTTAGAGATTCCTTTCACCATGAGTTTTCTTCATACATCTTCCCTTCATGATTGGGGAGACTTCATGGATACACCTTTGGTTTTGTTTCTTCCTAAGGGGAGGAATATTGTTCGACATTCATGGAGCAGTTTCTTCATACATCAAGCTTCTATCATTGGTGCAAATTCCACATTAAGGGGGGGCTTCCTAGCTTCTCTTCTTCTCTCATATGGGGGGGACTTTTTCCTCACATGGGGTTTTGTCCTTCACATACTTCTATGGGAGTTCTTTGTATCTAGTTTTCATCTCTCTTTTGGGGGAAGGTTTTTTCCCATTGGTTTTTTCTCTCTTTCCCCACTTTGTGAGAGATTTCATTGCATTAGTTTGCATGCATTTGCATTTGTTCATCGGTACCTAACATGGACTTGTAGTCGGGACCCATCTTGCATTGCTTAATTGCATTGTAGAATTAAGTGCATTCCCCTAAGTTGCACTTAAGGGGGGGTGTTGGTGTAAATAATTATTCATCATGGATATTATTACACTTTACTTAAGTTTACTTAGGAAATGCATTTCATAGTAGTTTGGGTATGAGACACTTGGGTGTTTGTGCCACATTGGGATAGTGTGTGTAGGAGAATTTCCACCTTTTATGGTGTTGATCTTGTTGTTACACTCCACATTCAGTGGGTGATCCACCTCATGTGGACTATTATATTATTTCTCCTACCTACCCACACCTATTTCCTACCTACCATTGTTTCTTATTGACCCACATGTCATGTTTGTGTGCTCACATATCCATATAGCCTTGCCTATATAAGCAAGCTTATATTCATTGTATGTAATGCTTAATGATCTTGTTGATCATATTTTTCATCTTGATAGAATACAATCTATTTCTATCATCTATTTTGTTCTCTCTTATTTGTGATTTCTATTGCCTCTTGATCTTGGCAAAATCTCACAAAGACCAAGAGTCACAGCTTAGAATTTCACTTCAGATATCCCTAATGGGAGTTGAACTTGGGTCTCCATAGTGAGAACCTAGTGTTTTAGCCACTTAAGCTCAACCCCTTGGATATGGTTAGGGTTGTATTTTTATCAATCAAAATTCTTGTCTTTTCCTCTTTGCTTTTAACCTAACCCGAATTTGGGTTAGGGTTTAATAATTTTTTTTTTTTGTGAGTGTGTGTATATTTTGTGTGCATTGCAGGGTATGGAGGCCATGAAGCGGCGGCCATGGAGTCAACGACGAGTTTGAGAGAGAGAGAGTCACAGAGGGGGGTTTGAAGGGGGGTGGAGGTGTCCATAGGGAAACCACTATGGATGCCCACAGTGATGGCCCCGTTCCACTCACTGCGATTACCCACAGTGGCAGCCCTAACCCCACCCACATTGGTGGCGTCAATGCCACCCACTGTGGTTTCCCACAGTGATGGACGCAACTCTGCCCACTGTGGGTACCCACAGTGATGACGCCAACGCCATCCACTGCAGATGACCACAGTGTCGGGTGTGGCCTGTGACACCTTCCATGGGGAGGGGTAAGGGTTTTGGCCCTCCCAACAATTTTTTTCTTGTTATTTTTTTTTAAAATAAGGTTTTAATGCGTGTAAAATATTATATATATATATATATAATTTTAATAGGTTGTAGGGATAAAAGAATCTAAGATAAAATATACATTCAGCCAACATACTAACCAGATTACTTCACTTTCTTTATTATGTATATGTTTTTTTTTTGGAATAAATCTTTTTCTTCTCTCTTTTTTTTTATGCAGTGAAAATTTCCTAATATAATGACTATCATGGGGATAACATAGTAATTCTGAAATTGGTAAATATTTCCTTCTTAGGCATAAGGCATATTAGGCCTAACTCTATTCTTTTTAAAACAACTTAATCATTGGAATAAGAATATTGTCTATTGTTTAACTTGCAGGAATAAATAAAATATAGACAGCAAAGTAAATAGATAAGCATTTCTTTCTCCCTTTTGTTTTTTGTACAACAATTAAATAATCAATGGCTGATAGAAAGTAGTAGGACATAAACTCAATAGCTATTCTATTTTTTTTAATCACATACAAACAGTCCTTTTAAAACTAACAAATTTATCTATTGCATTTCTTTTCATTCTAACTTCTAATAGTTAACTGTAGGAAGAGATACCTTTAGATTTGTCTATTTTAACTTTCAGTTTTTTTTTAATAAAGGAAAATGATAGTAATAAATACAACTACAACAACATTTAAATATTACAGGAAAGACACTTAAAACATTTTCATTTCTCTTTCTGCATCTCTTTTTTATATATATAAATTACAGAGATAATAAATGACAGATTTTAGTTAAATGAGAGATTTAAATAAAATAAAATTTTCTTATAATGGATAGGTTTTAGATAAAAGAAAACAAACATTACAACCTTTCATTCAAAAACACTTTTCTCATAGAATATTTAGATTACAATAGTCAACTTTTACAATGGGTGAAATACCCCAACTCGTCTCTCATTCCAAATAATGACGACTTAAATAACATAATACATTTCTTTATACAGAAATAAATACAACATAAAGCTCCTCATTTACATTTCTACAACTAAAACATAATATTACATTTCCTATTCCTTTTCTACAACTAAACTGAAATCAGCAACTCCTAGCTTTCTTTTTTTTTTCTTCTTTTCCAAGCAACTTGCATACAAAACTTAAGGCTGTGACCATGGGGTGCTCACCTCCCAGCCTAGGCTTACTAGAAGCCACCCCCAAGCTTGGAGAACCAAGTCCTAGACGGGTTACACTCAAGCAAACACAAACAAGCAAGGGGAAAAAACTCAACAAACACATTCCCATCCCAAAGCTGAAACTTCATCACATAATGTGACGTTTTACAAGGGTGGAAGTGGACCAAATACCTTGAGGAGATCTGCAAGATAATAGATCACAGCCAACTCATGGCAACCAATAACACCACAAAACTCCATCTTAACGCAACATCCTTATGACCCCCAAGGCATACAAGCCATTTTTTCTCCCCTTATGACCCCCGAATGCATAAACAAGACTATGTAGCAAGGGTTACATACACAAACCCTTGAGATCACTCTCATAATGAGAGCCTCTCACTCTAAGGCTATCAAACTCCTTCCACCCCCAAGACCATTCTACCCTCCCAAGGGTAGAAGGCCTTGGATACTCCCAAAACACAAGAAAATGCATACAAGAAAAGAAATACAAAAAATATCACATAATATTTTTCACAAAGGGAATACAAAGGAAGCAACATTTACATTCAAGCAATCCTACAACAAATTTCCAAACATACAAGTAAGAATAAGCACCAACCTTGAATCTGCCAAGAGGTTTCTAAGGATAGCTTGGAGAAGAGTAGCCCAATTCCACAAATCTTTTTCTACAACACTTACCCAAAATTTCTATTCTAAAACTGGTTTTCTTCAAAATTGCCAAAAAAAATCTGCAAAGATGGAGAGTGGGTGATTAACTCACTAAGTCTCAATCTCTAGCCTAAGAAGGCTTCTCTCACTTCTTCCAACCTCTTGGATAGAGTGAGAGGCTCCCATTGGTTGGTCTTCCCTAGGTCTTACACACTCCCTAACCAAGGCACCTTAAGAAGAGGAATGAAATGGGGAAGAGGAATAACACATACCAAGAAGGTTATCTAGCCAAGGATGACACTCCTATAGATGAAATTCGTCCATCTTGGGAAAACTACTTTTTGGGATGGTTAAACAAGCCCTAGGGGAAAGACAGATGACCAAATTTGGCCTTCAGCCATAGGTACCCCATGAGGCCCAATAAAAATCCTCCAAAACTTACTCTAGGAGTTGATTTAACCCTTTGAAAGTCCACCTAAAGTTAACCTATGGGTCAAGTTTGAGTTGACCCTCTCTATGGCTCACTATCCTAGATTTCTTGGAACCTTCAAGGATAATTTGGAAATATAACAATTAAACAAAAGAAATCTCTCCAAAAGGTGACATGACAATTGCCAACACAACATACAACATATGTGTCAAGTGACACTACAAAAATAATTCCACATCACAAATACACACATGGCAATTGTCCCTGAATGATTTAAACAATTTAATAAATACAATTTACACACATGCAAACATTTACATTTATAAATAAAATACAATACATATGGGGTGTTGTCTCTCCAAATAGACAACCCTTGGTTTAAAGAACATACATAGGCCTAGGCTTGATTCTCCATAGTGTTTCCATGGTCACATGGATAATTTCCTCTGCATCTCAATTACACATTAGTACTTTCCAATAGTCTCATATAATATTAAACCACATAAATAAGAATACACATCAATCACTCTGCATACAATTTACATCATACAATTCAATTTTCCATATATCAAAGAAAATCCATATAAGCAATTATCATAATCCTCATAAATTTAATCCATTCATAAGATATGCATCATATTTCTAGCATGATAATAAAGTCCTACAAATCAAATAATTACCTACACCATCTCAATGTTATGTTATTCTAGAATGATATAAAATTCTATATCTACAATGCATAGAAATGAAGCATCATATATCAATGTTATCAAATCCTTGGGATCATATAAAGTTCTATATCCATAATGCATAAAAATAAAGCATCCATAATAGTTCCAACATGAAAATCACTGAAATGCTAGGATGGGTCGGGGTAGGGCCTCACACCCTCCCCCTCTAGGCATGAACTTCCTCCTGGAGTTCATCAAAAAGATGAGGGTACTATGATCTCATACGTGCTGCATCCTCCCATGAAGCTGTAACCTCATCATAACAATCCCACTAGACTCTAACCTGGTCCAGCTCTCGACCTTGAAGGGCCAACGTTTGGCGACCCAAAATGCAAATGGGCTCCAAAGCTAGCTGCCCGTCCGACTCCACCTGCAAGGAATCCCAATCTAAAATATCAGACTCATCATAGATATACTTCCTCAAAACTAAAACATGAAACACATCGTGGATGCATGACAGGTTAGGTGGCAAAGCTAGGTGATAAGCAACTGGTCCTATCCTCTCAAGGATCTCAAATGGTCTGACAAAGTGATGTGCAAGCTTAGAACCCTTTCCATAATGGATTGGACTCTTATGTGGTCGCACTCTCAAGAAAACTCTATCCCCAACCATGTAACTCTTGTCTATCCTCTTTGCATCTACATACTTCTTCTACCTATCTTGTGCCTCTCTAAGGCACTATCTAATCAAAATTACCCACTGCTCCATATCACAAACCATCTGAGGACCTATGGCCACTCTATCCTCAATATGGTCCCAACTCAGAGGTGTCTTGCAAGGTCTTCCATACAAGGCCTAAAAAGGTGGCATCGCCAAAGAAGTGTGATGCCCATTATTATAGGAAAACTCTACTAAATGAAGGTACTCCTCCCATCTGGTCAGATGATCCATGACTTACATGTGGAGCATATCCTCTAACACCTGGTTAACCCACTCTGTCTGTCCATCTATTTCCAGATGATAGGTTGTGCTGAAATTGAGCTTGGTACCCATTGTTGCCTGTAATGCCTTCCAAAAAGAAGAAGTGAAGAGGGAATCCCTGTTAGAAATAATCTTGCATGGAACACCATGAAGCCTGACAATGTCTCGCAAGAACACATGTGCCACTGCTAGTGATGTGAAGGTATTTCAGACTAGTGAGAAGTGGGCCACTTTGGTCAACTTGTCAACTGTCACCAAGATAGCATCATGGCAACGGGATGACATGGGAAGACCAATAATGAAATCCATGGATATAGTATCCCACTTCCACTCTGGTATAGCATGAGCCTGGAGGAACCCACCTAGATGGTGATGCTCTGCCTTGACTCTCTGACACTCAAGGCATCGGGTAACTAACTCAGTAATAAGCTGCCACAAACCTGGACAATGATATAACTGCCTCAAGTCTGCATGCATCTTCTTAACCTCAGGATGCACTACATAAGGATCTATGTGAGCCTACATGACAATGAACTCTCACAATCCCTTGAGAAAAGGTACATAGATGCACCCTCTATGGCATAATAGTCCATCAGACTCTAAGGAATAATCCATATACCTCCCCTCCAAGGTCTCTTGTGATCGAATCACCTAAAAAACCTCTAGATACCATCCATCCTCTGGCAACCGTTGCAATATACGGTCTCTCAAATCTGTGCTCATAGATATGGAGTATACCTCATGTCGTCTCCTACTCAAGGCATCTGAAACTACGTTCTCCTTCCCCTTGATGTAGTGGACATCAAAATCATACTCGCATAGAAACTCCATCTATCTCCTCTAACGGGCATTAAGATTAGGCTGGGTGAAGATGTACTACAAACTCTGATGGTCTGAATGAAGCTCAAAATGATGACTCAAAAGGAAGTGTCTCCACCTCACAAGTGCATGTACTACTACTGCAAGCTCTAGGTCATGCGTAGGGTAGTTAAGCTCATGAGTCTTAAGCTTCCTAGACTCATAAGCTATAACTTGACCCTCCTACATAAGGACTGCTCCTAAACCATCCAAGGAAGCATACGTCCATACCATGAAATTAGCTATGGGGTCTACCATAATGAGGATAGGTGCACTAGTGAGTGCCCTTTTTAGATCCTGAAAAGCCCTCTCACACCTCTCTGTCCACTCAAATTTCTTTCCCTTTTGCTGGAGAGATGTAATGGGATGTGCAACTCTGGAAAATCCCTCAACGAAGCATCTGTAGTACCCTGCTAGACCCATGAAGCTCCTAACCTTTGTCACACTGGTTGGCATTGGCCAATCCATAATAGCTCTGATCTTTGATGGGTCAACTGAGATCCCATCACCAGATATAACATGCCCAATGTACTTGACCTTTGATCTAAAGAAAGCACACTTTGACAAACTACCAAACAACTGGTTGTCCCTCAAACACTGCAAAACCCACCTCAAATTCTCCTCATGCTCTTCCTCATTCTAAGAATATATCAATATGTCATCAAGGAACACAATCACAAATCAGTCAAGGAAAGTGTGAAATACCCCATTCTCGAGACTCATGAATATAGCTGGAGCATTCGTAAGACCGAATGGGGCCATAGTGAACTCATAATGGCCATATCTAGTACAAATCACAGTCTTGTGGATATCACTCTCCACAATCCTCAACTAATGATACCCTGACTTCAAATCTATTTTGGAGAACACTTCAGCACCCTAAAGCTAATCAAACAAATCATTGATCCTGGGCAAGGGATAATGGTTCTTGATGGTTACTTTGTTCGGTTGCCTGTAATCCATGTATAATCAAAGGGACCCATCCTTCTTCTTCACGAAGATGACTAGTGCGCCCCAAGGGGAGATGCTAGGATGAATGTGACCCTTCTCTAAGAGTTCCTCTAGCTACATCTTGAGCTCATTAAGCTCATGAGTGGTCATCCTATAAGGTTCTCTCAAAACTGGCTCGGCTCTTGGTATGAGATCTATGTGGAAGTCAATCTCTCTGCTAGGTGGCATACCAGATAACTCGGCTAGAAACACATCTGCAAACTCCTCAAGGATGGGATGATCATTTAGGGAAGGCTCCTTCTCATTTTCTTCCTCTCTATCATTGATGGTGATAGCAAACAACTAGCATCCCTTTCACATGCTCTGCTTAAGATGCATAGCGGAAATCATACGAAGAGACATGGGCCTCTAAATCCCAGTGATTACTATGGGAGCACCATGATCATCCTCACACTTGATCTTTTTCAGGTGACAATCCATCTTGGCTCTGCAGGCATAAAGCTAATGCATGCCAAGTACGATGCCATAAGATCCAAGTAGTGTAACCTAAGGTCTACTAAGGTGGTGGTATTACCAATCTAGAGTGGACATCTCCTAACCTCTGAATCCACTGACACTCTAGTCCCTGATGCTAACTCCACTTCTCAACTGATAGCTTGCCTAACTACCACTAGCCCACAATGATCCACAACCAATGGAGATATAAAGGAGTCATTATCTCCTGAGTCAAACAATATAGAAATACCAATACCTCTGATCATACCTGCAGCCTCAATAACTATGGCCTAGTGCTTTGCCTGGCAGTTGTCAATCGCTGTGAAGACCCTATGGGACTTGCCCATATCTCCAACTGTAGGTTCTGATGCTGCCATCCTCTGACTACTTGCCATCTGACCCTATGGGCACTCTCTTGCCATGTGCCCCATGGCTCCACATGTGAAACAAGCACCACATGCCTGAAACTATGAGCCCTGAGGCCTAGAGAAAGGTTGCCCACCTGTCTTCCTTGAACCATTGTACCCACCCCTGAAGGACTGTTGAGTCTGTGCTGGAGGTGTGTATGTACCCGATGCTCTTTGGTCACACCTAGGACCCTATGAATACCACTGCTTGGGCTTGGATCCCTTCTGTCCCTGAGGGGCCCTCTGCCTCTGACTCTATTGTGACTGCTGTAGAGGAGGGGGTTTATAGGACCCTGATGCATTTTTGTGGTTGCCTTTCCAATGGGGTTTTTGAAACCTGAAAGACTGGGGTGCTGGGTTTCAGTTTTGAAATTGATCCCTCGTGTCTTGTGGCTTGACCTGAATCTCCTTGGCTATCAAGGCCTTCTCCATGGTAACCCGAAGGCTCCTTGGAGCAGCCATCCTCACCGATCCTGCTATCCCAACATTAAGTCCCTTGATAAAATGGTTGATGAGAACCTTCTCATCCTTCAGGTAATCCACATGAAGCTTCTCATCCTTCAGGTAATCCACATAAGGTAGGATCTCAATTAACTTGCTCTCGTACTGGGTCACTGAGAGGCCCTTCTGCTGGAGGTTGTGGAACTCATCTATCTTATGCTACCTAAAGTGCTTTGATAGGTATCTTTTCCTAAACCTCTCTGTGAAGATCTCCCATGTGAGGGTGTTTGCAACTAGGCCACACTTGTATTCCTCCTATCTCTACCATGTGGAGGTCATCGCTCTCAATAGATGGACTACAACTCGTGCCTTTAGATTGCTTTTGTAAGAATGCAATGCAAAGCACCGATCTAGGCTCAAAATGCAAGCCTCATCTTCTACCCTGTCAGTAGATCCCCCAAAAGATGGTGGTTGGAGGTGCAAAACCTCTTTGATCAGATCCCCTAGATCTTGATGTGTCCTCTCAATCTAAACAAGTGTGGCTACTAGAGGTGGTCTAGGTAGATGAAAGGACTCAGGCTCATGCTTAGCCTAGCCCTCTAAGGAATTAGGAGGTGGACTCCTACTCTATTCCCTAAATGTTGATCTATGGCTCCCTGAGTTCTGGTTCTCTCCATGATGATCGACTGCTGGAAGCCTATCCTAAACTATCCCAATCAGTTTCCGAAGTGCTAATAAGATGTCTTGGTTTGGGTCAACTGGTGGTTTAGGAGGGGCCTTTGGGTTCCCTTCCAGAACTAGTTCCTCCCTATCAACATCTTCATGTGCCATACACGTATGCCTAGGACCCCTTCCGTGCTTGCGAGCTTGTCACGTAGTCGGAGGCTTCCTTATGAGAAAATAAAATAAAATAAAACAAATAAATAATTTTTGGGGGAAAAATTTAATTAATTAAATAATCAAAGTGAAACGTAATGGAGAAAGGTTCCTAGTGTTGGAAACCTTGCTCTGATACCAAAATGCCATGCCCAAACTTTTGGGCAAAAACAAAACAACAAAATTTTTTTTTGAACAACAAATCTCTTAGAATAATCTACATTTATAATGAAGTTAATTACGTTTTGTCTCAACTAAGATGTAGATAGTATTGTTTACTAGGATTGGAATAATATAATCAATCAATAGGGCGATAATAGTTAATGAAGACTACTTAACTCCTAAGAGGATCATCACAATTTAGTTAGGTTACCGCTAATTAAAGTTGAGGGATAATTAAATATCTCAATTGCATTTAAAACATTCCAAGCCAAAATAATGATAATGCTATCTTAAATTTCAAATTAATTAATTGGGCGCATTCAAATTCATTATTTAAATTTAACCAATAAGGTTACAAATTCAATAATGTCATTTGCCCAATAAATGTAATTTATACTATAGTCAATATTAATCTCCCCTAAACCTTCAAATTTCAACTATTAAATAATTTGGCCAAGGATTGGCCTCATAGGCTAAAAATTCGTATAAAATAATTAATAATTTTCATTAACCAATTTCCCCCAAATTAAAATTCAGCTAAAAGTGAAAGGGGGTCAAATTATTAATTAAGCGTTCAATAATATTTATTAATAAAATTAAATTAAATAGGTTTTCAACTTAACCTCTTATATATATATATTTATATATATACCTATATGTATAAATATAGCATATATAAAATATATATATATATATAAACAATTGGATAAACAAGTCTAAATTTATACCTATTTATACATATAGATTTTTTTTTTTATAAAATGAACCAACTATACCCACTAATTAATATATTGTAACTTACAAATAAACCCTAATATTTTAATAATTAATTAAGACTATAATTCAAATCCCTCTCTTATTTTTATTTTCTAACCCTAACCCGAATATGGGCTAGGGTTGCATTACTAATATACTTTTATTATTTAAATGCTAACCCTAACTCGAAATTGGGTTAGGGTTGCATTTTTATCAATCAATTTTTTTTAATTTTCCTCTTTGCTTTTACCCTAACCCGAATTTGGGTTAGGGTTTAATATTTTTTTTATTTTTTTTGTGAGTGTGTATGTTTTGTGTGCATTGTAGGGTACAGTGGCCATGAAGCGATGACCATGGAGGCAACGGTGAGTTTGAGAGAGAGAGATCCACAGAGGGGGGTTTGAAGGGGGCTAGAGCCATCCACGGGGAAACCACTATGGATGACCACAGTGGTAGCCCCATGCCATGTTAGGATTCCCAAAGATACTGAGAGGGGGGGTGAATCAGTATCTAACCGGTTTCTGAATTTACTTGAATTAAAACATGTAAAGCATATCAATATTGTGTACCAGTAAACCAAAAATAATGCAGTAAACAAGAATAACAATAGCCAAATGAAAAGCACACCATAACACAATAGTTTAACGAGGAAACCCGATGTGGGAAAAACCTCGATGGGATTTGTGACCCACAATATTCACTTATTGGCCAATAAGGGAATATTACTATTTTACAAGAGGGGCCTGCATATGCAGGAAGGCCAAGTGCCTAGAGCTCACTGCTCAATTACAAAGGAAGTCACACTAACTTACAAAAATGTATTATAAAAATCCAATGTCTTGTACTGCTTCAAATTAGCATCTGCTATGCCAAATCCAGTGCCAGTTTTAGCTCTGCTTCATACATAAACCCTTAACCTATAATTCGCATATTAGGTCTACATAATTGTGCCTATCACATTATTACTAAATGTTCTACAATGATCTCATACATATATGAGTCATACTACAACTTGCCATGTCGGTTTACATTGATTTTACAATTAATTACAAAATATATTATCAACAAAATTCCTATCGGCCAGAGTGTCGGTATCCAGCCTTTCACTGTCGGTGTTCTATGTGCTGATGTAGAGTTTGTCATTGCTGATGCCGGTATATTTATTTTGTCGGTATCATATGATTGCAAGGTTGCCATCAATGAAAAAACCTTCAATCACCTACAATTTCTCATTGGAGTGTGCATTTGCCAACAATATCCCCCTTTGGCATTGATGGCAACACTCATGAGAAAAATCAAAAAGTGTTCAAAAATGATATCCAAAAATAGTCTGCCAAAAATGTCTTACCAAAATTGTATGCTCAAAAATGTGTGCTCCCCCTGAGCAGATGAACCATTTTTCTCATTCCTCTACTCCCCCTTTTACGTCAATGACAAAGGTTGTCGTTCGCTGTCAGTGGAGTCCTTCCTGAATTCTTGTTACCGGTGGGTTATGATCTAAAAAATGTCTGTCAAAACTAGATTTATTCCATTGCTGAATGTTTTGCAGTCTTTTATGGCTTCTTGAGTCCTCTACACTATACCAATGAGTATGCGCATTTTCTCTTTTGGTGTCTTTAGTCTGGGAACCAAAGCCTCATATATTTCTTTTCTCAAATAAATAAGATACTCTAGTCTTGGACCAAGTTTGCATTTTAAGTCCTTTTCTTTGTCCTTTATTCTTTGTTTTTCATTTACCAGTTTCTTGATTTTCTCTTCCTTCTCTACAATTTTCTTTCTCTAATTCCAAAAATGAGTCTGATGTTCCAATCAGATTATCAGCAATATTATTAATCTTATCCTATGCTTTTTTGATTTCTTTGTCAAGATCCTCTATTAATACATCCATTTTGCAAGTGTCCCTATACAATTTCTTGAAGTCAAGAATGATTTCACTGAGTTCCGGTAAAAGAGTTTCCATTTCCTCTTTGTTCTTATTCACAATTTCCATAAATAATTTTTCTTTATCTTTTATCATTCTTTCCTTAAATGTATCCTCATTTATTTTGTCCAGTGTTATTAGGTTGTCAGTTATATACTTAGACAATGTGTCTAATTGGCTCAAAGAATCTTTATTCTCAACACTGCACTTTGGTGCTATCATCTTCAAAATTGGTAAAGTGTCATCTATAGCCTTATAGGCTTGTGCATTGCACTCTGTTATTTTCTTTATTTAATCTAATAAGACCTCAGCTACATTAGTAGGTCTGAATTCTCTCATGGTTGTACTGGATGTTTGTCCAACAGTTTTTACAATCTGTAATCCATCGGTTGTAGTTGTAGCTTTTCTTTCCTCTTTCTCTTGAGGATCTGTTTGAGTTTGCATTTCTACAAACAAAATTTTAGGCTTTTCATTTTGGACTGGTGGCACTATCTCTATCTATACCTGTGAAGGAGCCTGTTGCTCTACCTATTTCTCTATGTTGTCCACTACCAGTTTTTCCTCTGTGCTGCCTGTTACCGATGACTCAGTTGGTTTTTTCAATTTCAGTAGTTGTCAGTGGCTCAGTGGATGCATCAGTATGCACATTTGTGGTTTTTCCTTTCTAGTGCTCGAGGGTTCACTTGATCCTTCACTTTGTTTAAGTTCCCCAATTTCAATGTTTTCTATTGCAATATTTCCTATCGGTGGCTCTGTTGCCACATCTGATTTCTCAGTTGATTCCTTATCCACCACAATATTGACTTCTTGAGTGTCAATGTTCACTATATATAACATCTCAGAATCAGGATTTGTATCCCATGTGGTGTGTCCATACTCTCAGTTTCCGGTTGATTGTCAGTAGTGTCTACCGGTGGAGTATCTAGAGGCAGTGGGGGTAAGTTGTCTGTTATCTTTATACTAGGAGGTCCACCTACCTTATCTTTTCCTTTGTCCCTGTTCTTTTGATATACCTTGAAGGTTTTAGGTTTTTGATACTCTTCCTGTTTCTCTTTTTCTACCAAGAATATGTCCCATGCATCTGTTGTTTCCTCTGTTACCTGATTTACTCTTCCTGCCATCAGTGCTACATGTCGGTGAGTAGTTGAGAATACTGACCGGTTAGCCTCAGAGATTAAATGATCTATCTCATCAAGTGAGTTAACAGGGTGCACTGCAAGTAGTTTTTCAATCTTTATTTTCTTATCTAGCTCAACAATAGCTACTCTTCTAGCTTATAGTCTATTATATAGATTTACTGGTATTTCATCAACAACTTGCATAAAAAATTTCTTGAAAATATCTAAGTGTAAGATTACACTGTTCTCTACTTTCTCTTTGTCATTAGTGGATAGTGTGTCATATAATTTTTTGATGTTCTTCAAATTTCCATCCTCTGTAATTTCACTGAGAAGTTTATCAATAGGAGCAATTGTTTGTTGTGTCTTCTTCTTAGGAGTCATCTTATTTTTCTTTGTTGGGGGCCTTACTGCCTGTTACTTCTATCATGTCCTCTTTGTTGTAGGAGAAGGTTCTGGTGAAGGTTTTCTTTTCCTTTCAACTCACCTAAATACAACAGGTATGTCACTTTCTGAAGAAGTTCCAACCGGTGAAAGGTGGTTTCCGGTTGAAGTTCTTCCAACTCACTTTCAGTTATACCGGTTTGTTTTAGCACATCTTCTTTAATAGCTTTTTCTTGTTGGGTTCCTTTTCTAATAGTTGCCTCAACCTTCTTAACTCTTTTCCTTGATTGAATTTGGCTTTTTATAGTTTCAGCACTGCCAAATACTTTTTCTTTCGGTTCCTTAGGAGCTTCTAAGAGGACTTTTGCATAAGTTTCTATTATGTTGTCATTAGTCTCATACCCCATTTCAGTAACCTAGATGGTTCTAGGAATAACTGCCTCCATCCAAATTTCATCTTTCTTTATTACAAAATAGATTTCCTTTTGGTACTTATCCACAATAGCTTGTGATAGCCTTACTCTTGTTTTCATTCGAGCCTTTAGTGCTTGAAAGTGCTCATTTATGGTTTTCTCCCTGTTCTCTCCCATATTGTTCAACAATTCTGATAGTTGTTTTCCTACTGGTATATCAAATCCAAAATCTCTAGAACCAATACCGGGTACTTGTTTGGTTATGTATAGCATCAGACAAACAAGTAGGTTTCCAAATCTTAATGTTCCTTTCTTTTCCCTTTTGATCTTTCCTAGATTGTCTATTAGCTCATCTTTAAGTCATTCACATATGTCTATCCTTGCATTATCATTTACCATATCATAGGCACTCTTAATACATAGGCTAGAAATTGGGTTTAACCTATTTGCATGTATAGCCTTGTAACCTAAGATCATATTGATAAATCTGATATTTGTATCCTTTACATCGTTTACCCTTAGTGATCTTTTATCAAATGTTGCACCGGTTAGGTTTGTCACTAAGTCATTTGAGACCTTCTTAGTTTTGTCAGGTCTATTGTCAGTGGAGGGTAACCCTGTTACTTCCCTTACCACTTCTTTTGTGATCTTGTGAATAGAGTCTAACTAGAAAAATTCACCATGTACTATGCTTAACACAATCCTTATGATATCCTTGGGGAAATCTGGGATACTAAGTATTTCAGTGAAACCTAGGGTTTCTACTATCTTGTGTTCAGGTTTACCACTGTGGGTACCCACAGGGGTGGTGCCAATGCCTCCTACTACGGATGCCCATAGTGGTGGGCGCAGCCTGCGACGCCTTCCATGGGGAGGGGTAAGGGTTTCGGCCCTCCCAACAATTTTTAATTTTTTTTTTAAATAAGGTTTTAATGCATGTAATATATATATATATGATTTTAATAGGTTGCAGGGATAAAATACTGTAAGATAAAATATACATTTAGCCAACATACTAACCAGATTACTTCACTTTCTTTATTGTGTATATATATATTTTTTGGAATAAATCTTTTTCTTCTCTTTTTTTTTTATGCAGTAAAAATTTCCTAATATAATGACTATCATTAACACAATAATTCTGAAATTGGTAAATATTTCCTTCTTAGGCATAAGGCATATTAGGCCTAACTCTGTTCTTTTTAAAACAACTTAGTCATTTGAATAAGAATATTGCCTATTGTTTAACTTGCACGAATAAATAAAATATAGACAACAAAGTAAATAGATAAGCATTTCTTTCTCCCTTTTGTTTTTTATACAACAATTAAATAATCAATGGCTGACAGAAAGCAGTAGGACATAAACTCAATAGCTATTCTTTTTTTTAAAATCACATACAAACAATCCTTTTAAAACTAACAGATTTATCTACTGCATTTATTTTCATTCTAACTTCTAATAGTTAACTGTAGGAAGAGATACCTTTAGATTTGTCTATTTTAACTTTATGTTTTTTTTTAATAAAGGAAAACGATAGTAATAAATACAACTACAACAACATTTAAATATTATAGGAAAGACACTTAAAAAAATTTCATTTCTCTTTCTGCATCTCTTTTTTTTATATAAATTACAAAGAATAAATTACAAATTTTAGTTAAATAACATATTTAAATAAAATACAGTTTTCTTATAATGGATAGGTTTCAGATAAAAGAAAACAAACATTACAACCTTTCATTCAAAAACACTTTTCTCATAGAATATTTAGAATACAATAGTCAACTTTTACAATGGGTGAAATACCCCAACTGGTCTCTCATTCCTAATAATGAGGACTTAAATAAAATAATGCATTTCTTTATACAAAAATAAATACAACATAAAGCTCCTCATTTACATTTCTGCAACTAAAACATAATATTACACATCCTATTCCTTTTCTGCAACTAAACTAAAATCAACAACTCCTAGCTTTTTTTTTTTTTTCTTCTTTTCCAAGCAACCTGCATACAAAACTTAGGGTTGTGAGCATGGGGTTCTCACCTCCCAGCCTAGGCTTACTAGAAGCCACCCCTGAGCCTAGAGAACCAAGTCCTAGACGAGTTACACTCAAGAAAAAACAAACAAGCAAGGGGAAAAAGCTCAACAAACACATTTCCATCCCAAAGCTGAAACTTCATCACATAATGTGATGTTTTACAAGGGTGGAAGTGGACCAAATACCTTGAGGAGATCTGCAAGCTAATAGATCACAACCAACTCATGGCAACCAAGATCACCACAAAAATCCATCTTAACCCAACATCCTTATGACCCCCAAGGCATACAAGCCATGTTTTATCCCCTTATGACCCCTGAATGCATAAACAAGACTATGCAGCAAGGGTCACATACACAAACCCTTGAGATCACTCTCATAATGAGAGCATCTCACTCTAAGGCTGTCAAACTCCTTCCACCCCCAAGACCATTCTACCCTCCCAAGGGTAGAAGACCTTGCATACTCCCAAAACACAAGAAAATGCATACAAGAAAAGAAATACAAAAATGATCACATAATATTTTTCACAAAGGGAATACAAAGGAAGCAACATTTACATTCAAGCAATCCTACAACAAATTTCAAAACATACAAGCAAGAATAAGCACCAACCTTGAATTTTCCAAGGGGTTTGTAGGGATAGCTTGGAGAAGAGCAGTCCAATTCCACAAATCTTTTTCTGCAATACTTAGCCAAAATTTCTCTTCTAAAAATGGTTTTCTTCAAAATTGCCCCAAAAAATCTGCAAAGATGGAGAGTGGGTGATTAACTCACTAAGTCTCAATCTCTAGCCTAAGAAGGCTTCTCTCAGTCCTTCCAACCTCTTGGATAGAGTGAGAGGCTCCCATTGGTTGGTCTTCCCTAGGTCTTACACACTCCCTAACCAAGGCACATTAAGAAGAGGAATGAAATGGGGAAGAGGAATAACACATACCAAGAAGGTTATCTAACCAAGGATGACACTCCTATAGATGAAATTCGTCCATCTTGGGAAAACCACTTTTTTGGGTGGTTAAACAAGCCCTAGAGGAAAGACACATGGCCAAATTTGGCCTTCACCCACAGGTACCCCATGAGGCCCAATAAAAATGCTCCAAAACTTACTCTAGGAGTTGATTTAACCCTTTGAAAGTCCACCTAAAGTTAACCTACGGGTCAAGTTTGAGTTGACCCTCCCTATGGCTCACTATCCTAGAGTTCTTGGAACCTTCAAGGATAATTTGGAAATATAACAATTAAACAAAAAAAATCTCTCCAAAAGGTGACATGACAATTACCAACACAACATACAACATATGTGTCAAGTGACACTACAAAAATAATTCCACATCACAGATACACACATGGCAATTGTCCCTGAATGATTTAAACAATTTAATAAATACAATTTACACACATGCAAACATTTACATTTATGAATAAAATACAATACATATGGGGTGTTGACTCTCCAAATAGACAACCCCTAGTTTTACAAATGTACATAGGCATAGGCTTGATTCTCCATAATGTTTCCATGGTCACATGGATAATTTCCTACGCATCTCAATTACACATTATTACTTTCCAATAGTCTCATTTAATATTAAACCACATAAATAAGAATACACATCAATCACTCTGCATACAATTGACATCATACAATTCAATTTTCCATCTATCAAAGCAAATCCAAATAAGAAATTATCATAATCCTCATAAATTTAATCCATTCATAAGATATGCATCATATTTCTAGCATGATAATAAAGTCCTACAAATCAAATAATGACCTACACCATCTCAATGTTATCCTATTCTAGAATGATATAAAATTCTATATCCACAATGCATAGAAATGAAGCATCATATATCAATGTTATCAAATCCCTAGGATCATATAAAGTTCTATATCTATAATGCATAAAAATAAAGTATCCATAATAGTTCCAACATGAAAATGAATGAAATTCTAGGATGGGTTAGGGTAGGGCCTCATAGGTCACTTCTCTATCATTCTTGTTTAGCATCAACATGCATACTCACAAACCGGTTCCTTCTTCCCAATACTTACATGTAAACTGGTTACTCCCACATGCTTACCTGGTGTATTCACTGTCTGCACTACCGGTTGATAGCACTAATAACATATCAACTATTCTCCCATATTGGTTGTCCTACTTAATGCTATATAGGTTGACATAAATGAAGAAGCACATACTGTGTCAACCTTCTCTTTCTCAGTGGGAGTCCTGCTAGTTGGCAACATACTAACATACTGATTGCATTATTAACCCTTTATTAGTTCATACTGCAGAAAACATTACTGGTTACAAGCTTGTTAGTTAACATCACTCGCCATCACTTCTCTATCATGCTTGTTTAGCATCAACATGCATACTCACAAACTGGTTCCTTCTTCCCAATACTGACATGTAAACCGGTTACTCCCACATGCATACCTAGTGGCTTCACTATCCACACTACTAGTTGATAGCACTAACAATATATCTATTCTCCTGTACTGGTTGTCCTGGTTTATGTTATACCAACTATTCTTTCATATGTCTTTTTTGCTCACTGAAGCAACACACACTATGTCAACCTTCTCTTTCTCGATGGGAATCTTGCTAGTTGACAACATAATAACATACCGGTTGCACTGCTGACCCTTCATTAGTTCATACTATTGAAAACTTTACCAGTCACAAGCTTGATAAAGAAGTGACTAGTGAGTTTGCATACTTAGAAACTGGTTAAAAAGAGAACCAGTCAAATGGAAAAAAGGCTCTATAGTTGCACACATGGAGTTACTGGTATGCAGATGGAAAGTGGTATTCGCACAGATGCATAATAATGATATCAACTATTCTTCCATATGTCTTCTTTTCACAATGAAGTAGCACACACTCTGTCAACCTTCTCTTTCTCGGTGGGAGTCCTGCTAGTTGACAACATACTAACATACCGGTTGCACTTCTGACCCTTCATTATTTCATATTGTAGCAACCTTTACCAATCACAAGCTTTTTGATTCATATCACTCACTGATCACTTCTCTATCATGCTTATTTAGCATCAACATGCATACTCACAAACTAGTTTCTTCTTCCCAATACTGACATGTAAACCGGTTACTCCCCATTGCTTACCTAGTGGCTTCACTATCCACACTACTGGTTGATAGCACTAACATCATATCAACTATTCTCCCATACCAGTTGTCCTGCTTTATGCTATACCGTATGTCTTCTTTGCTCACTGAAGCAGCACACACTCTGTCAATTGTCTCTTTCTTGGTGGGAGTCTTGCTAGTTGAAAACATACTAACATACTGTTTGCACTACTGACCCTTGTTAGTATTATGGATGACTTCATCATGTGTTGCATTGATTTTGACACTAATGTCAACTCTTATCTTCTTAGAGGTCTACATTGTTGATTTGGTACTATGGTTATATTGGTTTACTATTGAACTGGCAATATGGTTCACCGATATAACTAGTGGCTTATGCACACTCATCGGTATATGTTCACCAGCAGGTTATATGGTGCACCGATAGCGATGATGACTTGTTATCATCTGGAGAGCATTTGGTTATGTTGAAGACATGGACTGGAAGGTTGGATTTGGGGTTTTTCTTATTGGTCTAATCGGGTTGATAGATTTGCCTTTACCAACAAATAGGTCTAGGTTATGGACTGGTACATGTTATCTATTCTAGATCAGCATGACACATTTTGGAAATGGTTTATTGATTGGATAATGTGGTAAATGTATTGAGTTGACATGCTATATTGCATCAAGACTTATTTGTAATTGATTTAATTGTAATATCTTTAGTGAGCCGACCTATACATTTGGTCTTAGGTTTTGTATAAATGATTGTAAAATCTTTTTGAAGATTAGAATATGAGATATGGTATGAGGGCATGCAAATATTAAAGAGAAAAAATAAGTAGATCCTTGTGTGAATCACACATACATTATTTCAAGGTTGAAGGAAGGTTATGAAGGTGTTTGACACTCGTGTTCAGAGCTTAAACTGGCACTAAATCCAGCATTGTAGATGCTATTTTGAGTTGTACATTATCATTGGATTTAACCATCCAATTGTAGTCAGTGTGACTCCTATTTTGTGATTGAGCAGTAAGCTCTAGGCAGTTGGCCTTTTTGCATGTGCAGACCCCATTTGTATACACATACTATCTATAGTACTATCATCTGATTGTGGGTAAGGTTTCCCACCATGGTTTTTCCCCTTACCAGGTTTCTACGTCAAAATATCTGTGTCATGTGTTGTGGATGTTGTTTCTCTTTCTGTTTCATGCATTAAGTTACACCAGTACTGCTATAACTGTTAATCTATTTTACCGACACTTAAGTTTGGTTTACCGACATTATGTTTATGTTGGAATAATTTGCATTTGGTTTATAATTTATCGACAACTAGTTCACAACTGATTCACCCCCCCGTCTCAGTTGTCCTTCTCGAGTCCTAACAATTGGTATCTATGTCGACTTGAATTTCATCCTCAGAATGTTACCTGCAATAAGTTAGTTTCATAAAATACAAATGGAAATAATATATAGAAAATCCAAATTCAACCAATGAAACTACATGAAGTACATATGAAATAAAATACTAATATTACCTTCATGGCTTATGTCTCATTGTGTCCTAACTCTATTGTTCTTGGTTGCAGATAGTGTGCTCTTAGACAATGCATTGATGGCTTCCAAGATGGCATATGAAGAATGGACTGATAACTTGTAGTTAACTGATACTATGATATGCAAATACTACATGATTATGCTAAAATGATTATGCTATATGATAATTGCTATTGCTATTTGCTATTTTCTTCAAAAACTCACGGATGCATATGATTAATTTGAAGAGTCTTGAAGTCTCTTGAAGTCTAACTCTCTCTCAACTAAAGCTCTTGATTTTATAGACTTTGAGAGGATGAGAGGATGTGGCTTAGATCAACGGTTATGATCAAATCTGCAAATTTGGATGGTTGTGAGCAAAGGTGAAGGTTGAGAGAAAGGGAGAAGGAGAAGACAAGTGTCACTCATCTCACCTTGACTGGGTTGCTGACTAAGGAAATCTAAGGATGGTTGGAGGAAATTTAGGCATGAGAGGAAAAGTGGACTCAAGTCCTTCCTAAGATGTAGGGGGTGTTAGAGAGAATATAGGAAATGGTTATAAAATATGTGTACGTACACAATTTCATTAAATTTTGGTAGTTGGAGATAAATGATGAATTAATATTTAAGAAATATTAATTTCCTTAGCCACATGTTTGATGAGTTGACAAAGGGAAGATGAAGTGGAGATGGAGGGTGAGTTGGAAAAGGGATTAAATAATTTTGAGAATTATTTAATATTTGAGACTATAGGATAGGAGAATAACCATTAAATATTAGATATTTAATTGACTAGAGGAATAGGATAAATGAATTAATTAATAAATAATTAATTAATAGAAAGACATGAAAATGAATTAAATAAATTAATCTTTTCAATTAACTATTTAATAGAAGAATAATTATTAAATAAATATAAAATATTTATTTAATTGCTCATATCCAATTTTAGGTGTATATATTTTGCCCCTTTTTCAAATCATGTGAAAAAAACATTGTTTCAAAGATTAAATCGAGTCTTGATAATGCACCTGATGGAGATTGAAAATCCTGATTGTGTGCCCCCTCAGGAGATTGATCGTGAAATTGTCAAAAATTCTGGTTTGAACGATTAATCTCATGATAATTTGATAAACTTATGGTCAATTAAATTCATTTGTGAAAAAAATAGAATTAAATTGCCCCATTGAAATTAATTACTCTTCAAATAGTAAATATAAAATTAACCAAGGCTAATTTTAATTTCATTGTTATCCTTGTTAGCTTGTGGAGAAAATATTCTTGCTGAGGTGGTGAAATGGTGATTCTCGAGGAGAACCATTGTTTTGAGCATGTTCGACATTATCAACGACCTGTCGAGTATGGATATCCGGTATGTATCTTATCCCGAGCTTTGTTTTCAAGTTTTTTGTGCAAATTTCCATTTTTTTAGTGCATTTTTTAATTTTCAAATTTTTTGCAATTTTTTCGGCATTAGGTTAGCGCTTTTGCAATTTGTTTTAGTGCATATGCAATTAGGATTAGCGCATTTGCATGTTTTAGTGCAAATGTTCTTTTTGTTAGCGCATATGTTAAGGATGTTAGCGCTTATGCATAAGATAGCACAAATGTTTCATTTGTTAGTGCTTGTGCTTAATAAGGTAGCGCTTTTGCATGGGTTTGTGAATATGCTTGTAAATTTAGTGCATTTGTTGTAGTTTAGTGCAAATGTTCAATAGGATAGCACTTTTGCTCAAATTTGATGTTTTTGATAAGTGCAAAGGCTAAAAATCACTTTGATGATTAGATTTTACGTGTTTAATACGCATTGATGATGAAATAGGGACTTGATTGAGTGATTTGTTGTATAGATAGATAGATTGATTGATTTGATAGATTGATTGCGTGATTGGCTTGATTGCTTGATAGATTGCTTGATTAGCTTGATTGCTTAATAGATTTCATTATTAGCTTGATTGCTTGATAGATTGCTTGATTAGCTTGATTGCTTGATAGATTTCTTGATTGGCTTGATTGCTTGATAGATTGCTTGATTGGCTTGATTGCTTGATTATGTGAGTAGTTCTAAGAAACCGATTTAGTTTCTGATGTAAGAGCTTAGTAGAGTTTTGAGTGAACTTGGTGATATTTATAAAACCATGATTGATAGTTTTAAAATGATTTGATAGCATAAGTTGCTTCAATTTGATTTGATATATAGATAGCATAGATTGCTTCAGTTTGATTTGATAGATAGATGACATAGATTGCTTCAGTTTGATTTGATAGATAGATGACATAGATTGCTTCAGTTTGATTTGATAGATAGATAGCATAGATTGCTTCAGTTTGAATTGATAGATAGATAACATAAATTGCTTCAGTTTGATTTGATAGATAGATGACATGGATTGCTTTAGTTTGATTTTATAGATAGATGATGATTTGATGATTGATTGATTTCTCTTGATAAATAGGAGAAACTTGATGTTCTCCAGTGTCGAGAGAAATTACTTGCAGTGCGTCATTTAGTGCCAGAGTTGACACAGGCTGAGATTAGACGTATAGATGCCTGTGGCTTACACCATCTTTTGTATATTCCTGAGATTACACATAATAGAGGATTGTTGATGGCGTTAACCGAGAGATGGCACAGTGAGCATAACACTTTCCACCTACCTACTGGTGAGATTAGTGTGACTCTTGAGGATGTCTATAGGATTCTTCACATCACAGTGACTAGCGAGCTAGTGCAGTATGATTTTCAGGATCATGTTGGTACAGAGGCTTGTAGAGTCATGTTTGTTGATGATATCATTGGTAGAGGAGAGATCCGATGGGTGGATATGGTGATGTATTACGAGGCTCTTCCTGTTATTCTTGCTGGTTTGATTGGAGGATATATATGTCATGATAGGCGATCGTGAGGATTTTTGGTTGGATGGGGTGAGATTCTCCTGAGTATGATGCAGCATCATACTTGATATGCTTGGGGTGTTTGTATGTTGGCACATTTATATCATGATCTTCATCAGGTGGTGTATGATGAGAGTGCAAGTTTGTCTACAGGATGCACTTTATTGCAGATCTGGTGTTGTGAGCACATTGCTATTACTCAGCCTATCCATCACAAATTTCATGGAGAGAGGCAGCCATATGTATATTTTTATGCAAGTATCCTTACTCAGCATAAGCTGGGTAAGGTGGAGTATTGGTAGTGGGTGCTTGATTCATTGGATAGCATTACTTGGAGACCAAATGTTGATTGTGAGCCATGGATGGATGATGCACAGATATTACCATTTATCATGCAGAGTAGATACCTCATTGGTCGGACTCCTTACATTGTTGAGAAATAGTTGATTAGTCGCATTCTTAGACAATTTGGGATCATTCAACCTATGCCTACTGGTGTGATGATATATGCTTGGCAGTACAGAGATAGGCGAGATTGGGGACCTTCATTATCATTTGATATTGCTCATGTAGAGTTTGTTGCTACTCTAAGAGTGGCTTATGATATGAGATTGCACATTCTTGATCCTGGGGTTACTACAGAGTACACTTAGTATATACTAGCTCATCCATTTCATCACATTATTGATCCAACAGATCCACCTCCCAACTCAGGAGATGAGGATGATGATTTAGATTATCTAGTTTTTAGGAGATGGAGATAGAGATGAGAGCTTAGAGCTGCTCAGGAGGCTAGGGGAGGTGGAGATGAGGGTGGTGGTGGAAGGAGACCTGGATGGAGGGGAGGTTGACTGAGAGTCGATGGAGGATCATTTGGACTGATTGGCAGGATTGGGAGACCACGTCCTATGGGTGGAAGGGATGTTGGATGGATTGGGAGGGATCATGGAAGGGTAGGTATGAGATCACCGAGAGGGTTGCCATTGACAGGAGGAGGCAGAGTGACTGGACTGGATGGGGGTTGTGGGAGAGGCATTGATTTTGGACAGATTTGGCTAGACCCTAGGGTTATTGCAGTGCATGGTGGAGATGATGAACATCCTGAGGATCATGTTCCCCTGATTAGATGATAGATTTGGAGAGTTACTCGGATTGAGATTCTAGTAGTTGGATAGGTTGGTGGTGAGGAGGGGATTAGGGTTCATGCATCACAGCAGGATTTGCCAGAGCAGGATGCACCAGAGCATGATATGCCAGAGTAGGATGCACCTGAGCATGATGTGCTAGAGCTAGAGACCATTGATAGTCTTAGAGCATAGATTGATCAACTTCGAGCATAGGTGTATATTCTTACGACTAAGAGGGATAGAGCTGTTAGGAGACAACAGGGTACTCAGGGCCTTATTGATCACATTAAGCAGGTTGGATCAGGTACTCTCTTGGCTGACACTATTAGAGCATTAGTTTGGGTTGGGAAGGAGACTTCCCACTAGCGACGATGATATGAGGAGGTAGTTGCAGAGAGCCAGAGAGAAGGTAGTTATCATACTACCATGTTGATGGACACTAGCAGTGGTGGGATCATGGGACCTCCTCAGAGGAGTGGTGAGCATGGGAGACAAACATCTCGAGGATCTTCTTGCCCATAGCCATAGAGATGGATAGAGTCAGGTGGTAGTGGTACAAGACAATCATGACTTGATGTTGAGGCACTTGTATTGCTTATCTTATATCATTGTATACTTGGACTTTTTATTGTTTTATATGCAGGCATGGACTCTGTATGATGATGATGCTTTATATGGATGCAGTGATTATATGAATGTAGTGATTAAATGGATAATGATCTTTATGCATGTTATTCTATGTTATGATGATATGGATGCAATGATTATATGGATGATGTTTCTTTATGCATGTTATTCTATGTGATGATGATATGGATGCAATGATTATATGATTTTTTTTATTTTATTTTTTGATGATCTTGGATGCAAATGAAAATGATTACTATCTTAAATGATGCAAATGTAATGATCTATATGGAATGCAAATGAATGATTGATTTTCTTTTGATGATGATGCAAATGATCTATATGAAATGTTTTTTGTATTTTTATATGTAATGTTTATAATGATTTATGAATCTAAGTGCAAAGATGCAACTAAATGATCTTTAATGGAATGATAATGCAAACTATAATGATGATACACTATATGATGAATAAAAATGCACTTAATTGAATGCAAACTAATGCAATGATAAAATGCAACTAAATGAAATGGATGATGATTAAAATGTTTCTAAAATGAATGCACCTATAATGATTAAATGCAATTTTTGTTTGTTTGTCCAAGTATACTCAATCTTTATTTATGACCATTGATCTGTTAATGAAATGATATGCTTATAATGAAACTGACCATGAACACTTATAATGCAGATGAATAATGAGCTAATCCAAAATCATCTAACTAAAAATTGTACTGCCATTCTTCATATGCTATCTTGTAACAGTGCTTGATTTCATCATTGAGCTTTAAAATGTTGTAAGAAAATATAAGAAACTTGACATAATGATTCAAGATGACCTAAGTATTCCTTACATGGATTTTGATATAGCAAGTTAATACAAGCAACTTGATATAATGGATCACGCTAACTTGAGTATTGCTTGTAGAACAGACAAGGATTATCCCCTTTCATGCATGACTTGGAACGTCCTCCTTGATTTTTTGTCGATCATATCCTTATACAAGTACATATCGTAGTAAGAGATAAATCACAAACAACAATCAAAGAAAATAATCATGCCTCATCATAGCTTCTCTAGTCATGGACATCCTTGAGTTGCATAGAGTACATGATTAACAATAAAATCAAGATATAAACACTGAACCTTGTATGTCATTCACATGTTCTTATGGTCATTAACTGATATAATCATCTTGATGAATGATCTTTGATAATCCTTTATTACTTGTTAATTGATTGGTTTCTGAGTTGCATGGTTTAATTTTTGATGAAATGCCTTGATTTTTGTTGCTTTGTTTGCTCGTTATCTGTTTCAAAATCCTAGTTGTTTTTGGTTTTTCTAAGTTTTTCGAATGTTGTGGGATTTTCAAAGATTCAAAAGATCACCGTAGCAAAAAGAAATTAGGATTTTTCCCCTAGTGGAAACAAAAATTTATTATGAATATATGAATTGATCAAGACCCAAACCATGGTGGGATAAAAATGCAGATATGATTAATTTTGATAAAATCTAAGATAGTGACTACGACAAGTATGTCAAAGATTGATAACTATTTGGAAAGCTGCATATTTCTTGCTAAATGGTTCAGAGCAAATGGATGTGAAAAATGGAATGGATAAGCTAAGATAGATGGAAGTGATAGATGCGATAGGATGGAGTGGGTAGGTTTTCAAAGCGATCTCATAGATGGAGGAACTCACTTTTTAGATAGCGCCTATTTACCAGGTTTTCACCATCTAAATGTATTGCATTTTTTTGGATTTTATAAGCTTTTTATTCATTTTTTTTAGGACTTTATATGTTTTTTGTTGATTTTTTTAGGACTTTATATCTCAAGCATAGAATTTCTTGAGATGGATAGAATTGATAGGTTCATCAAACCAATCACCTTCAGGGGTAGATAACTCGTATGCTCCTGATCCATATGTTGCTACTATGACAAAAGGTCCTAGCCTATTCAGTTCAAATTTTCCCTTCTTTTCCTGGTCTTGTTGATTTCTTGGATTTTCTCTTAGAACTATATCTCCAATCTGGAAAATATGTGGCTTGACTTTGTGGTTATAGATTCTTGCCATTATTTGTTGGTATACTTTCAAATGTTCTATTGCATTTTGGTGACGTTCCTAAATCAGTTCTAGTTCTTGGAGTCGAGACACTCATTGTTCTTCTTCTAGTATAAGACCGTGCAAGGATACTCATAGAGAAGGTATGTCTACTTCTATAGGTAATATGGCTTCTAATCCATAGACCAAACAATATGGAGTTGCCCCTATTGGAGTGCGGACACTAGTTTGGTATGCCCAAAGAGAAGGATTTAGCTGAATGTGCTAATCTTTTCCAGCTTCATTGACTGTTTTCTTCAAGATTTTCAAGATAGTTTTGTTTGATGCCTCAACTTGACCATTACCTTGTGGATAATATGGAGTAGAGAACATATGTTGGATATGAAACTGTTCACATAGCTCTTTCACATCTTGATTTTTAAATGGTCTTCCATTATCAGTGATAATGGTCATAGGAACTCCATAGCGACAAGATTATATAATTCAAAATGAATGATGATATTTGTTTTCCTGTCACTGTTGTTAAAGGCATTGCTTCAATCCACTTAGTAAAATATTTAGTAGCAATCAGAATAAACTTATGTCCACTAGAAGATGAGGGATTAATCTTTCCTACCAAATCAAAGCCTCATTGTGAAAATGGCCATGATCCTGTCATAGGATATAACTCTTGTGTTGTTGTATGAATGAGATTTCCATGGATCTGACATTGTTTGCATTTTATAGCATATGTGAATGAATCTCTTTCCATAGTAGGCCAAAAGTAACCCATACGAATAAATTTCTTAGCCAATGCTAAACCACTTGAGTGTGTACCACAAATACTCGCATGAATGTCATTAAGAACTCTCTCAGATTCATCCTTTTCAAGACATCTCAACAACGTACCATCTAGACCATGCCTATATAGGATATCGCCAATAATAGTATACTGAGAGGAATTACGGATAAAGTTTCTTCTCTGATTATGAGATAATTCAAGAGGAAGGATATGATCTTTTAAATACTGACAAGTTTGACCGTATAAGAATTGATCGATTCTTGATATATGGAAAATTCGATAGGTAAGCTGGGATTGAATGGTAGGGGTTAAGATATCTTCTATGATAAATTCATAACTCTGTTGATTCTCCTTATTTTGCAAGAGAGATACTATTGTAGCCATTGTATCTGCTAATTTATTCTCATTTCTTGGAATCTGGGTGAATGATATTTCTTTAAAGTGTTCTTTACATTCCTCCACCAGCTGTTTGTATGGCACAAGCTTATCATCCTTTGTTTGATATTCATCATTTATTTGGTTTATGATAAGTTGAGAATAACCATAGACATGTAGTTCTTTGATATTCCATTCAATGGCCATGTTAAGCCCTATAGCCAATGCTTCATACTCTGCAATATTATTGGTGCATGGAAATCATAGTCTATACAATTTCGGAATTGTGTGTCCTTGAAGTGTGATGAAAAAGATTCATGCGCCTGATCCATATTGTGTATAAGAACCATCAAAGCACAATTCCCAAAAGTTTTTACTTACTATTAAGATATCTGCATTAGGAAATTCGATGTGCAAAGGCATGTCATTTTGTAAACGTGCATCAGCCAATTGATCAACGATGACTTGTCCCTTGGTAGCTTTCCAATCAACATATTCTATGTCAAATTCACTTAGTATCTTAACCCATTTGGCTAGTCTCCCTATCAATGTTGACTTTCTCAACAGATATTTGAGAGGATCTATCTTTTCTATTAGTTTGACATAATGAATCAACATATAATGTCACAGCTTCTGAGTTGCAAATACAACTACTAGACATATCTTTTTAATTAAGGAATAATTTAATTCGTAGCCAACAAGTGTTCTACTGATATAGTAAACTGCTCTTTCTTTTCCTTCATTGTCATGTTGAGCTAGGAGAGCACCTAATGATACACTTGTTGTGGAGATATAGAGTAACAATGGTTTCCCTTTGGTTGGTGATATTAGTACCAGAGGACTCATAAGATATTCTTTTATTTGCAAGAAAGCTTCTTCAAATTTTAGATCCCATTTGAATGGAACATTTTTATGTAGAAGATGGGTGAATGGAAGACATCTATCTGCTAACTGAGAAACAAATCTCCTGATTGATTGTAATCTTCCTTGTAAAGATCACAATTGACTTATGTTCTTAGGTGACTCCATCTCCATGACAGCTTTGACTTTTTTAGTATCTACTTCAATGCCACAAGCTGATATAATGTACCCAAGGAGCTTTCCAAAAGTTACCCCAAATGCACATTTCTTTGGATTTAATCTCAATTGATATCTTTCCAGCCTGTCAAAAATGTTTCTTAAAATGTTCAAATGTTCTTGTCTTGTATGAGATTTTGCAAGTGTGTCATCGACATAGTCTTCCATAAATGTGTACATCATATCATTGAAAATTATCATCATAGCCCTTTGATAAGTCGCTCTTGCATTCTTAAGCCCAAATGGCATAACATTCCAGCAATATGTTCCCCATGCACAGGTGAAAGTTGTCGTTTCTTGATCTTCAAGTACGATTCTTATTTAATTATATCCTTAGAAGTCATCCATTAATGAAAACATCTCATGTCTTGTTGATAAGTCCACTATGATATCAATGTTTGGTAGGGGGAAATCATCTTTTGGACATGCTTTATTAAGATCTCTGAAATCTATACAGACCCTTATGCTCTTATCTGGATTTGATACTGGTACAATACTTGAAACCCATTCTGGATAAGCATCTGGTCTTATGAAACCTACTTCTAATAGTTTCTTCAACTTAGTTTTTACAAGAAGAGCAATGTGTGGATGCATCTTTCTTAGCTTCTGCTTAACGGGTTTTTCTTTTAAATCCACATTAAGATGATGTAGGATAAGATCAGAATTAAGTCCTAGCATATCTGCATAAGACCAAGCAAAATTTATTTGTCTTTGCATAAATAATTTCATGTATTCTTTCCTCTCTTTTTCTGACAATGAGGCAAAAAAATGAAGTATTTTAGGATCCTTTGATGTACCAATGTTTACTTCTTCTATTGGTTCTATCAGGATAGCAGATCTCTCTTGAAAATATGTAGAAAGAATGTCAAACCTTCTATCTTCTAGTGCCTCAAGGAGTTTTTCACCATCAGATACGTCCTTTGTTTTCTCTTTTGATTGATCTAATGTTGCCATGAAATAGTTTTCAACAATAGGTCTCTTTCCTTGTTTTATTTCATTTTTGCGATTGGAAAGTTTGGCATTTTCCTGACTATGAGAAACATCACTTATTTCTGCAATGGAAGATATCTTAGGTGGGATGGGTTCAAAAAATTTAAGGTACATGACTAAATCATGATCATTAGAAAAGACATTCAGTTCGGGGTTATCTAAATTATCACAATCAATTAATTCAGGAGAAGAAGAGGTAAATCATAATCATTGTCATCATTAGGTGTTTCAACATTCATGACATAATGATCATAGCTTGGCGTATAATAGGTACTATCATAGATTAAATGTTTTTGAGAATTATCTTTCTCAAGCATTTTCAAAGTAGTCTTAACAAAATTAATATTAGCATTGTGTAGTTCACACTCAAGTGGTTCTTCAACTGACATTTGTCCCTTAAATGAATGGATTATATCCACACGCACTTTTTTAATATTGCAAATTCCTTCTTGATTGACCTCATTTGCATTTAGAAGATGACATATTTGTGCACATGATAAAGAGGATTCTTTTAATAGATTTTGTCTCCTTTCAAACTCAACTTCTTCTGGACTGATAGTCAATCCAACTTGACTATCTCTTTGTTCTTCTAGGGTTCTACCACATCTAGATACATCTTGTTCCTCTTTTGATGAAAAACTTGTATTTTTAGATGCTTGATCTATCCTTGTTTGTACTTCTTGTGGCATTACTTCTTTGTCTTTGTCATTTCCTATCCTTTTTGCATACGTCTCTTTTCTCTGAATTCTGAGTTTTTCTTGCCTTCTTTCTAACTTCATCTTTTGTTCTGCAATAGACAAGTCTTATTTCGTGATAGCTGTTTGATCTTGATTGTGTTCCTTACTTGATGTAGTAGATAAGACATCTAGACGCCATTCATACTCATTGGAATCTGTTTCTAAATCTTGATCTAAGATTACTCCACTATACCATACTAGAATGTCGTATGGTGCAAAAAGTTCTTCGATTTCTGTCATCTCTATTTTTACTGCTTCTAGAATATCTTGTTCAGATTTCACATTTGTTTGAAAAGATTTTTATTCACCTTTGATGGTAATCTCCTCTTCTTTCTTTTCATGTTCTTCTTGCTTCTTTTGTTTATTGGTTACTGTTTTGGCCGCTTGATGTAGCTTTTCTTGCCAATTTTCTTCTTTAGAAACTGATTTCTTTCTCCACTTTTGCTATTGATGATTATGTTACTTTTGATTTAATTTTACATATCCCAACCCAGATTTATCTTCTGTGGATTGTGAGTGCAGACAAACAGGTTCTTAAATACCTTGATGTTGCTTACCAATTGGTCCTTTTCCTTTATATCCCATCTTTTGCATGATTTCGTATCCTTTGCCATATTATTTTATGGGAATATTGACTTCTGCTGCTATTGCTATAGTTTTATCTTCATCCTTGTACAACCAACCAAGAATTTCTTTGTCTTCATTTTCCTCTTGAAGAGTTCCAGCACTAACAAAAGTTCCTTTAAACATATGTTTTGATTTTCCTAATGTCTTTGATTGAATATCTGTAGGCTTTCCATATGACTTAGGGGAAAGTGGAAAATTTTGCAAAGAATACTTTCCCATTCCTTCATCATTTAATTTGAGATTTTCTTCAAAAGTTTCCCATAACTTTGCTTGAATTTATTTGGTAGGATATACCGATTCTCTATTATGTGGAACTCTTGTATCTTGTGTTGGCTTCAAATTATTGCAATATTGACTGGAATCTACAATTATAGTGATTTCTTTTCTTTCATGAGGAAATTTCACACATTGATGATATGTAGAAGGAACTTCTTGCATTTTGTGAATCCATGGTCTCCCTAGAAGAATGTTGTAAGAGAGGTTCAAATCTACAACTTGAAACTGTTGGCAAATGCACACTCCAATGAGAAATTGTAGGTGATTGAAGGTATTGTCATTGATGGAAAACTTACAATCATGTGATACTGGCAGTCAGACTCAGGCACCCACACCAGTAGACTCTACACCGGCATACAGAACACCGGCATTGAAAAGGAAGAATACTGACACCTTGGCCGACAACAATTTTGTATAAACATATTTTGTAATTAATTGTAAAATCTTTTGTAAGCTGACATGGCGGATTGTAATATGACTCATATATATATGAGATCATTGTAGATCATTTAGGATACGATATGATGCAAAATATGAATAGAAGGTAGCAGACCTAATATGCGAATTATTGGATAAGGGTTTATGTATATTGTAGAGCTTAAATCGGTATTGAATCTGGCATAACAGATGCTGATCTGAAGTAGTATAAGACATTGGATTAGTATAATCCATTTTTGTAAGCCAGTGTGACTTCCTTTCTAACTGAGTTGTGAGCTCTAGGCACTTGGCCTTCCTGCATGTGCAGGCCCCTATTGTAAGCAATAATATTCTCTTATTGGCCAGTAAATGAATATTGTGGGTCGCAAATCCCACCAAGGTTTTTCCCACACCGGGTTTCCTCGTTAAGTATTGCGTTATGGTGTGCTTTTAATGTGTGGTTATTATTCTTATTTGTTGCATTATTTTCAGTTTAACAGTACATAGTTTAAATATGTTTTTCATGTTATAAGTTGAGAAAATTATATAACCGGTCAGATATTGATTCACCCCCCCTCTTAGTATCTTCAGGAATCCTAAAAATTGGTATTAGAGCTTGGTCCTCTATTTTCAAAAGCCTAACAAATTGAGGAAGATCTTATCACCGGTAGAGATGGAAAACTTGAGAAAACAATTGGAAACAACTCTTTCAGACTATGATGCAGAAAAAGTGAAGAATATCAAACTTGAAGATGATCTGAAGGCTACACAGGATATTATTCGAGGACTTCAAGAAAATTTCACTATAGCAAGAAATAAAAGAAGATAACTTTGTTAGAAGATTCAAAATGAGGAAGATGAAAAGGAAACTCTTAATGATCTGGTGAACCAACTAAGACAAGATAACTGTACAATGAAGAATGAGATGCAAGATATGACTATGAGATTTTGTAAAGAAATTGAAGATAGAAATAAGAATGAAGATGACTTGACTAGAAGAATAAATGATGCTAGAAATGAAAACACAAGACTCAGTCATGAGAATGATATGTTGAAGACAGATCTGATGCATACACAAAATAACATAACTGAACTCATGAGATAGAAAGGAATCTTGGAGAATGAACTGACTGCTGCAAACCAGCACAAAGAGAAATTCAAGAAAAGTTCATAAGAACTTGTTGACATGTTGAAGAATCAAAAACCTAATGGTGATACAAATGGCATTGGCTTTGAAACTGGTGAAAGCTCTGGTACTGCAAACAATCATGATCATAGAAAACTGGTAAGACAACCTAATGCTTACAAATTCAATGGGAAATGCTTTAACTGTAACAAGTATGGTCATAGAGAAAATCAGTGTAGATCTAGAAATTATCAGAATACTAATACACCCACCGGTCAATGTTCTAAATGCAACAAAATTGGTCATAACTCAAAAAATTGTAGAGTTAATGTAAGATGTTATGTTTGTGGAAGATTTGGACACTTATCTAATCAATGCAAAACACATATTGGCATAAGATATGGGAAAGCTATTCATAAAAACAATGTGACTTGTTATGCTTGTAACAAAATTGGACATATTGCAAAATTTTGTAGAAGCAAGACCCCATCGGCAAATAACAAAGGTCCTAGCTTGAAAGGTAAAGAAAAGGTTGAAGAGGTAAAGCAAGAATTCTCAAAACAATGGATCAGAAAGTCAAATCAAAATGTTGATGGGAATACTTCTCCATCGGTAGAACAGAGTAACACTCCACCAACAGGAGACTCTTCATCTAACTGAAGGAAAATCCTTTGGGGGTTTAGTAAAAAATATGAAAAACATGCTATTATACCCTCAGTTGATGGTGAGAAGTTGAATTACTTCTATATCGGCAAATGAGTTAAGTTGTGACTTAACCAACAAGCATTAAATGTGGTAGTTGGAGAAAATAACATTATAAAGCAAGTGTTTTGGCTCCTTTTTTCCCACCGAGCATTCAAATCTTTGAGAGTGCAAAAATTTCCGCGCGAAGACATCCTTAGCAAAGAAAGTGAGCTCATCCAAGCATTCATCCTTAAGGCAGATTGAGGTATTTATAACTATGGCTTCTTCATCCACTCTTGAATTTATTGCAACCCCTACTATGATTGAGGTTATTAAGCACCCTAGACCCGTATTCAAACCGGTTCCCAAAATTGCAAAGAAAGATGATAACACAGGTGCATTCTCTCAAATTCCTAATTGAGTAGTATATGCTAAAGACCCTAGGATATACATACATTGTCATATAGAGGAATTAGGTGATGATGAGATCAAAAACATGCATAGGACTATGATTTGTGATGTAGATGGTAATGTCAAGCTAGAACATAAGGTAGTAGAAACCCTAGGCTTTGTCGATATTCTTAGCATTCTTGATTTTCTCGAAGATGTAATAAGAATAGTCCTAAGCAGAGTCCATGGCAAATTATTTTGGCTGGATTCAATTCACAAAATCACCAAAGAAGTAGTAAAAGCAGTAACAAGGTTACCTTCCACCAGTAGCAGACTTGACAGAACAAAGAAAGTCCCAAATGACACAATGATGAAACTAACCGGTGCAACTTTTGACAAAAGGTCTCTAAGGGTAAATGATGTAAAGGACATCAATGTCAGATTTATCAGTATGATCTTAGGTTACAAAGCCACACATGCAAATAGGTTGAACTCAGTTTCTATCCTATGTATCAAAAGTGCATGTGACATGGTAAATGATAATGCTAGAATAGAAGTGTGTGAATGGATCAAAGATGAATTGATAGACAATCTAAAGAAGATTAGAGGAGATAAGAAAGGAACCTTTAGATTTGGAAATTTGCTTGTTTGCTCAATGCTGTACATTATTAAGCAAGTTCTCGATATTAGTAAAAGAGATTTTGGCTTTGATATACTAGTAGGAAAGCAACTATTGGATCTATTGAACAACATGGGAGAAGATAGAGAGAAAAACATAAATGAACATTTTCAAGCATTTAAGGCTCGAAGGAAAACAAGAGTGAGACTATCACAGGCAATTGTAGATAAATATCAGAAGGAAATATGTTTTGTAATCAAGAAAGATGAAACCTGGATGGAGGCAGTTGTCCCTAGACCTATCTGGGTAAGTGAAATGGGATATGAAATAGATGATAATATCATAGAAACTTATGCAAAATCCCTCCTTGAAGCACCAAAGGAACCCACTGAGAAAGTCTTTGGAAATGTAGAAACAATTGAAAGTGGAATTCAGTCAAGAGAAAGGGTTAAGAAGGTTGAAGAAATAGTAAGGAAAGGAACCCGACAGGTAAAGGCAATTAAGGAAGATGTCTTGAAACAAACTGGTATAAAAAAAAAGTGAGTTGGAAGGACTTCAACCGAAAGCTCATCTTTCACCGGTTGGAACCTCCTCTTAAAGTGATATGCCAACAGTATTCAAAAGGGTAGAAAGAAAAAGAAAACCCTCACCGGTACCCTCACCCACTCCTAGAAAAACAAGACAAAAGCAATAGGTAGTGAGGCCTCCAGTAAACAAGTTAACTCCTAAGAAGAAGAAGAAGGTAAATCAAGATATTGCTCCACTAGATAAGCTCTTAAGTGAAATAACTGAAGATGGAAAGTTGAAAAACATTAGCAAACTATACAACACACTATCTGTTGATGACAAAGAAAGCATAGAGAACAGTGTAATTTTACACTTGGACATCTACAAGAAATTTTTGATAGAAATTGTTGATGAAATACCAAATGATCTGTATAGAAGACTAGAAGCTAGAAGGGTAGCCATTGTTGAGCTGGATAAGAAAATAAAAATTGAAAAATTACTTGCAGTGCATCTAGTTAACTCACCTAGTGAAATAGATAAATTAATCAGTGAAGCTAACCGGATAGTATTTTCAACTGCTCACCGGCATGTAGCACTGGTGTCAGGTAGAGTGAATGAAGTCTTTGAGGAAACAACAAATGCATGGGATATATTCTTTGTAGAAAAAGAGAAACAGGAAGAATTACTAAGACCCAAGACTATCAGAGTATACCAAAAGGATAGGGATAAGGGAAAAGGTAAGGTAGGTGGACCTCCAAGCCTTAAAATAATTGATAATATGCTCCCACATCCTTTGGATACTCCACCAGTAGATACTATAGACAGTCAACCGGCCACTGAGAGTATGGAGACTCCACTTGAGGATAATAATCCTGAATCTAAAATTTTGTACACTGTAAATATAGACACACAAGAAGTAAATGTTGTGGTTGATAGAGAAACCAATGAGGATAAGAAGCAAGAAGTGACTACTAAGTCACCAGATATAGATGTTGAGTTGAGGTTAATAACACTGTAAACATAAGCACAAAAAAATCTACTCAAGCAAAGCAACCGGTATGGGACAACACTGGTAAAACACTAGAAGAACCGGTAGATAAAATTGAAAAACAATTAGGAGAACTGGAAATGGATAGTGCAGAGGTACAAACTGAGAAAATGGAAGTGCATACAGAGACAGATTGAGAAACTAGTTGTTGAGAGCTCAGAGAAACCCTCTGAGACACAGATGGAGAAACTAGAACAAAAACAGGTTGAGACACAAGTTCAGACAGAGACAATGCCACCGACTAAAAGTGAAAAGCCTAAACCTTTGCTAGTAGAAATGCAAACACAAACTAACCTATCAGAGGTTGAATGAAGCAAGGTAATTACTACAACCGGTAGCATAAATATTGTGAAAGCAGTTGGGCAAACATCTGGTACTTCAATATCATATTTCCGGCCGACAAATGTAACAAAAGTCTTATTGGATTCAATAAAGAAGATCACAGAATGCAATGCACAATCCTATAAGGCTATAGATGATACAATTCCTATACTTAAACTGGCAACAGCTAAATGCATAGTGGATAATAAAGATTCTTTAGGTCAACTAGACACATTGTCTAAGTTCATCACCGACAACATTTTGATAGTTGATCAAATAAATGAGGACACATTTAAGGAGAGATTGATTAAGGAAAAAGAGAAATTCTTTGAGGAAATTGTGAAGAAGAACAAGGAGAAAATGGACACCTTATTATCAGATCTAGGAAAAACAATTTTGGATTTTAAGAAAATGTATAGGGATACTTGCAAAACAGACATCTTGACATAGGATATAGATTCAGAGATCAGCAAAACTCAAACTGAAATAAACAATGTTGCTGACAATCTGATAGGTACATCCGATTCATTTTTGGAGATAGAAAAGAAGATTGCAGATCTAGAAGAGAAAATTGGGAAGTTAGAGAAGGACACAGAGAAAGTTAAGCTTAAGGCAAAGAGCTTAAAATGTAAACTTGGTCCAAAACTAGACTACCTCATTTCTTTGAGAAAAGAAATCTCTGAGGCTCTAGTTCCCGGACTTATGACACTGCAAGAGAAAATGGACATACTCACCGGTACAGTTCAAAGAACCCAAGAGGCATTACAGGAAAGCACAAGATTCAGTGACAACTTAAAACTGGTTTTGATAGATATATTCCAGATTGTAACCCACCAGTTACAAAAATCTAGGCAGGAACCACACTCCACTGACAGCGAATGATAACCTTTGCCATTGATGTCAAAGGGGGAGTAGTGAGATGAGAAAAATGATCAGAACAAGACATCATCAAATCAGGGGGAGCATACATTTTTGGGCACACAGTTTTGGTATGACAAATTTTAGCAGATTTTTTTTGGACATCTTTTTGGACACTTTTTGATTTTTCTCATGAGTGTTGCCATCAATGCCAAAGGGGGAGATTGTTGACAAATGCACACTCCAATGAGAAATTGTAGGTGATTGAAGGAATTATCATTGATGACAACCTTACAATCATGTGATACTAGCAGGAAGACTCAGGCACCAACACCAGCAGACTCTACACCGGCATACAGAACATCGGCACCGAAAAGGAAGAATACTGACACCTTGGCCGACAACAATTTTGTATAAACATATTTTGTAATTAATTGTAAAATCTTTTGTAAGCCAACATGGCGGATCATAATATGACTCATATATGTATGAGATCATTGTAGATCATTTAGGACAGGATATGATGCAAAATATGAATAGAAGGTAGTAGACTTAATATGTGAATTATTGGATAAGGGTTTATGTATATTGCAGAGCTTAAACTGGTACTGAATCTAGCATAGCAGATGCTAATCTGTAGCACAAGACATTGAATTAGTATAATCCATTTTTGTAAGTTAGTGTAACTTCCTTTGTAACTGAGCAGTGAACTCTAGGCACTTGGCCTTCCTACATGTGCAGGCCCCTATTGTAAGCAGTAATATTCTCTTATTGGCCAGTAAGTGAATATTGTGGGTCACAAATCCCACTGGGGTTTTTCCCACACCGGGTTTCCTCGTTAAATATTGTGTTATGGTGTGCTTTTAATGTGTGGTTGTTATTCTTATTTGCTGCATTATTTCTGGTTTACCGGTACATAGTTTAAATATGTTTTTCATGTTATAAGTTGAGAAAATTATATAACCAGTCAGATACTGATTCACCCCCCCTCTCAGTATCTTTGGGAATCCTAATAGATACAATGTATCCCAATCCATAGGTCCTATCCTTATTGGTAGCACAAAAGTTTCTTTAGAAGAACGTCCTACTTCATCATAAGCCTTGATGGTTATTTTCTTTTTTGGGTCTACTGCATTCTTTGAATATCCCAAAGCTTTTATCAAACTTAATGCACAAATGTTTAAGCCAGCTCCTCCATCTATGAGTACACGTTTAACACAAGCTTTATTAATGGAGATTTCAACATGTAAGGGAGCATTGTGAGGATGTTGTAAGGATGCGTCATCATTTTTAGAAAATGATAATCAATGAGGAGCTACAAGGTGTCCTACCATGTTTTGGAACTGATCTACATCCAAGTCTTTTGAAACTGTTGTTTCCACTAAAGCTTTCTCCAAAATTTCCTTATGCATAGGTGAAACCTTGAGAAGTTCCAGAATTGATATTTTAGCGGGTATTCTTTGTAATTTCTCTACTAAATTGTATTATTGTGATGTGGATGTTGAATCATTTGCTATACCTGGAAAGGTAACCTTTGCTTTACTTCTCGTGATAGCATTGATTGGTTCTGAAGATGGATTTTTGTTAACAATGATCACATTTACCACATCATCGTATGTATAAGTGTAATTCACTTTGGCTTTTCCTTTGTCATCTTTTAATTGGGACGATTCACCTTTGTGATAATTCGAAAGTGGAGTTTTGAAAGCCAAGTGTGATTCATTTTTCTTATGGCTATCCACTGTGATGGTTCCATTATCGATTAGATCTTGGATAAGGTGTTTCAATCTCTGACAATCACTTGTTAGGTGTCCTTTACTCTGATGATAATTGCAAAAATGATTGTCATTCCACCAATTGGGCTTGACTAGTGGTTCATAACTTCTTGCTTCTGGTAAAACAATCAATTTGTTGGCAAGCAAAGTTCTTAGAGCTGATTCCAAAGATTCTCCAATGAGGATTTGAGAAAAAGGACTTGGCTTTATGATTTTCTAGATTGTTATTGCCTGGGTTTTGACTTGATAGATTAAAAATTGGTTGTTCTTGTTTTGTAGTACTATTATCGTCATTCCCTTCATTGTTGGCATTCTTATTCTTTGACCAGAATTTGGGTTTGTCATTGTTGTTGTTGTTTTTATTGTATGAATTATTGTAAAGTTTTATCTCTCCTTTCTTTACCACTGTGTTCTCTATTTTCAAACCATTCTCAATCATTTTGGCAAAAGAGGGAGGACATTTCTTCCTTAGTCAATAACTCATTTCACTGATAAGATTATCAATGAATATGTTCATTTTTTCTTCATCAAGTACATCTCGGGGATACCTATTAAACATGCATTTCCATCATTGCAAGAAGATCATAAAGGATTCACCATTCTTTTGTTTAACATTGCAGATATCCAGCATTGTTATTTCATTCCTTATATTGTAGGAGTATTGTGAAATAAACCTATTCACAAGATCTTCAAGGGATTTGATTACAAATGGTAATCTTGAAAACCACTCCATTGATTGTCCATTTAAACTCCTAGGAAAAATATGCATAAGGTAAGTTTCATCATGAGCAAATTCCATGCTCATAGTACAAAACTCCCTAATGTGATCTTGACGATCAAATTTTCCATCGTATTTGTCATATTTAGGAATCTCTCAATGTTGCGGAAATGGTATCATATTCAAATTTTTATCGAACAGATATGGGCATATATCTTCTAATGAATACTTCTTGGAGCTTGTCCCATTTTGCATGTCTTGTATCTGTTGTTGTAGAGTTTGTATTTGTTGAGTAAGGTTTGATAATAAATTATCCACATAGTTTCTCCTTGTTTCTTCGTGAGTTCTCTTATCACTACGCTCTTTTCTTTTGTCATCCCTTTCTTTCTTTGTTTCTTCATTGCTTTCTTTGTTCACATCTTTGTTATTTGTCTCATCTATATTTTGGGTGTTACTTGCCTCCGCATCTTGTTTCAATCTTTCTATGTTAAAGTCTTGTGGTAGTTTAGCTCCAAATTTTGCCAACATCAAGAGATATTTTTCTTTTTGTTTTGCCAACAATTTTTCCATTAGCCTATCAAATTTGAAATCTTGCTCAAGGTCTCTAATGGTGCTATTGAGTGCTTCTTCATCAACAACGGTAAATCCAAAAGTTTAGAATACAGGATTATCTTCTTCCTCCATTTGTTGTTTTTTTCTAAGTTATTTGTGTTGGGCTCTAGTCCAAACTGGCATGTGATTATTTCAAAGCTATTGAAAGTTCCAAAGGACAAAGTCAATAGGTGATTATTGGTTTAGGAAGATATGCCTTGTTGATTTTACCGCTATTGTTTGTTCATTGGGATAAAGCATCTCTTTGTTGAAAAGCACGTCTCTGCAAAATTTCACCATCAAATTCTGTACCGTAGCCATGTAGGTAGTGAAGAAAACAGTGTAGGAATGTCCTATGTTTCAATAAGATCTTACGATTGATATACAAGAATCTTATCCTTTTCTGAGTAGCTTTATAATTGGGTTTTGTTTTCTTAAGGTGATATTTAAAAGTCATATAAGCATTTGGCAGTTCACAAGTTTGTTTGATTCCAATGTTGGTGCGATTCTGGTTTTGATATAACCTAGGTTCAAAATAGGAAAGATATATCCAAGATTAGGAACCTAGTATAGATTGATCAAGCTTCATGATGGAGGATTTTATTATCCCGATGAGAAACTTGACAAGGATGTCAATTTTTGCACTTAAGATGGTTGAATCAATAGCTTGTTGAATGTTGATGTTTATAGAACTTTTTGGGAATAACCTGTTAGATTAGTGACCTAGTTGTTTGAGCTAGTTTGAAAATACATGATGGTTTAGAGACAAATCTACTTCAAGAATTATTTTGATATTGATGTTTTGACACTTTGATTTTGATTTGGTGTTTCAAGTGTTGGAAAGATTTTTGTATTACTCTTTTGGTCACACTTTTTCAGTAATTTGTTGGATTTTTGCACTCTTGTAGATGATAATTTTCTTCAATTTTTAACCATTTGGAACATGTTACAGACATAGAAGACACAATGTTTAATAAACAAAATGCACAGGAAAGTACAATCCCTATGGTAGGCTGAGACAATAGTTATTGAATCTCACGTGGGGTTTCCCCTGAGGCTATGCTATTCAAAGCGGATATTTAGATGCTCGACCCCATTGGCTCCACCCTCGATACTCACTTCTTTGGGGGAGCCAAGCACCAGTTTCTATGAAAAATCCCCATGGCAAACTTTATATCTCTACTAGGAACCATATGTATGTGAGCTGCTTCAGAGGTCTGACCTCCTGCGCCAACAACTAGAAGGATTTTGGCAACTAGTGCAAGTGGTTTTTAGTAAAGGCTTCCGGTCATGTGGCCATACATGCGGCACTTTCAGCTCTATAAATACAAAAGGCTCCCAACCTATAGAGGTTACGCTCCATAGGGTTTATGGGGAAACATAGTGTTAGTATGAACTTATAAGCACATGTTGTTTGGGACTTTCGTCACAAACACGATTTATTTATAGTGGATTGGAAGGACTCGATATTAGCCCGTTTCCACTTTAGGTCATTCCCCTCTCACTGGACCCCTCAAGGCAGCTCGGGAAGGCAAGCCCTCTAAAGGATTTAATTGCTTGAAAGTAAAGAAAACATAAAAGAGTGGGTTTGGCTTTTTGGCTACCCAATTAAGGGAGAGCATATACTTACCACTTTCGAGACACAAAATACAAGTGTTCTTTTTAACGTTTTCAAAGCAATTATTGGCTAAGTCCTATTTGGAGTTGTTGCTCCAACAAGCATGGTGTTCATTTTAGCCCTTTTAAAAGTCTATGTGCAACTATTTTAGAGAAAATACTAAAAATGCAAGTTGCATGCTATCAATTCATCCTCTTAGTTAAACTACATGAACAAGATATGATATGTTACTTCCCAAAACAAGGCTTTTAATTAACTAGATGATGAAATGCATAAAATTTGCCTTAAATACCATCCTGCACATGCATGTTAGTAATCTAAAAAATCTGATTTCTTGGACATTCGAACTTGCAAGAAATTTTTGTCAGTTTGTAAACAGAAGCGCTAGTCTAACACATGCGCTACCTTTTTGCTCAAAAGTGCTAACCTAGACTACAAAAGCATTGCTCTATGGATACAAAAGCGTGATTTCTTTGACAAATGCGCTAACCTAGGACACAAATATGTGATCCTGTAATACAAATGTGTAAACTTTAAGACAAAAGCGCTAACCTAAAATGCTCATGCACTAACCTATGGTGCAAATGCACTAACCTAGAAGGCAAATGCGCTAACCTAGGATGCAAATGCGCTAACCTACAGAATAAAAGCACTGTCAAAATTCACACATGCATGAATATGCATTACAAATGCATTAATTTTATTATTTGCGATATTTTTAAAGGTATATGCGAGGTCTATGAGCCCCACGGTGGGCGTAAAAAATGTGTCGACTTGAATTCCATCCTTAGAATGTTACCTACAATAAGTTAGTTTCACAAAATACAAATGGAAATACTACAGGAAATCCAAATTCAACCAATGAAACTACATGAAGTACATATGAAATAAAATACTAATATTACCTTCATGGCTTATGTCTCATTGTGTCCTAACTCCACTATTCTTGGTTGCAGATGGTGTGCTCTCAGACAATGCACTGATGGCTTCCAAGATGGCATATGAATAATGGACTGATAACTTGTAGTTAACTGATACTATGACATGCAAATATTACATGATTATGCTATATGATGATTTCTATTGCTATTTTCTATTTGCTTCAAAAACTCACGGATGCATATGATTAAATTGAAGACTCTTGAAGTCTCTTGAAGTCTAACTCTCTCTCAACTAAAGCTCTTGATTTTATAGACTTTGAGAGGATGAGATGATGTGGCTTAGATCAATGGTCATGATCAGATCTGCAGATTTGGATGGTTGTGAGCAAAGGTGAAGGTTGAGAGAAAGGGGGAAGGAGAATACAAGTGTCACTCATCTCACCTTGACTGGGTTGTCGACTGAGGCAATCTAGGGATGGTTGGAGGAAATTTAGGCATGAGAGGACAAGTGGACTCAAGTCCTTCCTAAGATGGAGGGGGTGTTGGAGAGAATATAAGAAATGGTTATGAAATATGTATACGTACACAATTTCATTAAATTTTGGTAGTTGAAGATAAATGATGAATTAATATTTAAGAAATATTAATTTCCTTAGCCACATGTTTGATGAGTTGGCATAGGGAAGATGAAGTGGAGATGGAGGGTGAGTTAGAAAAGGGATTAAATAATTTTGAGAATTATTTAATATTTGAGACTATAGGATAGGAGAATAACCATTAAATATTAGATATTTAATTAACTAGAGGAATAGGATAAATGAATTAATTAATAAAATATTAATTAATAGAAAGACATGAAAATAAATTAAATAAATTAATCTTTTCAATTTAACTATTTAATAGAAGAATAATTATTAAATAAATATAAAATATTTATTTAATTTCTCATAGCCAATTTTTATGTGTATACAATATCAAAAGCTAAGTGGTATTGGTACAGATGCATAATAGTGATATCAACTATTCTTACATATGTCTTCTTTTCACAATGAAGCAACACACACTCTGTCAACCTTCTCTTTCTCAGTGAGAATCCTAGTAGTTGACAACATACTAACATACCGGTTGCACTTCTAACCCTTCATTAGTTCATACTGCAACAAACTTTACCAATCACAAGCTTATTGATTCATATCACTCACTGGTCACTTCTCTATCATGCTTGTTTAGCATCAACATGCATACTCAGAAACCAGTTCCTTCTTCCCAATAATGACATGTTGTGAGGCCCTACCTCGACTCAGTCTAGCATTTTAGTGATTTTTATGTCGAGACTATTATGGATGCTTTATTTTTATGCATTATGGATTTAGAACTTATATTATTCCATGATTTGGATAACATTGCTATATGTTGATGCTTCATTTATATGCTTTATGATATAGAACTCTACATAATTTTTGAATAGGATGAATTTGAGATGATATATGTCATTATTGGATTTGCAGGACTTTACTATGATGATATAAATAGGATGTATGTTTTATGTGTGGATCAAAATTATGAGAATTATGATAATTGCTTATGTGGATTTGTGGATATAAGGTGTATTGATTTGTTTAAGTGTATATTGTTTGTAGAGTGTTTGATGTGTATTCTTATTCATGTGCTTTATATTACATGAGGTTATTTGAAATTACTAATGTGTAATTGAGATGCGCAGGAAAATTATCGATGTGACCATGGAAATATTATGGAGAACCAAACCTAGACCTATGTGCGTCTGTAAAACTAGGGTTTGTCTATTTGGAGAGACAACACCCTGTTTGTATTGTATTCTATTCGTGAAAGTGATTGTTGCATGAATGTTAAATCGAATTTTTTAAAATTGTGTAAATCCAACAAGAGACAAATTTCAAGTGTAATTTGGTAAAAGTATTTTTATGGTGTCGCTTGACACATGTGATCGATTTATGGTTTTTTTTTTTTTAATTGTCTCTTGGAGGGAGTTGTTAACCATAACTTTTTCAATTAATTTAATATGGTTCTATATTTTTCTAGGGTAAAGAATCTTTGGGATGGTCAACTTAGGTTTGACCCAAAAATTAACTTTAGATGGGTTTAAAAGGGGTTAAATGGACACCTAGGGGTAGTTTAAAAGTGTTTCCTAAAGCCCATAAGGTATACCTAAGGGTTAGGAGTAATTTTAGGCATGTACCAACTATCATGTGACCATTTAGACACCCTAAAAAGTGACTTTTCTAAGTTGTGCAAAAATTGAAATTAGAAGGATCATCTAAGTTGTAAACTTTCCTTTTTGGATGTGAGATCCCTTTCCCATTTTCTCCTACCTTTCCTTTTCAGTTTTAGCAACTTGTGAGAACTCTCACTAGGGTCTTCTTAAGCAAGAATGAGAGATTTCGTGGGTAATCACCCACTCTCCATTTTTGGAGACAATAATTTGAAAGAAAGATAGATTTGGTTTTAGAAAATTTGGCTAAGTGTAGAGAGGCAAGGGTTTGGGGAATTGGGCTGCTCATCTTCAACCAATCTAGCATACCTTTGGGCAGTTGAAGGTTGGTCATATTTTCTCCTTGTATTGTTTAATATTGCATGTTGTGTTGAAAGGATTTGCTTGTGTAAAATGGCTAGTTTCTTGCATGTTTTCCTTGGAAAATTATTGTGTTCTATGTTTTACTTTTTGTATGCATTTTATGTGCTTTGGGAGTAATCAAGGCCTCCTCCTCTTGGGAGAGAGGATGGTCTTGCGGGTGGTAGAAGTGACAACCCTCGAGTGAGAGGCCCTCCTTATGAGAGTGATCACAAGGGATTTTATGTGACCCTTGCTACATGGCTTGTTTATGCATTAGGGGGTCATAAGGAGGGAAATAAGGCATGAATGCCTTGGAGGGGCATAAGGATGTGGGGTTGTTATAATTATGATGTATTTGATTTTCCATGAGGTGGCTATAGGATTTACCATACTTGCAGTCTCTTCAAGGTACTTGGTCCACTATCACCCTTGAAAAGTCATCACAATGTGTGGTGTAGTGTAACCTTGGTTGGGATTGTGTTTGAGATTGTTTTTCCCTTGTCTTTTCTGTTTGCATGTGTGTTACCTGTCTAGGGCTTGGTTCTCCAAGCTCGAGGGTGGCTACTAGTTAGCCTAGGCTGGGAGGTGAGCACTCCATGGTCATAGCTTTGATTTAAAATGCAGGTTGTCAGAAGAAAAGAATAGGACAAGTGGAAGTTTGCAGGAGTTATTTGTCGCAAGAAATTATTTGTAAATGTAATTAATAATTAAAAAAGTCCTCATTTATTAGAAATGAGAGACCCATTGTAAAGAGACAATAGTGTCTTTGAAATACGTTTTAAAAAGTTGTAATATTTTAGTATGCTATTTATTGCAGAAAAGAAATGAGTATTCCTAAATTAGTTTTTTTCAAAGTTCAACAAAAAAAATTATATCTAATGTGTTTATGATAAATTGAATAGCAAGAAATTTATTTCATTCTTATGCATTTAAAATAAAATAAAACAGGAAAGGAATAAATTAGATTTGCATGCATATTGAAGGCTGAAATTAAAACATATAGTTCTGTTTTCTGTAAATGCAATATAGTACAATAGAGTTCTGGAAATTGTCTTTTCATTTATTACAGAAAAATAATATCTAAGATAGATAGTTTATCTAGTCTATAGAAAGACATATTTTTACAGTTGCTATATAAAATTAATTAAATCCAGTTAGTTACTTTATGTAGAAGATAAATCTAAGTTTAACTTAGTACATCTATGTTTTAGCAATAAAGTATTTTTGGGTTTTTAAAAAAAAAAAAATATACATGGGTTTAATTCAGGATTTCGTTAGCAATCTATTTTAGTAGTTTTTTAAAAAAAAATAGAAATTAAATGCATAGTTTTGTTATTTCTCCTTATGCATCAAATGTATATAGATTTATACTCATATTTAAAATACAATGCAAAATACATATATATATATATATATATATATATATATATATATATATATGTATACATATATACATATATACATATATATATGTATATGTATATATGTATACATACATGTATATGTATACATATATGTATATGTATACATATATACATATATATATACATATATATATATATATGTATACATATATATATATACATATATATATATATATGTATACATATATATATATGTATACATATATATATACATATACATATATATATGTATGTATGTATATATATGTATATATATACATATATATATATACATACATATAAATATGTATATATATATACATATATATATATATATATTAAAAAAATATTAAAAAAAACAAAAAAGAAATAAAATAAAAAAAATCGGGGGCAGGTAGGTTTGGGTCGGACCCACTGTGTTAAACACAGTGGGACAGCACGGCTCCCGCCACTGTGTGCGACCATAGTGGTCAGTGCCACTGCAGCCTCCCACAGTGGACAGCCCTAAGGCCGACACTATGGGCAACCACAGTGGTTGCCACTACTGTGGTAACCCACATTGAGCGGCGCCCACGGGGTCATCACCGCCGCTTCCCCAAAACCTCCACCACTTTGCCATGGCCGCTGCTCCCCATGAACACATTCTTCCCTTGCATAACACCAAAAACAAAAAAAAGATAAAACCCTATCCCGGTTAGGGCTAGGGTAGTGTGGGAAATAAGGATTAAAAGAATAAAGAAGGCATTTTTATATGAATAGAGAATTTAGGGCTTCCATGGGTTTACTGGATAATGGAAAATTATATATATATATATATATATGTTTATTTACATATATATAGATATAGAGAAGGTTAAGATGATATAATCAAAATGGGTAAGTTGTAATAATAGTTGTTAAGGGAAAATATATATAATTTAATTATATATATATTAAAGAAGTTTTATAATTTAATATATATAGTAATATTTATCTTCATTTAGACATTTAATATTAATGTTTTTTAAAGGCAAATAATAGATTAAACATTTTATTTAAGTGTTTGTAAATAGTATATATGTTTATATAATCAAGTGGACAAAATATTGGTTTTAATAAACCTAAGGGTATCTTAAAGAAATCATGTAAAAAAAAAGAGATTAAAATATTATTCCTGGATATAGGTTATGGGATTATTCCTTATAGGATGATTTTTCATTTTGGACTTAATTGACCTTAAAATCGATTTAGTTTAATCATATTTTAATTAATGTTGAAATAAAACATAGACTTCTATAAACTAAGCGTTAGGGCTAGTTTACTTAATTCATAGAGACAATTTATGGCGTTCCTTTGGGAATTAATTTTATCTACGTCAATTAATTGATTTAATTGAGTTATTGATTAAAATTGATGAAGTAATAAAACTATTCATTTAGTAATCTGCACTTGATTAAATTATTTTTGTCTACTTGTGTTAGTGGTTACAGTTAACTCTAAACATAGTAAAGACAAAATATGTTAGAGCATTTCATATTTTCTAATTTAATGTTTTAAGTTGTGATTTTAAAAAAAAATTTATCCCGTTCTTGCCCTAAATTTTGGGCATGACACATGTAAACCGGTTACTCCCCATTGCTTACCTGGTGGCTTCACTATCCACACTACTGGTTGATATCACTAACATCATATCAACTATTCTCCCATACCCGTTATCCTGCTTTATGCTATACCGCATGTCTTCTTTGCTCACTGAAGTAGCACACACTCTATCAACCGTCTCTTTCTCGGTGGGAGTCCTGCTAGTTGACAACATACTAACATATTGTTTGCACTGCTGACCCTTGTTGGTATTATGGATGACTTCATCATGTGTTGCATTGATTTTGACACTGATGTCAACACTTATCTTCTTGGAGGTCGACATTGTTGATTTGGTACTATGGTTATATTGGTTTATTGTTGAATGGACAATATGGTTCATTGGTATAACTAGTGGCTTATGCACACTCACTGATATATGTTCACTAGGAGGTTATATGGTGCACCGGCAGTGATGATGACTTGTTATCATCTAGAGAGCATTTGGTTATATTGAAGACATGGACTGAAAGTTTAGATTTGGTGTTTTTCTTATTGGTCTAATCGGGTTGATAGATTTGCCTTTACCAGCAAATAGGTCTAGGTTATGGACTGGTACATGTTATCTATTCTAGATCAGCATGACACATTTTGGAAATGGTTTATTGATTGGATAATGTGGTAAATGTATTGATCTGACATGTTGTATCGCATCAAGACTTATTTGTAATTGATTTAATTGTAATATCTTTAGTGAGCCGACCTATACATTTGGTCTTAGGTTTTGTATAAATGATTCTAAGATCTTATTGAAGATCGGGATATGGGATATGGTATGAGGGCATGCAAATATTAAAGAGAAAAAATAAGCAGATCCTTGTGTGAATCATGCATACATTATTTCAAGGTTGAAGGAAAGTTATGAAGGTGTTTGAAACTCATGTTCAAAGCTTAAACCAGTACTAAATCCAGCATTGCAGATGCTATTTTGAGTAGTAAATTATCATTGGATTTAACCATCCAATTGTAGTCAGTGTGACTCCTATTTTGTGATTGAGCAGTGAGCTCTAGGCAATTGGCCTTTTTGCATGTGCAGACCCCATTTGTATACACATACTATCTACAATAGTATCATCTGATTGTGGTTAAGGTTTCCCACAGTGGTTTTTCCCCTTACCAAGTTTCCACATCAAAATATTTGTGTCATGTGTTGTGCATGTTGTTTCTCTTTCTATTTCATGTATTAAGTTACACCGGTACTGCTATAACTGTTAATCTATTTTATCGACACTTAAGTTTGGTTTACCGGTTTTAAGTTGGAATAATTTGCATTTGGTTTATATTTTATCGACAACTGGTTCACAACTAATTCAACCCCCCTCTTAGTTGTCCTTCCTGGGTTCTAACAATTGGTATCATAGCTAAGTCCTCTTTTTGGAGAAGCCTAACAACTTGAGGAGATCCTATGGCAACAAATATTTTTAGGAAGGACAATCTAAAACTTGATGGAACTAACCATGGCATATGGAAGATCAGAATGGAAACACATCTGAACTGCATTGGAAGAGATATATGGGATGTTACAAAGAATGGCTATGTTGCTCCTATTCCAAATCAACCTCATCCACCAACCTTGGCTAAGGACTTGAAGAATGATTGCAAAGCAAGAGAAGCACTTCTGAGCACATTATCAAATCAACAAATCATGGGATTATTAGATGGATCTATTGCTAGAGCTATTTGGGATAAACTAGAAACATTGAATGAAGGAGATACCACTATCAAGATTGCAAAAATGGAATGTTACCGGATCAGGTATGAAAATTTAAAAATCGAAGAAGATGAAAGAATTTCTGCATTTATGAAAAGAGTTAATGAAATTATTTTAGAAATACAATGTTGTGGAGGATCCTTAAGTGAAGATGAAATTGTGTCTAAAGTTTTAAGAGCATTTCCACCGGCTTACAAAATGAAAGTGATTGCTATTAATGAAATAAGAACAATGCCTAATACTTCAGTTTCTAGAGATACTTTGGTTGGAAAACTTTCAACATTTGAGCTTGAGGAATTTGGTCATGTTGCTATAGTCAAGACTAAATTAGCTTTCAAAGCATCATCATCATCATCAACATCATCATCATTTGACAAAATTGATTGGAAAGCACTTTATGCAAAAGAACTTAAAGATATGAGAAGGGAAAATGAAGAAATTGAAGAACTTGAAGCATTATTTGCAAGGAAGATGCCTAAAGGCCCAGTATGAAGTAAGTATGAAGGTAAAGCACCTTTCAAATGTTTTAATTGCAATAAAGTTGGTCATATGGCTTCATAGTGTCCTGATAGACATGCAAGATTAAGGGAGGAAGCAAAAAGATCATATAAGCCTAACCCTGAATATCAAAGATATTGATGCAAGAAAAATAGAGATAAGTCATGTTACTATGCAGATGAAGGTGTTATAGATGAAGATCCAACAGATGGTAGATGGGATTTTGTTGCAATAAAAGAAGATCAATAGACACCCATTGTCAAACCAGTAGAGAAGGCACTGGCAGCAAAAATTGATGAAAAGGATGAATGGATTATAGATAGTGGATGCTCGTATCATATGATTGGTGATAAAAGCAAATTCTTATCTTTTTAGTAAATTCATGGAGGTCTAGTGAGGTTTGGAGATGATAAAGCTTGTTTAATCAAAGGAAGAGGCACTATATCTTTGGATGGTAAGCATAATACTGACAATGTTTATTATGTAAAAGGTTTAAAGAATAATTTTTTGAGTGTTGGTCAATTAGTGGAAAAAGGATTTTAGTTACAATTCAAGAATGGGAAATACAAAATCATAAACAAAACTGGATTGGAGATTGCAACCAGTAATCAGACTAAAGGTAATATCTTTCACTTGAATACCAGTGATAAGACATGTTTGATTGCTCACATTGATGAAAGTTGGTTATGGCATAAAAGACTTTGTCATGTGAATTTTGATTGCATTGTAAAGATCAGTTCAACTAAGGCAGTAAGGGATTTACCTAAGATTGTGAAACCTCATAATCTGGTATGTAAGGAATGCCAAATGGGAAAGCATGTTAGAACAACATTTAAGAGAATTACTGAGAAATCCAATAATATTCTTGATTTAATTCATACTGATTTATGTGGTCTAGAAAGAACAAGAAGTCTACAAGGAGATAGATACTTAATGCTAATAAGTATTGATTATTATAGAATGTGTTGGGTTACTTTTCTCAAGGAGAAATCAGAAGCTTTTGGAAGATTCAAGATATTCAAGGCAATGGGAGAGAATGAAACCAGCAAGAAAATCAAATGTTTAAGATCAGATCAAGGAGGAGAATTTACATCTAGAGAATTTAATGCATTCTGTGAAGTGAATGGAATCAAAAGATAACTATCAGCACCCTGGACACCCCAACAGAATGGAGTTGTGGAAAGGAAGAACAAAACTATTATGGATGCAGCAAGAACAATGTTAATGGAAGCAAATCTACCTTATGTGTATTGGACAGAAGTAGTGAATATAGCGGTTTATACTTTTAAGGAGTTCACATCAAAAGTGAAACTGGTAAGACCCCTTATGAACTATGGTTTGGTCATATTCCTACTCTTAAGTACTTTAGAATATTTGGAAGCAAATGTTATATTAGAAGAGATGAGTATATTGGAAAATTTGATCCTAGAAGTGATGAAGGAATATTTCTTGGTTATTCTTCTAGAAGTAAGGAATATAGATGTTATAATAAAAGGTAACAGAAAATCATTAAGAGTACTAATGTGAAGATAGATGAACATTTTAGAGGAGATTCAAGATCTGTAGAACTGATAGTTGAAATGATTATAGATCAACCGACACAGATTGCACCGGTACAGAGTGAAGATCCAGTCACACCAACGTCATCAGAAAACTCAACTGTGACTGAAGAACAACAACATGTGAATGGTAATTAGAACAAACCCAGGTATGTAAGATTGAATCATTCAGAGAATCAGATAATTGGAAACAAGAATCAAGGTGTTATGACTAGAGGAAGATTGGAAAATGAAGAGGTGTGTTTAATTTCTCAAGTTGAACCAACATCTATTATTGAAGCATGTCAAGATGAACATTGGATAAAAGCAATGGAAGATGAATTAGAACAAATTGAAAAGAATAATACTTGGATATTAGTTCCCCGGCCTAAAGACACAAATGTAATTGGAACTAAATGGGTATATAGAAATAAACTTAATGAAGATGGTGAAGTAATCAGGAACAAAGCAAGATTAGTTTGTAAAGGTTATTCATAGAAAGAAGGAATAGATTATAATGAAACCTTTGCACCTGTAGCCAGAATTGAGACAATTAGACTATTTCTTGCATTTGCAGCTCATAAGAACTATAAATTTTATCAGATGGATGTAAAATGTGCATTTCTAAATGGAGATCTTGAGGAGGAAGTTTACATTGAGCAACCTGATGGATTTTCTTTGATAGATAATAAGGATATGGTTTGCAGGTTAAGGAAAGCTTTATATGGATTGAAGCAAGCTCCCAGAGCTTGGTATGCTAGATTGGATAAATATCTTTTGAAGCTTGGCTACACAAAAGGTAATGCTGACAACAATTTGTATTACAAAGTTATGAATGATGATATTCTGGTTATTGAAGTATTTGTAGATGATATCTGATGCTCTGCAAAAAGGGCAAGTGTTAGGATAAAAATCTGTGGTAGTATAACATACAAACAACAAGAAACAAGTGTTAAGGTTAGTGTTATTCAACCAAAGATCAACCTAAGCAGGCATATCAAAAGAGACACCAAGAACAAAGTAAAACATTTAACTACGAATGTAAATGCAAGAAGACATCTCTAAATGCCTTCTACCATACTCTTGGCTCCTTCTCCTTTGTTCCTCTCCTCTCCAAGTTCCAAAATAGTGTAGCTCTCAATAGCTTTTTGCACTATGGATGCTTATGGAGGTTTGAGAATGAAGTATTTGCTCTAAATGTGAATAAAAAGCTAATACTATGCTATTGATACTAAAATGATTTATTTTAACCAAAATGACAAGATATTAGTAGTTTATGCTAAATGCTCTCTAGAATTCACTATAGCTTAAATGCATACAAGTTTTTAGGATATAGATTATGAAGAAATGGGCTCTATTTATAGGAAAAATGGAGCAATGGATGGTTGAGATTGAGTAATCTCAACAAGGGTCAGGATTGAATGATTTGAGATCCATGTGAGGGCTTTCAATCCAATCCCAGGATGACAAGTTTCAATATGAGAGAGGTTGAGAGGAGAGGGAAGAAGAATTAAATGCTTGACATGACCTGAGAGTTAACTTGGGAGTTAAGGTCAAGGTTAGTTGAATGGATAAACTCTTTATTCAAAGAATAAAGCTTTTATCCAATAGATAAACTCTTGTGCAAAGGCAAAAGGGATAAACATGGTCAAAGCAAAAATGCTTGAGGAGACACATGAGTGCAAGTTGAAATAACCATAAATGGTTATGTAAGAGCCATTAATTATCATGTAAGAGCCATTAGTGGTTTTGGAAGACTTTGGAGGTTAAAGTTGCTTAGGAATGTGACAATAATTAGGGGATGGATTAGGCTAATTTAGGAAGGGGTTAGAAGAATCTAGAAGGGGTTTAGGTTTGCAAGTGGGTTTGGTGGGTGAGGGAAAATAGGATTTTTATTAAAATAAAATTCATTTATTTCAATAAATGTGTGCAAGTTGCATTTGTAGGAAAATGCAAGTTGGGGGGGATAAATGATTTAAATAAATGTTTTATTTAATTTATTTAAAAGAGGAATAGGGGATTTAAATGAAATAAATATGATTTATTCATTTAATTGAATTGAATTTGGTTTAATGAATATTTTAAAATAAATTGAGTATTTTATTTAATTAATAGGAGAATGTTTGAAGATGAATTAATTAAATATTAATTTAATTAACTGATGGCTAGTGGATTTTTAATCAAATAAATAGGAAATATTCATTTAATTATAATGGACAGATTTATGTGACTACAATATCATTTTTGGAGGTGAAGATGGATTATGTAAAGACTTTGCTAACAAGATGCAGGAAGAATTTGAAATGTCTATGATTAGAGAGATAAAAAAAATTCTAGGTTTGCAAATTTCACAAATAGATAAAGGTATATTCATATGTCAAACAAAGTACTTGAAGGAACTTTTGAAGAAATTTGGTATGGAAATTTCCAAACTGGTAAGCACTCCTATGACTACAACTGATAAATTGACATTGAAGGATGATTCAACTCCTATTAATCCGACAGGGTACAAATCTATGATTGGAGGATTACTATATTTGACACAAACCAGACCTGATATAATGAATGCAATATGTATTGTTTCAAGATTTCAAACTAATCCAAAAGAAAATCATTAATCAATAGTTAAAAGGATTTTTTGGTACCTATAAGGCACAACAAATCTTGGTTTATGTATCCTAAAGACAAAAATTTTGATTTATGTGCATACACTGATGCAAATTGGGCAGGAGATGTAGATGACAGAAAGAGTACCAATAGTGATGTATTCTTTCTTGGTAGAAGATTTATTTTATGGATAAGCAAGAAGAAGATGTGTACATCATTACCAATAGCAGAATTAGAATATGTTGCAGCAACAACTAATTGTACTCAGGTATTATGGATCAAGCAAATGTTGAAGGATATAAAGGTAAAATGCAAAGAACCAATAATAATTTATTGTGATAATTTAGCAGCAATTGATATATCAAAGAATCTAGTATTTCACTCTAAGACAAAGCATGTTTCTATTAAGTACAATTTTCTGAAAGAGAATGTTGAAGCAAATGAAGTGAAATTGGTTTATGTGAATACTAAAGAGAAAATTGCAAATATCTTTACAAAGCCTTTACCTAAGGAAGAATTTGAATATCTCAGAGAGCAGCTTGGGGTAATTTCCCCACCGGTAGAGACTTAGATGATGAAGATTGGCGTGAAACTGGTAGGGACTAAGCGAAAAATCTTTTTCTGGCTTTGATGGAGGAGAGCTACTTCTCAGGGGGAGTAGTTGGCTAAATGTTATGTTTTGTTTCTTAACTGCTTTAGCATTTGATGTCAAAGGGGGAGAGATATCTATGGAAAAAACATTATTCCTTGGGGGAGTAATATACTCTTTGGAGAGATGTATCTTGGTTTTGGTTTCTATTTCTATTACAAAACTTTGTATTGATCTATCTTTGGGAGATTGTTGGTTTATTGGTTTTTGGCATTCTATTCTTGGCACTTAGATGTTTTTCCATTTAGTGTTGCCATCAATTCCAAATGAGGATATTGTTGGTATTATGGATGACTTCATCATTTGTTGCATTGATTTTGTCATTGATGTCAACAGTTATCTTCTTGGAGGTCTACATTTTTGATTTGGTACTATGGTTATATTGGTTTACTATTGAACTAGCAATATGGTTCAATGACATAACTAGTGGCTTATGCAGTCATTGGTATATGTTCACCAGCACGTTATATGGTTCATCGACAATGATGATGACTTTTTATCATCTAGAGATCATTTAGTTATGTTGAAGACATGGACTAGAAGTTTGGAATTGGTGTTTTGATTATTGGTCTAATCGGGTTGATAGATTTGGCTTTACCAGCAAATAGGTCTAGGTTATGGACTGGTACATGTTATCTATTTCAGATCAGCATGAAAAGTTTTAGAAATGGTTTATTGATTGGATAATGTGGTAAATGTATTGAGATGACATGTTGTATCACATCAAGACTTATTTGTAATTGATTTAATTGTGATATCTTTAGTGAGCCGACCTATACATTTGGTCTTAGGTTTTGTATAAATGATTGTAAGATCTTATTGAAGATTGGGACATGGGATATGGTATGAGTGTGTGCGAATATTAAAGAGAGAAAATAAGAAGATCCTTGTGTGAATCACACAGACATTATTTGAAGGTTGAAGGAAGGTTATGAAGGTGTTTACCACTCATGTTCAATGCTTAAACCGATACTGAATCTAGCATTGCAGATGCTATTTTGAGAAGTACATTATCATTGGATTTAACCATCCAATTGTAGTTAGTGTGACTCCTATTTTATGATTGAGTAGTGAGCTCTAGGCAGTTGGCCTTTCTGCATGTGCATACCCCATTTGTATACACATACTATTTGTAGTAGTATAATCTGATTGTGGGTAAGATTTCCCACCATGTTTTTTCCCCTTACCGGGTTTCCACGTCAAAATATCTGTGTCATGTGTTGTCGATATTGTTTCTCTTTCTATTTCATGCATTAAGTTACATCGGTACTGTTATAACTATTAATATGTTTTACCGATACTTAAGTTTGGTTTATCGACATTAAGTTTAAGTTGGAATAATTTGTATTTGGTTCATAATTTATTGACAACTGGTTCACAATTTATTCACCCCCCCTCTCAGTTATCTTTCTCGGGTCCTAACAACCCTTTAGTTTATACTGTGGCAAACTTTACCAATCATAAGATTGTTCATTCATATCACTCACCGATCACTTCTCTATCATGCTTGTTGGAGATGGATGGTTGTCCTGCTATAAAGAAGACCAATCAGTATAGGATAATAGTTGATATGTTGTTAGTGCTATCAACTGGTAGTGTGGATAGTGAAGCCACTAGGTAAGCATATGGGAGTAACCAGTTTATATGTCAGTATTGGGAAGTAGGAATCAGTTTGTGAGTATGCATGTTGATGCTAAACAAGCATGATAGAAAAGTGATTGGTGAATGATATTAACTGACAAGCTTCTGACCACTAAATTTTTCTATAGTATGAACTAATGAAGGGTCAACAGTGCAATCACTATGTTAGTATGTTGTCAATTAGCAGAACTCCCACTGAGAAAGAGATGGTTGACAGAGTGTGTGTTTCTTTAGTGAGAAACAAAGACATACACTATAGCATAAAGTCAGACAACTGGTATGGGAGAATAGTTGATATGTTGTTATTTCTATCAACTAGTAGTGTGGATTGTGAAGCCACTAGGTAATCATGTGGGAGTAACCAGTTTACATGTCAGTATTGGGAGGAAGGAACCGGTTTGTGAGTATGCATGGTGATGCTAAACAAGCATGATAGAGAAGTGACTGGTGAGTGATATGAGCTGACAAGATTGTGACCAGTAAAGTTTGTTGTAGTAAGAAATAATGAAGGGTCACCAATGCAACCGATAGGTTAGTATGTTGTTAAATAGCAGGACTCCCACCAAGAAAGAGAAGGTTGACAGAGTGTGTGCTGCTTCAGTGAGAAAAGAAGACATATGGAAGAATATATGGTATAGCATAAAGTAGGAAAACCGGTATGGAAAAAATAGTTGATATGTTGTTAGTGCTATCAACTAGTAGTGTGGACAGTGAAGCCACTAGGTAAGCATGTGGGAGTAACTAGTTTACATGTTAGTATTGGGAAGAAATAACCAATTTGTGAGTATGCATGTTGATGCTAATCAAACATGATAGAGAAGTGACTGGTGAGTGATATGAACCAACAAGCTTGTGACAATAAAGTTTGGTGCAGTCTGAACTAATGAAGCATCAATAGTGCAACTGGTATGTTAGTATGTTGTCAACTAGAAGCACTCCCACTAAGAAATAGAAGGTTGACAGAGTGTGTACTACTTCATTGATGTCAACCAGTATGGGAGAATAGTTGATATGTTGTTAGTGTTATCAATCGGTAGTGTGGACAGTGAAGCCACTAGGTGTGCGGCTTGAGGAAGGTCGAATAGAGGTGATTGATAGGATGCTTCGACTGATGCATGGTGTCTAGGTGGAGAATGAGGCTAGTGATTGATCTTGTGCCTTGCTGATGGACTGTCTGTGTTTGCTAAGTGTAGCAAAGGTGCCTTGAAAGGAAGAAGATATGGTAGGTGATGCCTGATTGCTTGTAGATTTTTCATCCTTGTACAGAATGAGATCTTATTGGATCTGATTGACCTTGTGTTTAGTAGAAGAAACCCTTGCACGCCAAGAGTTTAAAGTTGTGTTTTGGCGGGAAAGCCCAGTAATAAGAGTGAAGGAAAAAGACTATATTTGATGATGTTGGTTGGTGAAGGAGAGTGATCCTGAGAAAAGTAGAGAGAAGATAAGACTGAGAAGAGTCAAGGAACTTAGGATCTGACAAAAAGAGCTAGCAGAGAAGGTTAAACTGGTGAGAGGGTTTAACAGTGGCTTAACCGACAAGATCAGACAAACCAACAAATTGCAAAGTGAGTTGTAGAGATGGGAACTGACAGTGTTCAAGCCAACTGGAAGGTAGGGGAGAGTGAATAAGTTGCATGTGTGTATGGGAGAGAAGATCCTATAGGTAGTGAGCACAGAAAGGATAAATTGGCGAGCAGAGTAACTAGCAGCAAGTGTATGTTCTGACTGATCATCCAATAGGAAGAGGGAGAACCGGTGTGTCTACAACAACAAGTGAAGGTGAGAAGAGAGATTGAGAGAGAGATAGAAGGAAGAGTAGAAGTCGACCAATGAGGCAGAGGAGGTGAGAAACCGACAGGGTAAAGTGTATGCAGTGGTTACAAGATTCACTTGTAATCAGACAATTACTTTTTTAATTGATTATGTACATGATAGATCACTGAGTTGGAGCTTGGTGCAGTGGTTGGTGTTCCTTGGGTTGGTGCTCTAAATAAGGGGTTGGTGCCCTAAAGCAGGAGTGGTACTCCTTGGTTTGGTTCCCTAAATGTTGTAATCAAAGGTTTTCATTGTGAGGTTGGATTGGAGCAGTAGACTCCAACAACACTTCTCACCGAGGTTTTTCCCATCTTGGGTTTTCCTCGTATATACTAGTGTCATGTGATGTTCCTTTGTGTGATTGCATTGTGGAGTCTTGCATTATCTCACTAGTAGGTTTACTTGTGTTTGTTTTACTAACTGGTACTCTCTCTTAGTATGAAAAGGCTTAAGAGTTTTGGAAACCACTAATTCACCCCCCTCTCAGTGGCACATTGTGTTCAACACTTTCATGACAAGTTTAAAAAAAACAAAACAAAAAGAAACCAATAAAGCCCTAACCTCCCATTTAGCCAATGGGATTATTTTATTTTGATAATATTTCCCCTTCAACTATGGCAATAAAATAAACTTATTTTTCCCATTTATTTTATGGGAATTAACAAATAATCAAATTGAAATAAAAATCCAAATAAAAGTATATTACTCTCATCAACGTAATAATAACCAAATTATTATTATGATATTATAATATAATAGATAGGTAAGTTATTTAATATTTACCATTATTATCATTATCATTATTTCCAAATATTCAAAATATCGCTATTAATAAAAATCCTTGAAATAATCAACCCCATAATAATTAAATAAAGATTAAATTTCAACATTAAATAAATGAGTAAAGGTTAAATTCGCCAATAATTAAATAAAATCAATAAAGAGAAATAATTAAATAATCCAATAAATCAAATTGACTAAAGACATTAATTATTAAATAAAATCTCAATAATCCAAATAAATATTAATTTAAATTCAATCACGAGAAATAATTAAATAATAAAAAATAATTAAATCTTAATAAATTAAAATAACATTACCACTAATAAAATCATAAATTATTATTAAGTAAAACTCAATCACAATAAATCAAACAATCAATCCATTACTAAATCAATAAATCGTGATTAAATAGATTAAATAATTAATCTATTAATTTAGTCAATAAACCGCAATTTAAATAAATTAAATAAACTAAATAATCAAACTCACCATGCCATTTACTCACAAATCATGAAGACCAACACGACATGGCCAAATTCGCCAAGACTGACGACAAGTACTCAATGACAACCTAGACCTAGAGTGTGGGTAGGGAATCGATGACACCTCTGAACCACATATTTGCCATCGGGAAGAGACCTGCTCACACTTGTAAAGCCAGGGGAGCTCGCACCCGATTGCCCAAGAGGAATAAGTGTCTTAGTACCCACAACCCTGCGACCACAATGATGATACATGTGCATATATATATATATATATATATATATATATATATATATATATATATATATATATATATATATATATATATATATATATATATATATATATATATATATATATATATATATATATATATATATATATATATATATATATATATATATAATAGGTAGGTGGAGGGATATCACAATGACACATATCGCTCACAATGAGTGATGTGATGTTGATCCCCCCACAAAAAACAATCAAACAGTATCTATATAGTGACATATAGCTCATGAAACATCTCATCACAAGAAAATCAAAACTAGGGTTATTATGTCCATTCCAAAATGAGGCATGATCCATAAAATCTATCAAAGCACATGATAATCAAAATTCTATTACTAACCATCTAGAAATCATAACTAATCACGAGTATAGTCAGTAATATCAAGTAGTATGAAATCATGTAGTATCTATCATCAAAATCATCAGCTGAGAAATGTAAAAAGCCATAATCAATATCCATGCATCACATAAGTCAAATCATATCTAGCATATCCATCGCACAAAATAAAGGTCTGATCAAGTCAATCCAAAATGAAACAAGAGTCTTCTCAAGAGTGGGCACTACATGATATGGTCCACTTCTCATTCCTTACCACCACTAGAATGTTTAGTGGAGACCTATTTTAGATATGTCTTAGTCAACATTGAGAAGTATGATTTCTGAAGACATTATATATAGGAGTTTGATTTGATGAATTGATATATGGATTCTTGTGTTGAAGACATGCGAGATTGAAAGAATCTAGTAGTTGTGTGAGTATAGTGTTGTAGATTGTTACCAGAAGAAGCTCTAACTGTATAGACTATGTTTTGGTGGTGGATTCTCTTTTATCTTTGTTTCTTCATCGACGGTGAGCCTTTTAGGGTAGTGAGCCTTTCAGGGAAGTGAGCCCACCAATAGTGAGGACCTTGGCAGTGAGCCACCTTTTGTTAAAATCACCTTAACCAGTGTTTATATATTGAGAATTAGCATTCTCCATGGTTTTTTCCCTTCTTGGGTTTTCCACGTAAAATCTGGTGTTTCTTGTGTCTATTTTGATTCTTGCATATGCTTTGAAGTTCAGTTAATTCTATTTATTATTTTGAATGTGTGCATTAAGGTTAAAAGAAAAGTTTAATAGTCAACTGATTCACCCCCCCTCTCAGTTACTTGGATATTCAACAATTGTTATTAGAGTTGTGGTTCCTTGACATAGCTTAACTGCTTGAGGTAGATCCTAATTTGATGGCACACAAGTTATCCATTCTTATATTTGAAGGATCTGATTATAGCTTCTAGAAAGTGAAGATGAGAGGATATTTGGTTTCTATGGGTTACAATACTTGGAAGGCTGTGGAGATTAAGTATGTTCTATCAACAAATGGTCTTAATTTTCTTGATGAGATTAAAGGTTATGAAGAAAATGAAAAGGCAAGGTATGTTATCTTTAGTGCATTATCAAAAATTGAATTGACTAAGGATATCTCTTTGAATAATGCTCATGAGGTTTGGCAGAAACTGAAAGACATCTATCAAGGGAATGAGAGAGTCAAACTGATAAAGAGGTTAACGACCAAGATAAGATACAAAAACCTGAATATGGAAGAAGGAGAAGATATTACAAGCTATTTTGAGAGGTTTGATATCATAGTAACTGAGATTAGAGAACTCAGAGGTAGCTTGAGTGATGAAGATGTGATTGAAAAAATCCTAATGACATTACCGGTAAGATATAGTGGTAATATATTAGTGATTGAAGAAACTTATGATCCAAAGAAATTCACCAAAGAGGAACTATTAGGTACCCTAACTACATTCAAAGTAAGGATGTTTGGAAAGGACAAAGATAAGTCAGAGACCATGTTTAAGGCATATGAAGATAGTCTGAATGATGAAGAGAGCCTAGATGAGGTAGAAGAAAACTTTGTGAGAAAGTTGAAGAAATGCACTAGCAAATATAAAGGTATGTTACCCTTTAAATGTTTTAGATGTGGTAAGATTGGTCATATTGTGACTAGATAGATGTCTTGAAAAGGGAAATAGGCAGAAGTTTAAGGAAAACAAGGGAAAATTCAATAAGAAGGCATACTATGTTAAGGATGATGTTGGTATTTTAGATAATGAATCAGACTATGAGGATGGTGATTGCCTTTTTTTGGTAGAAAATGATGTTCCTACATTTGATATCTCTAGGAATGTTTCTAATGCATTTCATGCTAGAAGAGATAAAAATGAATGGTTGATAGATAGTGGATGTTCAAATCACATGATCGATGATAAAAGTAAATTCATAAAACTTGAAAGATATGATGGAGGATTAGTTAGATTTGGATATGATCAGACAACACAAATTGTTTATATTGGTTCAATTATTTTTTATGGAAAACATAACACTGACAATGTTTATTGTGTGAAGGGTTTGTATCATAATCTCTTTAGTGTTGGACAGATGTACAAAATGTTGGAAAATGCACACTCCAATGAGAAATTGTAGGTGATTGAAGGTATTGTCATTGATGGCAACCTTACAATCCTATGGCACCGGCAAGCACCAATACAGGTGCCGGTACTGGCAAAGATGTTTACCAACATCCCAGCCGACAAGATGTTATTTTGTATTTAATTGTAAAATATTTTTTGTAAAGCCGACAAGGAAAATTGTAAAAGGACTCATATAAGTATGAGATCTTTTAGATCATTCAAAAAAGTAATGGATGTATGGAATGTAATAGGCAGATGCAAATATTAAGGCAAATTGTGGAATAAGGTTTATCAAAGTTGTATGAGCTTAAACCGGTATTGAACCTGGCATAACGGATGTTGAACCAAAGAAGTACATGATATTGGATTTACATAATTCATTTTTGTAAGTCAGTGAGACTTCCCTTTTGTATTTAAGCAGTGAACTTTAGGTAGTTGGCCTTCTTGCATGTGCAGGCCCTTATTGTAAGTAATATTCACTTATTGGCTAGTGAGCGAATATTGTGGGTCACAAATCCCACCAAGGTTTTTCCCACTCCGGGTTTCCTCATTAAAAATATTGTGTTATGGTGTCCTTTCTATGTTGTGGTTATTAATCTTATTTACTGCACTACTTCTGGTTTATCAGTACACTGTTTTGGCATGCAATTCATTTAATAAGTTAAGAGAATCCATTAACCGGTTAGATACTAATTCACCCCCCCTCTCAGTATATTTGGGAATCCTAACAATTGGTATCAAAGCCTGGTCCTCTATTTTCAAAAGCCTAACAGCTTGAGGAAGATTCTGACACCGGTACAAATGGAAAACTTGAGAAAGCAATTGGAAACAGCTCTTGCAGATTATGATGCAGAAAAGTTGAAGAATATGAAACTTGAAGATGATCTGAAAGCTACACAGGAAATCATTCCAGGACTTCAAGCAAATATCACAATTTCCATGAGAAGATACAAATTGATGATGATGAAAAAGAAACTCTTAATGATCTTGTAAGCAAGATGAAGTAGGAAAACATGGCCTTGAGGAATGAGATGCAAGATATGGCTCTGAGGTTTTGGAAAGACATTGAAGACCGAAAGAAGAATGAAGAAGACTTGAATAGGAGAATCATTGATGTTGCAAATGAAAATCTAAGATTCAGTCATGAAAATGATATGTTGAAGACAAGATATAATTCACTTGGAGCATGATAAAATTGAACTCACGAGACAGAAAGATTTCTTAGAAAATGAGCTGGCTACTGCAAATCAACACAAGGAGAAATTCAATAAAAGTTCAGAGGAACTTGATGGCATGTTGAAAAATCAGAAACCTAATGGAGATACTACTGCTCTCAGCTTTGAAGTGTAGGCATTATAACATACAATAAGAGATTGTTGGCATTTCAATTAGGATATTGAGAAGGTTGTTGATAATTATGAATACAATTGATTTAGGATGTTTACTGTCTTCACAATATTATTTTGTCATTGATGTCAAGAAATTGATTTTCTAATTTAGTAGGATGTTGCCATATCTTAAGAAGTATATTTTGAAGAGAATTAAGATGTCGGTAAAAGAAACAGAAAGAATGTGATGAATAAGGGGAGGAATAAGCGATTCAATGGGAAACTATTACCAAGTTAGACAACGATGAGATCATGTTGTTTAGATTGTTTTGATATCCTACATATGCTATTGTTTGTAAGGTTAATACTATACTATGTTACCAAGAAAAGAACCTAGTCGGTAAACCCTAAGGTTATCGCTATCAGTTAATGAAGGTGGAATGTCTACCGAGTGAAGTTTAATAAATACTGAGTTGCAACTGAGTAATAAAAGAATGCATTGGATGTATACATGCCTTATTCAATGATGGAAGCTGATGAGCTGGTTATGATTAAATGATTAATACAACATGTATGAAGTTTGTTAAGGATCTATGGCAATGGAAGATCGGCAGGAAGATCTACAGCTTAGATTAAACCGCAATACCCTAGCACAAGTTCCAATAAATGTATGCAAGTTCCAAGGTGAGGTAAAAAAAATTTTGTTCGAAGGATACATTGAACCTAGTCAAGATTGAAGATCTGATGGCTATGATTGATCATGGGAAATGTGATCAAAGAGATTAAGTGGTTAGCAAATTGTTTATAAGGAAGGAACTGTTGATAAATAATGTATGCGGGCAAGTGTAAGCACAGGGATGCTACATAGTGATTACCGAGCATAGAAGCTTGAAGACCTGTTTGAATAACAAAGTAAGGAGCCCAGTAGAGGGACAAGATAATTCCTATGACTAGATTGTATTGAGCAAATAAGAATCTGCTTTAGCATTTTAGATGCAAAGTTGCAGACATACTCATTACTGTTATTTATTTATAAGTGATAGAAAATCTCTTAACCGAGTGGACTTAACAGTCTTATTTGTAAATCCTCTAGCAAGGTGACATTATGATTGAGTGTTTGAAACCCTTTAACAAGGTCGCCCCTAAAAAGGTGAAGATCCTAACAGATCTAAGGGAAATCCCTTAACTGGGTCACATCTAGCAATGTGTTTGTAATCTTTAACAGGATTTTCTTTTAACCAAGCATACTCTAGAAGAGTATATTTCTTAGTGGGTCCAAAATCCCACAGTGGTTTTTCCCTATTTGGGTTTCCATGTTAAATCTGGTGTTATGTGTGTTGTTATGATTATGTGTTCTTAAGGTTACATGTTTTACAGTTTTGATTACATATATCTGTTTAAGCTACCGAGGTTGAATCTGTTGAATATATTGAAGATTAAGTTTGTATGATTCACCCCCCCTCTCATCTTATTAACTATTGGAATCAGAGTTATCAATTGGTATCAAAGCTTTGGACTCTGAAAGAAAACTTTAAAGGTACTTGAGGAAATGATCCAAAGATGTATAAGAGGGATGCACCGAAGCCGAATAAGTCAAGTTCCTCTACATGGCAGAAAAGGATGAAGCTGCACCTATTAGGAATTGGAGAATATGTTGTATATTATCTAGAGAATGATTTCATTACACCTAGCACCTATCCATTGACAATGGAAGAGATAAAGGTGAAGCAATAACATATTCAAGCAATGATTGAAATAACATCTACATTGACTAACTCAAAGTTTAATGATCTAGAAGGCTACAATGATGCCAAGGCAATGTGGGACAAGCTCATATCTGTGTATGGTGGTGATGAACATGTTCAAAGAGAAAAAGTGGACAATCTAAGAGGACAACTTGAATCTATGAGAATGAATGAAGGTGAGAACATAACCCAGTACAGTACAAGGTTAAAGGAGATTGTCAATCAAATCAAAGGAGCAAGAGGAACCATTGAAGAGAAGGATGTCACAATTAAGTAATTAAGAACCCTTCTACCTACTTATGCAATCCGAGTCTTTGCAATCAATGAATTGAGGTTTGTACCCAATATGTCAGTTTCTTTGGATGCTACTATTGGTAAGCTACATGCATTTGAGTTAAGTAACTTTGATAATAGTGGGTCTTCGGTAAATAAAATTGAGTCTGCATTTAGTTCTTTTCATCTTGATGAATCTGATGATTACAATGATAGAAAGTATAAGTACTCTAAAGGGAATCATAGTGGAGCAAGTGAAAGATTTCGCAAAAACATGGAGGAGGTACACAAACTTTATGAAGAAATCAAAAAGCAAGAAGAGTTTGAAGCACTATTAGCCAGAAGGCTACCGATAGGAAAAGGTAAGTACAAAGGAAAGTTGCCTTTGAAATGTTTTAACTATGATAGAATAGGACATATGGCTTCTAATTGTCCTGACAAAGAATCCATTGAAAAGAGAGATTATCGAGATGACAGATAGAAAGATAATCATTACAGCGGATACTGAGACTTCAGAAGAAGAGATAAAAAGACATGTCTAATAGCTGATGAGGAATCTAATGATGATAAATCAGATGAAACTGATACAAAGGAAGTTGTCTATGTGGCTATCAAAGATGGATCAGATGAAGAAAGGTACAAAGAAAAATCTTTAATATCTCACATAAACACTAATGATTCTTGGATCATAGATAGTGGATGCTCACATCACATGATAGGTGATAAACATTGGTTTGTTATGTTAGAAGATTATAATGGAGGCTATGTAAGATTTGGTAATGATGCACCATGTCCAGTGAGAGGTAAAGGATCTATAACACTTCTTGACAATGCTAAATGTAATGATGTTTATTGGGTTGAAGGTTTGAAATACAATTTGTTGAGTGTAGCACAGCTAAACAATATAGGATACCGAATAGAGTTTCAGAAAGGAATTGTCAAAGTTCATGACAAGCATGAGAAGTTAGCAGCTACCAGGACACAAACAAAAGGTAACACATTTCACCTTGACTCAACTCGGAATAAGTGTCTATATGCAAAGATAGATGATACCTGGTTATGGCATAAAAGGTTTTTGTCATATAAATTTTGATAATCTGATCAAAATAAGCAAGAAGTACCGAGTAAGAGGTCTATCGAGTCTTGAGAAACTTGAGAATGCTATATGTCGAGGATGCCAGATGGGTAAGATGACAAGATCAAGCTTTACAAGTAAGTCCTACACTTCTAAGGGAATTTTAGATCTTGTGCACGCTAATCTTTGTGGTGCTATGAAAGATCAAAGTTATTATGGTGATAAGTATTTCATATTATTTGTGGATGATTACTCAAGAATGATGTCAGTAATGTTTTTAAAAGAAAAATCAGAAGCTTTTCAAATGTTCAAATGGTACAAGGCAAGAGTTGAAAATGAAACAAGAAGACCACTAAAATGTCTTAGATTTGATAGAGGAGGTGAGTTCACTTCTGATGAATTTAACTTATACTGCAATGATCATGGTATAAAGAGGCAAGTATCTACACCGAGAACACCCTAGCAAAACGAGATAGCCAAGAGAAGAAACATATCAATTATGGATTGTGCAAGAACCTTGATGATAGAAAAGGAGGTACCTCAAACATTTTGGAGAGAAGCAATTAGCACTGCAGTTTACATCCTGAACCGAGCACAACTGAAGAAAGGAGCCTTGAAGACACCATATGAAATCTGATTTGACAAGAAACCTAATGTAAGTTATTTTAAAATATTTGGAAGTAGATGCTATGTTCACAAAGATGACAGAAATGGTAAGTTTAATTAGAAAAGTGAAGAAGGAACATTTCTTGGTTATTCTTGTAGAAGCAAAGCATTTAAATATCTAATCAAATCCTCTAACAAAATAGTAGAAAGTGCAAATGTGAAAATTGATGAATTTGCAGAAAGAAATGATGAAGGAAACTCCAAAGAACCAGAAGATTATGAAGGATTTGTATATGTTCAACCGAGAAGTCCTACCGAGAAAACTGCTGAAGGAAATGAAGAGAATATCCAGTTACCGAGTGATGAAGAAGATCACACAGAGCCTACCGAGCTTGTATTAGCCAAGTATGTCAGAAGGAATCATGCATCAAGTCAAATTATAGGAGATAAGAATGATCCAGTGATGACAAAGAATAAACTGAGATAGAACACATGTTTGATATTTGAATTTGAACCGAGGATAGTGAAAGAGGCATTTAACAGTGAAGATTGGATAAATGCAATGATAGAAGAGATTGATCAAATCAAGAAGAATGACACATGGACACTGGTCCCAAGACCGAAGGACAAAAATGTAATCGGTACAAAGTGGATTTTCAAAAACAAGCTGAATGAAAAAGGTGAGGTCATTTGAAATAAAGAAAGACTAGTTTGCAAAGGTTATGCTCAAGAAGAGGGAATTGATTATGGTGAGACTTTTGTACCTGTGGCAAGACTTGAAGGAGTAAGAACATTGTTGGCATACACTGCTTACAAGAATTTCAAGGTATATCAAATGGATGTCAAATCTACATTTCTGAATGGTATATTAGAAGAAAAACAACGTGAAGGATTTGTTGAAGGAGAGAATAAAGATTAGGTATGTAGAATGAACAAAGCTTTATATAGTCTGAAACAAGCACCTAGAGCATGGTATGAAAGATTGCACTCTTATTTAATCAAGATTGGTTTTATAAGGACAAGTGAAAACAACAATATGTACATGAAGAATGATGAAAATGGAATACTGGTCTTAGCCATATTTGTTGATGATATTAACTTTTGTGGAAATGACTCTTTATACAAGAAATTTGGAAATGAAATAAGCAAATAATTTGAGATGTCATTAATCAGTGAGATAAAGTATTTTATAGGTCTACAGATACTGCAAATGAAAGATGAGATTTTCATTACTCAATCCAAGTACATAAAGGAAATCTTGAAGAAATTTGGAATGGAGGATTCAAAACCAGTAAGTACTCCTATGACTACCAACTATAAACAAAGAATGATGAATCTGCATCCATTGATGAGACACTTTACTGATCTATGATTGGAAAGTTGCAATATGTTGTTCACAGTAGACCAGACATAGCACATGCAGTAGGTATAGTTGCAAGATTTTCTGCAGATCCCGAGGAAACACACATGACAGCTGTCAAGAGAATTTTTAGATACTTGAATGGTACTGAGGATTATGGCTTAGTATATCAGAAAGGAAATGACTTTTATTTAAAAGTTTATACTGATGTTGATTGGGTAGGCAACATGGATGATAGGAAAAGCACAAGTGGTGGAGCTTTCTTTTTAGGAGAAAGACTAGTGAGTTGTCTTAGCAAGAAACAAGGATGTATTTCATAGTCAACAGTAGAAGCTGAATATGTTGCTGCAACATTAAATTGTACCAATATAGCATGGATCAAACAACTGTTGGAAGGCATAAATGAGAAAGCAACCGAGCCAGTAATTATATTCTGTGATAATACTAGTGCCATTAACATTTCAAAGAATCCTGTTATGCACTCTAAGACAAAGCACATCTCTATCAAATATCATTATCTTATAGAAGAAGCTCAAGAGAAGAAAGTGGTGTTGGAGTATGTTAGTTCAAAGGAACAAATAGCAGATATTTTCACCAAGCCACTACTAAGGGACACTTTTGAGTATCTCAGAAGTAAGTTAGGGGTCCTACCCCTATCTTCTACTCACTGACCGATTTCAGTGAAAGCATCAATTTGATGACTCTAAAGAATATCTTTTAGGAGTTGATGCTGATTTACACACTTTAGGATGTTTTCTAAAGGTGTGTAGGAAACAAAAATAGGGAACAGGAATTTAAGATAAAATGCTCTAATCGAGACTGAGTTGATACCAAACAACAAAGGAATTACTTCACACAAGAAGAAATTATGTATTAGTTTTCTTTTGGCATTGTTGTCAAAGGGGGAGAAGACTAATGTATGGGGGAGAAGACTAATGTCAGGGGAAGAGCATTTCAAAAATTTGAGCAATCACAATCACAACAATCTGAATTCGAATCTTTTAGGTCAAATCAATTGGTTTTGCCATCAATAAAAAAGGGGGAGATTGTTGGCATTATAACAGACAATAAAATATTGTTGGCATTTCAATTAGGATATTGAGAAGGTTGTTGATAATTATGGATACAACTGATTTAGGATGTTTACTGTCTTCACAATATTATTTTGTCATTGATGTCAAGAAATTGATTTTATGATTTAGTAGGATGTTGCCATATCTTAAGAAGTATGTTTTGAAGAGAATTAAGATGTCGGTAAAAGACATAGAAAGAATGTGATGAATAAGGGGAGGAATAAGCTATTCAATGGGCAACTATTACCGAGTTAGACAATGATGAGATCATGTTGTTTAGATTGTTTTGATATCCTACATATGCTATTGTTTGTAAGGTTAATACTATACTATGTTACCGAGCAAGGAACCTAGTCGGTAAACCCTAAGGTTATCGCTATTGGTTAATGAAGGTGGAATGTATACCGAGTGAAGTTTAGTATTTACCGAGTTACAACCGAGTAATAGCAGAATGCATTGGATGTATACATGCATTATTTAATGATGGAAACTAATGAGCTGGTTATGATTAAATGATTGATACAACATGTATGAAGTTTTTTAAGGATCTATGGCAATGGAAGATCGGCAGGAAGATCTATAGCTCAGATTAAACCACAATACCCTAGCACAAGTTCCAATAAATGTATGCAAGTTCCAAGGTGAGGTAAAACATTTTTCCATCGAAGGATACATTGAACCTGGTCAAGATTGAAGATCTGATGGCTATGATTGATCATGGGAAATGTGATCAAAGAGATTAAGCGGTTAGCAAATTGTTTATAAGGAACTATTGATAAACAATGTATGCAGGCAAGTGTAAGCACAGGGATGCTACATAGTGATTACCGAGCATAGAAGCTTGAAGACCTGTTTGAATAACAAAGTAAGGAGCCCAGCAGAGGGACAAGATAAGTCCTATGACTAGATTGTATTAAGTGAATAAGAATATGCTTTAGCATTTTAGATGCAAAGTTGCAGACATACTCATTACTATTATTTATTTGTAAGTGACAGAAAATCTCTTAACCGAGTGGACTTAACAATCTTATGTGCAAATCCTCTAGCAAGGTGACATTCTGATTGAGTGTTTGAAACCCTTTAACAAGGTGAAGATCCTAACAGATCTGAGGGAAATCCCTTAACCGAGTCACATATAGCAATGTGTTTGTAATCTTTAATAGGATTTGCTTTTAACTGAGCATACTCTAGAAGAGTATATTTCTTAGTGGGTCCAAAATTCCACAATGGTTTTTCCCTATTTGGGTTTCCACATTAAATCTGGTGTTATGAGTGTTGTTATGAGTATGTGTTCTTAAGGTTGTATGTTTTACAGTTTTGATTACATATATCTGTTTAAGCTACCGAGGTTGAATCTGTTGAATATATTGAAGATTAAGTTTGTATGATTCACCCCCCCCCCCGCTCATCTTATTAACTATTGGCATCAGAGTTATCATGAAGTTGGTGAAAGCTTCATTACTGCAAACAATCATGATCACAGTAAACTGGTAAGACAACCTAATGCCTACAAATTCAATGGAAAATGCTTTAATTGTAACAGGTATGGTCATAGAGCAAATCAGTGTAGATCTGGAAATTATCTGAACACCAATGCACCCATCGGTCAATGTTCTAAATGCAACATAGTTGGTCATAATTTAGAAAATTGTAGAATGAATGTAAGATGTTATGTTTGTGGAAGATTTGGACACTTATCTAATCAATGTAGAACACATACCAGCATAGGATATGGAAAAGCTATTCAAAAAAAACAATGTGACTTGTTATGCTTGTAACAAGATTGGACATATAGGAAAATTCTGTAGAAGTAAGGCATCATCGACAAATAACAAAGGACCCAATTTGAAAGGTAAAGAGAAGGTTGAAGAGGTAAAATAAGAATTCTCAAAACAATGGATTAGAAAGTTAGATCAGGATGTTAATGAAGCTATTCCTTCACCGGTAGAACAAAGTATCACTCCACCGGCAGGAGATTATTCATCTAACTGAAAAGAACCTTTTTGGGGGTATGGCAACAAATCGAAAAACATGCTAATTTACCCTTGGTTGATGGTGAGAAGTTGAAATACTTCTTTATCAGTAGATGTGTTAAATTTCACTTAACTAACAAGCATTTAATGTGGTAGTTGAAGGAAATGACATTATAAAGCAAGTGTTTTGTCTCTTTTTCATTCACCGAGCATTCAAATTTCCGTAGAGTGCAAAAATCCTAAGCGAAGGCATCCATAGCAAGAAGTGAAGCAAATCATTCAAGCATTCAAACCTAAAGGTAGATTAAGGTATTTATACAATGGCTTCCTCCTCTGCACCTGAATTCATTGCAAACCCTACTGTAATTGAAGTGATTAAATGCCCTAGGCCTGTATTTAAAATTATTCTTGAAACTGCGAAGAAAGATGATACCCTAGGAGCATTTTCAAAAATACCCAAAGGAGTTGCTTATGTTGAGGATCCTAGAATTTACATACAATGTCATATTCAAGAACTAGGAGTTGAAGAGATTATGAACATGTATAGAACTGTAATATGTGATGAAAGTGGAAATGTGAAACCAGAACATAAGATAGTTGAAACCCTAGGTTTTGTGGAGATTCTTAGTATCCCTAGTTTTCCAAAGGATTTTATAAGGATTGTGTTAAGTAGAGTACACGGGGAGTTCTTTTGGTTGGATTCCATTCACAAGATAACAAAAGAAGCAGTTAGGGCAGCAACAAGCTTACCTTCCACTGATAGCAGGCCTGACAAAACTAAAAAGGTTCCAAATGACACTATAATGACCCTAACCGGTGCAACCTTTGATAAGAGATCCTTTAGAGTCAATGATGTAAAGGATACCAATGTAAAATTCATTAGCATGATTCTTGGATACAAAGTTACACATGCCAACAGACTAAACTCTATTTCTACCTTATGTATCAAAAGTGCTTATGACATGGTTAACAATAATACAAAGATTGACATATGCGAATGGTTAAAAGATGAGCTAATACACAATCTGAAGAAAATCAAAGGGGACAAGAAAGGAATATTCAGATTTGGCAACTTACTTGTATGCTTATTGCTATATATCACCAAGGAAGTTCCCGGTATTGGTAGAAATGATTTTGGATTTGACATACCGGTAGGAAAACAACTTCTGGATATTTTAAACAACATGGGATATGATAGGGAAAAGAACATAAATGAACATTTTTTAGGCACTAAAGGCTAGGATGAAAACCAGGATAAGGCTATCTCAAGCTATAGTTGATAAGTATCAAAAGGAAATATGCTTTGTTATAAAGAAAGATGAAATCTGGATGGAGGTAGTGGTTCCGAGGATAGTTTGGGTTACAAAAAATAGGATATGAGGCTGATGAGAACATAATAGAAACTTTTGCAAAAGCACTTCTATAAGCCCCTAAAGAACCATCAAAAGAAGTATTTGGAAATGCAAAAACAATTGAAAGAAAAGTTAAATCACAGAAAAGAATAAAGAAAACTGAACAAACAGTTAGAAAAGGAACAAGGTAGGCAAAAGCAATCAAGGAAGACATATTGAACAAAACTGGTATTAAGGAGAGCGACTTAGAAGGATTACAACTAGAAACACATCTTTCACCGGTTGGTACCTCCTCTGACAGTGAAATACCGACAAAGTTTAAAAGGGTAGTAAGAAAAAGAAAACCTTCATCGGTACCCGCTCCTACACCTAAGAGAACAAGATAGAAACAACAAGCAGTTAGGCCTCCGACAAAGAAGATAACTCCAAGAAAGAAGAAAGTAAAACAAGTTGGTCCTCCACTTGACAATATTCTACATGAAATAACTGAAGATGGTAACTTATCAAACATTAGAAAGTTGTATAACACATTTTCAAATGAAGAAAAAGAAAGCATAGAAAACAGTGTTATCCTACACTTGGATATCTACAAGAAATTTTTGATTGAGGTTGTAGATGATTTACCCAATAACTTGTATAGAAGGTTAGAAGCAAGAAGAGTAGCAATTGTTGAACTAGATAAAAAGATGAAGATAGAAAAACTACTTGCAGTTCACCCAGAGAATTCAACACAAGAGATTGATGAATTAATAAGTGAGGCAAACCAAATAGAATTTTCAACTGGTCATCGGTATGTAGCATTAATGGCTGGCAAATTAATGAGATATCAGAAGAAACAATAGACAAGTGGGATATATTCTTTGTTGAAAAAGAAAAATAAGAAGAGCTTAAACGACCAAAGACCATTAGAGTCTATGAAAAAGAAAAGGATAAAGGTAAAGGTAAGGTAGGTGGACCTCTGAGCATAAAGATAACAGATGACTTACCCCCACCTCCTTCTGATACTCCACCGACACAAACTATTGATACACCACTAGTAACAGATAATATTGAGAGTATGGAGACAACACATGAGGACACAAATCCTGATTCAGAGGTGTTATTTACAATGAATATTGACACATAGGAAGTCAACATTGTGGTTGATAAGGAAACAACTGAGAAGAGAGATGTGGCAACTGAACCACCGGTAGAAGATATTATAGTTGAGACAAATGTTGAGGACATAGTTGGCAATATTGAAATTGGGGTTGAGAAAAAAACTGAACAGTCAACTAACCCCCTAGATACAGGAAAGGCAGATACCACTGGTGTACATACTAATGTATCTACTGACCAAGAAGAAACTGATAGTACTAACAAATCTATTGAGATACCAGTTCTAGACAATTCAAAGGTAAACGCAGAGAAATAGGTAGAAAACACAAAGTCTCAATCAAAGAAACCAGCAATGGAAAGTTCTGAGAAATAGACTGAGGTACACACTAAGAAATCAGAAGAGAAGAAGGATGAGGTAAAGGTTAATGCAGAGACTGTGCCACTAACAACAACTAAGAAACCTAAACCCTTGCTAGTATAAATGCAGACTCAAAATGACCTACCAGAGGTTGCCATAAGCAAAGAGGTTCCTCACACCGGTGGATTACAAATCATTAAGGCAGTTGGTCAATCATTTGGTTCTTCACTGATAAAATTTTGGCCAATCAATGTAACTGAGGTATTGCTTGATTCAATTAAGAAAATAACTGATTGCAATGCACTTGCATACAAGGCAATTGATGACACCATACAAATTTTGAAGATGATTGCACCCAAGTGTAACATAGAAAATAAAGATTATTTAAGTCAATTAGACACATTGTCTAAGTACATAATCGACAACCTACTAACAATTGATCAGATCAATGAGGAGACTTTCAGAGAGAAAATAAATAAAGAGAAGGAAAAATTCTTTGAGGAGATAGTAAAGAAGAGTAAGGAACATATTGATACATTATTACTAGCACTAGGAAAGACAATTTTGGACTTCAAGAAATTGTACAAAGATACATGTAAGACAAACATTTTGATAGAGGATATAGATATAGAGATCAACAAAGCATAGAAGGAAATCAACAATATTTTTGATAATTTAATAGGTTCATCAGACTCCATATTAGTAGTAGAAAAGAAATTACCGGCTATGAAGAGAAAATTGAAAAACTTGAAAAAGATAAGGATAGATTAAAGTTTAAGGCAAAAGAACTGAAATGCAGACTAGGTCCTAAACTAGATATCCTCATCTATTTGAGAAAAGAGATTTCTGAGGCTCTTGTTCCAAGACTTAGGACACCAGAAGAGAAAATGCACATACTCACTAGTACAATCCAAAGGACAAAAGAAGCACTATAGGATAGTGAGAGGTTCTATAACAACCTAAATTTTACATTAGCAGATCTGTGTCAGATTGTAACCAACCAGTTATAGGGATCTAGATAGGAACTATACTCAAGTGACATTGAATGATAGCCTTTTTCATTGATACCAAAGGGGGAGTAGTAGAGGATGAGAAAAATGATTGACGAAAGAGATCATCTGCTTAGGGGGAGCACACAGTTTTGGTAAGATTTTTGGATAGCACTTTTTGGATACAATTTCGGCTTTTTCTCATGAGTGTTACCATCGATGCCAAAGGGGGAGATTGTTGGAAAATGCACACTCCAATGATAAATTGTAGGTGATTTAAGGTATTGTCATTGATGGAAACCTTAAAATCCTATAGCACCGGCACAGGCACCGACATCGACAGCGACAAAGATGTTTATCGGCACCCCAGACAACAGGATTTTATTTTGTATTTAATTGTAAAATCTTTTTTGTAAAGCCGACAAGGCGAATTGTAAAAGGACTCATATAAGTATGAGATCTTGTAGATCATTAAAATAAGTAATGGATGTATGGAATGTAATAGGCAGATGTAAATATTAAGGCAGATTGTGGAATAAGGTTTATGGAAGTTGTATGAGCTTAAATCGGTACTGAACCTGGCATAGAAGATATTGAACCGAAGCAGTACATGATATTGGATTTACATAATCCATTTTTGTAAGTCAGTGAGACTTCCCTTTTGTATTTAAGCAGTGAGCTTTAGGCAGTTGGCCTTCCTGCATGTGTAGGCCCCTATTGTAAGTAACATTCACTTATTGGCCAGTGAGAGAATATTGTCGGTCACAAATCCCACCGAGGTTTTTCCCACACTGGGTTTCCTTGTTAAAAATATTGTGTTATGGTGTGCTTTGTATGTAATCTTATTTACTGCACTATTTCTGGTTTATCGGTACATTGTTTTGGCATGCAATTCATTTAATAAGTTAAGAAAATCCATTAATAGGTTAGATATTGATTCACCGACCCCCCCCCCCTCAGTATCTTTTGGAATCCTAACACGAAAATGGATACAATTTTTTTTTTCAGGATGATGGATGTGAGATCCGAAAGGAGTCCGAAATGGTTATTGTAGCTGGCAGAAGGACAAGTGGAAATATGTACCTATTGGAAGGAGCTACAAAACATTGCTTGATATCACAACTTGGTGACAGCTGGCTATGGCACCAGAGGATGTGTCATATCAATTTTGATAACTTGGTACAAATTAGTTCAAGGAGTACAGTAAGAGACTTGCCCAGATTGACTAAACCAGAGAACAACATCTGCAATGAATGTCAAATAGGAAAGTAGACTAGAAGTACATTCAGAGGAAAGGATTACTCATCCACCAGATTACTAGACTTGGTTCACACAGATCTCTGTAGTCAAACCCAGACAAGGAGCTTGCAAGGTGAAAGGTATTTCTTGTTACTGATTGATGATTATTCTAGAATGACTTGGGTTGCATTTTTGAGAGATAAATTTGAAGCATTACAAAAGTTCAAGGTATTCAAGGCAAAAGTTGAAAATGAAGTTGGGAAAATCAAGTGTTTAAGGTCTAATAGAGGTGGAAAATTCATCTCGGATGAGTTCAATGACTTCTATGAGAAGCATGCCATCAAAAGACAACTATCTGCTCCCCAAACACCTCAGCAAAATGGTATAGTTGAAAGAATGAACTAGACTATACAAGAAGTGGCCAAAACTATGATAAAAGGTGTAGAGTTGCTATAACTTTATTGGAAAGAAGCAATTCATATAATGTACATACTTAAAAAAAATTGTATCAAAGAAAGTATGGTATGACATCTTATGAACTATTGTATGGCAGAACTCTAACAGTAAAATGTTTCAAACTTTTTTGAAGCAAGTGCTATATTCAAAGAGATGAGGATAATCTTGGAAAGTTTGACAACAAAGAAAATGAAAGCATATTCTTGGGTTATTCAACAAAGAGAAAAGCATATAGATGTTTCAACAAAAGATTGAATAATATTGTTGAAAGTGCAAGTGTAAAAGGATGAAAATAATTCGAAGGATTCAGAGATAGCAACAAGATATGAATCAGATGAGTTCAAAGAAAAGGAAAAGAAAGAAGAAATCAGGATTGAAGAAAAAGAATGATCAAGATGCTCCAACATCTACATCCAAGACTCCAGGGTATGCTAGAAAGAATCACTAAGAAGAACAAATCATTAGAGATAAGAGAAAAGGAGTTATCACAAGAAGCAAAGTAGCACAAGAACAAAATTAGATGAAGGCAATGAATGAGGAACTAGATCAGATTGAGAAAAAATAGACATGAGAATTGGTCAATAGACTAGAAGACAAGAATGTGATTGGAACTGAATGGTAATTTTGGAACAAGTTGGATGAAGATGGAAATGCTATAAGGAAAAAGGAAAGGTTGGTTTGCAAAGAATACACTTAGATTGAAGGTGCGAGAATTTAGAAGGAATTGAATTTGATGAGAGTTATGCCCTGGTTGCAAGAATGGAAGCAATCCAGATGTTTTTGGCATTCGCAGCATTCAAGGATTTCAAAGTTTATTAGATGGATGTAAAATCAACATTTCTAAATGGAGAATTGAAAGAAGAGGTCTACATTGAACAACCAAAAGGTTTCAAGTTGAAGGATAATCCAAACATTGTTTGCATATTGAAAAAGGATTTGTATGGACTGAAACAAGCTCCTAGAGCTTGGTATGGGAGATTAGAAAAGTATCTAATTGATCAAGGATTTTAGAAGGGTTCAGCAGACAACAACTTGTACTTCAAGACAAATTTAGGTAATATTCTAATTGTGGTAGTATATGTTGATGATATAATCTTTGGAGGAAGTAAAGACATTTGTAGAAGATTTGTTGTTGAGATGCAAAAATAATTTGAAATGTCCATGATTGGTGAGTTAAATTTCTTTCTTGGATTGCAAGTTAATCAGAATGATAAAGGAATTTTTATTCCTCAGTCTAAGTATGTCAAAGAACTATTGAAGAAGTTTGGGCTAGAGAATTCCAAACCGATATATACACCTATGACTACCTAATGCAAGTTAACTAAGAATGATAAATCACATAAGGTAGATGAAAATCAATACAACTCAATGATTGGAGGACTGTTATATTTGACTAATACTAGACTGGATATCATGTATGCAATATGTTTGTTAGCAAGGTTTCAACAAGACCAGGAAGAATCACATGTTGTGGTAGTGAAAAGGATGTTTAGATATCTTAAAGGTGTAGAAGAATTTAGATTGTGGTATCCCAGGAACTTAAATTTTAACCAAATAACTTATATTGATGCATACTAGGTCGAAAGTGACAATGACAGAAAGAGTACAAGTGGATGAGCCTTCTTTCTTGGCTCTTGATTAGTTCCTTGGTCAAGTAAGAAGCAATATTTTGTGTCTTTATCTATGACAGAAGTAGAGTACATTGCATCATCTTCTTGTTGCACTTAGATTTTATGGATGAAGCAGACTTTGAAGGAAATTGGTGTAAAGTTTGATGATCCTATTCCAATCATGTGTGATAAGACTAGTGCAATAAATATTTCAAAGAATCCAGTGCAACATTCTAGAATAAAGCATATATCTGTTAGGTATCACTTCTTGACGGAAAAAGTTTTAGACAATGAGATCAGACTTGGCTATTTACCTACAAAAGAGAGGATTTTACACATATTTACTAAGGAATTGTACAAAGATACTTTTGAGTATCTCTGACAGAAGTTAGGGGTATTACCCCTTCCCAGTTTGAACTAATGTGCATTGGTCTAATAAGCAGCATGTACATTCTTATTTGGACTGATGTTGGTGTGCTTCCTCTTAGGGGGAGAAAGGATGAGATTTGAAGGAATTGATTATATGTTGCATTGATGTTTGTCATTAATGTCAACACTAGCTTGTTTGGCTATCTACCAAGTTCCGATAGAATGGTTGGATTGTGATGTTGATCAGGAGATCATCTCTGGTATTCTCTAGTATGTTCAAATTGGTGGAAATGGTTTTGTTGGTTCATTTAGGTGATTCAGATGAATGTCACATTCAGTTGGTTTGGTATATGGTGATTCAGAAGCTATCATATGTTCTAGTAAGCCTTTTGGTTATTGGTAAGGTTTTTACTAATAGAGCTTTGTTGAAGATCTTTTGATGGATTCGATAAGTGGTGTTGGTGTGGCTTCTAGAAGGTTCTCAGGATGCTGATGGTTATCATGTTCATGTTCCAGTTGATCGTTGGTGTTGCATTTGTATTACGGTGACCTATTTTAGGTCTGACGCTATTCTGTGTTATTCTCCTAGGTTATGGACCAGTTTATGTAATGTATTGGTGGATGATCTTGATGCGTTACCAATTGGATTTATTGTTTGGATAATGTTGTTTTGGTCTCTGGATGACTTGGGTTATCATTGGTTTGTGGGTTTATGTAATGGATTTATTGTATTATCTTTTATGTGACTGACCTAATTGTTTAGGTCTTGGGTTTTTATAAATATGATGTAAGATCTCTTTGTATATCATGGGTTATGGGATTATCTATGTGCGAATAATGTTGTAATCATATGTAGAGGTTTTGGTTGATCATAGGTGATCGAATTGGGTTTGTGTAAGAGGTTTAAGACCTTTGGTATTGAGCTTAATCAGAACTATACTTAGGCATAGGAGATGTTATTCGTGTAGTTCAATCTTCTTTCTAGATAGTATTCTAAAGATTTGTTGTAGTCAGTGAGGCTCCTTTTGTGATGAGAAGTGAACTCTAGGCAGTGTGCCTTCATGCATGTGCAGGTGCCTTATATGTAATATTTATTCATCTAATCAGTGGATAGATATTTTTGGTCACTAATCCCACTGTGGTTTTTCCTCTTTGAGGTTTTCCATGTATAAATCTTTGTGTTATGATGTTGATCTTTGTGGTTGCATTATTACTTCTTGTTATTTGCTTTTATGCATACCGGTTACTAAGTTGTTGTGCTAATCAGGTTAAAACTAATCATACTGAGAGAACACTGATTCACCCCTGCTCTTAGTATTCTTGGATTGCAAGAATTGTTATTAGAGCTTGCTGCCTTGGAATAAGTCTAATACCTTGAGGAAGATCCTAAATCTAGAATCCATAGAGATGAGTTTGAGGAAAGAATTGAAAGTAGCACTTGAAGACTATAATGCTAAAAGATTGAAGAACATGAAGTTTCAAGATGAGATGAGATCTGTGAAGGAATTCATCTTTACCCTACAAGAGTGGTTGTCATTTGTTCAGGCCAAAATGAAAGAACTCTATGATCAATTACAAAATTAGGATAATGAAGAAAAGAATGCTCGTAAGGAACTATGCCAGAAGTTGAGTCAAGAAAATGGTTTCATGAAGAATGAAAAGCAAGCCCTAACTATAAGAATGTCCAAGGAGATTGAAGACCAGAAGAAGAATGAAGAAAATCTTGACAAATCTCTAAAAGATAGATCTGAAGAATGCATTAGGTTGGCACATGACAATGGTATATTGAGAACTAAATTAGTACAATCTCAGAACAATGAGCAAGAGTTGGAAGTAATGATGACAGTCCTAAGAGGTGATCTAGATTCTATAAATGAGTAAAAGACAAGTTCAAAGTCAGTTCTGCAAACCTTGATAAATTATTAAAGAATCAAAGGTACAATGGAGACACTAGAGGTCTTGAGTTTGAGCATGGAGAAAACTTTAGTACTACAAATCAGGATAATATATCCGGTCAGAAGAACAATCAGGAGAATCTACTAGTTAACCAGAATCAGAGGTCATCGGTAAGGTAACCTAATACACATAAATTTAATGGTAGATTCTTTGTTTGTAATAAGTTTGGTTATACAGGAAGTCAATCAAAACAATAATTCATTTACCAATTAGTGTTTCAATTGTAAAAAGTATGGTAATAGGACAATAGATTGTAGAATGAATGCAAAATGTCATGCATTAGGAAAGTTTGGACATGTGGCTAATCAATGTAGGTCAAGAAATGATCAAGGTTATAGAAAGGCAATTCAAAAGAAAAATGTGAATTGTTATGTATGCAAAAAAGTAGGACACATTGCTAAATTTTGTAGAAGCAAGAACCTACCGGCAGGAAATGACAAATCCAATGAGAAGGGAAAGCAAAAAGTTGATGATATTCAGAAGATGCATGAGAAGAAGTGTATTAGAAAGTCTAAGATCAACCAGTATAATCAAATACCCCAGCTGTTCATCTGGCAGAACAAGGTATTCTTACACCGGTAGCAGGAAATGCATCTGGTAACTAAGGCATTAGCCTTAGGGGGAGGCAAATTGATGACAAATCTTGCATTACCCCCGGTAGTGGTCTGAAAGCTTGTTTCAGACATTCGAGAAGTCAATTTGAAGGTTAACTAATGAAGATTTGTTGGATCTTGGATTTGGTTTGGTTTACCAGTAAGACACCTTAAGATTTATGGTTTACACCTACACTTAAGTTTTTCAGAATCTTTGGTAGTGAATTGGGAAGTTTGATCCTAGATGTGATGAATGGATTTTCTTGGTTATTAAACTGAAAGAAAAGCATATAGATGTTATAATAAAAGATTGGAGAGAATTGTGGAGGATGAGTAGTATAGAGTTCAAATCAGAACTTATGAAAGAGAACCCGAAGTGGAAATTATCATAATTGATCCGATAATGCCTGCACCATAACAAAATGTTGAACCAGTTACCCGATACTATCAGAAAATTCAATAGTAACTCAAGATCAAAGTAGAGAAACAAAAAGTTAGAAGACTCCTAGGTATGTAAGGTTGAATCATTCATAAGATTAGATCGTTGGAGACAAGAGAAAGGAGTGATGACAAGAAGAAGGTTGGCAGCTGAAGAGGTATGCTTAATTTCTCTAATTGAACTGGCATTAGTAGTTGAGGCATGTAATGATGAATGTTGGATGAAAGCTATGGAAGAGGAATTGGATCACATAGAAAAGAACAACACATGGACATTAGTTCCCCGACCTAAAAATAAGAATGTTATTGGAACTAAATGGGTTTTTAGGAATAAATTGAATGAAGATGGAAAAGTTGTGAGAAACAAGGATACATTGGTTTGCAAAGGATATTCTCAGAAGGAAGGAATTGATTATGATGAACTTTTTCCTCTGGTAGCTAGGATTTTCAGATTTTTTCAAGGAATAACTGAATATGGTTTGTGGTATCCTAAAGATGATGACTTTACACCATGTGCATATATAGATGCAGATTGGGCTAGAGATATAGATAACCAAAAAAGCACATCCAATGGAGTTTTATTTCTTGGAAAGAAACTTGTTTCATGGATCAGCAAGAAATAGTCATGTACTTCTTTATCTCCCGCTAAAGCTGAGTATGTTGCTGCTACTACTAACTGTACACAAGTTCTATGGATGAAGCAAATATTGAAAGATATAAGGGTAGATTGTGATGAACTGGTAATTATTCACTGTGATAACTCCGGTGCTATTGACATATCAAAGAATCCAATATTTCATTCTAAGAAAAAGCACATATTAATCAAGTATAACTTTTTGAAGGAAAAGGTAGAAACAAATGAAGTCAGATTGGTTTATGTGAACACTAAAGAGCAAATTGCAGATATATTCACTAAACCTTTTCCCAAGGAATCATTTGAGTACTTTAGAGACAGATTGGGGGTCTCTGCCCCTCCAGTAGAGACTTAAGTGATGATGATTGACATTAGTCTGACATGCATTATCATAATTATAATTCATTCCAAATTGATTAGTTGGTGCTACTACTCAAGGAGAGTAGTCAATTGTGTGGTTTAGAGAATCTATGGTTTTTCTTTGATTTTTATGTCAGATTTCTGGCATTTATTCCAAAGGGGGAGAGATATACATGTGAAAAATAGAGCTTAACAGAGATATCAGTCAAAGGGGGAGGAACAAAATTTCAGATTGGTTGTATCCCACTAGGGGAGTTTGGTTCAAGTCTATGAATGGTTAATTGGTATAGAGATAATTGGTTTTGAACTTCATTTATATATCATTTGTTGGGTGTCTTCCATTGGGGGAGACTTGTTTGACATTTCTTGGCATTTGGATGTTTTTCACATCTAGTGTTGCCATCAATGCCAAAGGGGGAGATTGTTGGCAATTTGGAGGAATTGATTATGTGTTGCATTGATGTTTGTCATTAATGTCAACACTAGCTTGTTTGGTTTTCTACCAGGTTCTGGTAGAATGGTTGGATTGTGATGTTGATCAAGAGACCATCTTTGGTATTCTCAGGTATGTCAGATTGGTGGAAATGGTTTGGTTCAATCATTCATGTGATTCAGATGCATGTCACATTTAGTTGGTTCAGGATTTGGTGATCCGGAAGCTATCATATGTTCTAGTAAGCCTTTTGGTTACTGGTAAGGGTTTTACCAACATAGCTTTGTTGAAGATATTTTGATAGATTCGATAAGTAGTGTTGGAAATGGATTCTAGAAGGTTCTTAGGATGCTAATGGTTATCATGTTCATGTTCCAATTGATCAGTGGTGTTGCATTTGGCTTATGGTGACCTATTTTAGGTATGGTGCTATTTTGTGTTATTTTCCTAGGTTATGGACCAGTTTATGTAACATGTTGGTGGATGCTCCCGATGCATTAACGATTGGATTTATTATTTGGATAATGTTGTTTTGATCTTTGGTTGACTTGGGTTATCATTGGTTTGTAGATTTATGTAATGGATTTATTATATTATGTTTTAGGTGACTGACCTAATTGTTTAGCTCTTGGGTTTGTATAAATATGATGTAAGATCTCTATTTAGATCGTGGGTTATAGGTTATGGGATTATCTGTGTGCGAATAAGGTTGTAATCATATGCAGAGGTTTTGGTCGATCATAAGTGATCGAATTGGGTTTGTGTAAGAGGTTTAAGACTTCTGGTATTGAGATAACCATAATTTTACCCAGGCATAGGAGATGTTATTCTTGCAATTAAATCTTCTTTCTGGATAGTACTCTGAATATTTCTTGTATTCAGCCAGGCTCCTTTTGTGATGAGAAGTGCATTCTAAGAAGTGTGCCTTCCTGCATGTGCAGGTCCCTTATAGGTAATATTTATTCATCTGATCAGTGGATAGATATTGTGGGTCACCAATCCCACCGTGGTTTTTCCTCTTTGATGTTTTCCACTTATAAATCTTTGTGTTATGGTGTTGATCTTTATGGTTGCATTATTACTTCTTATTATTTTCTTTTATGCATACCGGTTACTAATTTGTTGTGCTAATAAGCTTAAAATTAATCATACTAGGAGAACATTGATTCACCCCCCCTCTCAGTGCTCTTGGATTCCAACATTTGTTAGGGGGATTTTTTGTCCACCTTTGTCATTGTTGTCAAAGGGGGAGAGAGAAATGGTTGTGCATAATGATGATATTTCATTTTGCATGTTGTTGTTATTGTTGTTGATGGATGTTTCCATCAATGACAAAGGGGGAGATTGTTAGCATTACATTATGTGTTGTCATTAATATCAAATCCCCTGGTTTAGATTTAGTCTGGATTTGGTATGATGAGCAAGAGTTCTTGACTTAGGTATATTGTTCCCTTGGAGGTTTCTTAGTTTCACCGGATGAGTTTGGTATCTTGGAAGTTGTTTCTCAGTATTATATTTAGGTCCGAATTGATTCGGATCTCGAGGCCTTGGACCAAACATTAAGGTTGTATAATGTCAAGATGAATTTTGGGTCTGGCTTTGGTAATGTATGTAGCGTGTTGATATATTTGATGAGGAACAATGTGATATAGTCCACTTCTCATTCCTTACCACCACCAGAATGTTTAGTGGAGACCTATTTTAGATCTTTGTCTTAGCCAACATTGAGAAGTGTGATTTTTGGAGATAGTATATATAGGATTTTGATTTGATGAATTGATATATCACTTTTTGTGTTGAAGACATGTGAGATTGAAAGAATCTAGTAGTTGTGTGAGTATAGTGTTGCAGATTGTTAGTGGAAGTAGTTCCATAAATGCAGACCATGTTTTTGTGGTGGATCCTCTTTATCTTTCTTTCTTCATCAATAGTGAGCCTTTTAGGGTAGTGAGAAAATCAGCAGTGAGCACCTTGGTAGTGAGCCACCCTTTGTAAAAATCACCTTAACTAGTGTTTATATGTTGAGAATTAGCATTCTCCATGGTTTTTTCCCTTCTTTGGTTTTCCATGTACAATCTAGTGTTTATTGTGTTTGTTTTGATTGTTGCATGCCCTTTCAAGCTCTATTAATTCTGTTTATTATTTTGGATTTGTGCATTAAGGTTGAAATAATGTTTTTTTAGTCAATTGATTCACCCCTCCCTCTCAGTTACTCGGATATTCAACACTCTTGTATTATCACACGTAATAGGAATTGCTTCATCATATTTTACCTTGATATATTTAAGAGTCAGTGTCATCCACATCACCTAAGAACAAGAAGATGTCATTGTAATAAACTCTACTTCAACAGTAGATAGGGAAACTAAATCATGTTTCTTACTGAACTAGGAGACCAATCTATGTTTTGAAAAGAAAGCACCACCACAAGTACTCTTTCGGCCATCAATACTTATAACCCAATTTGTATCAGTATAAGATTTTATCACGAAGTATCCACCTTTTTTGTACCAAAGTCCAAAATCCATAGTACCTTTCAAATATTTGAAAATTCTTTTCACAACTTGCTCATGTGTCAACTTCGGATTTTTCTTGAAATGTAGCCACCAGACAAAAATCTTGCATGATATTTGGTGTGGATGTAGTCAAATGCAACAATCATCAAAACCAAATTTATTGAACATCTATTTCACATACTTTCTTTGAGAGAAAAAAATTTCATCTTGAGAGAATAACTTGTAACCCAAGAAAGAAAGACAACTCACCAATCACTGACATTTCAATTTTTTTCTGCATCTCTTTAGCAAAGTCTTTGCATAAACTATCATTTCCTCCAAATATAATATCATCAACATAAACTATAACAATTAACAATTTATCTCCATCAATTTTGAAATAAAGATTACTGTCTGCAGTGCCTTTCCTAAAATTCTATTAAAACAAACATGTGTCTAATCTTGCAGACTAGGCTCTAAGTGCCTGTTTGAGCCCATACGATGCTTTCTTCAGTTTGCACACCATATCCCATTATTCTATCAATTTAAATCCATTTGATTTCTCAATGTAAAAAATTTCTTCCAGATCTCCATTCAAAAATGTTGATTTGACATCCATCGGATAAACTTTAAAGTTATTGTATGTAGAAAATGCAAGGAACATATGTATAGGTTCCATACTTTCTATCAGAGAAAATTTTTCTTGAAAATCTATGCCTTCCATCTGAGAGTATCCTTTACATACCAATGTTTTTTTATTCCTTATAACTTGTCCTTGCTCATTTAGCTTGTTCCTAAACACCCATTTAGTTTCTATCACATTCTTGTCCACTAATCTAAGTACCAATTCTCATCTTGTTCTTCTAAATTTGATTTAGTTCTTCTTCCATATCTTTTACCCAACTCTCATCTTTACTAGGTTCTTAGTAAGTCTTTGGCTCAGTCATTGATAGAAAATAGTAATTGGCTTTTTCTTGAGCTTATATAATCTTCCTCCTTGTTTGAACACCTTTTGTATTGTCTCCAATTATCTAGTTTTGTATGTCCTATTATGCCATACCGGATCTTTATAATGCACATCTTGCACCATACCCGATCTACCTCAAGTGGTTAAGCTTACTAATGAGGAACCTTTCTCTGATAACAATTGTTGAAACCAAGACAGGACTAAGAAGGGGGTAAATCAGTCTAATCATAAATTTAATGCAACACATAAACAATTAACAACAACACATTTCCAACACATAAACACTAAGATTTTCTGCATGGAAAACCCAAATAGGGAAAACCACAGTGAGCACCTGCCTGCAAAATATATCCACTATGTATATAATATTAAAATGAAAATAGCCCACTAATCTAGACTTGTAAACCAAGGCTAACTACTCTTGGGGCAAGATATAAAAAATAAGTTGCAAAACTTGAAGCTAACTATAGCAAGGTAGGATACAAAAATGATTTGAAAAGAAGGATCTCTTGATTGTGAATCTATCCTTGAACTTTGCATCAAGTGACTAACATAAACACACACAACTCAAACCTCAATTTTCAACACTATTTCCCATACATCTACCATAATCCCAAAATAACTTGCATATCATTCAAACACAACTCTTCTTCTCTACACTGTTCTTCCCACTCTTTCTACACTAAACACCTCATTACATATTTAACTCAATCACATTCATTCCTTATATATAAGATAGATCATACTTGAACCAAAATATACCTTCTAGACTAAAAACAAATAAACTAATCCACTCCAGGAGAAAGACGAGACCAAAACACATCTTCCAAACATCAATTCGCTGATCCACAATCATTGAAATATAACTAACAACATACCAACATGATATGCATCCATATAAGGAATTAACAATAAAAATATATTCTCCAATACAAATAACTCTAATCTGGATCTCCACACGCTATGGTGAGACCCATAACACATCAAATTACCTTCCACAAATTGTATCCAAACCCAAAGATAGGTCTAGCATAGAGTATCACAATTTTCTATCTAATATATCGAAACTTTTGGAGAACGCAGATATTTTGGGACCACAAAATCAACATATCCTTGATACCAAAACCATAACCAAAGAAGATAACAAAATCAAACAATAACAAAAGATAGAGCATCATGGGACTGATTCTAGATAGGGACATACTTACAGTGGTGTAATACCCTAAAAATGGTCACCTAAACCATGGGCCCCTAATCTTGACGACATCAGGAAGGTCTTAACCAAAAGGCAATTAAATCAACCTTGAGCACCTAATTAATTAATTCTTCAATCATTAATGTTAGATGGCAAGTTAATCACTCTATATTAATTAAATATTTATTTAATTAATTAATCATTCCAAGTAAATCATTTAGATCAATTATTCTATTTATTTAATTAAATATCCTAGCATATTTAATTAATAAATAAATTTTCCATTTAATCATAAAACAAAAAGGAATTAATTTACAAAAAAAGAGAATTAATTTACAAAAAGAGATTAATCACAAAAAGAAGAATTAATCTACAAAAGAAAGAGTTAAATTGAAAACAAAAGAAAATAATTAAATTGAGAGAAGAAATCAAACTTAAGATATTTCTTTTTCTAAAATTGAGATAACATGAGAAACCAAAAAAAGCAATTAAACTGAATTAATCATTTTCTCTAAAATTAAAACTCAAAGCTTTTCTTGAACAAAGAGGTTCAATTGCATTGAAAATGATTTTTTAAAATAAAAATCTCAAACAAATTAAAGAAAAGTGCATGGAATCGACCATTTTTATCTCAAGTGCATGGAATCAACTAAATTTTATCTCCAATGCAGACTTAGACTTTTAATCTCAATGCACTCAATCAAGCAATAATTGGAATCTATCTTAAGATTAACTTAATATGATCTCTCAATTATTTCAATTATCCTGAATTGTACTTTTTCTTGAGGAATCTCAGCCGCTTATTGTTAATTGATCTTGACCATTGGTCTCTCTTTTGGGTCTCTATAAATTCTGCCTTCATCTCTCATTCAAGACACCTTGGAGATTTATTGTTATTGTGCATTTTTTGTGTTTCACCTTAGTTTATCTTTTTGCATATTTAGGTTAATTATGATTGCTTGATTTTATCTAGCCTAATATTCATTCATTTAGCTTAATATTCATTCTTCTAGATTAATTTTGAATACATTTAGCTTAATCTTGTGCTCATATAGATTAAATCCTTCCTCTTGGTGTAGTCTAGTCACTAGTATTGCTTAGACAAATCTGAGAGCAAGTCTATACTCGCATCTTTTAGAAGACAATAGGTTGATTTGTTATTGTTTTTATATTCATGATTATATCTTTCTAACCATACATGCAATGACTTAATTGAAGTGTTGTATCTTACAGCTTGCAGATACTTATCCACTTTTCACACACACATTTTTGGCACCCACCCTGGGGTAGAAGACTTCATCTTTCGACCTTACAGATCACCTCATTTTTATTTTTATTTGGATTTTTTCCATAAAGTTACTGCAAAAACTAATATGAGTTTTCATAGAGGCACGAATGACAATCTGCATGTCTCATACGGTCCATTGTGAATTATCATATGGTTCGGTGAGAATTATCGTATGAATTTGTGGTTTTTGGTATTAAAATAGATTGCATTTTTAGGGTTTTTCTAATAGATTTTTTATAGTACTTGTGTGTGGGAAAAGTGGTGCAAGGAAATAGAAATTTTGGTCTCAAAAAGGTCCACACTCCAATGGGACTCTTGGTACAAGTTATGGAGCTATATTGAATAGCTCAAATCTCCAAGGGATGTTCCATTGTTCTCTATCTCACAGGATCCCTCAAGTCAATGCCTTTTCTCTCAGATCACTGACCAAAGTGACTTTAGGAATGACAACTTCAAGAATGAGGGATGTTTGATCAACTTAATATGAATGCATTCCTAGTTATGCATGATATTAAATCTAATATTATTTAAACTAGCATGGATATGATGATAAGATAAAAGATTAGTAAAACCTATCCTAACATGATATACTAGTCTGGTATGCGAAGGCTATGATAATGGAAATGCTTTTTAAAATGCTTATTAAGATGATTCTATTCAAAGAGAGGCTAAATGCTTGATTTAAAAATGATAATGGATTAGATGCATAAAAATTGGATAGTTAGTAAAATGTACTTGGATATAAAAATGAAGAATGAGAGCTCTATTTATAGGAAAAATAGGGCGATGGATGGTCAAGATTGGATAGTCTTAACAAGGGCCAGAATTAAAAGTTATCAATCCATGTTTACAATTCTCACCAATGAAATGGTGACAATTGTCAACAAAAGACTACTTGAGAGGTGATGTAAGAAGCATTAAATGCTTGAGAAGACATGATGGTTACCTTAGGAGGTAAGGGTTAAGGTTAAGCTAAGGTTATCCATTGGATAAAGATTTTACCCAAAAGATAAACTCTCGTGCAAGGGTTAAAAGAATAACCATGGTCAAAGAAATGAATGCTTGATGAGACCCTTGGGTTAGATGAGGGTTGAGTTGGAGAGAAATTCTCTAATCATGCAAGAAGGTTGAGTTAACCATTAATGGTTAGGAAGACTTTAAAGGTTAACTTGTTGAAGACATAAAGCCTTTAATGGTTTTCACAGACTTTAAGGGTTTGAGAAGTGACTTCCCTTTTCTTAGGGATGTGACAATATTTAGTAGATGGATTAGGCTAAATTAGAAGTGATTAGAAGAATCTAGAAGGGAGTTTAGAGGGGCAAGTGGAAGATGTAGGATTTTGCAAGTGGATGGAAGAGAATTTTAATTAAAATAAATTACTTTATTTCAACAAAAATTGATGCAACTTGCATAAATACAAGTAGGGGATTTAAATAAATAAATTATATTTATTAACTTGCAAGGATCAATTTTAATTAAATATAAATTTAATTAAAAGGGGAGAAAGAGGAATTAATTAAATAAAGTGATTTATTTAATTAAAGGCTATGAAAGGCTTAGTTGAACTTAATCAAATAAATTAAGAAATTCATTTAATTAAATAGATGAATGTGAATAATTTAATTAAATAGAGAAATGAGGTTAAAATGAATATTAAATATTCACTTAGGAAAGTGGTCATTTTTATATGTCTACATTTTGCCTCTCTTTCAAGTGACGTGTGTGCACATGTTGATTCAAAGAAAATTTTGTCGGATATGATGTTTGTGTTGGGATATCAATACGATGCCCCATATTTGATGAATGATATTGATGATGCCCCCTCGGGAGATGAATCAAGGATTTTTGATAATTTTGTTGATTTGATAAGCGTTTTTGAATTAATTGCATTTTGAAATTTTGACTGTGTTGAATGCAGTGTAATTGATTCATCTCCTAAAAAGAATATTTGATAAGGTTAAAAGTGAGAAAATGAGCAAAATACATGCCCCACCTACTAACCCTTTTTTATTTTTACCCTATAAAAAGGTAAAAAGTGATTCTATTCTTGTCATTTGCACATTTGTCTCCTTGTGATTGTGACACCTTAGCTCTGACAAAAATGCTGGTTCCATATGCTTCTCACCGATTCAAGCACGTTTGTTGATACCAGAGGCCTGCCACATATGTTCCACCTATAACTCACCTAAATTTTGCCATGTTTTTTATTTATTTTGTTGATTTTGGTCATGTTTTTTAGTTTTTGCTTTCAATTTCACCATTTTAGTGTGTAGGGAGCCTAGTGTATTGCATACGATAAGCATCATAGTGTGTAGGCTAGCCTAGTTAGGTTAGCATCTTAGGTATATTTTGCAGCATGTCGTAGGTGTTAGATAGCGCGTTTAGGATTTTAGCACATATGGTTGACAGTTTAGCATGGAGAAGGTGTAGGATAGCGCATAGGGTGAACTAGCACATAGGGTAAGTAGGTTAGCACCATGGAAACTCTGGTTAGCGCATAGAATAAAAAAATTAGTGCTTAGGGGGAGGAAAGATAGTGTATGGTTAGCAGCTTAGCACATGGGAGGGATATTGTGGCATGTGGGTGAGAAAAATGGGTAGAAAAGACTTGGGAGAATGCGTCGCAGGGGGAATAGATGAGGTAGATGGCTAAGGGGTGGATAGGTGCCTACTAAGTATTTCAAGATGGGTTATGAGCCAATGCTTTTCCTATTGTGATGATGTCTGAGTCTTGATATGATGATTGAGAGTCTATTGAAATTGCTTTCGTTATGAAGTGCCAAGCCGATTGATTGTTTGGATGAGGATCCTAATTTTCTATTGATGTGAATCTTTGATTTTTTCCTTGCGATTGAATTCGATGTTTGATATGAGTTCCAATTATTGATTTCTGAAATAGTTCCTGATATGATGCTTGAGATATGGATTTTGAGTTGCTTACGTTATGGGTCTTTGAGATGAATTCTCGATATGGTGCTTGCGTTATGGGTCTTGATTTTTGATATCGATTTTTTATTTGATTTTGATAAGGGACTTGATGTGATGCTTTGTTGTTTCAAGATGATTTTGTATTGATTAGATATATCAGATAGATGTGGGAACTGATGATGGACATTTGTGGTTTTGCAAGCACAACTTGGTGTACTTCAGTCACAAGAGCAATTTTCACGACCGTGGTCATTGATTCCATGATTGACACAGGCCGATAGGGATGTGATTGAGATGTGCGGTTTGACTTCATTATTAGACATACCTTGAAATATCATTAACTAGGGTTTATTGATAGATTTGGTGGAGAGGTGGCACAGTGACATGAACACCTTTCATTTGGCTACTAGTGAGATAACAGTCACACCTGAGGACTGTTATTGCATTCTGTGGATTTCGATTGTGGGGGCCTTATTTCCATGTGAGAAGACTAAGGAGGGTGTGACAGAGGCTCTCTATCACATCTTCTAGGATGATCAGATTTGTGGGTATGAGATCCCATGGCAAGAGTTTGTATATCATGATTATGCTCCTCTACACTTTGTTTTAGTAGGCTTCATTGGTGGATTCTTGTGTCCCAATCATAGGTCAAAGGGACTAGTTGTGGGATGGGGATTTATTTTGGAGGACATGGTTACATAGTGATGCAAGTTTGCATGGGGGTCCTACATGTAAGCCCACCTTTACAGAGAGATCTACCAGGTGGTATATCTAGGATACACCAGTTTGTTAGCAGGGGTGACCTTATTACAAGTGTGGGCTTGGGAGCACATTCCTATGGCGAGACCACTTGCAGATAGGGATAGGCCCATTGTGCAGCCATATGCATATGGATATATAGGTATAGTTGTCCAGCGAATGCTGGGAAAACTAGAGCACTGGTGGAGAGCATTGGATGATATTGATACAGTCATCTGGGGACCGTATATGGATTGTGAGATGTGGGCGAAGGATGGGCTAGAGATGCCCTATGTGTATATGTCTAGATATTTGATTTGGCAGATGCCCTTTATTATCGAGCGATTTTTGCATAGCCATGTGTAGCAGAAATATGGGAGACAACAAGAGATACCACAAGAAGCATGTTTATATGCTCGCCAGAGATAGGATGTGCCCAAATCGATGCCCATAGTGGATAGTGTAGTCGAAGTAGAGGAGTACATAACATTGGCAGGCTAGATCTAGGATTATGGAGCTGGGGTTGTTGATGAATGGATGATAGAGGAGTTCTCGTCCTACTTTGTGGCACATGCAGTGGCACGGATATCAGATCTAGCAGAGATGGTACCTACTTTTGATGATGAGGGGGATGATCAGCCAGAGAAGTGAGGGGGAGTTAGATAGAGAGATGGGGAGGGAGAGGAGGTCAGAGAGGGAGGTGGGGATGATGGAGGAGGTGATGGAGGAGGAGGAGGAGGACATTGAGGTGATAGAGAAGGTGTTGGGAGAGATAGAGTATGAGATAGAGGATGAGGAGGGGATGGAGGGAGAGTAGGAGGACTTCTCCTTGGTGTTGGTGGTACTGGTAGGGTAGGTGCAGTATTAGCAATTGTGGGGTGTATAGAGGATGATAGGCGACCCGCCCAGAGGAGGAGATCAGATGTTCTACCTCCACCGGCACCTCAGACAGGGATAGGCATGGGTGGGACCATGACATAGATACCCATTCAGATTAGGGTACCTACCCATCAGCAGGACTCATAGATTAGATCTCTAAAGGTCACCATGAAGTAGCTATAGGTACATGTGCTAGCACAACAGTGCCAAATTACACATATTACGGTAGAGTGGGATATGGAGAGAGAGTGTCAAGGTCAGCAAGAGGAGCTTGCAGAGAGATTACAGAGAGCGACAAGTGGTGCATCGATGTGGGACACACTGAGGGAGATACGATACACAGCCATGGTGGCTGAGTACTATAGGAGGTTATATGAGGATCTAGTCCCTAGAGAGCAGAGAGCTCCTAGTTTTACAACCAGTCGATGAACTTGGAGTCAGACGGGGACAAAGAGAAGAGTTGTTATGGGGCCTTCTCAACGTGATCCACCTGGGGTAGATCTAAGAGCTGGGACATCTACTACGAGACCATCAGCCTCAGGAGATAGTCATACCTGAGAGACTTGTCTTTATTGTATTTTGATCATTTGTTGTATTTTGACAGACATGATACCTCTTGTACATTTCGACCATTTTGATATATATATATATATGTGTGTGTGTGTGTGTGTGTGTGTGTGTGTGTGTGGGGCATTGATTTCTCTGATTCTCATGTGATGTGTTATGGATGACAATTTATGATATGCATTGATATGATATTGTGATGATGATGATGTAATGTGTTTGCTATTAATTATGATGTATGAGCTATAATGATGAAAATATGATGATGTGTTGTTTATCTTGATTTTATTGATGTAAGATGTGAGATATATCTTGAAAATGAGATGTATGATAATTATGTGATGTGAGATGTATGCAAGATGAAAATGTGATATGTAGCTAAATGCAAGTTTTAAAATGATTTGCAACTAAATGCAAGTGTTAAAATGATATGTAACCAAATGATCACCCTCTTTTTGTTGTTGTCATTCATGTGTAGTCACTTGTTTTTTCTTTGATTTTGTTTGTCATCATGGAGCTTTTGATATGTTGGAAGTTTATACAAGCATAAGGGTATAATTGAACCATAATGACCTGAGTAAAACGTACATGGATATTGATATTGCAATAAGGCACAAGCATCGAGGTATAATTAAACCAAGATGACCTGAGTGTTGCTTGCATAAAATAGACAAGAATCAACCATTTGTATGCACAAAGTGGAACAATGTATTCAATGATATATTTCCAATCATGTCTTAAGACAAAATTTGCACCATACAAGTGATCGCCTCATAGACAGAAAACCAAAAAAAACATCAGACTCCCCCGCCACTTTCTCTAGCTCGATGCATCGTTGAGAAATTTAGGAGATCCAAAGATTCAAAAATTGAAGTGAAAAATAGTCAAAAATTCATATGAGATATAAACAAATTATAATTCAGAAAATCATCCATCATGTGTGTGTTGAAGTTGTTAATTGGATCAGTGTCTTGTTTTCTCTGTGGATGAGTTGTTGTTGATAGGGTTTCCTTAGCATGTTGTGATTCTTGTTTTCTTGTTGTTGGAATGCTTGAAATCAGAGGAACACTACCCCTAGTTATAGATACCAATCAATGTGGATATTCATAGTGATTACCAAGCCATGGTGGGATATGATGAACTGATATTTAGATAAGCAAGGATAGTGACTAGGCTAAGTATGTCTGGGATAATGTTATGTAAAATGTGTTGGGTGATGGACATTAGCTTTGAATTTAGATGCAAAAGATATGAGTAATGATAGATAGAGGAGTTGTTCCCTCACCAATAGCGCCTATTTCTACGTTTTCACCATTTGTTTTTATTGCACCGTTTTGTTGTTTTTCTGATTTTTTTGTATTTTTCTGATTTTTTGATGTTTTTGTATTTTTTTTTTTCCGTCATTAGACTACTCAAGTGTAGAATTTCTTCAGATGGATGTTGTTGGTTGGTTCATCGAGCACATCTCCCTCTAAATTTGTTAGCTGATAGGTGCCTGATCCATAAGCTGATATGATAACATAGGGACCTAACTAGTTAGGTTCAAACTTCCCCTTCTTTTCTCAATTTTTCTCCCAAGGGGGCATACTCATTACACCTTTTCAGTGATCATCATCATTAAAAATTGAGAAATTTTTCAAATCATTAGCTAAAGTCGAACAAAAATATTTTCAAACAAAGAAAATCAACTAAACCTTGTTACTAGGGCCATCTTAACTAAATCACATCGTATCAAGTGGAGATTCTTTGATGTCAAATAAAGCAATCTCTAGGGGCATATCAATTTTTGTCCTTATCTGAATCAATCTTCAAATTGATGTTCAGTTTCATCACATCAAATCAAGTTGGACATTTTCTCTTGCTCAGTCGATTCTTGTTCAATCAAGTTTGGAACCAGTTTTATTGCTTTCCTCAGTCGATTCTTGCTCAATCAAGCTCAGAATCGGTTGCGTCTCTTGCTCAATCTAGTTCAATCAAGTTCTAGATCGATACTTGGTTCTTGATCAATCAAGTTCAAGAGCGATATCTCACTCTTTGCATCGATCCTAGTTCAATAAAGTTCAGGATTGATATCGCTTTAATTAAATCTATTCAGTTTCATCACTTCAAATCAAGTTGAACATCTCACTTTTCATCGGTTTGTGATCCATCAAGTTCAGAACTGATATCTATTTGACATCAACTATTCTTTGAACCAATGTGTTGCTCGCACATTAATTCAAAGAGGGGCAAATGTAATACGTCATGCCCAAACTTTTGGGCACAAACGAGATAATATTATTTTTTTAAATAACAACCTAATAACATTAAATTTGCTTATACGAAATGCACTAACAAGTTTGTCTTAACTATGTTTGGGTTAACTCTAACCACTAACTCAAGTAAGCAAAATAATATTTAAATGAAATGCGGAATACTAAAATAATTAATTATTCTCTCATCAATTTAGTCAATAGATTAAATTAAGTCACAAATCTCTAAATTGATTGACAAGGATAGTATTAACCTCCAATAATCATTAATAGCTTTTAGGAACTAAATAAAATTAGTCCTAGCACTTAGATTATTAATTGTCTATATCTTATTTTAACAATAATTAAAGGGTGATTAATCTAATTCGACTAAAGGGTTAATTAAATCCATAATGAAAATTTCCCTATAAAATTTAGCCTGGAATAGCCTAAATTTAGGTAGACTAAATAATCCCTTATAGTCAAAATAACTTATAAAGTTATTATAAGTTCCTAAGGGATTAAACTCCAAATTAATTAGAATTTAAAACATCATTTTTAAATATACCCATATGTTTATTAAAAAATATATATAATATAAACATCTTAATAAAATGATTAATCTTCAATTTGACCTATACACTCATATTTTAAACCATATATATATATATATATATATATATATATATATATATATATATATACATATACATATACATATACATATACATATACATATACATATACATATACATATACATAAAAATAAATATATATATATATATATATATATATATATATATATATATATATATATATATATATTATTAAAACACATATATATGAAAATATTTATTTTCTAAAATATAAATATCCCATATAACTTAACTAAAATATTAAATAATACTCAAACCCTAATTTCTTTATTTTTTTATTTAAAAACTTAACCCCTTCATTTCTTTTCTTTTATATTTTTAAATTCACCCTAACCCCAACTGGTTAGGGTTCCATGATATTGTTATTTTTTATGCAGGGAGGAGGTTTAAGGCATGGTGGAGGCTACTAATGGTGGTGGCCAGGGGCACTTGAAGAAGGGGAGAGAGAGGCGATGGTGTCAAGTACCGCCCACTGTGTGTCCACACAGTGGCGGCCACGGGTGCCACTGTGCATCCACACAGTGGAGGCCACGACACCACTGTGTGTCCACACAGTGCCGGCGTGGGCTGACCACTTTGTATCCACAGAGTGGTTTGGCCCTTCGGCTTCCCCCCCCCCCCAAAAGTTTTATTTTTATTTTTTTAAAAGACATTTAAAAATTTAGGGATTCCTTTCTTTTTTTTTTGTTTTTAAAATATAAAAAAATACATTTCTTTAAACATAGATATAAATATATTTTAAATATATATATATCTATATATATATATATATTGGATGCATATTAAATTTAGGGCTAACTTTACCATGCAATATATTATTTCTGTTTGAACCCCTTTTTTTTTTTCAACAGATTGATTAAAATATTCAGATTTAAATCAATGTATATTTTCTTTTTATCTTAAATACCTTATTGCTAAAATCAGAGATAGACTATTTGACTTTAGATTTATTATCTATATATAAGTAAATGACAAAATTAAATAAATTTAAACAACAACTATATTTAGACAAGAAAGCAGTGAAATAAATCTTAGAATAGACATGTTAATTTCTTTTTAGATTTATTTTCTGCAAATAGATAAAAGGGAAAATGACAGAATTTAATAAACTATATTTGCATTTCCATAAATAGGACTAAATGTTTTATTTCCAGCTTACTAACATACATGCTTTTCTATTTCATTCTTTTCCAAGATTTCAAATGCTTAAGGGAATAAAATGAAATTCTTGATTTTCAAAATAACACATACACAACAAATATTGTTTTCAGAATTATAGGAACTAAATCCAAAAATACACATTTCATTTTTTTTTGTGCAACAAAATAATACTTAATAAAAATAATGCATTTCTTTAAAGTTTATTTAAAAGGCACTATAGTCAACATTACAATTGGGTGAGATACCCATCTAGTCTCTCTTTTCTATTAAATGAGGACTTTAAATAAATGAATACATTCCTTTCAAAATAAATACAACATGCAACTTTTATTTACATTTCTGCAACTGAAAAATATAGCATCCCTTTTCTTATTCTTTTTCTGCAAATCAAGAACATAAACCAGCAACTCCTAGCTTGTCTTTTTCTTTTCTTTCCAAGCAATCCTGCAAATAAATCATAAGGCTTGACCATGGAGTGCTCACCTCCCAGCCTAGGCTTACTAGAAGTCACCCCCAAGCTTGAAGAACCAAGCTCTAGACAGGTTATAGACATGCAAACACAACAAGCAAGGAAAAAAAAACATATAACAAACACTTTCCCAACCAAGGCTACACTCCATCACAAAATGTGATGATTTTTGCATGGGTGGTAGTGGACCAAATACCCTGAGGAGACTGCAAGAATGGTAGAAGACAATGCCACCTCATGGAAAACAAAGTTATTTCATAAGATCATTAACCCCACATTCCTTATGCCCCCCCAAGGCATCTATGCCATACTTTCTCCCCTTATGACCCCCAAATGCACAAACCAGGCCATGCAGCAAGGGTGAAAAATACACCCCTTGAGTTCTCTCTCATAAAGAGAGTCTCTCACTCGAGGGTTGTCAAACTTCTACCACCCGCAAGACCATCCTACTCTCCCAAGAGTAGAAGGCCTTGGTTACTCCCAAAACACAGAGAATGCATACAAGAAAATAAAAGACAGATTGCATAATAATAATTTTCACAAAAGAAAATACAAGAGAATCATTTTCACATACAACCAAACTTTCCAACATAGACATGCAACATAAAAAGCAAAGAGATGAACCAACCTTCAATCTGCCCAAAGGTATGCTAGAACTAGTTTGAGAATGAGCAGCCCAAATCCACAATCCTCCCTTCTACACTTAGCCAAATTTTGAATCCAAAAACCAACTTTTCAAAATGCATAGTGTCCAAAAATGGAGAGTGGGTGATTACCCACAAAATCTCTCATTCTTGCCTAAGAAGACCTCAGTCAGAGTTCTCACAGGTTTCTAAAACTCAAAAAAAGAAAAAGTGAGAAAAAGATCAAAAAGGATCTCTCATCAAAAGGGAAGGTTATCTAACCTAGATGACACCTTCTAATTTTGAATTTTCGCACATCTTAGAAAACCCACTTTTTGAGATGACTAAACAGTCACATGGGAGTAGACACATGTTTAAAAACACTCCTAACTCATAGGTATACCTAATGGGCTTTAGGAAACACCTTTAAACTACCCCTAGGAATCCATTTGACCCCTTATAAACCCATCTGAAGTTAACTTTCGGGTCAAACATGAGTTGACCACTCCAAAGACTCTCTACCCAAGGAAATTTTAGAACGACATTCAAATGTTTGAAAAAGCTATAGTTGAACAACTCCCTTCAAGAGACAAGTCAAAATTCAAGACATAAATCAACACGTGTCAAGTGACACAATAAAATACATTACAAAATTACACATGGAAATTGTCTCTTGTTGGATTTAAATAAATCAATAATAAAATTTAACACACATGCATCATTTACTATTACATATAAAATATGATACATACAGGGTGTTGTCTCTCCAAATAGACAACCCCTGGCTTTACGAACGTACATAGGTCTAGGTTTGGTTCTACATAATATTTCCATGGTCAGATGGATAATTTTCTCGTGCACCTCAATTATACATTAGTACTTCCAAATAACCTCATATAATATTTAATCACATGAATAAGAATACACGTCAAACACTTTGCATACAATTGATATTAAACAAAATCAATATATCTTATATCAAAATAAATCCACATAAGCAATTATCATAATCCTCATAATTTTGATCCATACATAAACATGCATCCTATTTCTATCATCATAGTAAAGTCCTGCAATTCCAATAATGACATACATCATCACAAAGTAATCCTATTCTATAATCATATAGAGTTCTATATCTATAATGCATATAAATGAAGCATCGATATATATGAATGTTATCCAAATCATGGAATCATATAAGTTCTAAATCCATAATGCATAAAAATAAAGCATCCATAATAATCTCAACATGAAAAAAATACTGAAATGTTAGGATGAGTCAGGGTAGGGCCTCACACCCTCCCCCTCTAGGCATGAACTTCCTCCTAGAGTTCATCAAAAAGATGGGGGTACTATGATCTCATACATGTTGCATCCTCCCATGAAGCCGTAACCTCAACATAGCAATCCCACTGGACCCTAACCTGGTCTAGCTCTTGACCTCGAAGGACCAGTGTCCGGCATGCCAAAATGCGAATGGGTTCCAAAGCTAGATGCCCATCCGACTCCACTTACAAGGCATCCCAATCTAAAATATGAGACTCATCATAGATATACTTCCTCAAAATTGATACATGAAACACATCGTGGATGCATGACAGGATAGGTGGCAATACTAAATGGTAGGCAACTGGTCCTATCCACTCAAGGATCTCAAATGGTCCTACAAAGTGAGGTGTGATCTTAGAACCCTTTCTATAACGGATTGGACTCTTATGTGGTCACTGTAGTACCCCTGCCCTAATCTATTTCTAACCTTGGTTTAATCTTGATTAGTTTATCGTAATATTATGTTATAGTCAGATGTTGATTTTACGCATAGTTATTGATGTGGTTTTCTCACTAGTTATATGAAAGTTGTTAGTGTACCTATTTCGTGGTATTAATATTGAGCTAACTTTTTCATTAAGTTTATATATGTATGCATGTATGGCTCTTGGTTGCAGGAAATTTCAGGTACAACGCCGCATGAGTGCGAGGTTCGTATTCACCTGGATGTGCAGGTTTGAGTGTACCTCTTTTATCCTTAGAGTTGGATTAGGTGGGCGTAAGACCCTAGTTGACCTTAGTCGTGCTCCATTGAGCATCGTCAGTCATCGTCGGGATCCCTTTTTGTTTGGGTTTGCGAGTCATCTGTTTGGTTGACCTTCTCGGTTTGCGTGCTTGGTGTGCATGGTTAAATTGGTTAATTAGTCCTTAGTAATTATTTAGATTATTTATGCGTTTGTGCATTGAAGATTAATGGATTAAATTAATCGGGAATTCGTTATGCGATTTTCGTTGTTAATGAATTGCTTATTTTATATTGGGAGTGAATTCGATTAAATGACTGATCTTGAATATTTAATGCATTTTATATATGCTGTTGAAAAGAAATTTTTGTATTTTATCGCAATAGTCGTAATTGCATTCTGTTGGATTCTGAAATTTGAAAGGTTAAATTTAATTAAATGAGAAAATCGATTTTGGATTTGGAAAGCAAGTTATTTTTGTGGTGATAGTTAGAAAGGATTAAATTTTGAAGAATTATTTGTAAATAAAAAATTTTAAATTCCAAAATAGAGTTTTTGGTCAACTCTTCCATATAACCCAAAATTTGGGGTAAAATTGGAGGATGGACATTTTGGAGGAAATTTTTGGTTGAAAAGATTTTGGAGATGAAATTTGGGGGTTTTGGATGGAGAAGAAAGGTTTTGGTAGCTGAAGATTGGGACTCTTCAACAGATCTTGCCAGGAACGCGAGATCAGGTAGGATCCAATTCCTAATTTTAGTTATTGTTTGAAATGGAAATGGGGGTTTGAATGTTTTCATGCTATCTTGGTTTTAGATCCTCCATTGTATGCCAAGATTATGAACTGATAGTGTAAATTAGAAAGTTTGGCTGGAAATGTTTTTGAGGTGTTATAATTCCTCATATCTTTTGGGTGTTAAAAACCTGTTTGTGTTTGAAAAGAAAATGGATATCATCAAAAATATGTCACCAAACTCTTTCTGGGCATTTTGTTTGTGTTAAGTTCGGACTGTGTGTTTTAAATAGCAAATATATTAAAAGACTGAACTGTGCGTTTTGCTGTTCGAACGAACTGTGTGTTCAATGAAATTTTAAACGTATTTTTTTACGAACTGTGCGTATTTGTTCGAAACCAAGCTGGGCGTGTTTGTTTTAAACTGCGTTTTGGGGTTGGAGGGTGGGGAGTGGAGCTCCACCCGCTCCTCCTCCCCTCCCCCGCACGTCCCCCTTCTCCCCGCTCGTTCCCTCTGTTTTTCCCCCCCGCTGGCGTTGAGAACTCCGGCCGCAGCACACTGCGGTGGCCGTAGGGCGCCGCAGAGCCTGCGGGCACTGCAGTGGCGCCGCCGCTCGGGCATTGCCCTGCGGCTAGGGTTAGGGCACGGCCCACCCTCCCCTTTCCTAATGCGTTTTTTTTTAATTAGTTTTTAGAAAACATTTTTTTTTAATGTATTTTTTTATCACTCAAAAAAAAAAATGCATATAATATTTGTAAATATTATGTTAATGACTAAGTTTTATTTAGTTTCTTAATTAGGATTATAGTGGCATTAATCTTGATAAAGGTTGATTGGATATTGATTAATTTTATAATGGAATTTTTAGGTGGATTAATTATTCAATCTCATTTCATGACTTATGCTCTTTTTCTGATTAAGTTCTAAAACTATTGATTTTCGCAATTGAATATTGTTGTTTATATTCTTATTGATTTTGGATTAATAAATCTAGATCTTACCTTCTAGCTGATTAGAGCATTTGGCTAATTAAGGTAGTATTGTTTAAAAACAAAATAGAGAATAATATGTTATTGAAAAATCGTTGAAATACGATGTAACTACTAATTGATGATGTTAAATATTATCGTAGAACATATCATTTGAGTAATCGAGAAGTAAGTGAGATATTTTACCATTGATCGTAGAAATTGAAACGACGTTCTTTTAGAAATGATTAGCTTCATTAGATTCTCTTTTTATAATTATATTTCCATGATTCGTATTATGCATCTGGGTTTGAAAAATATGAAACTGTAGAGGTTGGTTTCGAACCAGTATGTCAATGACGTTTTGATTGGAGATTAAATATCTTATTTTAGTTGGTTAATGGTTGTCTGAGTTTAATTTATGAATTGGTTTAAAAAACTCTTTATGGCTTTATATGTCTGTTCGATGCCTTGAACCTTAGGAGTTAGAAAACCAAGAACAACTTATCCCTAGTTAAGGTAGATAACTGTAATCTGATTTGGATCTTGTAGAAAACTTGATCGATTTTAATGTTTAAACCAATTTGAGAAGATATTGCCTTTCTGATTATTGCCTATGCGAGTTTAATTGCTGTATTCGCTTTTGCTTATGAAATGGCAAGTTTTGCTTTGTTTGGTAGGACCCTGTCGTATGAAATGATTTGGGGTACCTGTTTCAGTCCTCGATTTCGAGTTGACTATTGTATTGTGGTAGTGTCGTTTTGATCATATCCCTTTTGTGTGAGTCGAATGAGGATTGTGGTTGACCATTGTGGGTCAGGTCTCTAGTTAGAGTACCGTTAGTAAGTGTGTATCTATGAGTCGTGTTTGACCAGATGATTGTTTCTCCCTTCTTGAACTCCGTTCATCTGACCATGTGTATTCCTTGGTTTTGAGTTCGTCTGGGTATAGTCTAGTGTCGTATGGGAAAGTGGCTGTCAATTGGGGGCCGCGCCCAAAGTGGCTGCTGGGTAACCCGTCGAAAGTGAGTCTAATAAGTGATAACCTAAGTAGATTAGAATGTAATCTCTAAGTAAGATAATTGTGCCTCACACATGGGACGAGTGCTTTCATAGACTCGACATGCTGTGAGAAGGCCTGAAATGGCAAACCATCTTCCTTGTCTTCACGAGAGGATGTGCGGGTCCACACGAGGCTTGGATGGGCCAGAAGCTCGGATTAGGTTGCCAGGGTGACCCAGTGTATGGGGCCGGGACCTATGAAGACTTGCCATGGTAACCATACGAGGTTGTGTGATGACACTTGTCCCTACGTTTGCTAGTGTGTTGTCATTTTGTCCTGTTTTGAGTACCTTCGTGAGTCGTCCCTTTGTCTCTTCCCTTGTGAGTATCGGCTTCATGTTAGACCTTGGGTGGTGATGGCTTAGTCTTGTGGATGCTCTTCTGGACTTATGTTTTTAGCTTGATTATGTTCAGCTGGATCCTGTTCTTATCAGGGATCGGTATGTATTAATTGACCGGTACGGTCGTTTGTATATTGTTTATGTATCACCTTGATGGCTAGATTGTAATTGGTGTAACCTCTTGTATTCTTAACTTTATTATTTATCAGAGGGGTCTTGCAGTTGAGCAGACCCGGAGATGTAGCCCTTTAGGGGTGAACTCTGAGATCATTATGGTGTTATGTGATGTATTCGCTTATGTTTCCCTTATTCAGCTTTATCATGTATGATTAGCTTATGTTAGAATGGTTGAGCGGATAATTGGAATTAACTATAAATGCTTATATTCAGTTCTTTCTTGAATGCCATGTTGATCGAATGCGTAAGTGGTTTAGATGAGATTTATCGTAGATGCTAGTATGCAATCATCTTTTGAAATGCAATAAGTTGGAATATGAAAGAATGTAACTTAGAGTAATGAATTATACTCAGTGGTTGTTAAGGAATTTAAATATGCTTGGAAAGATCTCTTATGTTATGATGAAATCCTAGTGTATTAGAATGTTAGATGTATAGTTTGTATTATTTTAAATGAAAAGCTTGAATGAAGATTATGAATGGATCTTAATGATGAATCTTCGCTTGTGATTTATATTTCCCTCTTTTGAAAGGAATTATCCTGATTATGAATTATCTCGTTATTAAGATATTCAGCTTTTGGATTAATTGTGTGAGTTAAGTGAATTGTGAAATTTAAGTAATCGCGTTGGGAAACTCTTTAGGTGTTAGTTGATGTCTTCCGCTATGTAATCTGAATCTTTGATATCTTGTTGCATCTTATGTGTTGAACTTTAAAAAAAAAAAAATTGCACTCTATTCTTGTGTTATGGCTTAATCCCTTCGGGGTTTCTGGCGGGGCATTACATTTGGTATCAGAGCCCATGTTGCAAACATTGGGATCTCTGGTGTCGCGTGTGCCCTCTATTTGTGTGAGGTGTATCGACCTTATGTGTATGCTTGTCCTCCTTTTGCATGTGAGTGATTGAGCAGACCTTAGCTGGTGTGTAACATGTGTGTTCACACCTTGTTTTCGCCTTCTTGATATTGGTGTTTGAGTGCTTATTTGTGCATTGTGTGATTATTGATGTCTTGGTCTATGATTTCTCTTATTCTGAAAGAGAGTCATATGTACCTCCCTTATTGAGTGTTGTACTCTTTAGACTAATCCAATTGGGTTGGTCCGTGCTTGTCTTGAATTTGAAAGTGCGAATTATGTTTGTTTGAGATTATGATCTAGCTTAGTGTTGTCCACTTGAAGGACTAATATGGCAATTATTGGATGCTTATTTTGTAGAAAATTAAATGATCATCACCATTCCTCTCTCTCTCTCTCTCTCTCCTTCTGGAAATTGAAGTGTTTAGGATATGTGTAATTATCTTTGATTTGAGTTTCTTGTTGCTAGAGAAAAGGTGTGACTTCTTGAACCCTTGTGTGAGCCTTATGTCGCTTATGTTTTTAGATTATTAAAAGGGCTATGGGTTTAAAAAAATTATTTTGGGTGATTGGGAGAAAAAATGCATGTGTACGTTTAAAGAATTCTCCATGTGTGTTTTGTAGGAGTAGCATGATTAAATTCTACCTTAGTAAGGTGCATTGCTATGCGAATAGTTGAATTATGTGAAACTACTTGGTTTGTAGAAGTATTAAAAAGAGCATGTTATTGTAACTTTGAGAGAATATTAATGTGTTTTCCGAAAGATTGTCTTATTTGTCTCATTAAACCAGTTTGATTGAAGATTTATTTTAGCAAATGCTCCATTGAACTCGCTTTTGGGTATATGTAATTACCTTAATGTGTTTAGAAAGTGCGAATGAAAAGCTGTTTGATGTGCATGCATTAATATGCTTTATTTGGTTAATAGCTCCTTGCTTATCCTTGATCGTAATGTGATTTCTAATAGGTTGCAAATTATGACATGTGTCTATATTGTATTATTTATGTGAGTGTTCTTAAGAGGTCTTGCATTATCGAAAAGATTGCCTCTCTCGATCTCTGTTTTGTTTGGAAAACTAGAACCTCTTGTTGCAACCAGAATTATCGGAAATGTTTTTGTTAGGCTGATTGTCATCCTCCTAAAACGGTAGCGAAATGAAAACCGTGTAATTGAAATGATAGGCTTATAGTGAGAAATTTAATATTATAGCGTGATCTTGATTGATCTTGTGTCTTTGTAGGAAACAGTTTGATTATCAAACTCTCTTTCCCTTCTCCTTGCCTAATCATAAGAATTTTAGAAATGCTATTAAAGAGTACATTGATTCAAATAGAATGTTTATAAAACATGTGAAATTGTATGTTTGCCTTTTGGCTTCATAGTGATAGATGAAAGTTTTAAGCTTTAGAAATGAATTTGCTTAGCTAGTAAGTTAGTTCGAATGCTTAGTGAAATGTGATAAAGATATAGGAATGATGTTATTTCCTTATGAATGGTGAATTGTTAATAATTTCAGTACTTGAATCTAGAGTAAACTTGATTCAGTTATTTATATAGAAAGCATAATTGAAATCTTCCTGGAATAGATGTTAGCATACTGAAAAGTATTCCCCATAAATGTGACTAAACCAGTGCTGGTGTATTTGTGTGTATTGTAAGAAACCAGTGCTTATTATATGTGCCCATGGATTGGTGAGGTAATCAACCATGGAGGGTACGTTGCTTATGAGTATGGGAAACCATACTATTTATGTGATGTTTCTTATTTGTTTCCCTACGGAGTACCAAACCTCGGGTTGTGGGTAACTCAGTATGTTAAGGGGTAGTATTCGAAGCGACCGTTCCTTGAATAGTATGGATTGGCGTACGAGTAATGTCGGCGCGAAGTGACTTTAGCTTCTCTACTTCAAGGAATGATATAGTTGTACTACTAAACTGTATCAAGGTGTACTCAATACTTTCCCTTTGATGAATCTATTTATAGGTTCATGTGTGTCAGCCTGTTCCTCTCCTTTATTGGAGCATCTGTTGCCTTGTCTTCATGAGAGGCGTGTTATTGTTCTTACATAAGTTGCCAACTGACCAGTGTTGGTAGACTTGTGGGTAGACCTTAGCCATGTATACCTCTGGCTTACGGCAAGTATCCTGAGAGGAACATCGCTATGCGGAGTGTGACCAGCGTGTGCCTTATCCGTGGGGTACACTGCCATGTGGGATACGTCCATTGCATGCTTTGTCCGCTTGGGGTATTGCCATGCCATGCTGAGACACGATGCGGGGTGTAGTAGACATTTCCATGCGGCCTACCGCTAGGTATAGGGTAGAGCCATGCCACGTGACGACATGATGTCGAGGTGCACACTGCCATGCCATGTGGATGTGTGACTTGGCCACACCACATGATGAGCTACTAGGATAGCTAGACGATTGTTCCTTCCTTCCTCGTTAGTGGCTAGCTATTAGTCACATAGTGATGTAATGTGCAATTGTGATTTTCTTTTATTTATTTCTTTAGGGATCAGCAATTTATTTTACTTTGACTGTGAAGGTTTAGCCACGATCTTGTGATCTTTTGCACTTTTGATTTGATGATTGCAATTCTGGAAATTATTTTTCTTGTTTTATTGTTGGAATTGGCAATTATTATCTTTAATCTTGTGTACTTTGGTGGCTAAACCGGTTTATCCTTGTTGTTTTCGTATGCTGGTCTTGTGTTGCAATGTGAATTCCTCTCCAAGAACGTAGGAGACGGGCTTGGATGAGTGTATACGAGGAAGTAGACGCAGGGAACCTTGAGGATGGAGGTATGTGAGGCTATGATGCAGCTAGTATCCACTACCTACCTATGTGTGGTGACTATCTCTTGGAGGCTAACCACCTTGCTCAACAAGGGATATTCACAAAGGTCTTGTATGGAAGGTAGCACCGCTATGGTGTGCCTAGCACCATCAAGCCTTTGAGTGAGATATTGGATTTTTATGATCTTATTGTGGTTCTGGGATCAGGCATAGAGATGTTGATCGTGCATGTTATCTGTGACCGAGCATTAGACATGCTCACATGTGGCCTTTTCTGTTATGCATTCCAGTTATGCGGATGGTTATTAATTGTATCATGGAGTAAATTGTGTTAACTTGTCACTATGTTATGGGACATAGTCTTTGGAAAGGTTCTTTATATGCCTGGCAAGTGTAAACAATTGAATTATTTATGTTGCTCTTATTTCATGAAAGTTAATTTGGTTGTAGAAATTGATATTTTGAGCTAGTTCTATGTTATAAAATTTTATGATAAAGATGGATTGGTAAAGGAAATTGATCATTATGGCATGTTTTCTTGTCATTTTTGGTCGATGATTATGGTAATTGTGTTTACCTCTTTGTAATGCTTTAATTTAGTGTAATGAAAGGAAGAAAATTCTTGTTTCTCTGCTATGATTGTGGATAATTCCTAGAATATTTTAAGGAATGTATGGTTTTAGATGTATCTTGCCAATGGATAATGGCGTTTGTAAAGGATTTTGCAATAAACATTTCATTTATTGATGGAAAGGTTTCTATGTGCAATTTGATATTTGTTGAATGAGTTTCAGGGTTGATGCATACGACATGTTCTTCATCTAGCCTTACGACTTCCAGGAGTAAGTCGGAACCTAGGGGGGGAGAATGTAGTACCCCTGCCCTAATCTATTTCTAACCTTGGTTTAATCTTGATTAGTTTATCGTAATATTATGTTATAGTCAGATGTTGATTTTACGCATAGCTATTGATGTGGTTTTCTCACTAGTTATATGCAAGTTGTTAGTGTACCTATTTCGTGGTATTAATATTGAGCTAACGTTTTCATTAAGTTTATATATGTATGCATGTATGGCTCTTGGTTGCAGAAAATTTCAGGTACAACGCCACATGAGTGCGAGGTTCGTCTTCACCTGGATGTGCAGGTTTGAGTGTACCTCTTTTACCCTTAGAGTTGGATTAGGTGGTCGTAAGACCCTAGTTGACCTTAGTCGTGCTCCAGTGAGCATCGTCAGTCGTCGTCGGGATCCCTTTTTGTTTGGGTTTGTGAGTCGTCTGTTTGGTTGCCCTTCTCGGTTTGCATGCTTGGTGTGCATGGTTAAATTGGTTAATTAGTCCTTAGTAATTATTTAGATTATTTATGCGTTTGTGCATTGAAGATTAATGGATTAAATTAATCGGGAATTCGTTATGCGATTTTCGTTGTTAATGAATTGCTTATTTTATATTGGGAGTGAATTCGATTAAATGACTGATCTTGAATATTTAATGCATTTTATATATGCTGTTGAAAAGAAAGTTTTGTATTTTATCGTAATAGTCGTAATTGCATTCTGTTGGATTCTGAAATTTGAAAGGTTAAATTTAATTAAATGAGAAAATCGATTTTGGATTTGGAAAGCAAGTTATTTTTGTGGTGATAGTTAGAAAGGATTAAATTTTGAAGAATTATTTGTAAATAAAAAATTTTAAATTCCAAAATAGAGTTTTTGGTCAACTCTTCCATATAACCCAAAATTTGGGGTAAAATTGGAGGATGGACATTTTGGAGGAAATTTTTGGTTGAAAAGATTTTGGAGATGAAATTTGGGGGTTTGGGATGGAGAAGAAAGGTTTTGGTAGCTGAAGATTGGGACTCTTCAACAGATCTTACCAGGAACGCGAGATCAGGTAGGATCCAATTCCTAATTTTAGTTATTGTTTGAAATGGAAATGGGGGTTTGAATGTTTTCATGCTATCTTGGTTTTAGATCCTCCATTGTATGCCAAGATTATGAACTGATAGTGTAAATTAGAAAGTTTGGCTGGAAATGTTTTTGAGGTGTTATAATTCCTCATATCTTTTGGGTGTTAAAAACCTGTTTGTGTTTGAAAAGAAAATGGATATCATCAAAAATATGTCACCAAACTCTTTCTGGGTGTTTTGTTTGTGTTAAGTTCGGACTGTGTGTTTTAAATAGCAAATATATTAAAAGACCGAACTGTGCGTTTTGCTGTTCGAACGAACTGTGTGTTCAATGAAATTTTAAACGTATTTTTTTACGAACTGTGCATATTTGTTCGAAACCGAGCTGGGCGTGTTTGTTTTAAATTGCGTTTTGGGGTTGGAGGGCGGGGAGCGGAGCTCCACCCACTCCTTCTCCCCTCCCCCGCACGTCCCCCTTCTCCCCGCTCGTTCCCTCTGTTTTTCCCCCCCGCTGGCGTTGAGAACTCCGGCCGCGGCACACTGCGGTGGCCGCAGGTCCGCGGTGCCTACGGGCACCGCAGTGGCGCCGCCGCTAGGGTTAGGGCACAGCCCGCCCTCCCCTTTCCTAATGCATTTTTTTTTAATTAGTTTTTAGAAAACGTTTTTTTTTAATGTATTTTTTTATCACTCAAAAAAGAAAAATGCATATAATATTTGTAAATATTATGTTAATGACTAAGTTTTATTTAGTTTCTTAATTAGGATTATGGTGGCATTAATCTTGATAAAGGTTGATTGGATATTGATTAATTTTATAATGGAATTTTTAGGTGGATTAATTATTCAATCTCATTTCATGACTTATGCTCTTTTTTTGATTAAGTTCTAAAACTATTGATTTTCGCAATTGAATATTGTTGTTTATATTCTTATTGATTTTGGATTAATAAATCTAGATCTTACCTTCTAGCTGATTAGAGCATTTGGCTAAATAAGGTAGTATTGTTTAAAAACAAAATAGAGAATAATATGTTATTGAAAAATCGTTGAAATACGATGTAACTACTAATTGATGATGTTAAATATTATCGTAGAACATATCATTTGAGTAATCGAGAAGTAAGTGAGATATTTTACCATTGATCATAGAAATTGAAACGACGTGCTTTTAGAAATGATTAGCTTCATTAGATTCTCTTTTTATAATTATATTTCCATGATTCGTATTATGCATCTGGGTTTGAAAAATATGAAACTGTAGAGGTTGGTTTCGAACCAGTATGTCAATGACGTTTTGATTGGAGATTAAATATCTTATTTTAGTTGGTTAATGGTTGTCTGAGTTTAATTTATGAATTGGTTTAAAAAACTCTTTATGGCTTTATATGTCTGTTCGATGCCTTGAACCTTAGGAGTTAGAAAACCAAGAACAACTTATCCCTAGTTGAGGTAGATAACTGTAATCTGATTTGGATCTTGTAGAAAACTTGATCGATTTTAATGTTTAAACCAATTTGAGAAGATATTGCCTTTCTGATTATTGCCTATGCGAGTTTAATTGCTGTATTCGCTTTTGCTTATGAAATGGCAAGTTTTGCTTTGTTTGGTAGGACCCTGTCGTATGAAATGATTTGGGGTACCTGTTTCAGTCCTCGATTTCGAGTTGACTGTTGTATTGTGGTAGTGTCATTTTGATCATATCCCTTTTGTGTGAGTCGAATGAGGATTGTGGTTGACCGTTGTTGGTCAGGTCTCTAGTTAGAGTACCGTTAGTAAGTGTGTATCTATGAGTCGTGTTTGACCAGATGATTGTTTCTCCCTTCTTGAACTCCGTTCGTCTGACCATGTGTATTCCTTGGTTTTGAGTTCATCCGGGTATAGTCTAGTGTCGTATTGGAAAGTGGCTGTCGATTGGGGGCCACGCCCAAAGTGGCTGCTGGGTAACCCGTCGAAAGTGAGTCTAATAAGTGATAACCTAAGTAGATTAGAATGTAATCTCTAAGTAAGATAATTGTGCCTCACACATGGGACGAGTGCTATCATAGACTCGACATGTTGTGAGAAGGCCTGAAATGGCAAACCATCTTCCTTGTCTTCACGAGAGGATGTGTGGGTCCACATGAGGCTTGGATGGGCCGGAAGCTCAGATTAGGTTGCCAGGGTGACCCAGTGTATGGGGCCGGGACCTATGAAGACTTGCCATGGTAACCATACCAGGTTGTGTGATGACACTTATCCCTACGTTTGCTAGTGTGTTGTCGTTTTGTCCTGTTTTGAGTACCTTCGTGAGTCGTCCCTTTGTCTCTGCCCTTGTGAGTATCGGCTTCATGTTAGACCTTGGGTGGTGATGGCTCAGTCTTGTGGATGCTCTTCTGGACTTATGTTTTTAGCTTGATTATGTTCAGCTGGATCTTGTTCTTATCAGGGATCGTTATGTATTAATTGACCGGTACGGTCGTTTGTATATTGTTTATGTATCACCTTGATGGTTGGATTGTAATTGGTGTAACCTCTTGTATTCTTAACTTTATTATTTATCAGAGGGGTCTTGCAATTGAGCAGACCCGGAGATGTAGCCCTTTAGGGGTGAACTCCGAGATCATTATGGTGTTATGTGATGTATTCGCTTATGTTTCCCTTATTCAGCTTTATCATGTATGATTAGCTTATGTTAGAATGGTTGAGCGGATAATTGGAATTAACTATAAATGCTTATATTCAGTTCTTTCTTGAATGCCATGTTGATCGAATGCGTAAGTGGTTTAGATGAGATTTATCGTAGATGCTAGTATGCAATCATCTTTTGAAATGCAATAAGTTGGAATATGAAAGAATGTAACTTAGAGTAATGAATTATACTCAGTGGTTGTTAAGGAATTTAAATATGCTTGGAAAGATCTCTTATGTTATGATGAAATCCTAGTGTATTAGAATGTTAGATGTATGGTTTGTATTATTTTAAATGAAAAGCTTGAATGAAGATTATGAATGGATCTTAATGATGAATCTTCGCTTGTGATTTATATTTCCCTCTTTTGAAAGGAATTATCCTGATTATGAATTATCTCGTTATTAAGATATTCAGCTTTTGGATTAATTGTGTGAGTTAAGTGAATTGTGAAATTTAGGTAATCTCGTTGGGAAACTCTTTAGGTGTTAGTTGATGTCTTCCGCTATGTAATATGAATCTTTGATATCTTGTTGCATCTTATGTGTTGAACTTTAAAAAAAAAAAATTTGCACTCTATTCTTGTGTTATGGCTTAATCCCTTCGGGGTTTCCTGGCGAGGCATTACAGTCACACTCTGAAAAAGACTCTGTCTCCAATCAAGTAGCTATGATCTATCCTCTTTGCATTTGCATACTTCTTCTGTCTATCCTATGCCTCTCTAAGACGTTGTCTAATCAAATCCACCTACTGCTCCATATCCCGAACTATCTTAGGACCAATAGCAACTCTGTCCTTTATGCTGTCCCAACTCAATGGTGTCCTACAAGGCCTACCATATAATGCCTGATAGGGTGGCATCCCCAACAAAGTGTGATGCCCATTGTTATAGGAAAACTCCACTAAGGGAAGGTACTCTTCCCATCTGGTCTGATGATCCATGACGTACATGCGAAGCATATCCTCTAACACCTAGTTAACCCTCTTTGTCTGACCATCTGTTTCTGGATGGTAAGTTGTCTTGAAATTGAGCTTGGTGCCCATAGCTGCCTGTAATGCCTTCCAAAAGGAAGAAGTAAAGAGGGAATCCCTGTCAGAAATAATCTTGCGTGGAACACCATGAAGTCTGACAATGTCTCGCAAGAATACTTGTGCTACTGCTAGTGTGGTGAAGGTAGTCCGAACTGGTGAAAAGTGGGCCACTTTGGTCAACTTGTCAACTGTCACCAAGATGGCATCATGGCGACGAGATGACATAGGGAGACCAATGATGAAATCCATGGATATAGTATCCCATTTCCACTTTGGTATAACATGAGACTAGAGCAACCCACCTGGATGGTGGTGCTCCGCCTTGACTCTCTGACACTCGAGGCATCGGGCTACTAACTCAGCAATGAGCTGCCGCATTCCTGGCTAATGATATAACTATCTCAAGTCAGCATGCATCTTCTTAACTCCAGGATGTGCTGCATAAGGAGCCCTATGAGCCTCCATGACAATGAACTCTCACAAACCCCCAGAAGAAGGTACATAGATGCGCCCTCTATGGTGTAATAGTCCATCGAACTCCAAGGAATAATCCACATATTTCCCTTCTAGAGTTTCTTGAGATCATATCATGTGACAAACCTCTAAATACCATCCATCCTCTGGCAACTGCTGCAATATCTGATCTCTCAAATTTGTGCCTATAGATATGGTGTATACCTTGTGATGTCTCCTACTCAAGGCATCTGCAACTATGTTTTCTTTCCCTTTGATGTAGTGAATGTCAAAATCATATTCACACAAGAACTCCATCCATCTCCTCTGACGTGCATTAACGTTCAGCTGAGTGAATATGTATTGAAGGCTCTGATGGTCTGAATGAAGCTCAAAATGATGACCCAAAAGGAAGTGTCTCCACCTCACAAGTGCATGCACTACCGCTGCAAGTTCAAGGTCATGAGTAGGGTAGTTAAGCTCATGAGTCTTAAGTTTCCTAGACTCAAAAGCTATGGCCCTACCATCCTACATAAGGAATGCTCCTAAACCCTCTAGGGAAGCATCCGTGCAAACCATGAAGTCAGCTGAGGGATCTGGTACTACAAGGATAGGTGCACTAGTAAGTGCCTTTTTGAGTTCCTGAAAGGCCCTCTCGCACTTCTCTGTCCACTCAAATTTCTTCCCTTTACGTTGAAGAGAAGTAATGGGATGTGTGACTCTAGAGAATCCCTCGACAAAGCATCGGTAATAACCTGCTAAGCCCATGAAGCTCCTAACCTCTGTCACACTAGTTGGCGCTGGACAATCCATAATAGCTCTGATCTTTGATGGGTCCACTGAGATCCCATCACCGGTAATAACATGCCCAAGGTACTTGACCTCTGAACAAAAGAAAGTACACTTTGACAAACTACCAAACAACTGATTGTCCCTCAAACACTGCAAAACCTATCTCAGGTGCTCCTCATGCTCCTCCTCATTCTGGGAATATATCAATATGTCATAGAGGAACACAATCACAAAACGGTCAAGAAATATGTGGAATACCTCATTCATGAGGCTCATGAAAATAGCTGGAGTATTCGTAAGACCGAACGGAACCACGATGAACTCATAGTGGCCATATCTAGTGCAAAATGTAGTCTTGTGGATATCACTTTCCACTATTCTCAACTGATGGTATCTTGACTTCAGATCAATTTTGGAAAATACTTTGGCACCCTGAAGTTGGTCGAATAAATCATCGATCCTAGGTAAGGGATATCGGTTCTTGATGGTTACTTTGTTCAACTGATGATAATCCATGCATAACCAAAGAGATCCATCCTTCTTCTTCACGAAGATGACTGTTGCACCCCATAGGGATACGCTAGGATGTATGTGACCCTTCTCTAGGAGTTCCTGAAGCTGCATCTTGAGCTCATTAAGCTCATTTGTGGTCATCCTTTAAGGTTCTCTTGAAACTGGCTCAACTCCTGGTACAAGGTCTATATGAAATTCAATCTCTCTACGAAGTGGCATTCCCGGTAGCTCTGAAGGAAACACATCTGAATATCTCTTAAGGATAGGATGGTTATCAATCGATGTTTCCTTTGTGTCCTCTTCCCCTCTATCACTGATGGTGATGGAAAATAACTGACATCCCTTTCGCATGCTCTGCTTAAGGTACATTGCGAAAATCATACGAAGAGACACGAGTCTCTGAATCCTGATGATTACTATGGGCGAACCCTGATCATCCTCACACTCGATCTCTTTCCGACATAAATCCATCTTGGCTTTGTGAGCATAAAGCCAATCCATGCCAAGTACGATGCCATATGATCCAAGTGGTGTAACTCTAAGGTCTACTAAGGTGGTGGTATTGCCAATCTGAAGGTGACATGCCCTAACCTCTGATTCCACTGACACTCTAGCCCCTGAAGCTAACTCCACTTCCCAACTGACACCTTGTCTAGTTGCCACTAGCCCGCAATGCTCCATAACCAAAGGAGATATAAAGGAGTCAGTAGCTCCTGAATCAAATAATATAGATACATTGTAACCTTTGATCATACCTACAACCTCAATGACTGTGGCCTAGTACTTTTCTTGACGGTTGTCAACCGCTGCGAAGACTCTATGGGACCTGCTCATATCTCCAACTTTAGGCTCTGATGCTGCCATCCTCTGATTCCCTACCATTTGACCTTGAGGACACTCTCTCGCCATGTGCCCCATGGCTCCACATGTGAAACAAGCACCACGTGCCTGAAACTGGATGCCTTGAGGCCTAGAAAAAGACTGTCCCCCTATCCTACTAGAACCACTATACCTAGCCCTAGAGGATTGCTGAGTCCTCGCCAGAGGTGTGTAGGGAACCTGAGATCATGATCTCGCCTTTGACCCTGAGACTGCCACTACTTGGGCTTTGTGCCTTGCTGACTCTGTGGAGGCCTCTGCTTCTGGTTCTGCTACGACTGTTGTGGAGGAGAGGGTTTGAAAAACCCCGATGTGTGCCTGTTATTACCCTTCCAATGGGGTTTCTAAAACATGTATGTCTAGGGTATAGGGTTTTGGTTCTGGAACTGATCCCTTGTATCCTGTGGCCTGACCTGAATCTCCTCTACTATCAAAGCCTTCTCCATGGTAACCCAAAAGCTCTCTGGAGTGGACATCCTCACTGGTCTTGCTATGCTAGCATTTAGCCCTCTGATAAAATGATTGACGAGAAGATTCTCATCTTTCAGGTAGTCCACATATGGCAAGAGCTTGAAGAACTTGTTCTTGTGCTGGGTCACTGAGAGACCCTTCTGCTGGAGGTCATGGAACTCATCTATCCTATGCTATCTATAATGCTCTGACAAGTACCTCTCCCTAAACCTCTCTGTAAAAATCTCCCATGTGAGAGTATCAGCAACTAAACCACACTTGTATTCCTCCTATCTCCACCATGTGGAGGCTATTGCTCTCAATAGGTGGACTGCTACACGTGCCTTTAAATTACTCTTGTAAGAGCGCAATGCAAAGCACCTATCTAGGCTCAAAAGCCAAGCCTCAACTTCTACCCCATTGGTAGATCCCCCAAAAGATGGTGGCTAGAGGCGCATAGCCTCTCTGATTAGATCCCCTGGATCCCAATGTGCTCTCTCATAATACACTAGCTCTGCTATTGGAGGTGGTCCTAGTAGGTGAATGGAGTCGGGCTCATGCCTAGCCTGACTCTCTACGAGATTAGGAGGTGGACTCCTACTCCGTTCCCTATCTGCCGATCTATGGCTCCCTGAGTTCTGGTTTTCAACATGATGATCCTCTGCTGGAAGCCTTTCCTGGACTATCCCTATCAGGTTCTGAAGTGCTTCTAAGATGTCTTGGTTTGGGTCAACCGACCGTTCGGGAGGGGCCTCTAGGTTCCTTTCTGGAACCGATTCCTCCGTATCGACCTCTTCGCGTGCCATACTTTCACGCCTAGGACCTCTACCATGTTTGCGAGCTTGTTGCGTAGTTGGAGGCATCCTAATGAAAAATAAAATAAATAAATAGTTTTTCGGAGAAATATTTAATTAGTTAAAATTAAATATCATAGAAAATTAAATAATTAAAGCGAAACATAATGGAGAAAGGTTCCTAGTGTTGGAAACCTTGCTCTGATACCAAAATGTCATGCCCAAACTTTTGGGCACGAACAGGATAATTTCTTTTTTTAAATAACAACCTAATAACATTAAATTTGCTTATATGAAATGCACTAACAAGTTTGTCTTAACTATGTCTAGGTTAACTCTAACCACTAACTCAAGTAAGCAAAATAATATTTAAATTAAATACGGAATACTAAAATAATTAATTATTCTCTCATCAATTTAAATCAATAGATTAAATTAAGTCACAAATCTCTAAATTGATTGACAAGGATAGTATTAACCTCCAATAATCATTAATAGCTTTTAGGAACTAAATAAAATTAGTCCTAGCACTTAGATTATTAATTGTCTATATCTTATTTTAACAATAATTAAAAGGTGATTAATCTAATTCGACTAATGGTTTAATTAAATCCATAATGAAAATTTCCCTATAAAATTTAGCTTGGAATAGGCTAAATTTAGGTAGACTAAATAATCCCTTATAGTCAAAATAACATAAAGTTATTATAAGTTTCTAAGGGATTAAACTCCAAATTAATTAGAATTTAAAACATCATTTTTAAATATACCCATATGTTTATTAAAAACATATATATAATATAAACATCTTAATAAAATGATTAATTTTCAATTTGACTTATACATTCATATTTTAAACCATCTATATATATATATTAAAACACATATATATGAAAATATTTATTTTCTAAAATATAAATATCCCATGTAACTTAACTAAAATATTAAATAATACTGAAACCCTAATTTCTTTATTTTTTTATTTAAAAACTTAACACCTTCATTTCTTTTCTTTTATATTTTTAAATTCACCCTAACCCCAACCGGTTAGGGTTCCATTATATTGTTTTTTTTATGCGAGGAGGAGGCCGAAGGCATGGCGGAGGCTGCTAATGGCAGCAGCTAGGGGTGTTTGAAGAAGGGGAGGGAGAGATGGCGGTGCCGGGTGCCGCCCACTATGTGTCCACACAAAGGCGGCCGCGGGCACCACTGTGTGTCCACACAGTAGCGGCCGCGGGCTGACCACTGTGTGTCCACACAGTGGCGGCCACAGGCCGACCATTGTGTGTCCACACAGTGGAGGCCGCGGGCCATCCACTGTATGTCCACACAGTGGTTCGGCCCTTCGGCTTCCCCCCCCCCAAAAGTTATTTTTTTATTTTTTATTTTTTTTTAAAAAGACATTTAAAAATTTAGGGATTCCTTTCGTTTTTTGTTTTGTTTTTAAAATGTTAAAAAATACATTTATTTAAACACACACACACACACACACACACACACACAGATATATATATATATATATATATATATATATATTGGATGCATATTAAATTTAGGGCTAGCTCTACTATGCAATATATTATTTCTGTTTGAACCCTTTTTTATTTTTTAACAGATTGATTAAAATATTCAGATTTAAATCAATGTATATATTTTTTTTATCTTAAATACCTTATTGCTGAAATCAGAGATAGACTATATATATATATATATATATATATATTGGATGCATATTAAATTTAGGGCTAGCTCTACTATGCAATATATTATTTCTGTTTGAACCCTTTTTTGTTTTTTAATAGATTGATTAAAATATTCAGATTTAAATCAATGTATATATTTTTTTTATCTTAAATACCTTATTGCTAAAATCAGAGATAGACTATTTAACTTTAGATTTATTGTCTACATATAAGTAAATGACATAATTAAATAAATTTAAACAACAACTATATTTAGACTAGAAAGCATTGAAATAAATCTTAGAATAGACATGTCAATTTTTTTTTAGATTTATTTTCTGCGAATAGATAAAAGGGAAAATGATGGAATTTAATAAACTATATTTGTATTTCCATAAATAGGACTAAATATTTTATTTCTAGCTTACTAACATACATGCTTTTCTATTTCATTCTTTTCCAAGATTTCAAATGCTTAAGGGAATAAAATGAATTTCTTGATTATCAAAATAACACATACACAACAAATATTATTTTTAGAACTATAGGAACTAAATCCAGAAATACACATTTCATTTTTTTTTTGCAACAAAATAATACTTAATAAAAATAATGCATTTCTTTAAAGTTTATTTAAAAGGCACTATAGTCAACATTACAATTGGGTGAGATACCCATCTAGTCTCTCTTTTCTATTAAATGAGGACTTTAAATAAATGAATACATTCCTTTCAAAATAAATACAACATGCACCTTTTATTTACATTTCTGCAACTGAAAAATATAGCATACCTTTTCTTATTCTTTTTTTGCAAATCAAGAACATAAACCAGTAACTCCTAGCTTGTCTTTTTCTTTTCTTTCCAAGAAATCCTGCAAATAAATCATAAGACTTGATCATGGAGTGCTCACCTCCCAGCCTAGGCTTACTAGAAGCCACCCCCGAGCTTGGACAACCAAGCCCTAGACAGGTTACAGACATGCAAACACAACAAGCAAGGAAAAAAAAACATATAGCAAACACTTTCCCAACCAAGGCTACACTCCATCACAAAATGTGATGATTTTTACATGCGTGGTAGTGGACCAAATACCTTGAGGAAACTGCAAGAATAGTAGAAGACAATGCCACCTCATGGCAAACAAAGTTATTTCATAAGATCATTAATCCCACATTCCTTATGCCCCCCCAAGGCATCTATGCCATACTTTCTCCCCTTATGACCCCCAAATGCACAAACCACGCCATGCAGCAAGGGTCACAAATACACCCCTTGAGTTCGCTCACATAAAGAGAGTCTCTCACTCGAGGGTTGTCAAACTTCTACCACCTGCAAGACCATCCTACACTCCCAAAAGTAGAAGGCCTTGGTTACTCCCAAAACACAAAGAATGCATACAAGAAAATAAAAGACAGATTGCATAATAATAATTTTCACAAAAGAAAATACAAGAGAATCATTTTCACATACAACCAAACTTTCCAACATGACATGCAATGTAAAAAGCAAAAAGATGAACCAACCTTCAATCTTCCCAAAGGTATGCTAGAACTAGTTTGAGGATGAGCAGCCCAAATCCACAATCCTCCCTTCTACACTTAGCCAAATTTTGAATCCAAAAACCAACTTTTCAAAATGCATAGTCTCCAAAAATGGAGAGTGGGTGATTACCCACAAAAGCTCTCATTCTTTCCTAAGAAGACCTCAGTGAGAGTTCTCACAGGTTTCAAAAACTCAAAAAAAGAAAAAGTGAGAAAAAGATAAAAAAGGATCTCTCATCAAAAGGGAAGGTTATCTAACCTAGATGGCACCTTCTAATTTTGAATTTTAGCACATCTTAGAAAACCCACTTTTTGGGATGACTAAACAGTCACATGGGAGTAGACACATGCCTAAAAACACTCCTAACTCATAGGTATACCTTATGGGCTTTAGGAAACACCTCTAAACTACCCCTAGGAGTCCATTTGATGCCTTATAAACCCATCTGAAGTTAGCTTTCGGGTCAAACCAGAGTTGACCACTCCAAAGACTCTCTACCCAAGGAAATTTTAGAACCACATTCAAATGTTTGAAAAAGCTATAGTTGAACAACTCCCTTCAAGAGACAAGTCAAAATTCAAGAAATAAATCAACACGTGTCAAGTGACACAATAAAATACATTACAAAATTACACATGGAAATTGTCACTTGTTGGATTTAAAGAAATCAATAATAAAATTTAACACACATGCATCATTTACTATTACAAATAAAATACAATACATATGGGGTGTTGTCTCTCCAAATAGACAACCTCTGTCTTTATGAATGTACATAGGTCTAGGTTTGGTTCTCCATAATATTTCCATGGTCACATGGATAATTTTCCTAGGCATCTCAATTACACATTAGTACTTCCAAATAACCTCATATAATATTTAAACACATGAATAAGAATACACGTCAAACACTCTGCATACAATTGATATTATACAAAATCAATATATCTTGTATCAAAATAAATCCACATAAGAAATTATCATAATCCTCATAATTTTTATCCATACATAAACATGCATCCTATTTCTATCATCATAGTAAAGTCCTGCAATTCCAATAATGACATACATCATCACAAAGTAATCCTATTCTAGAATCATATAGAGTTCTATATCTATAATGCATAGAAATGAAGCATCAATATATATCAATGTTATCCAAATCATGGAATCATATAAGTTCCAAATCCATAATGCATAAAAATAAAGCATCCATAATAGTCTCAACATGAGAAAAATACTGAAATGCTAGGATGGATCGAGGTAGGGCCTCACATAATACCCTAAAAATGGTCACCTAAACCATGGGCCCCTAATCTCGACGACATCACCAAGGTCCTAACCAAAAGGCAATTAAATCAACCTTGAGCACCTAATTAATTAATTCTTCAATCATTAATGTTAGATGGAAAGTTAATCACTCTATATTAATTAAATATTTATATAATTAGTTAGTCATTCCAAGTAAATCATTTAGATCAATTATTCTATTTATTTAATTAAATATCCTAGCATATTTAATTAATAAATAAATTTTCCATTTAATCATAAAATAAAAAAGAATTAATTTACAAAAAAGAGAATTAATTTACAAAAAGAGATTAATCACAAAAAGAGGAATTAATTTGCAAAAGAAAGAGTTAAATTGAAAACAAAAGAAAAGAATTAAATTGAGAGAAGAAATCAAACTTAAGATATTTCTTTTTCTAAAATTGAGATAAGTTGACAAATCAGAAAAAACAATTAAATTGAATTAATCATTTTCTATAAAATTAAAAATCAAATCTTTTCTTGAAGAAAGAGGTTCAGTTGCATTGAAAAGGCTTTTTCTAAATAAAAATCTTGAACAAATTAAAGAAGAGTGCATGGAATCGACTATTTTTATCTCAAGTGCATGGAATCAACTAGATTTTATCTCCAATGCAGACTTAGACTTATAATCTGAATGCACTCAATCAAGCTATAATTGGAATCTATCTCAAGATTAACTTAATCTGATTTCTCAATTATTTCAATTATCCTAAAATGTGCTTTTTCTTGAGGAATCTCATCCACTCATTGTTAATCGATCTTGATCGTTGGTGTCTCTTTTGATTCTCTATAAATTTATCTTTCATCTCTCATTCAAGACACCTTGGAGATTTATTATTATTGTGCAGTTTTTGCTCTAGAGTCATTGCAAATATTGTTCTTGTAGATTAATGCATCTTAGTTTAGCTTTTTGCATATTTAGTTTAATTATGATTACTTGTTTTCATTTAACTTAATATTCATTCATTTAGTTTAATATTCATTCATCTAGCTTAATATTCATTCATCTAGCTTAATATTGTATACATTTAGCTTAATCTTGTGCTCATATAGATTAAATCCTTCGTCTTGATGTAGTCTAGTCACTAGTATTGCTTAGACAAATCTGTTAGCAAGTCTATACTCACATCTTTTAGAAGGCAATAGGTCGATTTGTTATGGTTTTTATATTCATGATTATATATTTCTAACCATACATGCAATGACTTAATTGAAGTGTTGTGTCTTACAACTTGCAAATACTTATCCACTTTTCACACACACATTTTTGGCACCCACCCTAGGGCAGAAGACTTCATCTTTCGACCTTACATAACAACTCATTTTAATTTTTTTTTGGATTTTTTTCATACAGTTACTGCAAAAACTCATATGAGTTTTCATAGAGGCATGAATGACAATCTGCATGTCCCCTACGTTCCATTGTGAATTATCATATGGTTGGGTGAGAATTATCGTACGATTTGGTGTTTTTTGGTAATAAAATAGATTGTATTTTTAGGGTTTTTCTGATTAAATTTTTTATAGTACATGTGTGTGGGAAAAGTGGTGCAAAGAAATAGAAATTTTGGTCTCAAAAGGATCCACACACCAATGGGACTCTTGGTGAAATTTTGGAGCTATATTGAATAGCTTGACTCTCCAAGGGATGTTCCATTGTTCTCTAGCTCACAGGATCCCTCAAGTCAATGTCTTTTCTCTCAGATCACCGAGCAAAGTGACTTTAGGAATGACAACTCCAAGAATGAGGGATATTTGATCAACTTAATATGAATGCATTCCTAGTTATGCATGATATTAAATCTAATATTATTTAAACTAGCATGGATATGATGATAAGATAAAAGATTAGTAAAACCTATCCTAACATGATATACTAGTCTGATATGAGAAGGCAATGATAATGGAAATGCTTCTTAAAATGCTTATTAAGATGATTTCTATTCAAAGAGAGGCTAAATACTTGATTTAAAAATGATTATGGATTAGATTCATGAAATTTGGATACTTAGTAAAATGTCTATAAGTTTAATACTAAAGACTTGGATATAAAAATGAAGAATGAGAGCTCTATTTATAGGAAAAATAGGGCAATGGATGGTCAAGATTGGATAATTTTAACAAGGGCCAGAATTGAAAGTTATCAATCCATGTTTACAATTCTCACCAATGAAATGGTGACAATTGTCAACAAAAGACTGCTTGAGAGGAGATATAAGAAGCATTAAATGCTTGAGAATACATGATGGTTACCTTAGGAGGTAAGGGTTAAGGTTAAGATAAGGTTATCCATTGGATAAAGATTTTACCCAAAGGATAAACTCTTGTGCAAGGGTTAAAGGAATAACCATGGTCAAAGCAATTAATGCTTAGTGAGACCCTTGGGTTAGATGAGGGTTGAGTTGGAGAGAAATTCTCTAATCATGCAAGAAGGTTGAGTTAACCATTAATGGTTAGGAAGACTTTAAAGGTTAACTTGTTGAAGACATAAAGCCTTTAATGGTTTTCACAGACTTTAAGGGTTTGAGAAGTGACTTCCCTTTTCTTAGGGATGTGACAATATTTAGTAGATGGATTAGGCTAAATTAGAAGTGATTAGAAGAATCTAGAAGGGAGTTTAGAGGGGCAAGTGGAAGATGTAGGATTTTGCAAGTGGATGGAAGAGAATTTTAATTAAAATAAATTACTTTATTTCAACAAAAATTGATGCAACTTGCATAAATACAAGTAGGGGATTTAAATAAATAAATTATATTTATTAACTTGCAAGGATCAATTTTAATTAAATATAAATTTAATTAAAAGGGGAGAAAGGGGAATTAATTAAATAAAGTGATTTATTTAATTAAAGGCTATGAAAGGCTTAGTTGAACTTAATCAAATAAATTAAGAAATTCATTTAATTAAATAGATGAATGTGAATAATTTAATTAAATAGAGAAATGAGGTTAAAATGAATATTAAATATTCACTTAGGAAAGTGGTCATTTTTATATGTCTACATTTTGCCTCTCTTTCAAGTGACGTGTGTGCACATGTTGATTCAAAGAAAATTTTGTCGGATATGATGTTTGTGTTGGGATATCAATACGATGCCCCATATTTGATGAATGATATTGATGATGCCCCCTCGGGAGATGAATCAAGGATTTTTGATAATTTTGTTGATTTGATAAGCGTTTTTGAATTAATTGCATTTTGAAATTTTGACTGTGTTGAATGCAGTGTAATTGATTCATCTCCTAAAAAGAATATTTGATAAGGTTAAAAGTGAGAAAATGAGCAAAATACATGCCCCACCTACTAACCCTTTTTTATTTTTACCCTATAAAAAGGTAAAAAGTGATTCTATTCTTGTCATTTGCACATTTGTCTCCTTGTGATTGTGACACCTTAGCTCTGACAAAAATGCTGGTTCCATATGCTTCTCACCGATTCAAGCACGTTCGTTGATACCAGAGGCCTGCCACATATGTTCCACCTATAACTCACCTAAATTTTGCCATGTTTTTTATTTATTTTGTTGATTTTGGTCACGTTTTTCAGTTTTTGCTTTCAATTTCACCATTTTAGTGTGTAGGGAGCCTAGTGTATTGCATACGATAAGCATCATAGTGTGTAGGCTAGCCTAGTTAGGTTAGCATCTTAGGTATATTTTGTAGCATGTCGTAGGTGTTAGATAGCGCGTTTAGGATTTTAGCACATATGGTTGACAGTTTAGCATGGAGAAGGTGTAGGATAGCGCATAGGGTGAACTAGCACATAGGGTAAGTAGGTTAGCACCATGGAAACTCTAGTTAGGTCATTTTTATAAGTCTACATTTTACCCCTCTTTCAAGTGACGTGTGTGCACATATTGATTCAAAGAAAATTTTGCCGGATATGATGTTTGTGTTGAGGTTTCGATATGATGCCCCATGTTTGATTAATGATATTGATGATTCCCCTTGGGAAATGAATCAAGGATTTTTCACAATTTTTTTGATTTGATAAGCGTTTTTGAATTAATTGGATTTTGAAATTTTGACTGTGTTGAATGTAGTGTAATTGATTCATCTCCCAAAAAGCATGTTTGATAAGGTTAAAAGTGAGAAAATAAGCAAAATACATGCCTCACCTATTAACCCTTTTTTATTTTTACCCTATGAAAAGGTAAAAAGTGATTATATTCTTCTCATTTGCACATTTGTCTCCTTGTGATTGTGGCACCTTAGCTCTGACAAAAATGTCAGTTCCATATGCTTCTCATCAATTCGAGCACGTTCATCGATACCGGAGTCCTACCACATATGGTCCACCTATAAGTTACCTAAATTTTGCCACGTTTTTGATTTATTTTGTCGATTTTGGTTACGTTTTTCAGTTTTTGCTTTCAATTTCACCATTTTAGCACATAGGGAGTCTAGTGTATCGCATACAATAAGCATCATAGCGCGTAGGGTAGCCTAGTTAGGTCTACATCTTAGGTTTATTTTTCAGCATGTCATAGGTGTTAGATAGTGCGTTTAGGCTTTTAGCACATATGGTTGACAGTTTAGCACGGAGAAGGTGTAGGATAGCACATAGGGTTAACTAGCACATAGGGTAAGCAGGTTACCACCATGGAAACACTAGTTAGCACATAGGTTAGTTTAGTGCGTAGAATAAATATTTTAGCGCTTAGGGGAGGGAAGATAGCGCATGGTTAGTAGCTTAGCACATGGGAGGGATATTGTGGCACGTGGGTGAGAAAAATGGGTAGAAAAGACTTGGAAGAATGCATCACAGAGGGAATAGATGAGGTAGATGGCTAAAGGGTGGATAGGTGCCTGCTGAGTATATCAAGATGGGTTATGAGCCAATGTTTTTCCTATTGTGATGATGTTTGAGTCTTGATATTATAATTGAGTCTATTGAAATTTCTTTCGTTATGAAGTGCCAAGCTGATTGATTGTTTGGATGAGGATCCTGATTTTCTGTTGTGGATCTTTGATTTTTTCCTTGCGATTGAATTCGATGTCCGATATGAGTTCCAATTCTTGATTTCTGAAATGGTTCCTAATATGATGCTTGAGATATGGATTTTGAGTTGCTTACGTTATGGGTCTTTGAGATGATTTCTCGATATGGTGCTTGTGTTATGGGTCTTGATTTTTGATATGGATTTTTGATTTGATTTCGATAAGGGACTTGATGTGATGCTTTTTTCTTTTAAGTTGGTTTTGTTTTGATTGGATATATCAGAAAGATTTGGGAATTGATGATGGAAATTTGTTGTTTTGCAGGCACAACTTGGTGTACTTCAGTCACAAGAGCGATTTTCACGACCATGGTCATTGATTTTGCAATTGACACAAGCTGATAGGGATGTGATTGAGAGATGCAGTTTAACTTAATTATTAGACATGCCTCGGTATATCATTAACCAGGGTTTGTTGACAACTTTGGCAGAGAGGTGGCATAGTGACACAAACACCTTTCATTTGGCTACTGGTGAGATAACAATCACACCTAAGGACTGTTATCGCATTTTGTGGATTCTAATTATGGGGACCTTATTTCCATGTGAGCAGACTAAGGAGGGTGGGATAGAGGCTCTCTATCACATCTTCTAGGATGATCAGATTTGTGGGTATGAGATCCCATGGCAAGATTTTGTAGATCATGATTATGCTCCTGTACCCTTTGTTTTAGAAGGCTTCATTGGTGGATTGTTGTGTCCCGATAGTAGGTTGAAGGGACTAGTTGTGGGATGGGGATTGGTTTTGGAGGATATGGTTACATAGGGACATAGGTTTGCATGGGGGTCCTGCATGTTAGCCCACCTTTATAGAGAGCTTCACTAGGTTGTATATCTAGGATACATTAGTTTGTCAGTGGGGGTGACCTTATTAAAGGTGTGGGCTTGGGAGCACATTCCTGTGGTGAGACCACTTCCAGATAGGGATAGGCCCATTGTGCGGGCATATGCATATGGATATACAGGTATAGTTGTGTAGGGAATGCTGGGAAAACTAGAGAACTAGTGGAGAGCATTGGATGATATTGATACGGTCATCTGGAGACCATATATGGAATGCGAGGTATGGGTGAAGGATGGGCTAGAGATGCCCTATGTGTATATGTCTAGATATTTGATCGGGCGTACACCCTTTATTATCAAGCAATTTTTGCATAGCCATGTGCGGTGACAATATGGGAGACAACAAGGGATAGCATAGGGAGCATGTTTATATGCTTGCCAGAAATAGGATGTGCTCAAATGGGGGCCCACAGTGGATAGTTTAGTGGAAGTAGAAGAGTACATAACATTGGTAGGCCAGATCTGCTATTATGGAGCTGGGGTTGTTGATGAATGATGTGGGGATGACAAAAGAGTTCTCGACGTACTTTGTGGCACATGCAGTGGCTCAGATATCGGATCCAATAGAGATGGTACTTGCTTTTGATGATGAGGGGGATGATCAACCAGAGAGGCGAGGGGGAGTTAGATAGAGAGATGGGGAGGGAGAGGAGGTCAGAGAGGGAGGTGGGGATAATGGAGGAGGTGATGGAGGAGGATGAGGAGGAGGAGGAGGACATGGAGGTGATAGAGGAGGTGTGGGGAGATATAGAGGATGAGATAGAGGATGAGGAGGGGATGGAGGGAGAGGAGGAGGACTTCTCCTTGGTGTTGGTGGTATTGGTAGGGTAGGTGCAGTATTAGCAGCTGTGGGGGGTATAGAGGATGATAGGCGACCCACACAGAGGAGGAGATTAGATGTTCTACCTCCACTGACACCTCAAATAGGGACAGGCATGGGTGGGACCATGACATAGGTACCCATTCAGATTAGGGTACCTACCCATCAGTAAGACTCATAGATTAGATCCCTAAAGGTCACCATCCAGTAGCTATAGGTACATGTGCTAGCACAGTAATTGTAGATTACACAGATTATGACAGAGCGGTATATGGAGAGAGAGCGTTAGGGTCAGGAAGAGGAGATTGCAGAGAGATTACAAAGAGCGACAAATGGTGCCTTGATGTGAGACATGTTGAGGGAGATACGGTACACGGGCATGGCAACCAAGTACTACAGGAGGTTATATGAGGATCTAGTCCCTAGAGAGCAGAGAGCTCCTAGTTTTGTAGCCAATTGATGAACTTGGAGTCAGACGGGGAAAAAGAGAAGAGGTGTTACGGGGCCTTCTCAATGTGATCCACCTAGGGGAGATCCAAGAGTTGGGACATCTACTGCGAGACCGTCAGCCTCAGGAGATAGTCATACCTGAGAGACTTGTCTCTATTGTATTTTGATCATTTGTTGTATTTTGACAGACATGATACCTCTTGGACATTTTGACCTTTTGGAGATATATATATATATATATGGCATTGATTTCTCTGATTCTCATGTGATGTGTTATGGATGATGATTTATGATATGCATTGATATGATATTGTGATGATGATGATGTAATGTGTTTGATATTAATTATGGTGTATGAGCTATAATGATGAAAATATGATGATGCGTTGTTTATCTTGATTTTATTGACATAAAATGTGAGATATATCCTAAAAATGAGATGTAACCCTATCATGTGTGTGTTGAAGTTATTAATTGGATCAGTTTCTTGTTTTCTCTGTGGATGATCTATTATTGATAGAGTTTCCTTAGCATGTTGTGATTCTTGTTTGCTTGTTATTGGAATGCTTGAATTTAGAGGAATGCTGCCCCTAGTTATAGATACCGATCGATGTGGATATTCACAGTGATTACCAATCCATGGCGGGATATGATGAATTGATATTTAGATAAGCAAGGACAATGACTAGGCTAAGTATGTCTGCGATAATGTTGGGTGATGACCATTAGCTTTGACTTCAGATGCAAAAGATATGAGTAATGATAGATAGACGAGTTGTTACCTCACCAATAACGACTGTTGCTAGGTTTTCACCATTTGTTTTTATTGCACCTTTTTGTTGTTTTTCTGATTTTTTTGTATTTTTCTTATTTTTTGATGTTTTTGTATTATTTATTTTTTTCGTCATTAGACCACTTAAGTGTAGAATTTATTCAGATGGATGTTGTTGGTTGGTTCATCGAGCACATCTCCTTCTGAAGTTGTTAGTTGATAGGCACCTGATCCATAGGCTGATATGATAACATAGGGACCTAACTAGTTAGGTTCAAACTTCCCCTTCTTTTCTTGATCTTGTTGTTTTCTAGGATTTTCTTTGAGTACAAGATCACTAACTTTAAAAATCCTAGGGATGACTCTGTGTTTGTAGCTTCTGCACATGAGCTGCTGGTATGCTTTGAGATGATCATATGCATGTTGTCATTTTTCATCCAGAAGCTCTAGTTCTTGCAATCTATGTACCTGATACTCCTCATCTGGTATGAGGCCTTTTAAAGATACTCTGAGTGATGGAATTTCTACCTCGAGAGGTAAAATTGCTTATGATCCATACACCAATGAATATGGCGTAGCTCCTGTAGGTGTCCTAATACTAGTCCTATATGCCTAGAGTGTCGGATTGAGTCATACATACCAATCCTTACCTGCATCATTTACTGTTTTCTTTAGGATTTTCAAAATTGTTTTATTGGATGTCTCTACTTGACCATTCCCTTGTGGGTAGTAAGGTGTAGAGAAACAATCTTGGATTTTGAATCGCTCACATAGTTCTTGCACATCTTGATTTTTGAATAGACACCCATTGTCTGTGATGAAAGAACTAGGAATGCCATATTTGCAAATTAGATAATTGAGAATAAATGAGGCAATTTGTTTTCTAGTTACTATGGTCAGTGGGACTTCTTCAATCCATTTTGTGAAATAGTCTACTACACTGATAATGAACTTGTGTCCATTTGAAGAGGAAGGATATATTTTACCTACTAAATCAAGTCCCCATTGACAGAAAGGCCATGATGTTGTAAATGGTTGTAGCTCTTGTGTTGGTGCATGGATAAGATTGCCATGAATTTGGCACTTAGGATATTTCTTTGCAAATTGATGTCTTTTTCCATTGTCGGCTAGTAATATCCCATTCTCAAAAGTTTTTTAGCGAGAGTAGGACCACTTGAATGTGTGCCACAGATACCCTCATGAAGCTTGTATAAAGCAGAGTCAGATTCATTACGATCAAGGAAACGAAGAAGAGTACCATCTAGACCTCTACAATAGTGTATCAACGGTTAAAGTATAACAGGAAGCTTGTTGGATAAAGTTGTGTTATTTATTAGGAGATAGGTCAATGGGCAGATATTGGTTTTAAGGTATTCATAGATTGTCCCATATAAAGGAGAGTCTAAACTGGTTAAGGCATAGATGACGTGGGATGCAGAATTGTCATAGCCTGGGGAAAATAGTTGCTCTACCAGGAACTCATAACGACTTTGTTTTTCTTGAATATGTAGCGGTGAAGTGATAGTGGTCATTGCATTGGCCTCTCTGTTGTCCAACCTTGGTATTTTCAAGAAGGTGATGTGTACAAAGTTCTATTTGAAGTCATCCACCATTATTTTGTATGGTAGCAGCTTGTCATCCTTTGTATAATATTCATTGTTGATCTGATTTATAACCAGTTGGGAATCTCCATAGACTTTCAATTTCATGATTCTCCATTCCATGACCATTTTGATTCCTGTGACCAGGGCTTCATACTCGGCAATGTTATTGGTGCATGGAAACATGAGTCTATATGATCTGGGAATGGTGTGTCCTTTAGGGGTGATGAACAAGATGTCGGCACCTGAGCCATGTTGAGTATAGGAACCGTCAAAGTAAAGGGTCCATTTCTTGAGTGTAATAGTAAGGACATCCATGTCTAGAAATTCCACCTTCATTGGTTGCTTATTTGGTAGTGGTGCTTTAGATAATTGATCTGCAATTACTTGTCCCTTGATAGCCCAACGCTCAGTGTATTGGATATCAAACTCACTGAGAATCATGACCTATTTATCCAGTCGGCCTATAAGAGCTGCTTTGCTGAGTAAATACTTGAGAGGATCAATTTTTGCTACTATCTTGATTGTGTGAGCTAGCATGTAATGTCTGAACTTTTGAGAAGCGAATACCACATCTAAACAAGCCTTCTCAATGAATGTATAATTTATCTCATATCTATTTAATGTTTTGCTAATGTAATATATAGCTCATTCCTTGCCTTCTTGATCTTCTTTTGCTAACAGTGCCCCCAATGATACTTCCATTGTTGATATGTAGAGAATGAGTGGCTTTCCTATTATTGGTGGTACTAGAACTGGTGGGTTCATTTAGATATTGCTTGATTTGATAGAATGATTCCGCACACTTGGCTTCCCATCTAAATGGTATGTTCTTATGTAGCAGATGATTGAATGGTAGACTTTTATCTGCTAGTTGGGCTATGAATCGCCTGATAGACTATAGTCATCCTTGTAGAGATCTGAGTTGTCTAATGTTCCTGAGAGGTGGCATCTCCATGATGGCCTGTACCTTCACCGGATCTACTTCAATGCCCTTTGCTGACACAATGTAGCCTAATAATTTGCCTGATGTCACACCAAAGACACACTTCTTAGGGTTTAGCCTGACTTAGAATTTCTCCAATCTTTGAAATATTTTATCTAATATGCCTAGATGTTCTGCTCGAGTGAATGACTTAGCCAGTAAATCATCCACATAGTCCTCCATGAAGGTATCATCATATCATGAAAGATTGTCGTCATTGATCTCTGATAAGTTGCCCCAACATTCTTCAAGCCAAAAGGCATGACATTCCAACAATATGTTCCCCAAGGACAAGTGAACGCTATTTTATCTTGATCCTCTAGAGCTATCTTGATTTGATTATAGCCAGAAAAACCATCCATTAATGAGAGCATTTCATGGCCTACTGTGAGGTCCACAATTATGTCAATGCTGGGCAAAGGAAAGTCGTCCTTTGGAAAGGATTTTTTGACATCTCTAAAATTTGTGCATATTCTGATACTTCCATCTGGTTTTGAAATTGGTATAATGCTTGAAATCCATTTAGCATAGTCTATAGGTTGAATGAATCCGACATCTAATAACTTCTTTAATTCAACTTTGACCATTAATGTGACATGTAGATTCATCTTTCTCAAATTCTGTTTGGCTGGCTTGGCTCTTGGGACAATAGATAAATGATGCATGATTAGGTTTGGATCTATTTCAGGCATATTAGCATAGGACCAAGAAAAATTGATTTGCTTTTCTATGAAGAATCTAATAAACTCTCATTTTTCCTCTTCTGTCAGTGATTCTGATAGGTGTATGTTTTTAGTTGCTTCTTCTATACCAATGTTTATTGATTGAGTGGGCTCAATCAATATGGGTGATCGCTCCTAATAGTGCTCATGAAGAGTGTCAAGTCTCCCATCATTAGGTGCCTTAAAAGGTTTTCACCCTCAGATGCATCCTTTATTTTGACTTTTTTGTGATCTAGTGCTGCCATTGACTGGTTTTCATCATTAAATCCTTTGTTTCTTTCATTTTTGCGACTAAGAGACTTGGCACCCTCCCGATTGCAGATATCATTATTTTGTTTGCTGGTAGAGCCTGTTTCCATGTTGACTGTACATAGGTAATGGAAAATGGATTCATCATCTGGGAAAATAGGTATGTCATGGTGTTCAGGTTCATCCTAGTCTATCAAATCAGGAAATACAAGCGGTAGAGAGTCATTTGGTGGGTTGAGGTTGGCTACGGTAAGTGTCATGATATAGGTATCGTTAAGGTTATCTAGGATGTTGGTTAAGTTAATGATATTCTCAAGTTCTTCAATGGTATCATCTTTCATGTAGACTTGTTCGTAGGGTCGCTGCTCATTTTCTATAGCTTCATAGATATGCTATGGACCAAATTCAAGTAATCAAAACTCTGTGCCTTGTCCTTACTGAGAAAGGGGTGTGTGTGGATGTATAACATCTTTAAGGACATCCTCAGTAATATTTGAACAACTACCCCATTCATAATCATTAGAATTAGTTTTAGAAGTACTGTCCCAAAGTCTTTCATTTCTATGGACAGGTATGTTGTAGGGTGAAAAGAGATCTCTGATAATTGATACCAGTCTTGTAGTTTTTTCTAATTCTAAATCAGAACCTGCTTGTACCCTTTGCATTTTTTCATACACTATTTCTCCTTGGGGAGTAGTGATTTCTTCAAGAGGTGACTCTGACTTGTTTTGAATAGGTTCTTGTACATGGTGCACTTTCTCATAAGATGCTTCTTCCCTTTGAATGGTTAGTTCCTCTTGTTGGTTCTCTTTTTCCTGGTGTTCTTGCTCTTTCCTTGTTGTTTCTATTGCTTGGTGTAGTGTCTCTTTCCATGAGTCCTTGTTGTATTTCTTCTTTGCTTTCCACTGAGGTTTTTGATAATTATTTTGTTTTTTCCTTGGGGGTATGTTGTGTCCATATCCCAATCTTGTTTTGTCTCGAGAAAATTGTGAAGGAGGGTCTAGTGGTTATGTAATGCCTTCTTGATGCTTGCCTATAGGTCCTTTGCCATTGTATCCCATATGTTGCATGATCAGGAATCCTTTTCCATATTGTTGTGTTGGTATGGCTATCCCCAGAGTAGCAGCTCTAACTTCTCCCTCATCCTTTTATAGCCAACTAAGGATGTCTTTCTCTTATGATTCATGTTCTAGTGTGCTCAATTAGATAAATTTGCCATCAAACTTGGTGATGGGTTGTGTTGCTTGATGCATCGATGCAGAAGGTTGTCCATGAAATTTTTGTGATGTTGGCAATTTGGATAGGCACATGGGTTCAAAAGAGTATTCCCCCATGCCTTTCTCTTTGATTTTCATCTTTTGTTTGAAATCCATGGATAAAGATTTGATCTTTTCTTGATGATGATCTAGTGCTGAGGAAGCTGGAGCTTCCCTGTTGTGTGGAACTAGGCTATCTTGAGTTGCCCCCATAGCATTGCAATGTTGAAAGGGATTATTATCAGCAGAGATGGAAATCTCCTGTCCATTATCTGGGAATTTTACATACTGATGTTAAGTTGATGACACTACTTGCATTTCATGTATTCAAGGATGACCCAATAAAATATTATATGTTAAGTCTTTGTCTAAGACTTGGCACATAGTGTCTCTTTGTATCAGTCCTACCTGAATAGGTAGTATCACTGTTCCCTTGGATGATCTTTCTTTATCATCATATGCCTTGATGGTGATCTTTTTTCCTGGATCAATAGACTCTTCAGAGAAGCCTAATGCATGGATAAGTTTTAAGGTACAGATATTTAGACCAGCTCCTCCATCTATTAATACTCTTTTAACTCGATGTTTGTAGACTAAGACTTCAATATGAAGGGGAATGTTATGTGGATGACTCAAAGAGATATTATCATGTTCGGAAAATGTGAGATTATGAGGCCTTGTCATATGAGCCACCATGGCTTGAAATTTATCAACGTCCAGATCTTGAGGCACATTTGTTTCAACTAGTGCTTGTTCCAAGATGTTCTTATGTTTCGGCGAGAGTTTGAGTAACTCGAGTATGGATATCTGAGTAGGAGTTCTCCATAATTGATTTACCAAGTCATATTGAGTCTTGGGGATAGTGGTTGATGTTGATGTATGCCCTTTCAAGACATATTTTTGAGCTCTAGTTGTCACATTGATTGATGTATGGTCTTGTTTGTCTTTGATCTTTATGACATTTATTTGGTTATCATTCGTTGATATGTGATTGATAGTGTTGTTGTATAGATGATTTATGTGAGCTCCCCATGTATCATTTGATGATAAGGCTCCTTCCTTGTTGCAATTTGGAAGAGGAATTTTAAAGGCGTCATGATCACCATTTGTTTTGAGACCATCAATTGTTAAATCACCTCTATCGATCATATCTTGAACAATATTCTTTAGCCTCGTGCAATCATTTGTGTGATGTCCTTTATTTCGATGAAAATCATAGAAATGCGAGTCATTCCACCAAGGTGGTTTGATTTGGGGTTAGAAGTTGTTTATGGTTGGCAATGCGATAATCTTGTTTGCCAGGAGTTTGTGAAACATTGATTCTAAGGATTGCCCCAATGGTGTGTAGATGCGTCTATTTGGGAAAGTGTTGGTGTTACCCCTTTGATTTGGATTATTCCCTCGATTAGTGTTGTTGCCCTGGGTATTATTGTTGGTTTGGGTATTATTGTTGGTGTTTCAAGTTGAAGGTCCCTGGTTGGTATTTTGTAGATAAGTGTTAGTGCCTTAGTTAACACTTTTTTGATTCTTGTTAGCTTGCGGATTACCTGACAAAGCCAATACTGGTTGTTTGGACTTCATATCATTAGCATCAGTTCCTTCCTCATTAATAATGTTTTTGTTTCTCGTTTAGAATCTGGAATTGTCTAGAGTGTTGTTCTTGTTTTGGTTGTTAAAGGAGTGAGTGTTGGATGAGTTAGTTCCTTCCTCAAAGAACTTCAATGTTATTTTCTTGATGCAGGCTTCCTCTACTTGGATTCCATTTTCGATTAACTTAGAAAAATATGGTATGCACTAGATCTTGAGTAGATAACTCATCTCACTATTTATATTGTCGATAAACATCTCCATCTTTTCATTTTCAGGCACATCTCGAGGATATCCTGAAACCATACGTCTCCAACGCTAAAGAAACAACATGAATGTTTCATTATTTTTCTGTTTGGTATTACATACATCCAACATGGTGATCGCATGTTGAATATTATAGGAGTATTGTGTGATAAATTTGTTTACCAACTCATCAAAAGATCTGATGGTAAGTGTAAGTTTAGACAACCACTCCATTGTTTTCCCTCCCAAACTTTTTGGGAATAGCCTCATTAAGTAAGTGTCATCATGCGAAAATTCTAGGCTTATGGTACAAAATTCCTGAACATGATCGTGAGGATCACTTTAACCATCGTATTTGTTATATTTTGGTACCTCTGAATTCAGGGGAAAAGGTATCATGTCTAATCTCCTATCAAAGGGGTAAGGACAAATTTCATCCAAGGAGTATCACACTGTGGTCCCCTGTTGCATGTCCTGCATTTGTCTTTGCAGCATTTGAATTTGTTACGTAAGAGCGACCATGGGTGTATTTGTTCGTCAAGGGAAAGCTTCTTCCCTTTCATTATCCCTAGTTTGGGAATGGTTGTGTTTGGGTATGTTATGTTGTTCAGGTATATTATGTTGTTCAGGTATGATTTCAGGGTCATGCATTTCTTCTTCTCTCTGTTGTTCTTGATAGGTGTAGTTTTGAGACCTTGTCCTAAAATTTGTTCATCAACCTTCCTTAAGTTTTCAATATCAAAATATTTGGGAAGTCTAACTCCTTTTCTCATTAGCATGAGCATATATTTTTCCTTGTCAGCTTCAATGAGTCTTTCCATGAGATTTTGGAATGAGGGGTTTTCTTGACATTCTTGGAGAAGTTCCTTAGTGATCTATGTATCTCCCAGATCAGTATAATCAAAAGGGTTAGATAATCTACAACCCATACTTGACTTTGGTTGTGGTTCACTTTGCTTATTTTGTTGAGAGTGAGTGACAATGGGCATCTAGTAGAATCTTTCTGTGACAAAGGGGATAAAATATTCCTCTTCTTGCTTAGGGGTTAGTGGTTTGGGTCGAGCTACGTTATAAGTGATGCAGAATTATGGGAATAAAGTGAGATTAATCTTTCCTCCATGATTTAAGCATTGGTTGAATAACACTTTCTAAATGTAAGCTCTACTTCTTAAGGTTTCTTTGTCAAACTTGTTTGATTTGCCTTGAAGATATAATCGCATATGATGCAAGAATGCGTGATGTGATTTAAAAAGTTGACGATTGATATAGAGAAACTTATTCTGTTTGGCAAGTTTTTTAGAACTAGGTTGTCTTTTCTTCAACCCAGTTTTGTGATGAAGACTTGTTCTTCTCAAAATATGAGGAGTGGTCATACACGAATGATCAATGGTTTCCTTTGATGTTTAGATTGAGATACTTTGTTTGAAAAAATCAAGCTTACTTTATCAAGTAGAGGTTTAGATTTGCCCCCACGATAAAGTGTGTCAAATGATATGGATAAGAGTCTCCGAATATGGAAACTCGATTTGAAAACTTAAGGTTTAAACTCGGTATTTTGTTTGTGTTGAACACTATGTTTGAAAATAAAAGAAATCTTCCTAAGGGTGTGAAAACTAAAAGGTTATCGACCAAAATGTCATATTGAGCATCTCAAAAGGAGTTTCACCGAAAGAAATGCTTTCATTGAAATAAAGCATGATGTGTAAAGTACTACGTAAAAATGTCTTCGGCAGAATATCACTTTCGATAAATGAAAGCAGCCGCTCATCGATACTCTTGTTTCATCGAAAAGCAAAAAGCAAAAGGCAAAAAGTGATTTCGATAAGAAACAACTGCCAAAGAAATTCAAAAAGAATTCATCGAAATGCAAATCTCATCGATAGCATTGTATCGAACAAAAATAGAGGGGTTTTATCGATGAGGGGGATGTCGAAGAAAAATGACTTTCGAAGAGCTTGCATGAACTTTCACCGAAGAATAGGAACAAGATAGCAATGTATGCCCACCTGTAAGTTCTCTGTTATACAAATTTGGATGGAATACATGCTATGATCAGTTGTTTTCTTTGCGTATGTGTTGTGGATTATTTCATTTTGTTTTGGCAATCGCTTGTGATATTATCTAAAGAGATAAGGTTATTCATATTCTTGGAATGAAATTTATGTTATATGTTATAAAGTTGAAATAAAAGTTCTGCTTGTGAATTGTAATTGTTCTTCGCAGTGCTTACTTGAATGGTCCCTTAAGGGTAGGGTTAAATTCATTCAAGCAACTTATGATATAAGCATTCAATTGATCTCAAAAGATATAATAACCGACAGGTCCATAAAGGGGTGGGTTAAAAAGCTGTCTCACAGGTTCGCATAATAAGTCCTGAAGAAAATATAATGACTCTGTAGCCCAAACAGCGAAGAAGGCACTGGTTATTTACAGATTACACTTATCACCGTATTCGTCATATGTCATTTTAAAAGCAACAGGAGTAACTAAGTAAGAAATATAGATCGAATAGCTTCTACAACAACAATCTTGAACTCATCTGCTATATCTCCATCCTAGGAATCTATGCCATCTTGAGATAGGAGGGAACCAGATCAAAACACTTAATCTGCTATAAAAAGCACCAGTCATTAAGAACAACAGGTGAATAGGTACACCCGCCTAGGTCTTGTAGAGCCTGAAGTGAGAGAGTTAGTAACCAAATAGGTTCACTCTATAAGTTGGCCAAGTCAATTGGAGGGTTTGATCATAGGAGTTGGCATTTCCTTAGAACCTATCCAATCTGTTGATTTGAGACCCAATAGATTGGTGACTCTGCTGGGGAGAATTATTAAGACTCTGCTGTGGGAGAAAACTCAAAAGAAAGAAAAAAAACTTTCCTCTTAAGAAAAGAGGTGGCGACTCAAAGATAAAGGGGAGGAATATCTATGCACGGAACGAGGTCAGTCACAAAAGGACAATCTTTATCCCAGTTAGATTTCTCTCAACGAAAGAACAAAAACAAAGAACCCATGAATGAATTCATGAGAGAAAGATACAATCAGTATAAACATGAAAGCAACCAACATTCACCTTCAAGAGAACAGGATAAAGCAACTACTTCCAGCCTAGTGAATGAAGATTTGGTTGCAGCATATAAAGCTCAGAAGGGGTGATATCAAATTCCCCTTGATTTCAAAAATCATGAAGCACGATCCAGACAAAACACACCGCCTTCATCAAGGTCAGGTATGACAGATCCTGCAGATAGATTTACAGATTTAACTAGACAAATGATGGAGGCAGCTGCTGAAATGAGAGATTCAGGAAGGACTCAGGAATGTTTGGAGCTGTGTGCTAAATTAGGCATAAATGTTGGTGAGGATGACTTTAATAAAGATGTAAACAATTACAAGAAAAAATGTGCTCAGGGAGTGGGTAAAGCAAAGAGTAATAATTTTAAGGCTTATGAGAACCCCTTGTTTGGTAACAAAAGAGATGATCATATGCAATCAAGTGCACCACCAGTCCAACCAAATTTAAACTTTGCTGCTCATAACCAATTTCTGCCTCCAGGTCAATTTTATAACCAACATCCACCCCCTGATCAATTTCAATATCAATACCAGAATCAATACCCTTTTCCCTATCAAGATCAAATACCCTCATATGGTAATATGAACCAAAACTTTGGGAATCCTCATGGGGGACATGGACTAATGAATATGGAACAAATGAGGCAGTTTGATTTTTTAGGAATGATGGTATACCCATATCCTATCCCAAATGAAATCAGGACTGCAATACCAAGGTTCACTGGAAGTAATGCAATTTCAGGAGAAGCTCATTGTAAGGCCTTTGATGCAGTAATTGAGGATTTTGGTTTACCACATGAAGATGTTAAGATTAGGTTATTTATGCAATCATTAATAGAAGATGCAAGAGATTGGTTTAGGGCATTGCCTGATGCATCTATTAGAAATCTTGCAGAGTTTAAAAACTTATTCCTTGAGCAATACGGAGACCATAACAGCCCTGAATTTGCTTTGCATGAGATCATTAGCATAAAAAAGGATCAAAATGAATCAGTGGTAGATTTCAATAAAAGATTTAACAGGGTTCTAAACAAAATCCCCAAGAGGATGAAACCAGTACCTGAGGTAAGCATTCTATATTACATCAATGCTTATGATAGTAAAACAAACTATGAGCTGAGAACCAGAAATCCTAGAGACCTCCGGGATGTTATGAAAAATGCCATTGTTATAGAAAATAACAGGAAGGCTTCTGGTAAAGTGGGGAAAAGAGAAGATGCCAGGTTATACAATCCTAAAGCACCCAAGGCTAATAAAGATGAGGATAAGCCTGACAAGGTTTTGAATGCCCTGAAAGATTTATCTGTAAGGGTAAACAAAACAGAGAAGCAGCAATATTATCATCCTGAGAGGCCCAGAATGCATGACATGCCCTATAATACTACCTGGAAAGATGGAAAACCAGTAGACAGGAATCACAAAGACAACCAGCAAATTCTAGATCCCTTGAAAAGAATAGTAAACTATACTCAAGATGATGACATGTGGTGTTATGCTTGCAATATGCCACATGATCCCTCTTTGTGCGCTGTAGCAAAAGGATTGCAGGAGGAAGAGAATACTTATGAAGAACATATGGGTGACCCAACTGTTAACATGATATCCTTTACAGAAGAAGGAGGATCACATTCCATGAACATTGATCAATGCTCTGTGTTACCCGTAACCACCAACATAAATGAAAGTGTTAAACTCAGAATCCCCACTAAAGAAGAAAAGAGAAGAATTACAGCTCATGCCATTGCACAAGCAAAAAGAACTTATGATTTGAGGAATAGGGTGGTGAATCCAAAGCAAAGCAAACTCACTAGTCTTTCTATAAAAGAAAATGATGAAACACCCAAGCAAACAAATAAAGCATCTAAGGAAGATGTACCAAAGAATAATACAAGGGGTCCTGATGTTCAAAAGGAAGATATAACAAAATTTCCTTTGGCACAACACTCCACTTCATTTGATATTTCAAACGCATTAATGCAATTAAAAGTTTATGTTCCCCTAATGGAAATAATGAAGTTTCCTGAATGCAGAGAAAAGACTCTTGAGATAATCTCAGGTGTCCAGAAGGAAAAAGTGAATGAACAGAAACAAGAGGTTCCAAAAGGTAATAATAATGAACAAATGGCCCCAGTCATATATCTAGGGTCTGCCATAACCAAAAACCCAACACAAGTAGACCCATTTTATCTTACTTTGGTGGTAAACAATAAAAAAGTAAAGAATTGTATGATCAACTCAGGAGCGGCCATAAATGTTATGCCTGTGGGAGTGATGAAAGAACTTGGATTGGAAGTCGATACTACCTTTGGGAAATGTTATGCCATGGATAATAGGTCGGTCCCGCTGGTTGGCATCATGAAGGATGTAGAATTCAAATTGGCAGCCTGCCCTGAAGCATCATACAAAATAGATATCACAGTGGTGGATGTCCCTCCAAACTATGGGATGTTGCTATCTAGGCAATGGTCGAACATGATTGGAGGGTATGTGCAGTTAGATTTATCATATGCTACGATTCTAATAAATGGGCAGGAGGTAAAAATTGATAGGGAACCCCGGTCCACATATATCATAGAAGACATGGAAGAGTCAGCAAATCAAATATGTTTCTTGCAAATTGACATGGACAATTTCCAAGTACAGTTGATGAAGCCTAAGGTTGATGAATGGATCCCCATTGAATCAGGTCCAGTTGGGAAGAATGATCAAGTATGGAAAATGTTCTTTGATGGGTCTTGTGGCAAGGAAGGGAGTGGGGCTGGAATCCTATTTATCTCGCCCACAGGGGAAACTTACAAATATTCTTTCAAATTGCTATTTGAGTGCACAAATAACATTGCGGAATATGAAGCCTTACTCACTGGTCTTAATATAGCGGTTAAACATGGAATTAAATTACTCAGTGTGTTTGGTGACTCAGAGTTAATAGTCTCACAGGTAAAAGAGAAGTATTCCTCAAAGCACTTAAGACTGAAATAGTATAGGAATGTTGTTTGGGATACTATAGAACTTTTTGATGCTTTCCAAATAAACTGGATTGACAGGTCAAAGAACATCATGGCAGACTTTTTGGCCAGTATTGCATTGAAGGATAATGATATAACATTAACTGGGATATCTGAAGTAGAGATGAAAGTGAGACCATCAGTTCCTGACAACATATATAATTGGCAAGTGTTTCATGATGATGCAGACCTACTAAATTTCTTACAGTGCATTGATCACTATCAGACTCAGGCAATAAATTTCAGTGACTTCGTGGAAAAGACTGAAGATAAGGAAACTTTATTTGGACATGAAATCATACAACTAAAGTCGAATAAATTACCAAGAGGCTTAGTGGTGTTGGAAAGGGCTTTCAATGCTCAGGATGTAATTGAGACTAAAGGATCAGCTGTTAAAGAAAGTGATGTGGAACAAGTCAATTTAGGAAGTGAAGAAACTCCTAGAAATGTTTTCATTGGGAAAAGGCTAACTCCTGCCATGAGGCAAAAATTAACGACATTACTAAGAAGATATAAACACGTGTTTGCATGGTCTTATGAAGACCTCAAAGCCTATAGAGAAGATCTTTTTCAACATGAGATACCGCTTAAACCGGAAGCTAAACCATTTAGACAAAAGCAGAGACCTATTAATCCAACATTGTTACCAAAGATGAGGGAAGAGACCATAAAAATGAAAGATGCAGGAATTATCGAACCCTGTAGATATTCCACATGGGTCTCTAACTTAGTACCGGTCAGAAAAAAGAATGGGGATATTAGATTGTGTGTGGACTTTAGAAAATTAAACATATCGTCTCTAAAGGACAATTACCCATTGCCAAATATGGACAACATGCTACAGAAAGTAACAAGATGTGAATTGTTATCTATGATGGATGGGTTTTCGGGTTATAATCAGGTGAAAGTTAAAGAAAATGAAAAGTACAAAACAACCTTTACAACTCCATGGGGCACTTATGTATATGCATGAATGCCATTTGGATTGACTAATGTTGGTGCCACATTTCAGAGAGCAATGGATGTGGCTTTTGCAGAACTGATTGACATAATCATGGTAGTATACCAAGATGATTTAACTGCATACTCAAAAAGGGTTGATGATCATTGTGAGCACCTTGAGAAGATATTCAAGAAAGCCTTAGAGTATGGGATTTCCTTGAATCCTAAAAAATGTCATTTTGGTGTCGAAGAAGGAAAGTTACTGGGACACATAGTATCCAAAGAAGGGGTGAGAATTGACCCTGAAAGGGTAGCAGCTATCAATGAGGTTCCCATTCCTCGAACCATCAAGGCCATTCAATCATTCTTGGGACAAATAAATTTTGTGAGAAGGTTTATTCTAAATTTTGCAGACATAATAAAACCTATAGTAAAGATGTTAAAGAAAGGAGTCCAAATTGATTGGACTGAGGAAGCAATTGATTCCTTTGTAGCAATCAAAAGAGCAATTTCTGAAGCACCAGTACTGATCTCTCCAGATTTTAGCAAGCCTTTTATAATATTCTCATTTGCCTCTTGTCATACAATAGCAGCAGTATTGTTGTAGAAGAATCCAGAAGGATATGAGCAACCCATTGCATATTTTAGCAAGTCTTTGAACCCTTCAGAGATAAAATATGAGTTGAATGAAAAATAGGCTTATGCCTTGGTTAAATCAGTAAAACAGTTTAGACCATACTTAGTGGGGGCTGAAGTTGTAGCATATGTTCCTAATGCAGCAGTAAAAGATATCTTCAGACAAACTGAGGTCACAGGCAAAAGATGTAAGTGGATCAACCAAATACAAGAGTTCAACATTGAACTCAAAATTTCACAAGTTATCAAAGGACAAGGGTTGGCCAAACTCATGACAGGGACTGAAATTGAGGAGTCTTGTGTAAACCAAGTAGGGTTAGAAGAAGCAAACTTCAGTATTGAGAATACGACATGGTACACTGACATTATATACTACCTTAAGCACTTAAAATTCCTGGATGGTATGACTGATAATCAGAGAAGAACTTTAAAGTTGAAATCTGTGAGATACGTCATTGTCAATGGGGACTTGTATTGGAAAAACAGAGATGGGATATTATTATTGTGCCTAGATAACTGCCAAGCTGAGAAAGTTCTCCAAGAGATGCATGATGGGGTTTGTGGTGGTCATTTTTCGGCTAAGACTACTGCACATAAGATATTAAGAGCTGGATACTTTTGGCCATGCATTTTCAATGACTCTTATAGGTATGTTAGAAAGTGTGAAGCTTGTCAGAAGTTTTCAGGCAAATTGAAATATCAAGGGTCACTTCCATTAAGACCAATGCTAGCTGAGGAACCCTTTCAAAAATGGGGAATTGATTTCATAGGAGAGATATCTGAGAAGTCCAGTGGAGGGCACAGATGGATATTGGTTGCTACAAACTATTTTACCAAGTGGGTAGAGGCAATACCTACTAGGCAAGCTACCAGTAAGGTGGTAATAAAATTCATAATGGAGAACATTATTACTAGATTCGGTGTTCCTACAAAGATCATCTCAGACAATGGCATGTCCTTTAGGTTGGAGGAATTCAACACTTTTTGTAAAGAGTATGGCATTCAAATATCTCATTCCTCTCCTTACCACCCTCAAGGAAATGGGCAAGCTGAATCAAGCAACAAGAACATCTTAAAGATCATTAAAAAGATGTTGGGACACAACAAGAAGGCATGGGATTCAAAATTAAGTCTTGCATTATGGGCAGATAGAATAACAATGAAGAAATCTACGGGAAAGTCTCCATTTGAGTTGGTTTATGGCAAAAGAGCCAGATTGCCTTTGGACAATCTCTTGCCGGTACATAGGTTCGTGACTCAAGAAGGGATAGATGTTGAAGACCCTTCACAAGAAAGGATGATGCAGTTAGTAGAGCTTGATGAAGTCAGAATAGAGGCTCAGAAGCAGAATATAAAGATTCAAAATCAGATGAAGAGATTGTATGACAGGAGGACGACGGATAGGAAATTTTGTGTGGGTGATTGGGTCTTAATGTGGAATGCCAGGAGTCAGGACAAAGGCAAGCATGGAAAATTTGAGGCTTTATGGATTGGACCATATGTGATTGTGGATAAAAAAGGAGGAGACTCCTACCTGCTCCAAAATACAGCAGGGGAAGTCCAAGAATTGCCAGTACATGGACAATTCTTGAAAAAATTCTTTTCTTGATGAACTCTGTTACATGTACAGTAGATTAGGGTTCACTTCCATTGTAAATACCATGACTTGTCAAATTTTTTCCTCACTAACCAGAGATTCTGAATTCTTGAAGACATACACAATATGCCTCCATCCTTAGTCAGAGCCACTATTGAACACTATGTTTGAAAATAAAAGAAATCTTCCTAAGGGTGTGAAAACTAAAAGGTTATCGACCAAAATGTCATATCGAGCATCTCAAAAGGAGTTTCACCGAAAGAAATGCTTTCATCAAAATAAAGCATGACGTGTAAAGTACTACGTAAAAATGTCTTCGGCGGAATATCACTTTCGATAAATGAAAGCAGCCGCTCATCGATACTCCTGTTTCATCGAAAAGCAAAAAGCAAAAGGCAAATAGTGATTTCGATAAGAAACAACTGCCAAAGAAATTCAAAAAGCATTCATCGAAATGCAAATCTCATCGATAGCATTGTATCGAACAAAAACAGAGGGGTTTTATCGATGAGGGGGATGTCGAAGAAAAATGACTTTCGAAGAGCTTGCATGAACTTTCACTGAAGAATAGGAACAAGATAGCAATGTATGCCCACCTGTAAGTTCTCTGTTATACAAATTTGGATGGAATACATGCTATGATCAGTTGTTTTCTTTGCATATGCGTTGTGGATTATTTCATTTTGTTTTGGCAATCGCTTGTGATATTATCTAAAGAGATAAGGTTATTCATATTCTTGGAATGAAATTTATGTTATATGTTATAAAGTTGAAATAAAAGTTCTGCTTGCGAATTGTAATTGTTCTTTGCAGTGCTTACTTGAATGGTCCCTTAAGGGTAGGGTTAAATTCATTCAAGCAACTTATGATATAAGCATTCAATTGATCTCAAAAGATATAATAACCGACAGGTCCATAAAGGGGTGGGTTAAAAAGCTATCTCACAGGTTCACATAATAAGTCCTGAAGAAAATATAATGACTTTGTAGCCCAAACAACAAAGAAGGCACTGGTTATTTACAGATTACACTTATCACCGTATTCGTCATATGTCATTTTAAAAGCAACAAGAGTAACTAAGTAAGAAACATAGATCGAATAGCTTCTACAACAACAATCTTGAACTCATCTGCTATATCTCCATCCTAGGAATCTATGCCATCTTGAGATAGGAGGGAACCAGATCAAAACACTTAATCTGCTATAAAAAGCACCGGTCATTAAGAACAATAGGTGAATAGGTACACCCGCCTAGGTCCTGCAGAGCCTGAAGTGAGAGAGTTAGTAACCAAATAGGTTCACTCTATAAGTTGGCCAAGTCAATTGGAGGGTTTGATCATAGGAGTTGGCATTTCCTTAGAACCTATCCAATCTGTTGATTTGAGACCCAACAGTTTGTTTGATAGAATCCATTTAGATGGCAGACCTTTTGATCAATGTGATGGTACTACCTGATTTTGATTGGATGAAGTTTTATCTCTAGCTAATTTTGGATTCGACAATTTTGTTCTAAAGATGCTTGCTTGATTTTTGGAAATGTTTTCTCTATGGTGGTTTGGTTTGGATCTTGACTGGTGAGTTTGATAAAAGGCCCAAAAGGGTATTTAAGACTGGTAATAAAATTTTCCAAAACTATCTAGTTCACTCTCTATTTTTCTGTTTTTTAACCATGCTCTAAAACAAAGACTGGATGCGCTATCTGATGATCTAGATGCGCTATAGGAAATTCCCGATGCGCTAAGCTACCTATGTTACATGCTAACTCAGAGTTTGAAAATTACTTTTGACTGGGAAGATTATGTGCTAATATGTCTTGTTTAAGCATTGTTGTTTGGACTCAAAGTGCTAAGTTATATCCCTTATGTGCTATACTGATGCTCGAAAGCACTAATATGGTTACAAAGAGCGTTAATGAAATTTTTACCACTTTGATAACTATTTGTGCACTATTTTGACTGATGAAAGTGCTAAGTTCTGGTTTGCATGCGCTAGAATATGGTTGATATGCGCTAGGAGGTTGCTCCTACGTGCTAAACTGCCCTGATTACTTTGTTGTTGGCTACTTTTAGAAATTTTCAACACATGTTTGTTTTGATGGATGATTTTCTGAAAGTAACTTGAATACACAACATAAAAGAAGTAACCAATATTGATTATGCTAAATAGATAGTGTATGTTCTGCGAGGATGTGTTTAAATCCCCAATGTTTTCATAGGTTTGGATACAAGTAATATAAAATTAGATAGACTCTTTATTCAAGGGTCATCAACAATACCATAGCCCACTAGTCTTGATACTTTGTCATCTCAAACAACCATGTCACCCCTTAGGGGGCGCCCATTTTTTTGTCTTTTTCTATAAATTAACCCAAAGTGAATTACTTCACAATTGAGTATTATCTTGGGAGATATATGGTGAGTAATCGTGGGGGCGGATTCTTCCCCATCCTTGCACTATGATATTGAAGATATTTGGATACTAACTTGGCTCAAAGTTTCTATTTCTAAAGTTTTAATCAGGATTTTTGTTCGGTCTTCAGTGATAAACTCTCTCGGGAGGCTTCCCAACCTTTAGAACAAAGTTTTTACGTATCGTAAAGATGCTAGGGGAAGCCTAATCGCTGAGCAAAACCATTGAAGGGACTTTCATCAACCTCCACTTTTGGTTATAGTGGGTTGGAACACTTGGTGATAAAGTCATTTCCCACTTAGGTCATTCCCCTCTCACTAACCATTTAAATGGCACTCTAAGAGAAACTTGGGAGGGCAGACCTACAAAAGGATGCAAATGCTTGAAATGAAGAAAGCATAAGAGTGGTTTGGCTTTTTTATCACCCAGCTAAGGGGAGAGCATATACCTTCCACTTTCGAGACAAAGCAAACAATGGTTCTTTTTAGCCTTCAAGACAATAATTTTCTAACTTCTAGTTGGAGATTTTGCTCCAAAAATCATGGTGTTCTTTTTAACCTTTCATAGCAAAGTTTGTATTTCCAAAAACCTTTGAATAAAACCTAGTCAACAAAGTAAATCATGATTTGGTCAACAAAATTTTTAAGTCGATAGGGGAAAGCTTTCCCTCTTTGCTTTGCATAAAATGAAGATGAGGTTCTTTTACCTTTGCACTCAAAAATGAAGTTGATCCTTTTAGACACCAAAGGAAAGTGAAATTCATTTTAACCTTGTTGAAAGTAAATTTGTTTTGTTCTTTTTAGAGCCCCAAAGTGAAGTGTTTTCCATTTTCTAACTTGCAAGAAATCAAAAGTGAATTTTGTTGTTCTTTTTACCTTGCAATAAAGAAAGATGAATTTTTGTTTTAAACACCAAAAAGAAGTTTGAGGTTCATTTTAAGCATCCCAAAATGAAAACATGAGGTTTATTTTAACATGTACAAAAAGGGAGAGTGAATTCTTTTTAACTTCTTTTGAAAGAAAGTAAAAAAGATAAAACTTCTAAACTAACTTCTTCCCCTACACAAAAGATTAGAACCTGCATGAAATTCATCAGTAATCAAAAGTTTAGTGTGGGCTTACACAAGCCTAAAATAATTTTCCTCAGTTACAAATTTTTCTTCTCTGCTACCTCTATGCACTACACTATTGCACGAATGCACTACAGAAATGCATAGATGTGCTACAGAATAGACCCTATGTGCTAAGCTGATCACCAAATGCACTAGACTAGTTTCTTGATACGCTGTGATTTAACAGTTGTCAGAAAGAAGTGTTATGCGCTAACCTAAGTTCTCAATGTGCTAATTTTAGGGTCTAATGTGCTAGCAAATAGTTTCTAATCGCTAAAAGAAGACTCCAACGTGCTAACTCAACTTTTTCACATACCTGCAATATCACCCTTGTATTAAAAATGATATATTTTATGGGGTTAAGCCCCACAGTGGGTGCCAAAAATGTGTGCGGGAAAAGTGGTGCAAAGAAACAAAAAATTTGGTCTCAAAAGGGTCCACACACCAATGTGACTCTTGGTGCAAGTTATGGAGCTATATTGAATAGCTCAACTCCCCAAGGGATGTTCCATTGTTCTCTATCTCATAGGATCCCTCAAGTCAATGCCTTTTCTCTCAGATCATTGAGCAAAGTAACTTTAGGAATGACAACTCCAAGAATGAGGGATGTTTGATCAACTTAATATGAAAGCATTCCTAGTTATGCATGATATTAAATCTATTATGATTTAAACTAGCATGGATATGATGATAAGATAAAAAGATTAGTAAAACCTATCGTAACATGATATACTAGTCTGATATGAGAAGGCTATGATAATGGAAATGCTTCTTAAAATGCTTATTAAGATTATTTGTATTCAAAGAGAGGCTAAATGCTTGATTTAAAAATGATTATGGATTAGATGCATGAAACTTGGATACATAGTAAAATGTCTATAAGTTTGATACTAAAGAGTTGGATATAAAAATGAAGAATGAGAGCTCTATTTATAGGAAAAATAGGGCAATGGATGTTCAAGATTGGATAATCTTAACAAGGGCCAGGATTGAAAGTTATCAATCCATGTTTACAATTCTCACCAATGAAATGGTGACAATTGTCAACAAAAGACTGCTTGAGAAGACATGATGGTTTCCTTAGGAAGTAAGGGTTAAGGTTAAGCTAAGGTTATCCATTGGATAAACTTTTTACCCAAAGGATAAACTCTTGTGCAAGGGTTAAAGGAATAACCATGGTCAAAGCAATTAATGCTTGATGAGACCCTTGGGTTAGATTAGGGTTGAGTTAGAGAGAAAGTCTCTAATCATGCAAGAAGGTTGAGTTAACCATTAATGGCTAGGAAGACTTTAAAGGTTAACTTGTTGAAGACATAAAGCCTTTAATGGTTTTCAAAGACTTTGAGGGTTTGAGAAGTGACTTCCCTTTGCTTAGGGATGTGACAATATTTAGGAGATGGATTAGGATAAATTAGAAGCGATTAGAAGAATCTAGAAGGGGGTTTAGAGAGGCAAGTGGGAGATGTAGGATTTTGCAAGTGGATGGAGGAGAATTTTAATTAAAATAAATTACTTTATTTCAACAAAAATAGATGCAACTTGCATATATACAAGTAGGGGATTTAAATAAATAAATTAGATTTATTTACTTGCAAGGATCAATTTGAATTAAATATAAATTTAATTAAAAGGGGAGAAAGGGGAATTAATTAAATAAAGTGATTTATTTAATTAAAGACTATGAAAGGCTTAGGTGAACTTAATCAAATAAATTGAGTAATTCATTTAATTAAATAGATGAATGTGAATAATTTAATTAAATAGAATTTAATTAAATAGAGAAATGAGGCTAAAATGAATATTAAATATTCACTTAGGAAAGTGGTCATTTTTATACATCTATTGTACTAATGCTAACCCTTGCTTGTTTTCTGTCTGCCTGAGAGATTTTGATAGCCTAACCATTTTTTGCAGAATGTTTGTTGAAGAACACGCCTATCGCACAAAAATAATATGACTACTGATTCATTGTTTTTGCAGGTTGCTTGAGGAGATTCAAGTGAACTTCGTGTATTCTTTAAATTCATTTTTTAGGCACTTAAATTGCTATTTGGTTAATGAACAAATCTATCTTTTGCACTTTCAGAAAAATCTAAGAGGTAGGAGAGTATGCCTTTGTTTGCACAGACAATTAGAAATATAGACCCTCAAATTTTTTTCTAAGTTTGAGATTTGTGTACCTTTAGCGGGCCTATCACAGTGGGAAAAAGTAATCACCCTTTGATAATGACCCAAGTGAGTATAGCTCGACCTGAGCATTCCAACTCACTATAATAAATAGGCCTCTAGTGATTAAAGTCTCAGAGGATGAGATTATTTGAGTTTTCTCTTTGAGATCTCTCATATCGGGCATTTTGTAAGGCTTCACGATCTCAATCATGTTTACGTGACTACAACTTGTTTCGCTACCTTGTCAGGCTATAGGCATCAATCATGCTTGCGTGACTTGAAGGGGTAATTTTGAATGGAATTATGACTAAGAACTATAAGATAGAGGCTACCCGATTCACCTCTGAAAGGGGGATAATCTTTGTGGAAGAGTGATAGTATCTCTCCCAAGATACTTTCCATTTTGTGCCCTCATAGCATTTGGATTCAGCTGATACGGTGTTGAGAATCTATTGCGTGAGACTCAACGACCGTATTATGATTAGCTATTGGGTGTGTACCTGAGCCTACAAGAAAAGGTTTTCTTCCCTAAGCCAACTTCCATAGGGTTAGCGTGGTGTTCTTGAAGTCATTATACATCTTATGTGTTTACTATGTTTTCATCCTTGAAACTAAAATTGAAATACTGAAACTGAAGAAAACAATCAACAAATGTCAAAAACTCAGTGATCAAAACTCTATCCTAGTCAAAAACTGGTCTTTGTCAGTCATCAAAACTTTCTCTATGTCAGAATCTTGTCTATGTCTAGTCCTCTATCATATGAGTCTACTGAATTATCATCTCGCTATATGCCTATTGTTGTATGAGTCTTAATTGGTCATGTCGGTTTATCATCTGGTCCTGTCAGAATTGTTGTCCTAGTCCTCAAAATTGTCATTCTGTTCTTAGAGAGTTGTCGTCTGGCCTTAAGTATACTATTGTACGAATAATCATTATCCTCATCATATTGTCATCTAGAGAACACTATACTATCATACGAGTATAGGTAGTAACTCGTATGAGAAACTATTTGTGTTGTCTAGGAGCTTCTAAGTTGTCGTCTGGGTCTTAATACTCTATCGTACGAATTTATGATTTTGTCAGTCTAGAAACTTGTCTATCTACACACTTTTCTAGAATTGTTATACTTGCCTAATCGGTCTATAGTGAGCGTATATCTGGTCATCATAATTCTAAGCATAAAAAATCTAGATAGTGTACCCCTATCATTGTGTTGTACGATTTTGTCGATCATCTTTTAGCTAGTTCAATCAACTACTTATCAAACTTAAGTTACTTTGATCACATCTTATATAGGATAGATCGTTCTTGAAACTAGACTAAGTCTTAGTCACTTCTATAAAATCAAACTAAGTTACTTAGATCATGTCTTATATAGGATAGATCATTCCTGAAACTAGATTGAGTCTTAGTCACTTTCTTCAATCACTACGTTAAATGAACAACTAGCTTCAATTTGATCTTGACTTTTGCATCACATCTACCTCTTGGTCACATCAGTCATAAATGCCTATTCAAACTAGAAGTTTTCACAAGAAAGCTACAAAAGGTAAAGGATCATCCTTTTCGTTACATAATAATCCATTTTTCATAGAAAAACTCATCTTTAATAAACCTTTATCATCAAGTATACCAATTTTTTATCAACCCTTATCTCCCACCATGGCTGGAGAAAGGCAAGAAAGAGAAGCCAATAAACATGATACCCATGACAATATCAACACCCATGCTAATGACAATGTTTCCTCATCTAGCAAGTCTAAAGCTTCTGAATCTATAGAAGCTGTTATACATAGCTGTCAAAATGATAAATATTTCAAAAAAATGATGAAAATCATCATGGCTAGATAAAAAGAAGAGCATTTTCCAGAGCTAACTAAACAAGGTGCTAAACTTCCAACATATTATAACCTTGAAACTCTTATCACTAAAGAGGAAGAGACACCAATAGTATTGGTAAACAAACCATTTCAAGTGTTACAGACTAAAATCAAAGAAATGAAAAACAAGGATAAATCATCAAAGCAATATTCTTTGGACACGATATGCCCATTCCCATTTGCCAAAAACCTTTACATGCCTCCATTTCCTTCAAGAGTGGAAATTCCTAAGTTTGACAAATATAACAGTAATGCAAATCCTCAAGACCATGTCAGAGAATTTTGTGCTTTATGTATGGAGTTCATGCACGAACAAACATATCTCATGCACCTTTTTCCCAAGGAGTTTAGAAGGACAATCTATGGAATGGTTTTCAAGCCTACCTATGGAAATTAAATATTTTGAGTAATTAGTCAAATTTTTTCTCCAGCAATACTCCTATAACATTCATCGCAATACCAAATAGAAGACAGGAGAACCTTTTCTCACTTTTCTTCAATGTTGGAGAAAGATGTTCTCTAGATATTCAAAGCCTATTCTAGATTCTAAAAAGATGGATATCTTTGTCAATATCCCGATTCCTGATTTGAAATACAATATCCAAATGCAAGTGTACCCTTCCTTTAACAAAATGGTAGATAGTTCCCTAAGAATGGAAGATGTGCTTATAAAGAAAGGAGATATATCACTTTGGAAAGAAACACAACAAGGTTCTAGTTCCAAAAAGAAAATAAATACTGGAAATATGGCCAAGATTGTTGGTATTTTGGTATGGTTTTGTCATTGATGTCAACACCTACTAACACTTATCAACTCTGGCACTTTGAAGAATTGGAAATGTTCACTAGCAAGCGACTTATGCGCAATCACCGGTATCTGGTGCACCGACAAGATATAATGTTCACCGATACTTGGAATGATATGGAAAACACCTGGTTATGTCAAAGACATCATTTGGACACTTTGTCTTGGAGATTTGTTCATTGGTATATTCGTGTTTACATATTTGTTGTTACCAGCAAATAGGTCCAGGTCATACACTGGCAGGCTTATCTATTCCAGATCAACACGACACGCTATGGAGATGTTTTATTATTGTTGTAAATGCATCAAGACGACATGTTGAATCGGTTATTGCATCGGATATTGTTTTATTGATTTTATTGTAAAATCCTTTAGAGTTGACCTACTAAATTTGGTCTTAGGTTATGACATAAATATAAGATCTTATTTGTAAGATCAAGTGTGGAATGTGAAGGAAGAAACAATTTGGTATATGCGAGAATAAGTAGAGCTTTACATGCAGACATCATTTGAAAGTGAAGCAAGGTTTTTTTTGTGAAGATAATCAGAACTACATCGGTACTGAATCCCACATAATAAGATGCTATTTTGAGCAATACATCCTTATTGGATTTAATCATCCAATTGTAGTCAGTGTGACTCCTATTTGTGTTTGAGTAGTGAGCTCTAGGCTCTTGGCCTTTCTGCATGTGCACACCCCATTTGTATACACATACTATCTGCAGTAGTATCATCTGATTGTGGGTAAGGTTTCCCACAATGGTTTTTCCCCTTACAGGGTTTCCACGTAGAAATATTGGTGTTATGTGTTGTGGATGTTGTTGTCTTTCTATTTCATGCATTAATCCTTACCGGTACTGTAATTAACTGATAAAAATGTCTACCAGCATAAAAGTTTGGTTTACTAGTATTAAGCATTAAAGTTGGTTAAGTTGTTTTGGTTTGAATTTATTTGACAACTGATTCACCCCCACCTCTGAGTTGTCCTCGGGACCTAATAAAGATAATAACATAAACGTTGTTAATGATGGAGTGGTGGACACTGTTAAACCAAAATAAAAAACCACTTAATGTGGCTAGCAGCACACAAGTCATCAAAGTAGCTGAAACTGCAGCAAAAAATCCTCCTAAGAAATCAAAAGAGTGGTTTAAAGAGAAGCCTTGGCTTTCAAAGCCTAAACATGATTTCAGTGCTCTGGAAGAATCATATGAATCATCTAGTAAGAATTTATTGGCAAATGATCTGATCGCATTTCCTAACAACTCTAAACCATATGATCCAGAAATTAAACCCAAATGGTGGAGGGAAAATGAGTACTATGAATATCATCAAAGCAAAGGTCATACAACAAACAACTACATGAAACTCAAACACGAGATTCAAGACCTCATCAATGTTGGCAAAATTCTCGTTGGAAATCACAGGATAAATGTTGATCACAAAGATTTTAAAGATCCTTTGCCTACTTATGAACAAGGTGATTCCTCAAAATCCAAGGGAGGTGCCAAAGTCAATTACACCTACACCAAGAATGACAATGTGATCAACAATATTGAATCTTACCAATCTGAGTATTGCAACGTGATCATAGTCAAATATAAACAACATAAAATGCAAACTGTAAATGTTGTAACCCACGCTCAAAAGAAGGTTACTCTAAAAGGAGCTAGTTCCTCAACTCCTGATCAAACAATGTCAAACCTACCGACTTGTTCAAATAGACAATCACATACAATCATGGCTAAATGTAAGCATTTGGCTTCATCATCCTCTCCTGGTTACAACATTGGCAAACAATTAAAATGAACCATTGCTCAAATCTCCATTTTTGAACTACTTAAGATCTCTTCTACTCATAGAGAGATCTTGGACAAAGCTTTGCTCACTACTAATGTCCCCAAAGATTTAGATGTAGATCGGTTTCAATCTATGGTGGGTCACCTGACTTCACCTCATTACCTCACCTTCTCTAAAGAAGATGACAATTCACTGAATCACCCACATAACCAACCATTGCACATCGAAGCTATAATCCATAAACACCAAGTCAAATGTGTTTTGATAGATGGAGGTGTTGGGTTGAATATTTGTACCTACAATCTACTGACACTGTTGGGATTTTCTGAACATGTCATTGATCCAACAAAGAAAATAAAAGTCAAAGCTTAAGATGAATAAGTAAGAACCTCTAAAGGTCTAGTGCTATTACCAATCAGGATAGGACCTGTGGAGAGAGATGTTATTTTTCAAGTACTTGATCTTCCTCTTTCATACAATATCTTTCTAGGAAGGCCATGGATTCACAAAATGCAAGCAGTACCATCTACCTATCATCAGTGCTTGAAATTTCCTTATAATGGAGTTGAAGTCAATATTCCTATTGATACAAGTTACACCTATAATACATTGAAACAATGCACTGATACCTTTGTTTCTCATAACAGAGCAACCTCTATAGCTGAAAGTTCAGAAACTTTGATGAAAGAATTAGAAAAGAAATTGAAAATCATGGGTACTGGCATAGATGGATACAATATAGAACCTGTACTTTCACTAATGTCTCTTCCTCCATCGCCAAGACAGTCTGGAAAACCATCTAAGGCTATGAAGCCACAAAATCCAACTCCAAATGTCATTTATGATTGTATTTTTGTATAGTCCTCTACTTCCCTTGTAGATGAAACAAAAGAGGAGGTTGTTCTCAAATGTCTTTTCAAAGAAGAAAATAAAATAAAGAAGTGCAACACTGTGAGATTTCCCCTGAACAATATGGTCCAGGATATAAGATGATTCAATGCATGGGATATTCAGGTACCAGTCCTCTGGGAAAGAACCAAGAAGGTATTGTTGAACCTATTAAGCTACAAAATAATTCTACAAATGATAAAGCTGGACTTGGATACCATTTAGAGGAGTCATCAAATTAGAAACATACTTCTCATCATCAGTCTAAGTGGAAGAAAACAATACTACCTTCAACATCACAGGAAGTAAACATTCAGCAAACTCAGGATGAGTATGAAAAAGAACAAGAAGAATTGGCAATCAAGAGAGAAGCAATGGCTTGTAATCAAGTTCCAATTGTATCAAAAGTAACAGTACAAGGAATAGAAGTCCCAGAAGATATGGGAGAAGAAATGGAAGGAATTAAAGAATTATTTGCACCACTAAACATTCCAGTCACATACACAAGAAGAATGCAAGTAGATGATTCAGAAACTGAATCGAATGAGTATGAATGGGGTCCAGAGCCTTTGTCATATGCATCTACTGAAGAAACCCCTGAAGAACCTAGTGATATCATAGATGAAGCACAAGAGATAGTGTTCTTAAAAATACAAAAGGAAATAGAGGAAATCAGACTAAAAAGACAAGAAGACTATGAACAACAACTAAAAGAATAAAGAACACAAGAAAATTCTTCTCCTAATATATCTTCATCTAATGAGATAGGGAAAATCAGGTATGGGACTACAAATGAAGAATTGGAGACTATAAAAATAGGGCCGACCATTAGTCCAGAGGAAGCTGAATGGAAAAGATGATAAAGATTAATAGAGTGATCAAGGATATGTCAACAGGTATGTCAACTACAAGTGATCATTGAACCAAATCATGAAGGAACTTGCAGCATCAAAGATGTAGATATTGATACTATGCATGCTTTCACTAAACCACTTGAAGAAGAGTGAGAGGCTTCATCTTCTGACTCTGATCACTCTAAAATAAGCTCTATTTATGATATTACCTATTTGACACAAAACTATGACTACTCGGTCATGAATGTCGAGGCTCTGTCTGCTAACCCTGTTACTGTCGTATCATGATATGTAGTCTAGTCTGAAGTAGAAGATGGTGCCAGTGGTAAGTTTGTTGGGTTAGGTTCCCTAAATACTAATGTAAACTTTGATAATCATGTTCTATCTCTTCCTGGTCTCAAGATGCTTACACAAGGTAGTCTTTTAGAAATCAACTTGTCAGTCTGAGGTTGTGATGACAATACCGTGAATTCCCTTGAACCTGTTAAATCTTTATCCCTATTACATCCTGAGCTTATTGACTGTACTCTTTAAGATCAACCTTTGAATATACCTACCTTTGCTAATGACTATACATTAGCCTGCTATCTTAATGCAGTTGAACAAATGGAATCTTCCACCAGTGAACAAAGTGAGAACATGATAGAAACAAATGTCAAGTATCTTAGTTGCAAAAATCAAAAAAAGAAAAATAAGAGTTCTGATGGCAAAAACCACATTGTGGCGATGTCAAAATCAAAAATAGTAAAACTAAAGGATGTACCTAATGGTAAAAACCTCTCTGAGACACCTGAAGGTGAGATACTTGACATTTTTCCTGATCACTTTCAAGAGTGATCATCAATGCTGATAGAGCCTACACAACCAGTAAACATTGGAACAAAAGAAGCTCAGGACACCATACATGTAGCTCAATCCTTGTCAGCCAAAAAACTAAAAGAATTTATTGATTTCTTCACAAAAAAGAAGATCAATTTTGCATGGACATATGTTGAATACTGGGTCTAGATCTTGACCTCATAATCTGATACCCTACCCCAACTCATCCTAGCATTTCAGTGATTTTCATGTTGAGACTATTACAGATGCTTTATTTTTATGCATTATGGATCTACAACTTATATGATTCCATGATTTGGATAACATTGATATATATTGATGCTTTAATTCTATGCATTATAGATATAGAACTCTATATGATTCTAGAATAGGATAACTTTGTGATGATGTATGTCATTATTGGATTTGCAGGACTTTACTATGATGATAGAAATAGGATGCATGTGCTATGTATGGATCAAAATTATGAGGATTATGATAATTACTTATGTGGATTTATTTTGATACAAGATATATTGATTTTATTTAATGTCAATTGCATGCAGAGTGTTTGACGTGTATTATTATTCATGTTTAAATATTATATGAGGTTATTTGGAAGTACTAATGTGTAATTGAGATGCACAGGAAAATTATCCATGTGACCATGGAAATATATGGAGAACCAAACCTAGACCTATGCACGTTCATAAAGCCAGGGGTTGTCTATTTAGAGAGACAACACCCCACATGTATTGTATTTTATTTGTAATATTAAATGATGAATGCGTGTTAAATTTTATTTATTGATTTATTTAAATCCAACAAGAGACAACTTCCATGTGTAATTTTGTAATGTATTTTATTGTGTCACTTGACACATGTGTTGATTTATGTCTAGAATTTTGACTTGTCTCTTGAAGGGAGTTGTTTCAACCATAGCTTTTTCAAACATTTGAATGTGGTTCTAAAATTTTCCTTGGGTAGAGAGTCTTTGGAATGGTCAACATAGGTTTGACCCGAAATTTAACTTCAAATGGGTTTATAAGGGGTCGAATGGACTCCTAGGGGTAGTTTAAAGGTGTTTCCTAAAGTCCATAAGGTATACCTATGGGTTAGGAGTATTTTTAGGCATGTGTCTACTCCCATGTGATTGTTTAGTCACCTCAAAAAGTGAGTTTCCTAAGGTGAGCGAAAATTGAAATTAGAAGGTGCCATGTAGGTTAGATAACCTTCCTTTTTGATGAGAGAACCTTTTTCCACTTTTTCTTACTTTTTCCTTTTTCAGTTTTAGAAACCTATGAGAACTCTCACTGAGGTCTTCTTAGGCAAGGATGAGAAATTTTGTGGGTAATCACCCACTCTCCATTTTTGGAGATCATGCAATTTTGAAAAATACAGTTTTGGGATAGAATTTTGGCTAAGTGTAGAAGGAAGATTTGTGGATTTGAGTTGCTCATCCTCAAACTAGTTCTAGCAAACCTTTGGGTAGATTGAAGGTTGGTTCATTTTCTCTCCTTTTGTTGTTTTTTTGCATTGCATGTTTATGTTGGAAAGATTGTTTGTATGAAGAGGTTGTTTCCTTGTATTTTCTTTGTGAAAATTATTATGCATCCTATCTTTTATTCTTTTATGCATTTTTTGTGATTTGGGAGTAACCAAGGCCTTATACTCTTTGGAGAGTAGGATGGTCTTGCAGGTGGTAGAAGTTTGACAACCCTCGAGTGAGAGGCTCTCATTATGAGAGTGATCTCAAGGGGTGTATATGTGATCCTTGCTGCATGGCCTAGTTTGTGCATTTGGGGGTCATAAGGGGAGAAAGTATGGTATGAATGCCTTGGGAGGTATAAGGAATGTGGGGTTAATGAACTTATGAAATATCTTTGTTTGCCATGAGGTGACATTGTGATCTACCATTCTTGCAGTCTCCTCAGGGTATTTGGTCCACTACCACCCATATAAATCATCACATTTTGAGATGAAGTGTAGCCTTGGTTGGGAAAGTGTTGTTGAGTGTTTTTCCCTTGCTTGTTGTGTTTGCATGTCTGTAACCTATCTAAGGCTTGGTTCTCCAAGCTCAGGGGTGGCTTCTAGTAAGCCTAGGCTGGGAAGTGAGCACTCCATGGTCAAGCCTTATGATTTATTTGCAGGTTGTTTGGAATGGAAGGAAAAAAATCAAGCTAGGAGTTGTTGTTTTTACTTGGGTTGCAAACAAAGATTAAGAAAAGGGATGCTATATTTTCAGTTGCAGGAATGTAAATAAAAAGTTGCATGTTGTAGTTACTTTAAAAAGAAAATGTATCTATTTTATTTAAAGTCCTCATTTAATAGAAACGAGAGACTAGTTGGGTATATCACCCATTTGTATTGTTTGCTATATTGTATTTTAAACACACTTTAAAGAAATGCATTTTTATTAAGTATTATTTTGTTGCAAAAAAAATGAAATATGTATTTCTGGATTTAGTTCCTATAGTTCTGAAAATAATATTTGTTGTGTATGTGTTATTTTGAAAATCAAGAAATTCATTTTATCCCCTTATGCATTTGAAATATTGGAAAAGATTGAAATAGAAAAGCATGTATGTTAGTAAGCTGGAAATAAAACAGTTAGTCCTATTTATGGAAATGCAAATATAGTTTATTAAATTCTGTCATTTTCCCTTTTATTTATTCGCAGAAAATAAATCTAAAAATTAACATGCCTTCCAATATTTTCTAGACTAATATAGTTGCTGCTTAAATTTAATTAATTCTGTCATCTTCTCGTTTATTTATTGCAGATTCAAAGTTAAATAATTGCACTATAGATTTATGTCTAGATCTAAAAGATGAAATAAAAATATTGGTCTAATGCTATGATGCTAGTTATTTTAATAAGTTCCTGTAAATATTTAAAGAAAAAAAAAATATAACATTATACATTTATGAAAATCTATGTTAAACCTACCTGTGATTTAACCATGGTTAGATTAGAGAAAAAGAACTTTTAAATTTTTAAATTTTTATTTAAAAAAAAATAGGGTTTTGAGAGGGGGGGGGGGGGGCGCGAACCCACTATGTGTAAACACAGTGGGCCGGCACGGCTTGGGCCACAGCACAGGGCCGCCACTGTGGGCAGCCACAGTGATCGACACGGGGGCCTCCCACTATGGGTAACCATAGTGGAAAGGGCCCCGGCCGCCACTGTGTTTACCAACAATGGGCGGCACCCGAGAAGGCCCCTACCAGTGCACCTCCATCCCTCCTCCACTCCTCCACTCGTCCGCTGAGACCCTCCATGGCTGCCACCTCCCGTGACCTGTAAAACCAAACACTCCTCCACCCTGCACAATAAGAAAAAGATAAAACCGTAACCCGGTTTGGGTTAGGGTAGCATGAAAGTTGTAAAGGAAAAGAAATGGGGTTTAAAAGGGGCATTTTATAATATTTTTATTAGGGTTCATGGGTATCTTTATAATAGTGTCTGTATAAAGAAAAAAAATAAAAAAATAATATATATATATATATATATATATATATATATATATATATATATAAGAATATGAATGTATACATCTAACCTAGTTTAATTATTTTATTTAATCATTCATACTGTTTGAACATTTAAATGTGATGTATATTAAATTATTTTGGGGTTTAATTTTTTAGGAAATTATAATGACTTTGTAAGATTTTTGGCCATAAGGTATTAATTCTAGTCCACCTAAATTTAGGCTATTCCAGACTAAATTTTATAGGGCAATTTACATTATGGAATTTAATTGACCCTTTAGTCGAATTAGTTTAACTACATTTTAATTCTTGTTAAAATAAAATATAGGCACTAATAATCTAAGTGATAGGACTAATTTATTTAGTTTCTAAAGGCAATTAATGGATATTGGAGACTAATACTATCTTTGTCAATTATTTTAGAGATTTTTGGTTAAATTAATTTATTGATTAAAATTGATGAGATAATAAATAGCTCGTTTAGTATTCCTCATTTAATTTAAATTGTTTTTGCTTACTTGAGTTAGTGGTTAGAGTTAACTCAAAACATAGTTAAGACGAAACTTATTAGTGCGTTTTGTATTAGCAAATTTAATGTTATTAGGTTGTTATTTAAAAAAAAATTATCCCGTTCATGCCCAGAAGTTTGGGCATGACACATAATGCATCATCTTTCTATCACTCTTGGAGTTAAACATGTTAAGAAAAAACTCTAAAAAATGCATCCTCATGTTTCATTACTTATTAACGTTGAACTAGAAAAATTACTAAAAGCTGGATTCATCAGAGCAATCGATTATGTCGAATGGATATGTAATATTGTACATGTTTCCAAACCTGACAAATCAATACATGTTTGCATAGATTTCAGAGATTTAAACAAAGCTTGTCCAAAAGATGATTTTCCACTACCCAACATAGACATGATTGTGGACATGACTGCTGGCTATGAAATGTACTCTTTAATGGATGTTTTTTTTCTGGATACAATCAGATCAAAATTGCACCTAAGGATCAAGAGAAAACAACATTCACCTACGCATGGGGAACCTTCTACTGGAATGTAATGCCCTTCAGCTTAAAGAACGTAGGTGCTACTTATCAAAGAGCTGTAACAATAATTTTTCATGATATGATGCACAAAAACATGAAGGATTATTTTGATGATACTCTAGTTAAATCTATGAAAAGATCAACACACCTATCAGAACTAGGTCCAATATTAGACAGGATGGAAAAATTCAAACTCAGATTAAATACCAAGAAATGTACATTTGGGGTTACATTTGGTAAGCTCCTAGGATATATTGTTTTAGCGAAAGGAATTAAAGTGGATCTACAAAAAGTTTACAAGGGCGACTCCAATCAATAAGACACTTCATCTCTCAGCTAGAAGATAAGGCTCAACTATTCACAAAGGCATTACAAAAAGGAGTCAAGTACAATTGGGATAAATATTGTGAACAACATTTAAAGAAGATCAAGGAATATCTTTCTAATCCACCTATATTGATGCCTCCAATTCAAGCCAAGTCATTGATTCTCTACATATCAGCTACTGATACATCATTGGGGGCACTTTTGGCACAACAAGATGAGAATAAAAAGGAAAGAGTTATATACTATATCAATAGGACCTTGGTGTTCTATGAGATGAACTAAAATATCATAGAGAAAGTTTGTTTGGCATTGATCTTTGCATCACAAAAATTAGGACACTACATGCTAGCACATTCTATCAAACTGGTGGCTAAGATTGATTCGCTCAAATATCTTCTCAGCAAGGAAACACTTATAGGGAGATTGGCTAAATGGGTCATGGTTCTTACAAAATTTAATATTGAATATATTAAACACAAAGCTATCAAAGGATAGGTCATTGCAGATCAACTTGTTAATGCTCTGCTTGAAGACAATCAACCTTTGCACATAGAATTTCTAGATGAATCCATTATGCACCTTACTCAACAATCATGGAAAATGTTCTTTGATGGGTCTTTCACTCAACAAGGTTCTGGTGTTGGAATACTTTTTATCACTCCTCAAAGATATTCAATCCCAAAGTCTTACAAGATTCTCTTTCCTTGTACCAACAATATTGCAGAATATGAAGCCTTGGTCAATGGAATCAAGCTAGCTATTGAATGGAAGGTTGTTGAGTTACACATCCATGGAAACTCTCAGTTGATTAGCAACCAAATAAATAATATATATCAGACTCACGATGAGAAACTGAAGCCCTATAAAAGAATGGTTGATGACCTCAAGAAATACTTTACCTTTCTATCATTTTAATAGATTCCCAAATCAACAAATAGAGTAGAAAATGCTATGGCTACCTTGGCATCTATTCCACAGCTACAAGAAGATAAGTTCCACTATGAATTCCTAGTGGAAGAGTTAAATTATCCTCCTTATGATTCCCCTGAGTCCTAGATGGTTTGTTCTATTATTGGACATGAATCATCTAGGTACAACCATATTTAATCTTACTTGTGTGACCAAATTATCCCTGCTAATCTTACCCGTAATGAGAAAAGAAACCTTATTCAAAATTCTTCACGATATGTCATCATTGCTAATGATTTGTATAGGCAAGGTTTGGATAGTACTTTGCTTAGGTGTCTAGAAACTGAAGAGTCCCAACATGTGTTATCTGAAGTCCATGAAGGTATTTGTGGATCTCATTCAAACGGTCTTACTTTAGCTCAGAAACTGCTAAGGGCTGGCTACTACTAGCTAGATATGGAAAAAGAAACCTATAAAATTTGCTAGAACTTGTGAGAAGTGTCAGCTACATGGGAATCTCATACATGCTCCAGCAAGGGATCTAATACCTTTAATTACACATTCACCTTTTCAACAATGGCCATTTGACCTCATTGGCCAAATATATCCTGCATCATCTAATGAACACAAGTTTATCATAACTACCACTGAGTACTTCACTAAGTGGGTTGAAGTAGTTTTGCTAATCAAAGCAATTGGTAAACAAGTAGTTATGTTCATCCTTAACTATATCATCTGCAGGCATGGGATACCTTCTTCTATTGTGACTGACAATGGAGGGCAGTTCAAAAACAAAGATCTAGATGAGCTCTGTGAAAAGTTCAAAATCAAATAGTAATGGTCATTCATATACTACCCTCGAGGTAATGGACAAGCTAAAGCATCTAATAAAAATTTGTTGACTATCTTGCACAAAACGATAAACAAATTTGGAAAGGATTGGCATCTGTAGCTCAATCCTGTAGTATGGGCTTATAGAACAAGTATCAAAACATGTACTGGGGATACACCTTTTTCTTTGGTGTATGGATCTGAAGAAGTCCTACCTATTGAGGTGGAAATACCTTCTTTGAGAGTTTCTATGCAAGGTCTTATTACTAATGAAGACTGCAGAATATCTAGATTGCAAGAGCTCGAGTTGTTGGAGGAACATCGACAAGTGGCATTTGATCATCTCAGAGTCTACCAAAAGAGAATGTCTAGAGGTTACAACAAGAAATTTCAACAAAGAGAATTTTAGGTTGGTGACCTTGTTTTGAGAGAAAATCCTAAAAATCAATAGTTTCGAGACAACAAAGGGAAGTTTGAACCCACCTGGATGGGTCCCTACATTGTTATGATAGTCTTTGGCTCTGGTGCGTATCAACTCTCAACATTGGAAGGAGACCAACTCTATGAACCAATCAACACCATCTACTTGAATAAATTCTTCACTTAGTATTCTCTGCTCCAGCAACCTGTAAAGCTAAAAAGTCTTAAAAAAAATCAAAAAAAAAAAAAGGATCTTTACTAAGTAGGTGAAAACCTAGTAAATGTTAGGATTCCCACAGATACTGTGAGGGGGGGGTGAATCAATATCTAACCAGTGAATAGAATTTCTTAACTTAAAACATGTAGAACATATTATAATAGTGTACCAGTATGCAAGAAATAAAGCAATAAATAGAATTAAAAGCATCCACATGAAAAGCACACCATGAAACAAGGATTTAACGAGGAAACCCAGTGTGGGAAAAACATTAGTGGGATTTGCGACCCACAATATTCACTTACTGGCCAATAAGAGAATATTATTGCTACAAGAGGGGCCTGCACATGCAAGAAGGCCAACTGCCTAGAGCTCACTGCTCAAACACAAAATGGGAAGTCTCACTGGCTTACATTAATGGATTATACAAATCCAATATCTTGTACTTCTTTACAATAGCATCTATAATGCTAGATCCAGTACCGGTTGTTGCTCTGCTTCTTACATAAACCCTTAACCTATATTTCACATAATAGGTCTACCTAATATCTTCTCTTATTCACTTTTTTTTTTTTAGTTTTTCAAATGTCTACAATGATCTCTTTTATATAAGAGTCATTTTACAACTTGCCAAGTCGGCTTACAAAGATTTTACAATAATAAACAAAATATAATATATCAAAAATACTATCGGCCTTTGTGCCGATATACTTTCTTTCTTTGCTGGTGTTGGTGGTCTGAGTGCCGGTGTAGAGTCTGATCTTGCTAGTGCCGGTGTAGTGTAATTCCTTGTCGGTGTAATGCCTTGTTGATGCCATAGGATTGTAAGGTTGCCATCAATGAAAAAACCTTCAATCACCTACAATGTCTCATTGGAGTGGGCATATGCCAACAATCTCCCCCTTTGGCATTGATGGCAACACTCATGAGAAATTCCAAAGTGTATCCAAAAATGTGAAGTCCAAAAAAAAAAATGTATCCAAAAATGTGTGCTCCCCCTGAGCATATGATTTCAGTGATATTGAATTTTCTCATACCACTACTCCCCCTTTGGCATCAATGACAAAGGTTGTCAAGGTGTCAATAGAGTTGTAGTTTCAACCTTGTAACTAGGTGGTTACAATTTGAAAAAGCTCTGCCAAAATCAAGTTTATACTCTCCATAAACTTATTGTTGTCTTTTATTGTTGTCTCTGTTCTTTTAACTGTACTGATGAGGTGTTACATATGCTCTGCCGATGTTTTCTATCCCTGTATCAGTGCCTCAGATATTTCCTTCTACAACGATGCTATATAGTCCAATCTTGGACTCAGTTTTAGTCTCAATTTTTTTGCCTTAATTACTATTCTCTCCTTTTCTCTTTCTAACTTAAGTAACTCTTCCTCAAAAGTTGTTATCTTCTGTTCAAAAACAGATAATGTATCAGGCGAGTTACAAAATTATCAGCAAGTTTATTGATTTCATCCTATACCTTGCTCATCTTCTTATCTATGTCTACTATCAAAAAGATTGTCTTGCAAGTATCTTTGTATAGAGTTTTAAATTCCTTCAATAAGTTACATAGTTCCGGTAGAAGTGTGTCAAAATCTCTAGTACACTTCTTTATTTGATCTTCAAAGAATTTTTGCTTTTCAATTTCTACCTTGTCCTTCAATGTCTCTTCCTTTATTTGTTCAATAGTCACTGTGTTCTTAATGATGTATTTACACAAAGTATCAAGTTGTTCTAAAGAATCCTTATTGTCTATATTATAGTTAGGAGCTATTACCTTCAAAATTGGGATTGTGTCATCTATATCTTTATAAGCCTATGAACTACAATCAGTTATCCTTTTGATTGAATCCAAAAGTACTTCAGTTACATTAGTTGCTTTGTGGCCTGCTGAGGAGGAACTAACATTTTGAATTCCACCAGTGGAGGAAGTAACCAAGCTTGTTGTGACCTCTGGTAGGTCAGTCTATGTTTGCATTTCCTTAAGCAATGGTTTTTTATTTTCTCCTGTTGCCAGTTGTACTATTTCCTCGTGACTTTGTTCCTGTTCCGGAGCCTTTTGCTCTTCTTGTTTCTCTGTCTGTTGTCCTATGTTATCATCTACCAGTTTCTCTTGTGTTTGATCAGTTTGCTTAGTTACCGGTGGCTCACTAGCCATGTCTATCATACCAGTTGTATCTTTATCTACCACAATGTTGATCTTTTGTGTATCAACATTTACTATGTATAGTACCTCAGGATTAGGATTAGTATCCTTTATGTCCATACTCTCAACTTTCGGTTGATCTTCAGTAGTTTTTACCGGTGATGTAATTCAAGACGGTGGGGATAAGTTATCTTTAACTTTGATACTCAGAGGTCCACCAACCTTTCCTTTACCCTTGTCTCTTTCCTTCTGATATACCTTTATAGGTTTGGGGTTCCTGTACTCTTCATGTTTTTCTTTTTCAACTAGTCATATGTCCCATGCATTTTTTGTTTCTTCAGTTACCTCATTAACTCTTCCAACCATTAAAGAAATATGCTGGTGTGCAGTAGAGAATATTGACTGGTTGGCTTCAACAATTAAATTATCTATCTCCTTAGGTGAGTTTACTGGATAAACAGCTAGTAACTTTTCAATTTTAATTTTCTTATCATGCTTTATAACAGCTTGTCTTCTTGCTTCCAATCTTTTGAACAGTTCATCTGGTACTTCATCTATCACTTCCATCAAAAATTTCTTATACATGTCCATATTAAAAATAACATTGTTTTCCACTTGTTCTTTTTCATCTGCTGTAAGAGTGACATAGACCTTTCCTATGTTTTTGAGTTTCTGTTCCTCTATAATTTCATTTAGCAATATGTCAAGAGGGACCAAGTTTTGTTTTGTTCTCTTCTTCTTCTTTGGTGTCAACTTTTTCTTTGATGTTGTTGAGATACCTTACTACTTGCTATTTCTGTCTAGTCCTTCTAGGTGAAGGTGGGGTTCCGGTGAAGGATCTCTTTTCCTTACAACTCTTTTAAAAGTTGCATGCATGTCACTCTCCGAAGAAGTGCCTATCGATGATAGGTGAGTTTCAGGCTCTGGGACTGCTAACTCATCCTCAGTGATACCGGTTCATTTCAGTATATCTTCTTTAATAGCTTTTGCTTGTCTAGAACCTCTTCTCAGAACTGCTTCAACATTTTTCACTCTGTTTTTAGATTGAATTTGATTTTCTATGGTCTCAGAACTACCAAATACTTCTTCCTTTGGTTCATTTGGTGCTTCCAGAAGTGCTTTAGCAATAGTCTCAACTATATGATCATCAGTCTCATAACCCATCTCTGTTACCTAGATTGTTCTAGGGATGACTGCTTCCATCTAGATCTCATCCTTTTTTATTACAAAACATATATCATCCTTGTACTTGTCAACAATCTTCTATGATAATCTGATTCTCTTCTTCATTTTGGCCTCAAGTGCTTGAAAATAATCATGAATGTTCTTTTCCTTGTCTTCACCCATGTTATTCAATAGCTATGTTAACTGTTTTCCTACCGGTATATCAAATCCAAGTGCTTTATAGCCTATACCAAGAACTTGTTTGGTTATGTGTAGCATCAAGCATACAAGTAGATTACCAAACCTAAAAGTTCCTTTCTTATCTTTCTCTATCTTGCCTAAATTGTCAATTAACTCATCTTTTAACCATTCACATATGTCAATTTTCAAATTGTCTATAACCATATCATAAGCACTCTTAATGCATAAACTTGAAATTAAGTTGAGTCTATTTGCATGAGTAGCTTTATACCCTAAAATCATGCTAACACATCTCACATTTATATCTATTACATCATTTACCCTCAAGGACCTTCTGTCGGATGTTACACCAGTTAAGTTCATAACTAGGTCATTGGAGACCTTCTTAGTCTTGTTTGGTCTTTTACCGGTGGATGGTAACCCTGTGATAGCTTTCACAGCTTCCTTGGTAATTTTGTGAATTGCATCTAACCAAAAAAATTCACCATGTACCCTGCTTAAGACTATCCTAATCACATCCTTGGGAAATCCAGGAATGCAGAGGATTTCATTAAATCCTAGGGTTTCAATGATTTTATGTTCCAGTTTTACATTTCTGAAATTATCACATATGACAGATTTATAAATTGTTTTGATCTCTTCATCTCCTAATTCCTCTATGTTGCAGTGAATGTAAATTCTGGGGTCTTCATCATAAACAACTCCTTTTGGAATTTGAGAAAAAGCACCTACAATGTCATCTTTCTTTACTACCTCAGGAACTAGTTGAAACATGGGCCTAGGGTGTTTTATAACCTCGACTATAGTAGGGTTTGCTATATATTCAAGTGCAGAGGTGGATGCCATGATGATAAATACCTTTTTCTGCCTTTGGATGGATTGATTGCATGAAGTGCTTCACCTCTTTGCTCAAAATCCCTTAGCTCTGCAAATTTGGCACTCTTCGAATGTTTGAAATCTAGGTGAAGTGAAATGGAGCCAAAACCACAAATTTATAATGCTTATTTGCCATCTACCACATTTAATGCATGTCAGTTAAGTATTCACTTAACATTGTCTGTCGGTAAGAAGTAATTTCCAACTTCTCATCTCTAACCGAGGGAATAATAGCACATGTGTCATTAGATTGCCAAACCCTCAAGCAAACTTTCTTTAGTTTGATGAAGAACTTCCTACCGGTGGAGCACTACTCTGTCCTACCAATGGAGTGTTGATTGGTTCTACTGGTGGAGGAGTATTCCCATCATTTAGATCAGCTTTTCTAATCCATTGTTTTGAGAATTCTTGTTTTAACTCTTCAACTTTTTCTTTCCCTTTCGAGCTTGAACCTTTGTTATCTGTCGGTGATCCTTTACTTCTATAGAATTTTGCAATATGCCCAATCTTGTTACATACATAACATGTCACATTATCTTTCTGAATAGCTTTCCCATTACCTATGCTGGTTTGTGTTCTACATTGATTAGATAAGTGTCCAAATCTTCCACAAACATAACATCTCACATTCATTTTGCAATTTTCAGAGTTGTGACCAACTTTGTTGCATTTTGAGCATTGACCGGTGGGAGTGTTGATGTTCTAATAATTTCTAGATCTACATTCATTTTCTCTATTCCTATACTTATTATAGTCAAAGCATTTTCCATTGAATTTATAAGTATTAGGTTGCCTTACTGGTTTGCTATGATCTTGAGTATGTGTAGTACCAGAGATTTTGCCAACTTCAAAGCCAATTCCAGAATTGTCACCCTGAGGTTTTTGATTTTTCAGCAAGGTGCCAAGTTCCTTTGAGCTTTTCTTGAATTTTTCTTTATGTTGATTTGTAGTTTCTAGTTCTATTTCTAAGACTTCTTTCTACCTCATCAACTCATTGGAGTCATTCTAAGTGTGCATCCGATCTGTCTTCAATAAATCATTTTCATAGCTAAGTCTTATATTCTCATTTGCTGCATCACTTAGTCTTATGGTCAATTCTTCTTCATTCTTTTTCCTATCCTCAATTTCTTTACAAAATCTCATAGTCATATCCTGCATCTTATTCTTTGTTGTCATGTTCTCTTGTTTCAGCTTGCTTATTTGATCATTAAGTGATTCCTTTTCATCATTCTCATTTTGCATCTTTTCACAAAGTTCTCTTCTCTTATTTCTTGCAATAGTAAGATTCTCTTAAAGTGCCTAAATAATATCCTGAGCTACTTTTAGATCATCTTCTAGTTTGATATTTTTCAATTTTTCTGTATCATAGTCTGAGAGGGCTCCTTCAAGTTGCTTCATCAGATTTTCCATATCTATCAGTGTTAAGATCTTTCTCAAGCTATTAGGCTTCTAAGAATAGAGAACCAAGTTCTGATACTAATTGTTAGGATTCCCACAGATACTAAGGGGGGGGGGGTGAATCAACATCTAATTGGTGAATAGAATTTCTTAACTTAAAACATGTAGAACATATTATAACAGTGTACCGGTATGCAAGAAATAAAGCAATAAATAGAATTAAAAGCATCCACATGAAAATCAAACCATGACACAAGGATTTAACGAGGAAAACTAGTGTGGTAAAAACCTTGGTGTGATTTGTGACCCACAACATTCACTTATTGGCCAATAAGAGAATATTTATGCTACAAGAGGGGCCTGCACATGCAGGAAGTCCAATTGCCTAGAGCTCACTGCTCAAACACAAAATGGGAAGTCTCACTGACTTACAATGATGGATTATACAAATCCAATATGTTGTACTGCTTTAAAATAGCATCTATAATGCTAGATCCAGTATCGGTTGCTGCTCTGCTTCTTACATAAACCCTTAACCTATATTTCACATAATAGGTCTACCTAATATCTTCTCTTATTCGCTTCTTTTTTTTTACTTTTTCAAATGTCTACAATGATCTCTTTTATATATAAGAGTCATTTTACAACTTGCCAAGTCATCTTACAAATATTTTACAATAATAAACAAAATATAATATATCAAAAATCCTGTCGGCCTTTGTGCCGGTATACTTTCTTTCTTTGTCGGTGTCGGTGATCTGAGTGCCGGTGTAGAGTCCGATCTTGCTTGTGCCGGTGTAGTGTAATGCCTTGCCGGTGCCATAGGATTGTAAGGTTGCCATCAATGACAAAACCTTCATTCACCTACAATGTCTCATTGGAGTGTGCATATGCCAACAATCTCCCCCTTTGGCATTGATGGCAACACTCATGAGAAATTCCAAAGTGTATCCAAAAATGTGAAGTCAAAAAAAAAAAATGTATCCAAAAATGTGTGCTCCCCCTGAGCATATGATTTCAGTGATATTGAATTTTCTCATACCACTACTCCCCCTTTGGCATCAATGACAAAGGTTGTCAAGGTGTCAAAGGAGTCAATAGAGTTGTAGTGTCAATTGCCGATGTTTTCTATCCCTGTATCAGTGCCTTAGATATTTCCGTCTGCAATGATGCTAGATAGTCCAATCTTGGACTCAATTTTAGTCTCAAATTCTTTGCCTTAATTACTATTCTCTCCTTTTCTCTTTCTAACTTAAGTAACTCTTCCTCAAAAGTTGTTATCTTCTGTTCAAAAATTGATAATGTATCAGGTGAGTTAACAAAATTATCAGCAAGTTTATTGATTTCATCCTATACCTTGCTCATCTTCTTATCTATGTCTACTATCAAAAAGTTTGTCTTGCAAGTATCTTTGTATAGAGTTTTAAATTCCTTCAATAACTTACATAGTTCTGGTAGAAGTGTGTCAAAATCTCTAGTACTCTTCTTTATTTGATCTTCAAAGAATTTTTTCTTTTCAATTTCTACCTTGTCCTTCAATGTATCTTCCTTTATTTACTCAATAGTCACTATGTTCTCAGTGATGTATTTACACAAAGTATCAAGTTGTCCTAAATAATCCTTATTGTCTATATTATAGTTAGGAGCTATTACCTTCAAAATTGGGATTGCGTCATCTATAGCTTTATAAGCCTATGAACTACAATCAGTTATCCTTTTGATTGAATCCAAAATTAATTTAGTTACATTTGTTGTTTTGTGGCTTGCTGAGGAGGAACTAACATTCTGAATTCCACCGGTGGAGGAAGTAACCAAGCTTGTTGTGACTTCTGGTAGGTCAGTCTCTGTTTGCATTTCCTTAATTAATGGATTTTGATTTTCACCTATTGCCAATTATACTATTTTCTCATGAATTTGTTCCTATTCCAGAGCCTTTTTCTCTTCTTGTTTCTCTGTTTGTTGTCCTGTGTTATCATCTGGCAGTTTCTCTTGTGTTTGATTAGTTTGCTCAGTTACCGGTGGCTCACTAGCCATGTTTGTCATACAAGTTGTATCTTTATCTACCATAATGTTGATCTTTTGTGTATCAACATTTACTGTGTATAGTACCTTGGGATTAGGATTAGTATGTTTTATGTCCATACTCTCAACTATCAGTTGATCTTCAGTAGTTTTTACTGGTGATGTAATTCGAGATGGTGGGGATAAGTTATCTTTAACTTTGATACTCAGAGGTCCACCAACCTTTCCTTCTGATATACCTTTATAGGTTTGGGGTTCCTGTACTTTTCATGTTTTTCTTTTTCAACTAGGAATATGTCCCATGCATTTTTTGTTTCTTCAGTTACCTCATTAACTCTTCCAACCCTTAAAGCAATATACTGATGTGCAGTAGAGAATATTGACCGGTTGGCTTCAGCAATTAAATTATCTATCTCCTTAGGTGAGTTTACTAGATAAATATCTAGTAACTTTTCAATTTTAATTTTCTTATCAAGCTCTATAACAACTTGTCTTCTTGCTTCCAATCTATTGAACAGTTCATCTGGTACTTCATCTATCGCTTCCATCAAACATTTCTTATACATGTCCATATTAAAAATAACATTGTTTTCCACTTGTTCTTCTTCATCTATTGTCAGAGTGACATAGACCTTTCCTATGTTTTTGAGTTTCCCTTCCTCTGTAATTTCATTTAGCTATATGTCAAGAGGGGCCAAGTTTTGTTTTGTTATCTTCTTCTTTTGTTTCAACTTTTTCTTTGGTGTTATCGGGATACCTTACTGCTTGCTATTTCTGTCTAGTCCTTCTAGGTGAAGGTGGGGTTGTCGATGAAGGATCTCTTTTCCTTACAACTCTTTTAAAAGTTGCAGGCATGTCACTCTCCGAAGAAGTGCCTATCGGTGATAGGTGAGTTTCAGGCTATGGGACTGCTAACTCATTCTCAGTGATACCGGTTCGTTTCAGTATATCTTCTTTAATAGCTTTTGCTTGTCTAGAACCTCTTGTCACAATTGCTTCAACCTTTTTCACTCTCTTTTTAGATTGAATTTGATTTTCTATGGTCTCAACACTACCAAATAATTCTTCCTTTGGTTCATTTGGTGCTTCCAGAAGTGCTTTAGCATAAGTCTTAACTATATGATCATCAGTCTCATAACCCATCTCTATTACCCATATTGTTCTAGGGACGACTGCTTCCATCCAGATCTCATCATTTTTTATTACAAAACATATATCATCATTGTACTTGTCAACAATCTTCTATGATAATCTGATTCTCTTCTTGATTTTGGCCTTAAGTGCTTGAAAATAATCATGAATGTTCTTTTCCTTGTCTTCATCCATGTTATTCAATAGCTCTATTAACTGTTTTCCTACTGGTATATCAAATCCAAGTGCTTTATAGCCTATACTGAGAACCTATTTGGTTATGTGTAGCATCAAGCATACAAGCAGATTACCAAACCTAAAAGTTCCTTTCTTATCTTTCTTTGCATGAGTAGCTTTATACCCTAAAATCATGCTAACAAATCTCACATTTATATCTGTTACATCATTTACCCTCAGGGACCTTCTGCCGGATGTTGCACCAGTTAAGTTCATAACTAGGTCATTGGAGACCTTCTTAGTCTTGTCTGGTCTTTTACCAGTGGATGGCAACCCTATGATAGCTTTCAGAACTTCCTTGGTAATTTTGTGAATTGCGTCTAACCAAAAAAATTCACCATGTACCCTGCTAAAGACTATCCTAATCACGTCCTTTGAAAATTTCAGAATGTAGAGGATTTCAGTAAATCCTAGGGTTTCAATGATTTTATGTTCCGGTTTTACATTTCCAAAATTATCACGTATGACAGATTTATACATTGTTTTGATCTCTTCATCTCCTAATTCCTCTATGTTGCAGTGAATGTAAATTCTAGGGTCTTCAGCATAAACAACTCCTTTTGGAATTTGAGAAAAAGCACCTACAATGTCATCTTTCTTTGCTACCTCGGGAACTAGTTGAAACACGGGCCTAGGGAATTTTATAACCTCCACTATAGTAGGGTTTTCTATATATTCAAGTGTAGAGGTGGATGCCATGATGATAAATACCTTTTTCTGCCTTTGGATGGATTGATTGCTTGAAGTGCTTCGCCTCTTTGCTTGAAATCCCTTAGCTCTACAAATTTCATGCTCTTCGAATGTTTGAAATCTCGGTGAAGTGAAATGGAGCCAAAACCATAAATTTATAATGCTTATTTGCCATCTACCACATTTAATGCATGTCGGTTAAGTATTCACTTAACATTGTCTGTCGGTAAGAAGTAATTTCCAACTTCTCATCTCTAACTGAGGGAATAATAGCACATGTGTCATTAGATTGCCAAACCCTCAAGGAAACTTTCTTCAGTTTGATGAAGAACTTCCTGCCGGTGGAGCACTACTCTGTCCTGCTAGTGGAGTGTTGATTGGTTCTACTAGTGGAGGAGTATTCCCAACATTTAGATCAGCTTTTCTAATCCATTGTTTTGAGAATTCTTGTTTTACCTCTTCAACTTTTTATTTCCCTTTCAAGCTAGAACCTTTGTTATCTGTTAGTGATCCTTTACTTCTATAGAATTTTGCAATATACCCAATCTTGTTACATGCATAACAAGTCACATTATTTTTCTGAATAGCTTTCCCATTACCTATGTTGGTTTGTGTTCTACATTGATTAGATAAGTGTCCAAATCTTCCACAAACATAACATCTCACATTCATTCTGCAATTTTTAGAGTTGTGACCGACTTTGTTGCATTTTGAACATTGACTGGTGGGTGTGTTGATGTTCTGAAAATTTCTATATCTACATTCATTTTGTCTATGACCATACTTATTACAGTTAAAGCATTTTCCATTGAATTTATAAGTATTAGGTTGCCTTACTGGTTTGCTATGATCCTGAGTATTTGTAGTACCAGAGCTTTCACCAACTTCAAAGCCAATCCTAGAAGTGTCACTCTTAGGTTTTTGATTTTTCAGCAAGGTGCCAAGTTCCTCTGAGCTTTTCTTGAATTTTTCTTTATGTTGATTTGTAGTTTCTAGTTCTCTTTCTAAGACTTCTTTTTGCCTCATCAGTTCATTGGAGTCATTCTGAGTGTGCATCAGATCAATCTTCAATAAATCATTTTCATAGCTAAGTCTTGTGTTCTCATTTGCTGCATCACTTAGTCTTCTGGTCAATTCTTCTTCATTCTCTTTCCTATCCTCAATTTGTTTACAAAATCTCATCATATCCTGCATCTCATTCTTTGTTGTCATGTTCTCTTGTTTCAGCTTGCTTATCTAATCATTAGGTTATTCATTTTCATCATTCTCATTTTGCATCTTTTCACAAAGTTCTCTTCTCTTATTTCTTGCAATAGTAAGATTCTCTTGAAGTGCCTGAATGATATCCTAAGCTGCTTTTAGATCATCTTCTAGTTTGATATTTTTCAATTTTTCTATATCATAGTCTGAGAGGGTTCCTTCAAGTTGCTTCATCAGATTTTCCATATCTATCGGTGTCAAGATCTTTCTCAAGCTGTTAGGCTTCTGAGAATAGAGAACCAAGCTCTGATACCAATTGTTAGGATTCCCCACAGATACTAAGAGGGGGGTGAATCAGTATCTAACTGGTGAATAGAATTTCTTAACTTAAAACATGTAGAACATATTATAACAGTGTACTGGTATGAAAGAAATAAAGGAATAAATAGATTTAAAAGCATCCACATGAAAAGCACACCATGACACAAGGATTTAACGAGGAAACCCGGTGTGGAAAAAACCTCGGTGGGAATTGTGACCCACAATATTCACTTACTGGCCAATAAGAGAATATTATTGCTACAAGAGGGGCCTGCACATGCAGGAAGGCCAACTGCCTAGAGCTCACTACTGAAACACAAAATGGGAAGTCTCACCGACTTACAATTATGGATTATACAAATCCAATAGCTTGTACTACTTTACAATAACATCTATAAAGCCAGATCTAGTACCGGTTGCTGCTCTGCTTCTTACATAAACCCTTAACCTATATTTCACATAATAGGTCTGCCTAATATCTTCTCTTATTCGCTTCTTTTTTTTTACTTTTTCAAATGTCTACAATGATCTCTTTTTTATATAAGAGTCATTTTACAACTTACCAAGTCATCTTACAAAGATTTTACAATAATAAACAAAATAGAATATATCAAAAATCTTTTCAGCCTTTGTGCCAGTATACTTTCTTTCTTTGTCAGTGTAGGTGGTCTGAGTGCCGGTGTAGAGTCTGATCTTGCTAGTGTCGGTGTAGTGTAATGCCTTGCCGGTGTAATGCCTTGTCGGTGCCATAGGATTGTAAGGTTGCCATCAATGACAAAACCTTCAATCACCTACATTGTCTGATTGCAGTGTGCATATGCCAATAGTAAATAGGCACCTCTTGTACTCAAGCTCTCCATCTATCAATGCAAATTTGTCATTTCCGGTTTTCATTCCTTCTTTCCTGCATCTACGCTTTCGCTTGTAAATATCTTTTAGTCACTTTTGTGACACCATAGTTCTTTTGGAACCCTCATGGCTTGAAACCGATCAATGTCATAATCTTAGGGTAATCGACTGATCAATTTACATGTCCTAAGCAGTATCAACCAGGTCATCTTTTTGTTAGTAGTACCAGGTCATCCAATCTGAGTCAGTCACCTATCTCCAAACTACTGAAGAGTTTTATCACTGAGTAAACAGGCAAAACAATACTACTGAAAATAATCACTAAACTGTATGAGATATGATTGAAATTTTATTTGTGTGTTGTCTTTTACATTGGTTTTTGATTATTATTCCCTCTGAGTAACTCGAGGAAGTCTATCTTGACTAAGAGGAGCGAGAATTGGGGGCATAATAATTTTATTTGTTTTCTGCTTGTAGGAATGATTATAATGATCTAGAAACATCTAATCAGCTGGGTGTTTGTGATAAGTGCCTTCACATCAAGGTGAAATTGCCACACATACCTCGAATCCACTTATTTGTATGCTACAAGGAGGTTGGAGTCATTTCTTTGTCAGTTTTGAGGGAATTTCTTTAATGTGCAAACCAAATGCATGCGTAATCTAATGATATGAATGATAAAAGGGTCATTGCGGACAAGATAATCAATGTTGCATATGAAAAGAAAGGAACTCTGTTTTGCCTGCTATGTTTGTAAAATACTTTGTGATGAAAATTAAGCATACCAAATCCAGTGACTAGGTTTAAGTTGCATTCATTCTAAATTTTATGCATTTCAAGTAATTTATGCATGATAACAATGATCTCTTTATCTTTTCAATGAGAGTCTAAAACAAACATCATTTCTTAGCTAAGTGGTCTCTTTTTCATCATCGTTTCTCCGATCGAGTACTTGTGTATTGAGATGTTAGCTGCATACATGAGCATCTTATATAAATCCATAAATTTTATTATATATTTGCATTCATATTATTGCATAAAAATAAACATTTGCATTACTCGTTACTCATCTTCTTCATTTATTTGCATATGAAAAAGAAATAAAATATAAAAATCCATATTCATCTTCATTACATACATCCATACTAAAAAGATATGCATACATATAGAATAAAGCATATAAAAAGACATCTCATAATGAATCAACACAAGTAGGATGAAATCAAATCAACAACTCGTATATCTCGTCATAATCTCAATGTCTAAGAGTACAAATGATATCAACTATCAAATACAATGTCTCATCAAAGCAAGAATCGTATAGGCTACAAATATGGGGTGTATAACAAAATCTAGGAGATATAACAAATCTAGCTCTCTGCCTCTCCCTCATCACCAAGTAGAGGAGGTGGTGCTTGTTGTCCGATGTCCGATCTGGGTACCCTAGCTACTTCAAATCGAGACATATACTAAGAATATGGAACAACCTATTGCGCTACTGGGACCGCTACACTATAAGCTGGAACGTAATAAGCTATATGGATCATCCGATGCAAAAACTCTCTTTGAATAGCATCTCGCTCTGCTCTCACCTCTGCAAGTTATCGATCACTCTCAACTTTGATCTCATCGATATGTTGGTCTTGCTTTGCCAGCTGCGTCAGCACCACTGTCAAATGTGTCTGCAAACCTATCAGCCTCACCCTCAAAAACTGTACTATGTTTGGTACTCCTTGCTCTCTCCCAACATCCCCCTTTCCACCTCCCTACTCATCTCTCCACTGCCTAACCTACCTATGAGCCACTCTCTCCTCCTCACCTCCAACCTCTGCTGCCCTAGAACCGCCAGCCTCAACCCCAACAACTCCTAAAGATCCACCTTCCCCTCTCTGTCACTATCGACCTCTCGTTGTTGCTCTGTTGCTACTAGGACTAGGATCACCTCCTGTCCACCTAGGTACATCCGCTCTCTATCCCTATTGTAGACACCTAAAAATGTCTCATTGATTATATACTAATTATTCCTCTAATTGATTAAATAATCTTTATTATTTAATTAATTTAATTAATCTATTTCTTCTAATTTCATATTTCCTTATCATCTTACTAATTATTCTATTTTCCTATTCTATCATCTTTTAATCATTTTAACCATTTCATAAATATTAATTAAATATTTATTATTTAATTAATTATGATTAATTCCCCAATTTAAATAATCTTTATTATTTAAATTAATTACTAATTATTCAATTTCTATCTCCGATCATCTAACCATTAACTCTTTTCTAAATATTAATTATTTAATTAATTGTGATTTTATCCTTTAATTTAAATAATCTTTATTATTTAATTAAATTCTATTTCTAAAATAATTAAATAGTTTCTTTAAATTATTTAATTAACTAATTAATTCTTCCATTTCCAAGTCCCCAAATTCTAATTTCATTTAATTTCATATTCTTCTATTTTATTCCAAATTCAATTACATGTGCATGATTTCAAAAACAAAATTGAAAATCAAAGTTAAGTTCTAAATATATTCAAATACTAAATTGAATTAAAATAAATTCAATTATTTGAATAAATATCATGCAAAGATTAAATTGAAAATCTAAATCTAAATGCAAGCACATGCTAAATTAATTAATTAAATCAATTAATTAATTAAATAATTTATCTCTTCAACTTCTATTTCCATCTTTGAGTTAACTTTTTCTAAATTAAGCTTTCTTTGTCATCAATTAATTTTCCTGCAATCATTCTTTTTCTTCCTTCAATCAGCTTTTTCTCAATTAGTTAACTCAATTAATCTATTCAATCTATTGAGTTTCACTCCTACAATTAGTAGTTCAACTATCAATTTTCATATGAGCTCACCTGAGTTCCACCTCTTGATCAATCTGTTCCACATTTCAATCAATCTTCTCCAATTTTCTATAAATTGAGCATCCAATCTCCATTTTCAATAATCACAAACTTTGAATCTTTGTGTCACTTGCAGGTTACCAGCACAATATCTGAGAGTCGTCATACCACAGAGAGGAGAAGAGCAATGGAAGCAATATGTGATCTTGGGATAGAGAGTTTTAATTTCATTTGATTATTTTAATTCCTATTTGCTTGATTGTGTTATTCCATTGTCTTATTTGTTAAATTCTTTGGTTAGGAAGGATTCATGATTTCCCTTTTGCTTCTAATTGATTACTTATTTTTAAGATGAATTTTACATGTACACATTTTGGTGAACCTGATGTGAACAACAGCTAATTAACCTTCTCTATTTTTGTGTGTGATTTTTGTAGGTCATACGGATTTTTTTTTATTTTTGCAGGTTTTGCACGAATTTCAAAGTGGATCTCATCATCATGCAATCACGTTTACAGAATCATGCAATCGTACAAAGAGATTTACAAATTCATGTAGACACCAATATGCATTCATAGTTTTTAATTTTTTGGTTTGAGTCATGCATTTGCTAATATTTTCACACAATCGCCCTCATATTTTATGCATTCCACTAAGTGCCACGCATTCACCCAGACATCATTATGCATTCACCCATACATCATTATACATTCACTCATACATCATTATGCATTCACCTACACATCATTACGCATTCACCTACACATCATTACACATTCACCCACACATCATCATGCATTCATAGTTTTTAGTTTTGTAGGTTTCTGGTAAAAGTTTATGCTTTTGATAGGGTTCATTAATTGTCTGTTTATTTGTCATGCATTTGCACTGTCATTTTTATGCATTTTCTCTGTTAGTTTTACACATTTGCTCTGTTAGAATTATGCATTTTCTCTGTGAGTATCACGCAATCGCACAGGTAGAGTTACGCATTCACTTTTGTCAAGTTTTGAGTTTCTATTTTCTGTTGGTTTGATTTTAATACTAATCTCCTATTTACAGCCCGTGGTAGATTTACAGAAAGGATTAGATTAGTATTTTTTCATGCATCACCTAACACTTCATCTTTTGGTGCTTAAAATCAACAACAGTTAAAATGGACATGCGTGGATAATCTCACACTTCGTTGTTTGGTGCTTAAAATAAACATGAGCTAAAATTGACATGCATGTATCTCACACATTGTCTTTTGGTACTTAAAATCAAAAAAATGGTTAAAATTGACATGTATGCTTTCATATTTCAATTTGGTGTTTAAAATGGACATGCACATGCGTATTCAACACCTAAATTTGGGCTATAAAACAAATGTGAATCAAGCTACATTAGATTAAATCATTTTCCTTTTTCTTAAAGGTAAATATTTTTTATCATGTTTGGGGTGGACCTACTGTTGCATTAACCAACTTTCCACCCACCTTTGGGGTCTTGGGAGAAAGGAGGAAGGTGACAACAACATCCAAATTTTATTTTATTCTATGTAGTGAGGGGTATCTTTGACAGGGGATTTCATCACCCCATAGAGGTACTTTGAATTGGGATGCATTGGGCATATCATATCTCCCAACGTACTCTTGAGCAAGTTTTTCGAGCCGCTATATAAATATACTAGTCAGGCGGCTATAGTGTTGAGTGAATTCGACCTATGTGGAGGCCTTCCCTACATAGATAAGCTCAACTAAAGTCTTAAGTGGCTTTCTCTGAGAATCCATTGTTGGATCGGGACCCCTCGAAACCTAATACCATGAACCAATTTAGTTGCCAAAAATACTACATTAAGTGATTCTAGGAGTACGGTGTTGGCATTATGTGAACCGGTATGAGGACATAATGACATTGTATGTTGTAATTTATGTCAATATGTTGAAGAGAAGAGAACCGGTATAACACTATGAACCAACATTTGTGCCAAAGTGAAGAGGTGTGTTTGTTTAAGGTGAACTGACATGTGGTTATGGGAACCAACACATGGAAGCTTTGTATGACTACCGATTGGTAGTCTCAACTTTAGGGTTTCCAGTTGAAGTGCTTCAAGCTTGTGTGGCTCAACCAGTGACTTTGTGTGATGAGTTAGCATTGTAACAAAGAATAGATCATGTTGCCATGACAACCTTGTGCGTGTGAAGGATCTTGCATGAAGGAGATTGTTCCCATCTACCTCAGGAATGTGTGAAGCCTATAAACGGTGATAACGTGTGATGGGTTATCAACCACCATGAAATCGATGGAAAATGAATGATGGAGAATGTCTTGAGATTGGATCAAGACTGCTGCATTTAATGCAATATGCTCAATAGTCAGGATTGAACCATTTGAATTCCTTAACCTAACAGGTTTAGGGTTTAGGTTTTATGCTACCAACCTATCTGTTTCCTATAAGGTCAATGTTCTATTTCTTTTTGAGGTTGTTGGCAAAAGTTGTGTGTGTGTATCCAAGAGAAGAGATATGTGATTCTTGCCAGACCAGAGGAGAGAAGTGATACATGCAGAGTGTAAGTTGAGAAGGTGAAGAGGAGCTAAAACAGATCTGCATTGGCATTGAGTGCTATTACCAGATCATTGTAATACCTGTTGATCTCTAACCACCTCAACAGTTGGGAAATCCCTTATCAGGGTAGCTTTAACTAGCTTGTTGTAAATCCTTTAATAGGGTGACTCAAAACCATTGAGTTCTTTAAATCCTCTAACAAGGTAACCTTTAACAGGGTTTAACCCTTAACCGTGTATTCTAGCCATCCCTTACCGGGTGATCCCTAACATGATCGGTTCCTAACATAACCTATTGTATCACTCTTTAACCAGACAAGGCTCCTAACAGAGAAAACTTCTAAAGAGTTCAAAAACAAGCTTATGGGTATTCATCCCCATCGTGGTTTTGCCCAGTTGGGTTTCCACGTGAAAAATATGTGTGTCATATGTGATGTCTTTTTCATGTGATGATATGTTGTTTTTTGTCAAGTGGTGAATCATGTTGATCTAGCTATTTATATATATATCTTTGATGGTAGATTACCTGTTCATACACTAGGGTGAAAGGAAAATGAAGTATTAGATTGTATGAGGAGATAAGTGTCAATGGGTTTATTCTTGTCTTAGTTACTTTGGATTTTACCGGTTGTACTTTGTTCAAGACCAGTGTTACTATTAGTATACCTAAGCACAGTGTCTGCTGACAAACCAATTTTGGATTGTGTTTTTGTCTGTACTGATTCACCCCCCCTCTCAGTACCAGTTTGGTACTATCTGTTCATCATTGAGTTATCAATTGGTATCAGAGCATCCTCCAGGTCCACTATGTTATAAGCTTAACCGCTTGAGGTAAAGATCTTAGTTTAATGATGAAGAGGGAAGGTCCAAAGTTCAATAGAGAAAATTTTAGTATATGGAAAGATAGAATGAAGATATAAATCAAGAGCATGGGTGCTCAACACTAGAGTTATGTTGAGAATGCCTATGTTGCTCCTACCGGTACTCTCACCGATGACCATGTTATCACTATTTAAAATTGGGTTTTTCTTTTCCCATGATTGGCTATGGTTTTTGATTTTTTCGAATAGGGTGTAATTCCAAGTGCTTCAGCTTTGTTCTAGACCTTAAGGGTTCAAGGGTTTTGGATTTTTAGATCCTATCTTATTTGTTTTAAACCCTCTGGTTTCTAATCTGTCATTACTTTATTCACTTAAGTTATGGGTCATGGGGTCGTAGGAAGTGTCCCCCCTTGTTATTTGCCTAGGTGGTTACGTTGATTATTTGAAAAATTTTATGCCTTGTATGCTTTTCTTCTAAAGTTGTCGGGCCCAGTAACTAATGCGCATCTCGCGGATGGATCTACGGCTCGCGCTATTTTGCTAGGTGAAGCTGTGCATAGTTTATATCCTGCAAAATAGCGAAAACCACATGGCATGCCACGTGGATGATCCAGCTGGTTGTTAGCAGCAAGTAAAATGGTGGCACGTGGCACAAATCACAACAGTCAGCAAATCCGGGTTAAAGGTCAAACGGCGGGCCCCAGAGGTGAGTTAGACCGTAGGTGGATATGACCTGGCGAGTATAGCTATTAACAGTACCTAGAGCCACGTGGTTTCCTTCTGGTGAATGACAGAGCGACAAATCAGCGCCGCAGATGACTGGATGCTAGGTGTTCATGACGAGTCAGCGGGCCCACCATTCCTGAGAGCATTTTCAAAGGATTAAATGTCGATCAACTTCAGAGATGATCCGACAGTCGGTGCTATTTCGCAAGGGTAAGATGCTCACTCTTTATGCCTGCGAAATAGCGAGAATGAACGAGAACCGTCCATGTGTCATGATGATGACGCGGACTATAGGGTTGTTGAGACGAAAGTGGGGCCCCCATGGTTTCCTTCTGGCGAATGACAGAGCAACAAATCAGCACCACAAATGACTGGATGCCAGGTGTTCATGACGAGTCAGCGGGCCCACCATTCCTGAGAGCCTTTTCAAAGGATTAAATGCCGATCAACTTCAGAGATGATCTGACGGTCGGCGCTATTTCGTAAGGGTAAGATGCTCACTCTTTACGCCCGCGAAATAGTGAGAATGAATGAGAACCGTCCACGTGTCATGATGATGACGTGGACTATAGGGTTGTTGAGATGAAAGTGGGGCCCCCATGGTTTCCTTCTGGTGAATGACAGAGTGACAAATCAGCACCGCAGATGACTGGATGCCAGGTGTTCGTGACGAGTCAGCGGGCCCACCATTCCTAAGAGCCTTTTCAAAGGATTAAATGCCGATCAACTTCAGAGATGATCCGACGGTCAGCGCTATTTCGCAAGGGTAAGATGCTCACTCTTTATGCCCGCAAAATAGCGAGAATGAACGAGAACCGTCCACGTGTCATGATGATGACGTGGTCTAAGAAAAAGTGTGGGCCCGCCAAGGTGGAAACGTCGGTATAAAAGGAAAGACACGCGGCCAGTATAAAGTGGAATGCGAAGGGAATTTCAAGGCCAATGGTTCGATGCCACATGGTATTATGCAGCCAATAAAAAAGTGGGACCCAGAAAAAGGCCAAAGCCGTCAATTAATTTAACGCTCAATCAAGTTTCTTTTGATCGAACGGTTGGCACTATTTCGTAGGACTAAGCTGCCCGATGGTTATGCTTCGCGAAGTTGCGAAAGACCAAAATGGAACACTTGCAGGAATGTTATGACCCGTTGGAGCAAAAAATACGAATTCTCATATGAATTCAATTTCGAAGGGACGGCTGGAGCATGCGGAATCAATGTCACAGTTAAGGCCCTGAGTACAAATATTTGATTTCCTAACTACCAAGTGAAGATATCTTTTAAAAGATTTTGCAGAAGAGCAACGCAGAGTTATCTTTTTCAGATACAGAGAAAATCATTTCAGTTGCAGAGCAATTTCCTTCAAGCAAAAATCAGGTTCTCTTATATTTTGTAGCAATTCTTGTGTGGTGTTCTAAGTAAGATAATTCTTCTATTGCAAGATTGTTTTAGAGTAATATTCATTTTCTTGCATCTTCAAAATGGCTCCTAAAAGGGAATTTTCCGGCAAGGTTAATTATTTGGAAAGAAGTGTATGTGATGATTTCTTAGAATAGTTGACATTGTCAACCAATCAGGCATCAAAGGCCAAAGAGTTAGTGCCCAGGGCTCCCCGTCTGAAGATAGGAGAAGGATTGTATGACAAGGGTAATTGGCTGAGAGACCCACACGTGGGACTGTCCGGGTTGGGGTTGTTTAAAGTCGGATTTGGAATGAGAAATTCTCCTGCCCCTCAAAACAGTATCTAGGAACTAGATGTTGGGAAATTGGTAGTCCCAGGGGTATTCATGGATACATACCTGCTAACCCAAATGGCATTGAATTATGATCCATTCACAAGATGCACCGGGATGTAAATGGGAAAACCCTTTTGGAAATTAATGCTGAAGAATTAAGGACAACATTTGGGCTTAATGAGTTCACAAACTTCCTGGAACCCATAAATTTCACATCATTAGCCCAAGTTTACAGTGCACAGAGAAGTCATCTCAGGAATGGGCCTCTCAAGGAGCTTTTTGTGAAAATAGGAGGGTTAGCAGTTGTAGGACCCAATACACAAGAGCCCTTCTCATTGAGTATGTTTACCCTGAGGGCTAAAGGAATGTATTGGGCACTTTGTCAAGTCCTAGGAGAAGATGCTGAAGCAAATATGCCAAATCATTACTTGCTAATGATTGCCCAGATTTTGAATCCTTCTCTTGTTGTCACATTTGATTATGCTTCCTTCATCGCCGATGCTGTCCATGGAGGCTTGATAGGAATAAAGAATGGAAAGGTGGACAGACCTTTCGGATGGTATTCACTCTTAATGCACCTTTTTCTCTTCAAAGGTGGTGATTATTTTGCCAATGGACTAGACCTGGTTAAGGAAAAGGAAGGAGAAAAAATGCCAGTACAATTATGGAGTACTGTGTTGTCATGGGACAAAGAGGATGCTAGTTTTTTGAAGTTTGACAAATATTTTGCATCAAAAATAAGAACTCTCTTATGCTCTGATAACCCAAGAGTCCCCAAGGTTCTTTTGGAATTCATAAGGCCTAAAGAATTCGCAGAGAACATCAAGATTGTTCATAACTGGGGTGACATTTATTTATATCCCGTCTCCACAGTTTTCAGAGTTTTTGGTTTCAGGGGTACTCCATATTTGTTACCTTACCAGGTCCCTCTCAAAGTGGGAATAGCGGAGATCCTTAGGCAAATTGGTGGCTTACAAGAGGTAGAGTTAACAGGCAGAGGCAAAGGGACTATTTTCCCTGCAGCTACCATAGCCCACCAATTCATAATAACAAAGGGAGGCTGGAATTGTTTTGAGGATTTCCTCAAACCTTACCATTTATCTACTGCAGTGTCCAGGTGTGCTGATCCAGAGGACTTCTTCAATGGTGTGTTCAGGAAGAAGGTAGCATGCAGAGGTAGGCCTCATCAATTCCAATTTCCTGAAGACCTCATCAGAAATGAATTTGATTTAGATGAGCAGAAATTAAGGAAAGAAAAGTGGGTGGCTTACAAGAAAGCCTTAGATTTTGTGCATCAATTTGATGCTAGCTATGACCCATTGTCTAGCTTCTTCCCATTGGAAGAAAAAATAAAGTTTTTTATTGTTTGCTTTGAAGATGTAATGCAAACACTAAAGGAGAAGAGGGAAGCTGTGATTAAAAGCAACCCTGAAAAGGCCAGAGTGATCCTAAGTAGGTCAACTTCCAGCAAGCCAATTCCTCCTGGTGATTACACATTGCATAAGAAATCAGGTTACAGTGTGTTGGTGCCTACAACAGGGGAGCCCTCTACATCCAAAGGGAAGAGGAAGATACAAGATGTCATTGACATCCAAGACAGCCCGAAAAGGCAAAGGGTTGGGAAGGAAGTGCAATTAGATACACCCTTGTATTCCCCATCCCAATCCCCTATCCATATAGGAGATGAACAAGCAGCGGCTGAACACCTCTTGCAGTTGGGAAGCTTAGGAGAAATTGCATACACTTATGATGAAGTGGAGGAAGGGATGCCAGAAGAGCCCATTGATACTGAAATGGATATTACCTCCACTGAACTCAAAGGCCAAGAGTGGGATCCAGAGATAAAAAAGGCAAGTAGTGCCTTTTTAGCTGATGACAACTTTGTCACATCGGAACAATTCATTTGGAAACAGCATATAGATAGATATAATGCTAGATGTGAGACAAGAAAGGTTGAGTAGCCTAATAAAGATCCAGCCTCAGTGGAGGAAGAAATAAAATAGGAGATGATGGAAGAATTCAAAACCATCACTCCTGAGCAGGGAAGAGATTTAGTAGCACAAGCTGGAGTGCTTATCTTGCTAGAGTGGGATATTGTTGATGCCTTGGTGCTAGATGCAGTAAGGAAAGAGACCAAACCCATGGAAGGGGTTACCTTCAATAAGGATAATGTTGCACTAGTCATGTGGTCTCTCAAGAGAAATGAGAGCAAGAAAGGCAAAGACACCCTAGGGTCAAGTTACCTTGGTGGAATGATGGTAAAAAGAGTGCAGAGTACAGGGGTAGTAGAGGCTGCAAGTACTGTGTTAGAAACTGCAAAATTCAGTGTTGCAGTGGCGGAGAAGGAAGCCAAAGAAAAGGAGGCCCTCCAAATTAAGTTGGAAATAGTTTTAAAGGCCTATAATAGCGCCAAAGAGGAGGTAAGAGGAAAAGATAGCATCATTGCCAAGTTGCAGAGCCAACTGATGGGACAGCACCAACAAGGTGAGTCTTCAACATTGATGATTTCCTCTTCTCCTGCAAGACCTCTGCCTACTAGCCCTATTATTGAATTTCCACCATCTCCAGCACCCTCCACCTCTCAGATGATTGAGATCACACCCCAAGAACTAGAAAACCTGAAGCAGGCTCAGGCCTTGTATGCAGGGAAATATGAGGAGAAAGTAAGGGCCACAATCTCCAATTTTGCAGAGACAATAAATGCCTCATTTCTCTACAACAATGTGGGAAAGATTATGGAGATATGGAATGAGCTGAGAAGAGATAAGGCAATTTTGACACCCATTTTTGACAGATGGAGACCTAGGGAGCAAGACCTAGAGTTCATGTGTGTATCCTGTGATGAAGCAAGAGTTAATCCCATTATCAAATCCACTTCTGATGTCGCTAAGGTCTTAATGCAATTGGCAACAGAGGTGGATAATGTGGATAGAAGAGTTAAATTGCTTAAGAAGGAATACACTAATCAAGTTTGTGAGTTGCTCCCAGGAGTTTTTGATAATCCGGATCAGTTAAAAGACAAGCAAATATGGCTTAAGGAAATAGAAGCCAAATTGTCAGCAAGAGTCAAAGGAATCATTGATCTTGATGATACTTCTTTCTTTGTCGTGACAATACAAGAGATAGAAAAAATTAAGTCACATTATGGTTTTCTTAATTCAGAAGTCAACAAACTGAGGAATTCTTGGAAAAGGTTGACTAAAAATAAAGATGATGTGATTAATTTTTCATGGCCGACAGAAGAAATATATAGTGAGTCGGCAACTAAATATGCCACCCAGGATCCAGAACAGTTGGAGAGCGCCCCTGAAAAGACAGAAGAGGTTGCAATAGAATAACAGGTTGACATAACTGCAGAGGCTAAAAAGTGCTTGTAACTGCTTTTACGAAAAGCTTGTAACTTCTTTATTTTGTAACAAACTCTCCTCAAAAGGTCCGAAGCTTTGTGCATCCATGTGGTTATAAATGGATACCAGGACTATAGGAAAAATGATCACAAAATTTTGTAAGAAAACGCTGCAGAAATTTATCTGAGCTTTTCTAAGTCTAATGGAGAATCAGAATTTATTGTAATACTCTTTGAACTGAATATCAATATACAGGCCATCGGTTTTGAGAAAAGCTATGTGTTGTCTTCAAGTTTGTTCACGAATTTATTTACTATTTTCATTCTGAATAATCCAGGGTTATTCTGTTTGAATGGAATTGCAAAGCAATTTTAGTATAAGTGTTTATTAGCTTTTCTCTTTAGGAGGGAAATTAAATACGCGAGATCACTCATAGCAGTAATTTCATTGGGAGGAACTTAGAATTTTGAGGACCATAACTTAGTTTGGAATGATTGGATTCTTGTATGTGTCAAGCATATATAAGGATTAATAAAAAACCAAGCTAATGGGAAGTATAAAGATGTGTTGTTTAAGGAGTTTATTTGAAGTTCAGATGACTCTGTGACCTTGGATAAGGCACTAGTATTAATTGAAGTTGTTTATTGCATGCTTTGTTGATCGAAATGCTGAGATTAAGTACAATTTCTATCCTTTGTTTTCAGTTGATTTCAAGGTGAATAAATCCACTGGTTTTCTGGATTGGTTTGCTGTGGGTTTATGTTCGAAAGTGTGAATTTAATTCACAAAGGTATACCCACTTGGGCTCCGAGGAAGCCCGAAGTGTAGAAGGTCTATTCAAACCTTGTCATATGTTTCCTTGAAAATTTTCTTATCTTTGATATCTCTTCTGTACCAAGCTTTAAACCATATTAATTTGAGGATGTTAAAGGGAGTCAGATTTTGAAGACAACAAAAGTGGCGACTCTGCTGGGGATAGTTATAACAAAGATATAAATATTGATCTATGCCGAGATTTGTAAAGAAATTTGTTGTGTTTGTGGGTAAGATAGCTTGTTTTCTTTTTTCCCATAGTTTTGTGGGTGGCGACTCTCTTATTATTGAACCAATCCTTGTGAGATATGAATTTTCTAAAAGAAAGACAAGCGAGATGCAAGGAAAAAAGAACACAAGATCATTCATGAAGAAACATCCTCGTGAAATCTTGCAAGAAGGTCTGCCAGAACAGTCACGAAGAGGCCAGAAGAGATCTGTGATGCATGAGCCATCAAATGCTGCGTGGGTGCAGAAAAACAATAATATTGGTAAGATGCTTGATCGACTTGTTTATGCAAAGTCAAATTTATCTTCTAGAGATTCAGAGCATGATATTTTAGGTTTCCATTTAGGATTGTTTGGAAATATTGATGATGCCCCTATTTTAAATCGAGATCTATCTCATGCTAGTGTTTCTGCAAAAGATAGAACCAGTTCAAATGCAATTAGGCACTCTTTTCCTAGGACAATAGATGGGAACGTTAGTCTAATTAACATAGATCAAATTAATGCATCAGACTCTAAAGAAAACTACCCTGATGAGGATAAGATGTCTCTAGAGATTGAATATTTAAACAAAAGAGTCCATCATTTAATCTCCCTAAGAGCCCAAAAGGAGGCAAATAAGGAAAAGGAAGTTAAAGCCAAATTAATGGAAAGGGATAGGCTCCTTAGAAAGATAGCTGATCTTGAAGTGCTTGCTAAGGAAAAAGAAAAAAGTGATGAGGAAGGCCCAGTGATTAGGGAGATCCTAATCCCTAAGACTAGACCAGCTTCTAAGTCAGTAGCCTAGCCAATTAGGGAAGTATCTAATGATTCCCAGCTTCCTAAAGCCAATTTAGACAAAGGAAAATAGAAATGGGTAGATGATGGAGTAGAATCTAAAACTGCAGAAGGGATTTCTCATAGGATTCTAGCACATGAGAGAGAGATGGAAAGGATGAGGAAGGAAAAGGAAGACCTCCAAATGGAACTAGAAAGAGCTGAGTTGGAAGCAGTGAATCAGGAAGTTAAAAGAAAGATTAATTACTTAAAGGCTCCCCCTATTACATTCCCATCAGAAGATCTTAGCAAGCCTAATCCCCAACACATTTCTGTTCCTCAGGTCAATACTCAACCCGCAGTACATGCTAATATTGCCTCAGTAAGTCAAATACCCTCGAATAAACAATACACCCAAGCACCTCAATCTCCAATTCCAAAAGCCAAAATGATCATGGGAAATAATAGTGCTATAGCCCCTTTTCAAAGAAGGCCAATCAATCTAGAACAATATAGGCAATTGTTTTTTGATGGGATCCCAGGATATCCAAATCATGTTCCTACTAAGCTAAGAGACAGACTCCATAAGTTTGTTGGAAACAATGCAATTAGTGCCGAGGAACATTTGAAATCTTTTGGGGATTTAATAAATGATTATGAGATAGCAGATGAAGATGTTATTATGAAGCTGTTTGTTCAATCTCTGGTTGATGATGCAAGAGATTGGTATAGAGGTTTTCCAGTAAATAGCATAGGTTCGTGGGATGATTTTAAAAATTGTTTTCAAGAGCAGTATGGTGATAAGACTAATGTGAGTTTCATGCTAAATGAGTTCAATAATAATTTAAAATCTAAAAATGAAGTAGTCATTGATTTCAATGCTAGATTCCAAAAAGCTATGCATAGATTATATCAAGTGATGAGGCTAGATGATAACATGTGTCTTAACACATACTACAATGCATTTGATTCCAAAATGGCCTATATTTTGAGAGATAAAAATCCTCATAACTTAAGGGATGCTTTTAGAATTGCTATAAATGTAGAAAGTAATAGAAAAGCATCTGGAAAATTAGGAAGAAGGTCAGATGGTAGATTATGGCATGAAACCAAACAACAACCTAACAAAGTTGCTAAAGAGGATGATAAAATGGAAAAACTGGTTAATGCTATGAAAGATTTGACTGCTAAGGTTAGCAAAAATGATAAGCCCCATTATAACTGGCAAGATAGACCTCCTAGATTACACGATATGCCATACAATACAAATTGGAAGGATGGTAAACCCCAAGTTGAGAAGCCTAAAATTGCCCAAAGCCAAGACACACCGGATCCTTTGAAAGGAAAAACTGTTAACAATATAGAAAATACTCCTTGGTGTATTGCTTGTGATGAACCACATTCTCCTCATCAGTGTGCAGTGGCTGAAGCTCTAGAAGAATCTATGAGACCAGAAGCAGAGCTTAACATTAATATGTTTGAAACCATCGTAGAAAGTGATGAGGAATATATGCAAAGTGAATACAGTGATGTGCTAGATAATGAAAGGTTAGTGCAAGGACAGTTAGCCTTAGGTTGGCATCCTACATTGAATGTGGTAACAATTGAAGATAAAGAAGTTCATCTTAGGAGGCCTAGTGAGGAAGAAGTTAAAAATCTCACTAAGGCTGCAACCGCCAAAGCAAAACATAACTATAATTTGAGAAGCACCAAGAGAGACACTGATCAAGGTGAGCCAGGTTCTATGTTTGTAAAAGAAGTCACAAAAAAGGGGGCACCAAGCATTGCTACTGCTATTCCTAAAACCAGTCAAGAAAAAGAGGAACAAGTTAAAGACTTACCTAAAGGCATATATGACAAAAATGCTGGTGATGTACAAAGAGCAGAGATAGTGAAAAGGGCCAGTCAATTCAAAACAGAAAAGGTTAAGGTTAATATTGAAAAATGTAATAATTCTACATTTGATATGGCTCAAGCTTTAACTCAAATCAAAGTCACTGTTCCATTAATAGAATTGCTAAAGATTAAAGAACATAAGGATGCAGCTTTGTCTTTATTCTCTAGTATATCTGATAGTGACACAGTATTACCCACTGGTTCGGATAAAGTTGGAAAGGATCAAGAGTTCCAAACCCCAGAGGTCTATGTTGGGACTACTATCACTCAGGATCCTTCTCAGGTAGATCCCTTCTATGTTACTTTGCTAGTCAATAACCGATTGATTAAAAACTGCATGATAGATTCAGGAGCTGCTGCTAATGTAATGCCCTATGGTGTTATGAAAGAACTAGGATTATCAGTAACCACTGTGTATGGGAAATGCTATGCCATGGATAACAAAGAAGTGCCTGTGATAGGTACAATGAAAGATGTAGAAGTAAAAATAGCAGCATTTCCTGAAGCCACTTATAAAATGGATGTTATTGTTACTGATACTAAACCCCACTATGGTATGTTACTTTCTAGGTAGTGGGCAGCAACTAGTAGGGGGAAATGTTCAACTGGACTTGTCTTATGCTACTATTCCTATTGGTGGCAATCAGGTCAAACTATACAGGGAGCCACGAGCTCCTAAGGTAATTGAAAATGTGGACCCTAGTATGCTTGATTGTATGATTGATGTAGATTTAGATAACTTCAGACTTCAACCAATATCACCTCAATTAAAGAATACTGACCCAATTGTAGTCGAGTTACAAGCACAACAATATGGGTTGTGGCAGATGTATTTTGATGGAGCTTGCTCCAAAGAAGGATCTGGAGTAGGGGTTCTTTTTGTGTCCCCGTCAGGTATAACTTTCAAATACTCATTATTATTGGCGTTCCAGTGTACAAATAATACTACAGAGTATGAAGCCCTGTTATTAGGACTTGAGGTTGCAAAAAGGCATGGAATCCAACTGTTGAAAGTAATGGGTGATTCAGAATTGGTTGTCTCTCAGGTGAGATCTAGATATGCATCCAAGAATGATAGGTTGAAGCAATATAAGCATGCTGTCTGGGATGTTATTAAGCATTTTGATGCATTTTCTATTAACTGGATAGAGCGAACCAAAAATATTATGGCAGATTTCCTAGCTAATGTTGCTTTGAAAAATGATGATGCAACACTAACCGGTATTTCCACTGTGGAAATAAAATCTAGGCCTGCTATCCCTGATAATGTGTACAACTGGCAATTTTTTGCTGATGATGAGGATATTCTTAGGTTTATCCAATGTGTTGATGATTATGATGGACAAAAGATTGATTGCAATACATTGGTGGAAGTGGTAGATAATAGAGAGACAGTGTTTGGAAATGATGTTGTCCAGTTGGAAACCAATGAGATACCTAAAGGGTTGGTGGAGCTGGAGAGCATGTTTAGTTACAATGATAGTCATTTACACCAGCAATCTACCACTAAGTTAGAAGAATTAGAAGAGGTAAACCTAGGGACAGAATCATTTCCTAAGCTGGTATATATCAGAAAGAAATTACCCCCTCATGTTAGGACTAACCTTATCAATTTATTGAAAAGGTATAAGCATGTCTTTGCTTGGTCTTATGAAGACCTAAAGGCGTATAAACAAGATCTTTTTCAGCATGAAGTTCCTTTACTTCCAGATGCTAAGCCTTTCAGACAGAAATAGAGACCTATCAACCCCTTATTAGAAACAAAAATGCAACAAGAGTTGACCAAATTGAGAGAAGGGGGAATTATCAAACCAATAAGGCATTCTTCATGGGTCTCCAATTTGGTCCCAGTAAGGAAAAAGAATGGAGACATCAGATTGTGTGTAGATTTTAGGAATCTGAATGTTGCTTCCCTAAAAGATAATTATTCATCCCCAAATATGGAAGCAATGCTACAAAGAGTGACAGGTTGTGATCTTTTATCCATGATGGATGGCGTCTCAGGATATAATCAAGTGTTGGTAAAGGAGTCTGAATAGTTTAAAATAGCTTTCACTACTCCATGGGGAACCTATGTATATGTGAGAATGCCATTTGGATTAAAAAATGCAGGAGCTACATTTTAGAGAGCTATGGATGTGGCTTTTAAAGAATTCATAAATATTATCATGGTGGTTTACCAAGATGATTTAACTTGTTTTTCAAAGAAAGCTAATGATCATTGTGGGCATCTAGAAAAGGTGTTCGATAAAGCCCTGGAATTTGGTGTGTCACTGAATCCTAAGAAATGTCATTTTGGGGTCACTGAAGGGAAGTTATTGGGACACATAGTTTCCAAGGAAGGGGTAAGAATAGACCCTGAAAGAATTGAAGAAATCAATAGGGTGGTTGAACCTAAAAATGTGAAAGGCATCCAATCCTTTTTAGGCAAGGTAAATTTTGTCAGAAGATTCATTGCAAACTTCGCAGAGATAGTGAAACCTATTGTCAAATTGCTTAAGAAGGATACAAAGTTTCATTGGGATCAAGAAGCTTCAAAAGCTTTTGATGAGATTAAGAAGGCAATCCAAGAGGCACCAGTGTTGAAGTCCCCTGATTATAGTAAGCCTTTTTCCCTGTTTTCTTTTGCTTCATATCACACGGTGGCTGTAGTATTACTACAAAAAGACAATGAAGGATATGAACATCCCATAGCATTCTACAGTAATCTTTGTAGGCAGCAGAACTAAAATATGAAACCATGGAGAAACAAGCTTATGCCCTAGTTAAAGCTGTTAAGGCTTTCAGGCCATATTTAGTAAATGCAAACATTATTGCCTATGGTTCTTACATGCTGCAGTTAAAGATATTTTGTCTCAGTCTGAGGTTACTGGAAAGAGATGCAGATGGATTAATAGAATTCAGGAGTTCAACTTGGAGATAAAGATAACATTGTGAAGGCTAGTAAGATCAAGGTAGTTAGAGGGTTGCCAGTGCTAAGAAAACCAGATAATACCTTGTGCAGAGAGTGTCAAATGGGGAAAATGTCTTCCTCAACCTTTAAAGGTAAACCTTTCACTGCTGACAATTTGTTTGATCTTGTGCATACTGATTTGTGTGGTCCTATGAAAACTAAGAGTGTGCAGGGTGATACGTACTTCATGATTCTCACTTATGACTGCTCAAGAATGATGTGGGTCACATTCTTGAAAGATAAGTCTGAAGCTTTTATAAAGTTCAAAGATTTCAAAGCATTAGTGGAGAAGGAAAGTGGTAAAAGGATCAAGTGCCTGAGAACTTATCAAGGAGGGGAATTCACTTCCAGTTTATTCAACAAGTACTGTGAAGAACATGGCATCAAGAGGCAACTGTCTACCCCCCAAACTCCATAGAAAAATGGCCTAGCAAAGAGGAATAACCAGATTGTGGTTGAACCAGCTAGAACTATGTTGATTGAAGGAAAGGTAGCCCACACCTTTTGGAGAGAAGCAGTGAGCACTACAGTCTACACAATGAACCGGGTACTCATCAAGAAAGGTAAGGATAAAACTCCTTATGAGTATTGGACCGGTAAGACACCCATGGTTAGCTACTTTAGAGTGTTTGGTAGCAAATGTTACATCAAGAGGAGCGACAACCAGAGCAAATTTGATGCAAAATGTGATGACGAAATATTCCTAGGGTATTCCACCAAGAGAAAAGCTCTCAAGTGTTTCAATAATAGGACTTAGAGAATTATGGAAAGCATTAATGTAAGAGTTGATGAAACCTCTGAGAAAACTAAGGAAACCAGCAGTGAGCAAGCGGTAAATGAACCAGTTGTAACCTTCTGGGAACTAGTTGTCAGTCAACCAAGTACTAGTAATAGTGTTCCTACATCGGTAGATGTAGATGCTAATACTGATAGAGATGAGGATGAAGAAGAAAAGCAATAGGAATCTATCAAGACAATTCCTTGGTATGTCAAGCTGAATCATGATCCTAAGCAGATCATAGGAGATAAGGATGCAGGAATCCTTACATGAAGAAAGGTCAGAGAAAAATCATGTATGATCTCTGAATTTGAGCCTAAATCATTCAAAGAGGCACATAAAGATGAAGACTAGATCAAGGCAATGGAAGAGGAACTTGACCAGATAGAGAAAAATGGTACATGGTCTTTGGTACCTAGACCAGAGCTTAAAAATGTCATTGGTACCAAATGGGTTTTCAGAAATAAGCTGAATGAAGATGGCATAGTGATTAGAAACAAAGCCAGACTGGTGTGCAAAGGATATGCCCAAGAAGAAGGAGAAGACTATGGAGAAACCTTTGCTCCTATAGCCAGATTGGAAAGAGTTCGTATGCTTCTTGCATATGCATCTTTTAAAGGATTTAAAGTATATCAAATGGATGTAAAATCTGCATTCCTAAATAGTGTACTTGAAGAGGAGGTGTATATAGAGCAACCAGATGGGTTTACCCTATTTGAAGACAGTGACATGGTATGTAGGCTACATAAAGCCTTATATGGTCTAAAGCAGGCACCTAGAGTATGGTATGAATGCCTGCATTCCCATCTTGTGAAGATTGGCTTTGAGAGAACAAGCAAAGATAGCAATATCTACTTGAAGTCTGAAGGAGATCTAATCCTAATCTATGAGGTATTTGTTGATGATATTATCTTTGGTGGAGATGACAAGATGAGTCATGAGTTTGCAGATGAGATGAAGAAAGAGTTTGAGATGTCACTCATAGGGGAGATTAAGTTCTTCATTGGACTACATATCCAGCAGATGAAAGATGGAATCTTTATCACTCAGTCCAAGTATGTCAAAGAGGTGTTGAAGACCTTTGGCATGGAAGATAGCAATCCGATTGGTACAACGATGGTGACCGGTTGTAAATTATCCAAAGAGGATGACTCAGCATTGGTTGATGAGAAGGAATACCAATCAATGATTGGTAAGTTACATTATGTAGTACATAGCAGACCAGATATTGCACATGCAGTTGGCATTACTGCAAGGTTCTAGAAAATCCCAAGAGAATCCCACTTGGTTGTAGTCAAGCGGATTCTTAGGTATCTAAAGGGAACTATTGACTATAAGTTATAGTATCCATACAATAATGATTTTAACCTGAAAGTGTTCACAGATGCTGATTGGGCTGGTAATATAGATGACCAGAAGAGCACAACCGATGGTGCATTCTTTCTCAGTGGTAGACTGGTCTCATGGATGAGTAAGAAGAAGAGTTGTATCTCTCAGTCTATAGTGGAAGCAGAGTATGTTGCAGCTTTCATGAACTGCACTCAGACAATTTGGATGAAGCATGTATTGAATGGCTTCAAAGTTCCTATATCTGAATAGGTAAGTATATTTTGTGACAATACTAGTGCAATTAACATCTCCAAGAATCCGGTTTTACATTCTAGAACCAAGCACTTTGAGTTTAAGTATCATTTCTTGAGGGAAAAGGTTCAGAACAAAGATATTGCACTGGAACATGTTTCCAGTAAGTAGCAGTTAGCAGACATGTTCACCAAGCCTCTCCCAAAGGCTACATTTATGTACTTAAGAGGTGAATTAGGGGTGTTGCCCCTTCAAGAAGTAAACTAAAGGTATATGCTCCACATCAGTCAAGTATTGCATAGTCAAATTTTTCTTTAGGATTGATGTGTTGAAGTATGCTACTCCTTAGGGGGAGCCACATAATGGAACATGGAAGTTTGCACCTCCACTTTGGCATTTTTGTCAAAGGGGGAGAAGAAGAGAAGTAGAGAAGATATCTGCAAAAATTGGGGGAGAAGATGTGAAGTAGAGAGATATCTTTGTATATTGCCATCAATGCCAAAGGGGGAGATTGTTGGAATTTTGTGAACCGGTATGAGGACATAATGACATTGTATGTTGTCATTGATGTCAATATACTAAAGAGAAGAGAACCGGTATAACACTGTGAACCAACATTTGTGCCAAAGTGAAGTGTTGTGTTTGTTTAATGTGAACCGGCATGTGGTTATGGGAACCGGTACATGGAAGCTTTGTATGACTACCGATTGGTAGTCTCAACTTCAGGGTTTCCAGTTGAAGTGCTTCAAGCCTATGTGGCTCAACCAGTGATTTTGTGTGATGAGTTAGCATTGTAATGAAGAACAGATCATGTTGCCACGACAACCTTGTGTGCATGAAGGATCTTGCATGAAGGAGATTGTTCCCATCTACCTCTGGAATGTGCAAAGCCTATAAATGGTGATAATGTGTGATGGGTTATCAGCCACCATGAAATCGGTGGAAAATGAACAATAGAGAATGTCTTGAGATTGGATCAAGATTGTTGCATTTAATACAATATGCTCAATGGTCAGGATTGAACCATTTGAATTCCTTAACCTAATAGGTTTAGGATTTAGGTTTTATGCTACCGACCTATCTGTTTCCTATAAGGTCGATGTTGTGTTTCTTTCTGAGGTTGTTGGCAAAAGTTGTGTGTGTGTATTCAAGAGAAGAGATACGTGATTCTTGCCAGACCAAAGGAGAGAAGTAATACCTGCAGAGTGTAAGTGCAGAAGGTGAAGAGGAGCTAAAGTGGATCTGCATTGGCATTGAGTGTTGTTACCAGATCATTGTAATACCTATTGATCTCTAACCACCCCAACAATTGGGAAATACCTTAATAGGGTAGCTTTAACCGGCTTACTGTAAATCCTTTAATAGGGTGACTCAAAACCATTGATTTCTTTAAATCCTCTAACAAGGTAACCTTTAACAGGGTTTAACCCTTAACTAGTTATTCTAGCCGTCCCTTAACCGGGTGATCCCTAATAGCATCAGTTCCTAACAGAACCTATTGTATCAGTCTTTAACTAGACAAGGCTCCTAACAGAGCGGACTTCTAAAGAGTTCAAAAACAAGCTTGTGGGTATTCATCCCCACCGTGGTTTTTCCCAGTTGGGTTTCCACATGAAAAATATGTGTGTCATATGTGATGTCTTTTTCATGTGATGATATGTTGTTTTTTGTCAAGTGGTGAATCATGTTGATCTAGCTGTTTATATATATATCTTTGATGGTAGATTACCTATTCATACACTAGGGTGAAATGAAAATGAAGTATTAGATTGTATGAGGAGATAAGTCTCAATCGATTTATTCTTGTCTCAGTTACTCTGGGTTTTGCCAATTGTACTCTATTCAAGACTGGTGTTACTATTAGTCTGCCTAAGCACAGTGTCTGCTGACAAACCAGTTTTGGATTGTGTTTTTGTCCATACTGATTCACCCCACCCTCTCAGTACCGGTTTGGTACTATCTATTCATCATTGAGTTATCATGAAGATCATACCCCATATATACCCTTCATTTACCTTACACTATGATACAGAAATCCCTCAGCTATAAGATCTGCAGATCTTTGGGGTAAGAGAGACTGGCATGCATGAGAAGTGTGTGCCATGTAGTGGAGCCAGTGCTGCCAGACTCTCTATCTATTTGTTTTGTCTTGGTATTTCATAAGGGCCTCACTGAATGGTGTCCACTATCTAGCCTAAGATTTTATTCTATGCTTTTTTATGTATCGATGTGCTAGACCAGTATTGAGTCAGTCCCTTGGGCTATTTCAGGCCCTATCCCATGTATCTCTGAATTTTTTGAGATGGTATGAAAATTGAGTCAGTCAGCTATACATACCTACCAACAATTGTTCTCAGATTTGGAAAACTACAAAATATTGTCCTACACATGAACTTACAAAAAACAAAGTCCATTTTGAAACCAAAACTCAAAAGTCCTTACATACTTGTGACCCTAGGCAGTCTTTTACATAGTGTTTTGCATAGTCCTAATCACATCCTCATTATCATCCTACGTCTTTTGCATAGTCCCACTTATGTCCTCATTATCATCCTACATCTTTTGCATAGTCCCACTTACATCCTCATTATCATCCTACGTCTTTTGCATAGTCCCACTTACGTCCTCATTATCATCCTATTTTTTTTGCATAGTCCCACTCACGTCCTCATTATCATCCTAAATCTTTTTCATTATCATTCATATTAGCTACATAGTCCTACATTATCATATATGTCTTCATCTAGACCTCATATATTTCTAAGTCCATTTTCATTTATAGGTTCATAGCATGTGCCTTCATGGGTTTCCCAGGTGATGGTTTGCTCCTCTTCGAGCAACCTAATTTAATTCCAAATGACGGTCAATGAGAATTCATTAATGGTCTAGCTAACTTAGCTTGGGATTTAAGAATAAGTGCACCTCAATATATAGGAGTCATACATGAGATAAACATTGAGTCTAGGATTTCCAGGATAATTGATAGAGAGATCGAGGCTAAACAACTTCGTCAACAAATGGAAAGACTTGCATTAGAGAAATCTAGGAATGCTCAAAAGGTCTCACATCAAAATCCTCAATAGAGAGTCTAGTATAGCCTTGCATTTATGTTTATAGTCTAGGGTTAATTCATCATCTTGCATAGAACCACCCTCATATAAGCAATTTTAGATGCTCATCACAAGGTCACAGAAAGTGAAAGGAATAATGGACCCGAACAACACACAGTCTGCAAACCCTACTTGGAATTTAGACATGTCAACAAATCAACACTTAGGTACACAGACAATGTCCACCCTAAATGAATTACAATAGCATTTGACAAAGGAAGAAATTGAATCCGCACAACAAGACCCACATGTCCTCATGATCCTAGATGCACTTATACATAATGATAGGGACAAGTATCTTTTGTTGTTAATACAAAATGGGGCAAAACTACCTGAGGATTTTGATGTCACAAAGATTTTACCACCAAGAAAAACTTTAGGTCAAGATAACAGTCAAACACCACCCTTGACACAAATACAAGCAACGACCTCCAATTTTCCTCAAAACGTACCTATCCAAACAAATGTCAACACAAATGCAAACTTTCAAACAAGTGTGTCATCTTCGACAATCAATTCTAGTATACCATCACAGAGCATACCAATAATATCAAGTGTCTCAACACCTATTCAAACACAAGCAACAAATGCAACCCAACCTCCTGTTTCCTATTCTATGGGATCCACATATAGTTATCAAAATCCAAACCTAGGTATTGCCAATACAACAAGTACAACTCAACCAAACATGGGTTCGCATATCAGCTATTTCATAGTACCTAGTGGAATGCACAACACACAAGGTTATAATCTCAGTACCTTCCAACAACCTCCTAGTTATGCAACCATGAATCCTTTTATGGGACATACACAAACACAAGGTATACCTCTGACACAAACAAATATTTTGACACAACAAATACATAATTTACAACAATAAATGATGACCATGCAAAGTGGTAACGATAAAAAGACCTAAACAATGTAGGACTTACGTCCTTATCCATTTGATCACACATTATACATGCTTCCTTTCCCACAACATTTTGAAATGCCCAAATTTGATAGATATCAAGGGAAAGGTGATCTTAGAGATCATATCAGAGAATTTTTTATGGCCTGTATAGAGGTTTCCTCAGAAGATACTTATATAATGAGATTATTCCTAAAAGTCTTGGAGGTCTGGCTTTAGAGTGGTTTTCACATTTACCATCAACCATCACATCATGGGGAGAATTAGCTGAACAATTTATTGCAAACTTCTCGCACAACATTGACACCTCGGTTACTTTGATGGACTTGTGTGCCACTAAACAATATGAGAATGAAACATTTGCATCCTTCATACAATTATGGAGGGCTCTCTATAGGAGGTGCAAGACAGTTATCCCAGAAATAGAGCAAGTGGATATGTTCACAGAAAATTTGATTCCTAATATTAAATATCCAATACAAATGCAATGTTTAACCACATTCAAACAAATCATGGAAAAAGCTCTCAAATGTGAGAAGGGACTAGTAGAACAAGGTCTTATTAAGTATGGCAATACCAACAACAATGACAAATCTAAGTTTTGGTCAAAAAATAAAAATGTGACCAATGATGGTATTGTAGACGCCAGAACGATAAACAAAACTCAACCTGTTTTATCTTTGGGAATGAGTATGTCATCTAATCCACATATAGGGAATGTAAATGCTACATAAAACATGAACACAAGATACCCCAGGGTAAATGCTCCAAGAAGAAATTACACACCTCTAGGAGAACCTATTGAGTCATCGCTCAAAAAGTTAATACAGACAAACATGATCACTTTACCTGAGGTAAGAGTGTATGAACCAAGTCCTTTCAAACCCACATGGTGGAATGATAATGATTTTTGTGAATATCATAGAACTAAAGGTCACAAAATGGCAAGTTGCTTCAAATTGAAAAACTTGGTCCAAGATATGATAAACCAAGGGGACATCACAATTGATACTGATAAAACCTCAACAAACACAAATCATATGATTTTTAAGGATCCTTTTGTTAAGCATGACAAGGGGAAAGCTACCACATCAGGTACCCAAGACAATACAACTAACTACACAAAGGTCTCATACGACTACTCTATTCATGCAATTAGCTCAGGAGATGTAGAAAACAATGATTCACAAGAATCATTTGATCAAGATGACCAGTATCAAAACACTCACACAAATGATAACCAAATTTGCATGATATTAGAGGCATCGAAGTATGATGATGATAGAAATCTTTGTCTCGGAGACTGGGGGCATGATCAACCATGTCACTCAGGTTGGTTTGAAGATGAACTCATAGAACATATCATGGATGTCAAACATGCCCATAAAGACTATGAAGAGGTATTTAACATAAATCTTGATAAAATAGCCTATGATACCAATGATACAATCACTACGATCACCATAACTCCCAGAGATAGAGATTGTGCAATAGTTACTCATAGATCAAAGGTAACTTTACAAGGAATACCACAAAATCAACCACCAGCAGTAGGAACTTACAATGTTTTTGACCAGCTTAAGAAAACTCCTGCACAAATATTATTATTTGAACTATTGCAAATTTCACCCACTCATAGAGCTATGCTAGACAAAGCACTTCAAGATTCCATAGTGAATAGAGATATAGATAAAAATGCCTTCCAATCTATGGTGGGAAATCTAACACAAGGCACACATATTGCATTGATAGAACAAGATATTCCTAGTGATAGACTGCTTCATAAGGACCCTCTACATCTGGAAGCTTACATTCATAAGATAAGAATTAGAAGAGTACTTATAGATGGGGGAGCCGGTCTCAACATTTGTACTTTAAAGCTGGTCAAAGCACTAGGGTATTTTGAAGTTCACATTGATTCTTCCAAGAGGATAAATATCAAGGCTTATGATGATGAAGAACATCCATCTAAAGGCATTGTAACATTACACATACAAGTAGGACAAATAATGATAGAGGTCACTTTTCAAGTCTTGGACAGAGAGTTGGGATATAACATGTTATTGGGCCACCCATGGATCCATACCATGCAAGCAGTACCATCCACATTTCATCAGTGTGTCAAATTCCCATATAATGGTATTGAAATCACCATAAATGGTGATCCAAATCCATTCCAACATTGTAATTCCCTGAAAGATAGTGTGGATAATTAGGTACCTATCAATCAGGCCACACCTCTCACTATACAACTGGAAACATTAAAGATCACAGAAACAAAAAAGGAAATGCCTACAACATCCTCCTTACAAATAAAAGATATGGGTTATGGAGAGTACTCTATTGCAAATATTTTAAGTGGGAAACAATTGTCTCTTTCTCAAAAGTCCTTTGGGAAACCTCACACTATAGTGCAAAATCAAGACAAAGGAAAAGAAATCGTCAGATATACAGACTCATGCTCTTTCATTAGATGGGGTGACTTACAAGAAGAATACCTGAACAAAGATGTTAACCATTGGATATATAGAGAAGAAGATCATATGACAATACCCAGAATACACACATATCAGTACGATAATGGATTCAGAATACTCCAAAGACATGGATATGATGGTACCACAAGCCTTGGGTTATGAAAACAAGGAAGACTAGAACCTATTGTTCCTAATGATAATCCAAGGAATCAAGGATTGGGATACAAGCATGTACTACATATCACAGAAGCAAGACATCATACTCTTCATATTCTAAATCGACCAAGAAAACCATCAGATTTCATATCACAAAGGAATTTGTCCATACAGGTGATCCCATCTTCATCTCAAACAAGTAATTAGGTACCTAAATCACCAAGTGTAGAATCAGGTGGAGAAGACATCAGACAACTCCTACAAGAACATATCACTGAGTTACAAAATGATGCAGTTGTTGACACAACAATACAGGCTAATGTGGCAATAGATGCAGGTTTAACACTACCACCCGAATCCCACCCATGTTTATTAGCACTACTTCTACCATGAGAAGAAACTCAGGCTCAACCTAATGAAACAGATGAAGAAATATCACAAAGGCTTATACCAGGCTTAAGAAGGGTAACTAATGTCCAAAGAAGACCAGTCAATCTACAACAAAATCAGATATAGGAACAAGAAGAAATAAGTGATGATAACTCATATGATGAAACATATATTGAAAGTGAGACAGACTCTCATGACTACAAATTCTTATCACTCCATGATTCTAGCCCACTAGAAAGTGTAATATTAAGGAATCAAATAAGGCTTATACAGGATGAAGATACAAAAAGTTAGTCAAACACTCAAGTATTCATGTTATCAAAGTCTACTAAAGAAGGGAATAATGATTTACCCCTAGTCCATTCACACTTGATTGATTGGGGGCAAGAAGGAAAACCAATGCTAGATTGGTTTGAAAATGACAAAGCAATTTCAAAATTTCTAGGAGTTAGAGAGGGATTTCCACAAGGTGATCATAAAGCAGGGTTTTTTATAGACCTAAATAGAACAACATACTTTGGAGAAGAAATTTCTTCTACAATAGAAGATAAGGATCAAACTACCCATAATGGTAAGAGTGACTTGGGTAACCTTCCTATGGAAAAAGAAAGTTCAACATTACTTACAGAGGAAACATAAGAAGTAAACATAGCAGAAGGAGAGGTTGTACATAACATCCATCTGGCAAAATCACTAAGCAAAGAAGAAAAAGATAGATTCATCCATTTTTTCAAACAAAGACCTATCAACTTTGCTTGGTCCTATTCAAACATGCTAGGCTTAGACTCTGAATTAGTGTTGCATCACTTACCTTTGATACCGGGAGTTAAACCTTACAAGCAAAAATTGAGAAAAATGCATCCAAGTATCGCATTACTAGTTAAAATAGAACTACAAAGTTGCTGGATGTAGGTTTTATTAGAACTATTGACTATGCGGAATGGATATCCAACCTGGTACCTGTGACTAAGCCCACAGGAGGCATAAGAATCTATACTGATTTTTGGGATCTAAATAAAGCTTGTCCTAAGGATGACTTCCCACTACCCAATATTGACATGATAGTTGACCTAATAGATGGTTTTTCAGGATACAACCAGATTAAAATTGCACTAGAAGATCAACATAAAACGCCCTTTACATGCCCATGGGGAACATACTGCTGGAATGTGATGCCATTTGGTCTCAAAAATGCTAGAGCAACATACCAAAGAGCCATGACAACATTGTTTCATGACATGATCCACAACATAATGGAAGATTACATGGATGATATATTAGCTAAATCACAAACAAGAGAAAGTCACCTTGCAATTCTTACACAGATATTTGATTGATTAGAACAGTATAATGTCAGATTAAACCCAAAGAAGTGTGTGTTTGGTGTAACAATAGGTAAACTATTAGGATTTATAGTGTCAAATAGAGGAATTGAAATAGACCCTACCAGGGTCAAGGCAATCATTGATATGCAACCTTCATCAACACTTAAATAACTTAGAGGGTTACAAGGAAGACTGCAATCCATAAGGAGATTCATAGCAGAGTTGGCAGATAAGTGTCACCCATTCCAGCATTTACTCAGGAATGGAGTTACTTTTAAATGGATAGAACAATGCCAGGAAGATTTCCAAACTCTGAAAGATTATCTTTTGAACACACCAGTGTTAATATCTCCTACTCGAGGACAACCTCTATTGTTATACATATCAACAACGAACTCAACCCTAGGAGCTCTATTGCACAGTATGACAAAAATGGAAAAGAAAGAGACATTTATTATATAAGTAGGACTCTGATTGGCTATGAGCTTAATTATACCCCCATAGAGTGAGTATGATTAGTAGTAATCTTTGCATCCCAAAAGCTCAAACATTACATGTTGAGTCATAAGGTACAACTCATTGCATGCTTTGACCCACTCAAGTACCTATTGAGTAGAGAAACATTGACCGGGCGATTGGCTAAGTGAGTTATGATCTTGAGAAAGTTTGATATAGAATACATAGACAAAAAATCCATCAAAGGACAAATTATAGCAGATCAATTAGCAGAGGCTCCTATACAGGGTAGTCATCCGTTGCTGATAGACTTTCCAGTCGAATCCATGTTTACATTAACTACCTCAGTAATGTGGAAGTTATACTTTGATGGGTCATATACAAATCATGGATTTGGATCAGGGATTCTCTTCATTACTCCTCAAGGGGACATTATACCTAATTCATTTAGGATCAATTTCCAATGCACCAACAATATGGTTGAATATGAAGCTCTCCTCATAGGGATTCGTACAACTATACAATAGAAAATACAAGAGTTATAGGTCTATGGTGATTCACAGTTGATTGTAAACAATGTCAATGATGATTACAACATGAAGGATGACAAACTCATGCCTTATAAGAAGTTGGTTGAAGATTACAAGGAGGACTTCAGCAAAATTACCTTCGAACAAATCCCAAGAATACAAAACACAACCATAGGATCTCTTCTGAATATGCCTGCTAACGAAACACAACTTGAGTTCATCATAGAACAGTTGATGTTACCTGCATATGAGACTCCCCTATCAGAATATGTATGTGCAATCATGGGTCCAAAATCACCTTGGTACAATGAAATATATACATATTTACATACTCAATACATGTCACCGGATCTGTCCAAGAATCAAAAGAATACATTTATTCGTCAGGCATCTAGATACACCATTATAGCTGATACTTTGTATATAAAGGGTTTTGATGGAACTCTTCTCTAATGCTTGGATGAGAATGAGGCACACCTTTCTCTAAAAGAAGTCCATGATGGAATCTATGGGGCTCAACAAAGCAATCCGCCATTGTCAAAGAAATTATTGAGAATAGGTTATTAATGGCCAACCATGGAAAAGGATGCTTACAAGTATGTACAGAAGTGTAAACAATGCCAAATGCATGGAGACCTTATTCATGCACCAACACAAGATCTTCAACCCATCACATCACCATGGCCAGTTTCACAATGAGGATTAGATCTAGTGGGTAAAATCAACCCTACTTCTTCCAATGGGCACATGTTCATCTTGATAGCCACTAAATACTTTACCAAATGGGTTGAGGCAATTCCTCTAACATACACCATTGGAAAGTAGATATAAAAATTCATGCTCAACTACATTATATGTAGATACAGAGTTCCAATGTGCTTTATTACAGATAACAGGCGTCCATTTAAAAACTAGGAAGTGAAAAAGTTGTGTGACAAATTCCACATACAATAGAGATTTGCCACGCCATATTATCCACAAAGTAATGGACAAGCAGAGGCTACAAATAAAACAATATTGAAAATTCTTAAGAAAGTAGTCACTAACACAGGACAGGACTGGCATCTCTAGTTAAATCCCGCTCTCTGGGCTTATAGAACAGGAGTACGCACACCTACAGGAGCAACACCATATTCCTTGGTCTATGGTACATAAGCGATACTCCCCATTGAAATAGAAATACCATCTCTACGAGTCTCCTTACATAACATCATATCAGAGGAAGACTACAGGGTAGCAAGGTTACAAGAACTCAAAACCCTTGATGAAAAATGACAAACAATGTTTAACCATTTACAAGGATATCAAAACAGATTGAGACGAAGTTATAATAAATGGGTCCGCCCATGAACTTTTCAAGTGGGAGATCTAGTACTTAAAGAGAATCAAAGGAACCTAGCGGAATGAGAAAGGCCAGGGAAATTTGAACCTAACTGGCTACGTCCTTTCATTCCACTCTCTGACCCTATGAATAGCATGCACCTCAAGCGATATTATACCTAAGGGCTGTGTAGTTTAGGTTTTTATTTTTTTCCCACATTGCATATCATATCATTTAAAACACTACATTACATATAGTTTCCTTTTTAAATGCATTGCATTCTCAAAAGTTTCAGCAATTACATATAACAGCATCAATAAAACAAGGCAACTGTCCAAGTTTATCATCTGTGTGCATCCAAGAGAAGAAAGGATCATTTGCTCTCTTAGATATTTGGACATGAATTTTTTGAGGTCCTAAGGTCATTCATTTTCAACATTACCCTATGACGACGTTTTACTTATGGTCTGGGTGCAATTTCACTATTTGAGACTTGTTAACCCACAATCTATCAATTGCTATATCTCACACATTAAGAAGATCTCTAATTCATTCTAGACACCTAGTTGATCATATGACTAGTGAAAAATCTAAAATTCTGCTTCAGGGTCGTTGTAATTGTCACACCCAAGTAGGTTTCATTACTTACAAGTCAAGGCAAGAAAATAAAAAAGAAAAAAGAGCTATGCCAAATATCCATCTCAAGGCAAAAGAGAAATGATATATAACTGAAATATCATGTATGCAAAGTGTGATAAAAAAACTTGACTATGGGAACATGCAAGTAACTCCATTAGGGCTATGAATGCCTATTGGCAAAGGAGCAATATTTGAGAAATTATAGTCTATAACCTCGTCGGAGCTCTCAAGGCTTGCTAGCAGTGAGGCTCTATTCGGGATGCTTTTGAAGTCAAAATAATCCATGTAGCTAGTCATATAGGATGCTAGGGATCTTTAGTGAACACAAGAGCAGGAATTAACTCATTTGCACACACATAGGCAAAAGAAGATCAAAGTTTCAAGAACCAGTGGAGAAGTTTTCAGCATCTCCATTTGTAAATCCTAGTCACTAAGTGTGTTGAGATGAATGTTCCCAGGGACCTTAGGGATCGATTGACCACTTATCTATGAGTTGTTTTGCACCTTCATTTCAATTGGTGTATTACAAATGCTAAAACAAACACATTCAACCTTGTTCAAATAGGAAATGCATCTTCATCTTGCATATTGCATTTGTATAGGCCATGTCAAAAATTCATTTGTCTCCACATACATTCTGCAGATCATCATGTCATATAGTTTTGCACACTAGGGGCATAACTGAAAAAATCCAAAAAAAAATCATATAAAGTCTTGAAAAAATCCAAAAAATCATATAAAGTCATGAAAAAATCCTAAAAATCAGATAACATCCTTCGAAAAATTCAAAAACAGCTAAAAACATAAAATTCAAAAACAATGAAAAACACAAAATTCAAAAACACTGAAAAACACAAAATACCAAAAACATCCATATAACGTCCCATAAAATCCAAAAAACATAAAATACCAAAAACATCCATATAATGTCCTAAGAAAATCAACCAAAAACATTCAAATACGATCCTGAAAAAAATCATTCAAAAACATTCAAATATCGATCTACATAATCCAAAAACATCGAAAAAGCTCTTGGAAAAGAACTAAAAATAAAAAATTAATCAATTAAAAAACTTGCAATAAAATGCCTTGTGAGAAATAAATACCCTAGCAGATATCCAGCAAACACTTCGCATGAAGTTAACAAAGGATAGGACTATACAGTCAAACATCTGCAATCAACTGATCAAACTATCTTATCAATTGTATCATATCCATATCAACGTGATCATTATCTTGTCTTAAACATAAGAGGGTACACTCAAAATTAGACAGGTCAGTCTTAAACGGGGTCCACAACTTTCTGAGATCAGACATTATCAACCATCACATCAAGCAACTAAAAACAAAGGCACAAGGTCAGTATAGCTGCTGAATTTTGTCCAGGTCAGTCTTTATCTTTTTATCATTTGGTGACAGATATTGTTCCTATGCTACTCAAGGATGTCTACAAGTGACTAGAGGAGATATGATGGGCATTATCTTTTTCTTTGTTTGTTGTTTGTGGTGTGAACCGATGAAACTCTAGGGAAATTGCTCTAGTGGGTGTCTGTGATAAGAGCCTTCACATCAAGGTGAAATCACCACACATACCTTGACCCCTAGCCTAATTCCTAGAATGGAGGGTTCACTCCTTATCTGCTACGTGTTTTTTTCTACAATGAGATATCTTTGCATCTTGGTTCCTTATACCTTGATGTGCAAAGCATCATTGTTCAATAATAAGGCTCAGTGATGAATATATATTAACGCAATAAAATATATGAGACATGATCGTGATTCATTCAATTTCATTCTCATTCTCATCTCATTTGCTTACTGATAGTTTTTTGATTTCTCATCTTCTTTCTAAATCGCATTCTAGCAATCTTTCTACCATCAATTTTTTCTTTCTATCATCTAACTAACATTTCTTCAAGGTGTATTTGAGTTAAAATTGGTTCAACCATTATCATACAAAAACCATTCAGTATAGACTCATTTGCATTCATTATAGAATCATTTTCATTCATTATAGATTCATTTGCATTTCATATAGATTCATTTGCATTCATATAAATTCATAGCATTCATTTTAAAATCCATTACCATCATTAATACATACATGTACTACCATTGCATTCATAATCATATAGAATCAAATAGATAAACATCATAAAACTCATAACATCATATACGCATACATGAGAAGCAAAACATACATAGATCACTATAAAAAACCCACATGTCATATATATATAACTCAAAAATGATAATGTGTGTGAATACAATAAATAAAGCCCGAAGGCTAAGATAACATGATCAACCTAGGATGTCGAGGTGGTCCCATAATGCCACCACTACTAGTCCATCGTAAAGTAGATATACTCGATCTCCTCCCCATAAATGCACTGAATCTAGGCTCTCTCTAACCCTCAGGGATGGCTCTCTCATATGCCTGTCGATAATAAATAGACTCTTGCGCAGCAGTGAAATACCTATCTGCCTAGTCGCGCACATCTGTACTTGCTCTAAAAAGATGATCAAAGGCATCCATGGTAATCTGACATCTCCGCACTACCTCATCTCTCCCTCTGGAGACAATCTCTCTCAACCTCAAGGGCACCATAATCTGCATGATAAGTCTCTCGCTTGATATCTCATCTAGCGACCTCATCCTCCAAACTCTGGACCCGCACTCTAAGAGTCTACAGCTCATCCTCCTCACCAACATGTCCTATCCCACCCTCTACACCAGGCACATCCTCTAGCTTTGACATATCCTCATCATCACCTCCACTCTCATTGCTCGATGACTCCGAAGAATCATCGCTATCCTCACTGCTAATAGACTCAGTGTCTCCACTGATGTCTACATCCTCATCTCCCTCATCTCTTCCCTCATCTCCTCTCTCATCTCCACCACCTCCTGACCTCAGCTCCACCCTCTCCTCCTCCTCCAACTCTCTCCCTTATGTCTATCCTCAACCTCTATCTAGGATGGTGAATCTATTGTGTTGTAATTAGAACAACATGATCAGTCAAAGGCACTGGCTCATGCCTAGCAAACCATGCATCATACTCTATCGTCATCCCTGGATCCATTGTACCTCTACCCTAACCCCAGAGTAATGGTTGCAGAGAATCAAACTCACTAGAAGCAACATGTGGTTGTATGCACACATCCCAATCAGATACCTCCCACAATACACAAGAAAAATATGCAATAACCATTGGTGTCACTTGTATCTCACCGAACTATCTCAGCACCTACCTTGGAAGATACATCTCGATAATCCGCTGGGTCTCAAAGGTCCTACCAATAAGATATCTCTATTGTTGGCAGAAAGACAAGTGCACTACATCATCAGGCCAACTGGGGTAATCTAAGTATGGTCTCCAAATAAAATGCTGTAATATGTCAAACTGATGTCTCCAGTACAAGGTGTTCCCCGAACCTCTATGTCTGATACCTGCTGTATACCCGAAAGCATAAGGCTCACCAGGTTGCAAGTCTACATGAATGATAGGCGTGGAACTAGAAATGTGCTCCCATGCCCATGTCTAAAGAAAATTAACACCACAACTAATAGAACGGTATCCAAGATACATAATACCATGCATGTGATAGTACAACATGGAAAGTAGACAAGGACCCAAAGCATACAGTCGACAATGAATGATCATATCATGGATCACTCTACCCCATCCAATTGGAAACCCATGACCTTGTCTGTCAGGTATCAGTAAACCACCAACAACACCGCATAATACAATAGTTAGGTCGTCATAGTCTAAACGGGCCCAAGGGATATCATAACGACCACTAATCTGTAAGTCGTGAATCTCACACTCAAAAATTGTACATAGTCCAACAATGCCATCATCATTGTCATATACAACTCTTCTACCATGAATGGGAGTCTACAGTATATGCCATACATCCTCTAAAGTAATTGATGCCTCACTAGTCGGAAGATGAAAAGAACAGGTCTTGAAATGCCACCGCTCTATCAAAGCTATAATCATGGCCCTGTTGGCCATAACCTCTGGAAAATGTAAAACATGATATAGACCAAGTTGTTAGATATGCTCGATCCCCTCGTCCAATAAGTTAGCTCAAAGATCAAGTCCACTAGGTTTGCTCAGTCGGCAGTATAACACTCCAATGTTCTCCTGCAATGAGAAAATGTTCAAAATATTAGATATCGCATCCTAAAAAACAAAAAAACAAAAATATTTTCAAATGCATGACAAAAAATTACGCATACAATGAATGCGTGATAGTTATGACTAATGTGGTACAATTATGACTCTTGTGTGATGTTTAAAGGTAATGCATAATGATATGGGCTCTTGCGTAACAATAAACACTTATGCGTAAAGAAATGAGTGAATGTGACATGTTTAATACTAATGTGTAACACTTACGATGCATGTGTAATAGTTAAAGTGTTTGTGGTACAGTTGACACTAATGCGTAAACATCGACAAGAGATTGCATGACATAATGCAAAAATTGATCATGGAATTTTTTTTGGAAAATAGCAAAAAACAGGCATAAATCAAGAAAAACATTGGAAAAATACCATGCCGCTAGTCCCAGGAGGTCTCTGATATGAATGTACTTGGTTAGACGGGTGCAATCGAGCTCTATATCTAGCCATGATGATCAAATACTCAAACAAAAGTACACAAATTGTAGAGAAAACCAAGGAATTACCAAATTGCAAATGAGCAAATGAAAACCTAAAAATCTCTATTTATAGCTCAAAATTAGGGTTTTTTGACACCTCGAAGCCTGTGGTCCCCACCAGCTTCAAACACCTTGTAGCTTACTCAAATGATTTTTAAATCACATGAAATTTCACACGCTTGCTCATTACACTGATATCAAAAACATGGTCTCAATTTTGGAATTTTCTGACCACCTTTTATGAGGGGGCATATTTACACTATACAACAATATCACCAAGGCATACTGGGGTAGAATTTTTTGTTTTCTTTGAAACAATGTCATTCTGACTTTGTCTTAAAGAGGGGCAAATGTAGACACCTAAAAATGTCTCATTGATCATGTACTAATTATTCCTCTAATTGATTAAGTAATCTTTATTATTTAATTAATTTAATTAATCTATTTCTTCTAATTTCACATTTCCTCATCATCTTACTAATTATTCTATTTTCCTATTCTATCATCATTCAATGATTTTAACCATTTCCTAAATATTAATTAAATAGTTATTATTTAATTAATTATGATTAATTTCCTAGTTTAAATAATCTATTATTTAAATAATTTACCAATTATTCAATTTCTATCTCTGATCATCTAATCATTAACTCTTTTCTAAATATTAATTAAATATTTATTATTTAATTAATTGTGATTTTATCCTTTAATTTAAATAATCTTTATTATTTAATTAAATTCTATTTCTAAAATAATTAAATAGTTTCTTTAAATTATTTAATTAACTAATTAATTCTTCCATTTCCAAGTCCCCAAATTCTAATTTCATTTAATTTCATATTCTTCTAATTTATTCCAAATTCAATTACATGTGCATGATTTCAAAAACCAAATTGAAAATCAAAGTTAAGTTCTAAATATATTCAAATACTAAATTGAATTAAAATAAATTCAATTATTTGAATAAATATCATGCAAAGATTAAATTGAAAATCTAAATCTAAATGCAAGCACATGCTAAACTAATTAATTAAATCATTTATCTCTTCAACTTCTATTTCCATCTTTTAGTTAGCTTTTTCTAAATTAAGCTTTCTTTGTCATCAATTAATTTTCCTCCAATCATTCTTTTTCTTCCTTCAATCAACTTTTTCTCAATCAGTTAACTCAATTAATCTATTCAATCTATTGAGTTTCACTCCTAAAATCAGCAATTCAACTATCAATTTTCATATGAGCTCACCTGAGTTCCACCTCTTGATCAATCTGTTCCACCTTTCAATCAATCTTCTCTAATTTTCTATAAATTGAGCATCCAATCTACATTTTTAACAATCACGAACTTTGAATCTTTGTGTCACTTGCAGGTTACCAGCACAATATCTGAGAGCCGTCATACCACAGAGAGGAGAAGAGAAATGGAAGCAATATGTGATCTTGGGATAGGGAGTTTTGATTTCATTTGATTATTTTAATTCCTATTTTCTTGATTGTGTTATTCCATTGTCTTATTTGTTAAATTCTTTGCTTAGGAGGGATTCATGATTTCCCTTTTGCTTCTAATTGATTACTTGTTTTTAAGATGAATTTTACATATAGACACCTATACCTTCCCTCATCCATGTACCTGACCTGGTACCTATGCCTGTGCTGATGCATCCTCCTCAACCTCATCTATAAGATGTGCATGCTCTCCAGGATGTGTAAATAGAGGAAAGGGGTGTCTTTGAAACCAATCTCTATACTGGGGCAATACCCCCATGTCTGCCACATCCTCTAGATAATTCCATTTCTACGGCTGGAAACCTACTGATTCCTACATGCTTAGTGCATATGACAGTCTTGGTGCCCATCCTCATCTCTCCTCCTCCCCATATCGAGCATAGGTTATGAACTCCTGAGATATACTCTACGATCTCCCATACTGTCTCATCACCCTAGATACTACAAATCACTCAATAATAGACACCAATCTGCCAATGAGAGGTCACATCAAAAACATATCCTTCCTTTGTGCTCTCCAATCATCCCATAGCTCTAGACCCCTATACAATATCCATACTACAATGATCAAATCATCCAACTACCTCCTCCAATAATCAGTCTTTCCCAGGTGGGGCTGTGTAACATAACCTGAATAACAACATACAATAGGCTGGTGCACCTCCCGTGAATCATCTACAATAGGTCTGCATACTAGGATATGTTCCCATGCCCATATCTGTAAAACTAACACACCTTCTACCATGCTCTTCCCCTCCCGATACACAATCTCATGCATCTCATGATACATATGAGCGAGTAAGCATGATCCCCACCCTAGTCTCACTAGATGAGTCAATAACCTCTCAAGCATCCTACCCCAACAACATAAAAATCCCTTCTGTCCCCTATCAGGCATCACAAAACAACCAATCATGCCAGCTAAAATTCAAGTCAAGGGGTACTCTGCACCATACCTGCTCATCAAATCATCCCAAGTAATAGTACAATCAAGGATAGTCTCATCAAGGAATATATATCTAAGAGCCAAAATACCTGGTCATGGAGTAGAATCATAATCTACCTTATCTCCAGCAAATAGAATCCTTAATATCCTATAAATATCCTCCAAAGTGATTGCCAAATCTCCCATCGACAAATGAAATGTGTTATGCTCAGAATGGAAATGCTCAACTAATGCAGTCAACATACTATGATTCACATGGATATTGAGCATCTGTAACAAATATCCAAATCCACACAACCCTATGTGACCTCTCTGTGCATCTGATAAATCACGTACTAATCTCATCGTTAGTAGAAATGTACACCGAAATTGAATATTCGATAACTAAATCTGCAAAATCGAACATACAACTCAGCAGTACATGACCCAAATGTTAGGATAACCATTGAAACAACTAAGAGGGGGGGGATGAATCAGTTGTTAACAGATTATGTCAATCAAACCACTTAATAACCTCTAGTCAGAGCACATAAACATTGAATACTAGAATAGCAGAAACAGATATCGATAAACAATAAAACTTAAAAATGAAATACAGAATTAACACAATGCAACCATACCACATAACACCATGATTTGTACGTGGAAAACCGGGAAAGGGAAAAACCACGGTGGGAAGCCTACCCACAGTCAGATGATACTTCTACAGAAAGTATGTGATACAATGAGGGGCTTGCACATGTAGGTAGGTACACTACCTAGAGCGTACTGCTCATTACAAAAGAGTCTCACTAACTACAAAGAGGTTATAACCACCTCGAGATAATTGGACAACAATCCAAAATAATGAATTGCCAGAGATAGCATCTACCATGCCTAATTACAGTCATGGTTAAGATCAATACTAGAGGCCTTTGACCTCTTCTTTAAATCCAATTCGATCCTCAATGATCGACCAAAACTCTTTCGCATATGATATTGCATTTCCATTCCCATACCATGATCTACAATGAGATCTTACATCAATTTAGACCAACCCTAAGGCCTAAACTAATTAGGTCGGCCACCTAAAAGATATTACAATAAGATCATTACATACATCCATATTACAATGATATGCCATGTCGGCTTGAGACCAAAACAACAATAACCAATCCATAAATCATCCCGGTAATGTGCAGAGAACACATTAACATGATACCAGTCCATTATCTAGATAGGTACCAGACCTAATCTGGGTCCACCATGCCAAAGAGATGTCTTTAATCAGTTGAGGAATGATCAAAGAACATCTTCACTATCTTGAATTCCATCTAGAAGCCACACTAACACCGCTTAGCATTCTGTCAAGGTTTCTTAGTGAAATCTCTATTAGTTAAATCTTAAACCCATGCTGGTAAGGGTTTACAAGAGTGTATGATAGCATCTAATCACCAATTCAATACCAACTAACCAAAACATACTTCAGGAACATGTAACACATAAAATCAAACATACTCCACTGATCCAAACATGCCAGAAGTGTCCAACAGATAGTCTCTTCTACAGGTAACACTAGATCTTATGTCGGTAACCAAAACCTGTCTATTGGTAACCAACCATAACAACAAGTGTTGACATCAATGGCAAAAAATCAATGAAACATATAATCAATTCATCCATAATGCCAACAATCTCCCCCTTTGACATTGATGGTAACACTAGATGTGAAAAACATCTAAGTACCAACAAATGCCAAACAAGTCTCCGCCTGTGGAAGAAAACCAACAATCTCCTGAATATCAGTAACTCTCCCCCTGTGAATAATATCTTTGTAAAGTTTTGAATTGATTTTTCACATCACTATCACTCTGGAGCCCTTTGACATCAATGCCATAAATCTGACAAAAATATCAAAGCAATAATATAAGCCTTTGAATCTCAAAGCTGACTACTCCCCCTGAGTAGTAGCACCACTCATTAGTGCCATAATGAATAGTATCTCTAATAATGCACATCGAACTGATGGCAAACTACATCAATCAAGTCTCTGCAAGAGGGGCATAAACCCCTGACCTAACTCTCAAATACTCAAATGATTCCTTAGACAACGATTTAGTGATTATATCTTCAATCTTCTCTTTAGTGTTCACATAAACCAATTTGACTTCCTTTTCTTCCACTGTGTCCTTCATAAAGTTATACTTTATTGATATGTGCTTAGTATTAGAGTGAAATACTAGATTCTTTGACATGTGAATGGTTGTAGAATTATCACAATAGATAACTACTGGTTCACTACAATTTACCTTGATATCCTTCAACATTTGCTTCATCCACAAGACTTGAGTGCAATTAGTTATTGCTACAACATACTCAGCTTCTGCAGTAGATAAAGAAATGCATGACTATTTTTTGCTGATCCATGAAACCAATTTCTTTCCAAGGAAGAAAGCTCCACCATAAGTGTTCTTCCTCTCATCAGTATCTCCTACCCAGTCTGGATCAGTATATGCACATAAAGTGAAGTCATCATCTCTAGAATACCATAAGCCATATTCTTTTGTTCCTTACAAATACCGGAATATCCTCTTTACTGCACATTCATGAGTTTTTTAAAGATTACTTTGATATCTTGAAACAATACTCACTACATTGATAATATCTGGTCTAGTCTGAGTTAGATATAACAAGCCACCAATCATAGAATTATACCTTCTCGAATTTACCATTGTAGATGTATCTTTGATAGATAATTTCTCACTTGTCACCATAGGAGTACTTACTGGTTTGGAATTATCCATACCAAACTTCTTCAACAATTCCCTTAGATACTTAGTTTGATAGATAAAGATGCCTTTGTTAGTTTGAGTAATCTACAAACATAAGAAAAATCTCATCTCACCAATCATGGACATTTCAAATTCATTCTTCATATTGTTAGAGAATTCCATGCACAATTTATCTTCGCCTCCAAAAATGATATCATCAACAAATGCTTCAATAATCAGAATATTATCATCAGTGATTTTATAATATAAATTACTATCAACACTTCCTTTAGTAAAACCAAGATTCAAAAGATATTTATCCAACCTTGCATACCAAGCTCTAGGAGCTTGTTTCAATCCATATAAATCTTTCCTCAATCTGCAAACCATATCTTTATCATCTGTCAGTAAAAATCCATCAGGCTATTCAATGTATACTTCTTCCTCAAGGTCACCATTCAAAAATGCACATTTAACATCCATTTGATAGACCTTATAGTTCTTATAAGCTGCATAGGCAAGAAATAGTCTAACAGCTTCAATTCTAGCTACAGGTGCAAATGTCTCACCATAATCAATTCCTTCCATTTGAGAATATCCTTTACAAACCAATCTAGCTTTGTTTCTTACAACTTGACCATCCTCATTTAGTTTATTTTTAAAAACCCATTTAGTTCCAATAGAATTCTTATTTTTAGGCCAGGGAACTAAAGTCCAAGTCTCATTTTTCTCTATCAGGTCTAATTCATCTTCCATAGCTTTTAACCAATGTTTATCTTTACAAGTTTCAATAACAGATGTCGGTTTGAGAAATAAGACATACCTCTTCATTTGCCAGTCTTCTTCTTGTCATAAATCCCTTTTTCCTATCTCTAATGATTTGATCTTCAGAATGATTTAATCTTACATACCTTGGAGTCTTCTGAACTTCAGGTTCACCATTCTGATCATCAATCACAGTTGAATTTTCTGATTGTACTAGTGTAACTGTCTTAGTTTCCTATACCGGTTGAGGTATTGTTGGTTCAGTTATGATCATTTCCACTGTTGGTTCCCTGTAATATGATATAGATTGATTTCTATATTGCACATCTACTTTCACATTAGTGCTCTCCACAATTTTCTGCAATCTTTTGCTATAACATCTATATGCTTTGCTTTGAATTGAATATCCAAGAAATATTCCTTTATCACATCTAGAATCAAACTTACCAATTGAATCATTCCTTTTGATATAGCATTTACTTCCAAAATTTCTGAAATATTTAACAGTAGGTGTATGTCCAAACCATATTTCATAAGGGGTTTTACCGGTTTCACCTTTGATGTGAACTCTGTTGAATGTGTAGACTGCTTTACTCACTGCTTCTCTCCAGTAGATGTGAGACAATTTGGCTTCCATCATCATGGATCTTGCTGCATCCAAAATGGTTCTATTCTTCCTTTCCACTACTCCATTCTACTGAGGAGTCTGAGGTGCAGATAACTATCTCCTAGTTCCATTTGTCTCACAATAAATGTTAAATTCATGAGAAGTGAACTCATCATCTTGATTTGATCTTAGACATTTGATTTTCAATCCAGTTTCTATTTCTACCTTTTCTTTAAAGATCTTGAATTTCTCAAAATCTTCAGACTTCTCCATTAGAAAAGTCACCCACATCATTCTAGAATAATCATCAATTATTAGCATGAAATACCTATCACCTTGAAAGCTTCTAGTCCGTGCTAGACCACATAAGTCAGTATGAATCGAATCAATCACATCATTAGATTTATCATGTATGCTCTTCAAAAAAGTTCTAACTTGCTTTCCCAATTAACATTCCTTACATACCGGATTATGAGGATTCATAATCTTAGGTATATCTCTAACTGCCTTAGTTGAACTGATCTTAACAATACAATCAAAATTAACATGACACGACCTCTTATGCTATAGCCAACTCTCATCAATATGATAAATCAAACATGTCTTATTACCAGTGTTCAAGTGAAAGATATTATCTCCAGTCTGAATACTAGTTGAAATCTCCAAACTAGTTTTGTTAATGATTTTGGATTTTCTATCTTTGAATTGAAGTTGGAATCTCTTTTCCACCAATTGACCAACACTCAAAAGATTATGCTTTAAACCTTCTACATAATAGACATTATCAGTATTATGCTTACCATCCAGAGAAATGGTAACTCTACCTTTGATCATACATGCTTTGTCATCTCAAAATTTGACTTGACCGCCATTGTATTCTTGCAGGGATATAAATTTCCTTGTATCTCCAGTCATATGATGCAAGCATCCACTATCAATTATCCATTCATCCTTATCTTCAACTTTTGCTACTAGGGCTTTTTATTCATTCTTGATAGCTGGTTCTGGTTCATCTTCCTTTAAAGAATAGAACATCCATTCCTTTCCATTTTTGAATCCACTAGCAAAGTCTGTTGTCAGTTCATCCTCAGAGTCATCACTTACTCCTTCCACATCCGCTATGTAGCATTGTTTGTTTCTCTTGAATCTCTATATATTCTGATTAGGCTTAAATGATTTCTTAACTCTCTCTTCAAATCTTGCATTCCTTTCGAGACACCTAGATGCAAAATGACCAAACTTATTACATTCAAAATATTTTAAAGGTGCTTTTCCTTCATACTTACTTCCTGTCGGTTAAGGTACTCTTCTAGAAAATAGGGCTTCAAGTTGCTCAAATTCTTCATCCTCTTTCCTCATATCTTCCAATTCTTTTGCATATAGGGCTTTCCAATCATTCTTGTCAGTAGATGATGATGATGTATGAAAACCAAGTTCAGACTTTGTAGCTCCAGAAGGTCCAAATTCTTCAAGCTCAAAAGTAGATAATTTTCCAATCAAAATGTCTTTGTTAACTAAAGTGTTTTACATTGTTCTCAATTCATTGATTGCAGTTGCCTTCATCTTGTAAGCCACTAGAAGGGCTCTCAAGACTTTGGAAACTATCTCATCTTCACTCAGAGATCCTTCACAACATTGAATTCCCATGACAATCTCATTTACTCTTTCCATAAATGTAGCAATTCTTTCATTGTCATCCATCTTCAAGTTTTCATATCTTACCCGGTAACCATCAAGTTTAGCACTTTTGACAGTAGGGTCACCCTCATTCAAAGTTTGCAATTTATCCCACATAACCTTTGCCGATGATTTATCAGTCAATCCCATGATTTGTTGATCAGTAAGTGCACACAGGAGGGCTTCTCTAGCTCTACAATCATTTTCAATATTTTGTCCAAGTTTGTAGGAGAAGGATTGCCAGATGCCAGATCATAAGGTGTGTATCCTTTATTAGCGATCTCCCAAATATTCTTACCAAGACATCTAAGATGAGTCTCCCTTCAGATTTTCCATATCCCATAATTTATCCCATCAAGCTTAGGGATTTCTCTTCTGAAAATAGTTGCCAGTGGATTTGAAGTGTTAGTTGCCATAGGATCTTCCTTAAGTAGTTAAGCTTCTGCAAAAGAGGACCAAAGCTCTGATACCAATTGTTAGTATAGCTAGTGAACAATAGAGAGGGGGGGGGGGTGAATCATTTGTTAATATATTATGTCAATCAAACCACTTAATAACCTCTAATCGAAGAACATAAACATTGAATACCAAAATAGCAAAAACAGATACCGGTAAGCAATAAAACTTAAGAATGAAACAGGGAATTAACACAATGCAACCATACCACATAACACCATGATATGTACGTAGAAAACCCAAAAAGGGAAAAACCATGGTGGGAATGTTAGGTCCCGTAGACAACTAAGAGGGGGGGTGAATCAGTTGTCAAATAAATTCAAACCAAAAAAAACTTAAACAACCTTAATGCTTAATACCTGTAATCCAAACTTTATGTCGGTAGACAGTTTATCGGTTAATTATAGTACTGGTAAAGATTAATGCATGAAATAGAAAGATAATAACATCCACAACACATAACACCAATATTTGTATGTGGAAACCCTGTAAGGGGAAAAACCACGATGGGAAACCTTACCCACAATCAGATGATACTACTGTAGATAGTATGTGTATACAAATGGGGTCTGCACATGCTGAAAGGGCAAGCGCGTAGAGTTCACTGCTCAAACACAAATAGGAGTCACATTGACTACAATTGGATGGTTAAATCCAATAATGATGTACTACTCAAAATAACATCTTCATATGCTGGATTCAATACCGATGTAGTTCTGATTGTCTTTACAAAAACCTTGCTTCACCTTCAAATGATGTCTGCATGTATAACTCTACTTATTCTCGCATATACCTTCTTACAATTCCTTATCCTAATTGCATATCGATCTTACAAATAAGATCTTACATATATACCATAACCTAAGACCAATTTTAGTAGGTCGGCTGTAAAAGATATTACAATGAAATAATTATAAGTAAATCAATAACCGACACAAAATCCAATTCAACATGTTGGCTTAATGCATTTACAATAACAAGAAAAACATCTCCAAAGCGTGTCGTGCTGATCTGGAATAGATAAGCCTGTCAGTGGTTATTTTGGACCTATTTGCCAGTAACAACAAATATGCAAATACGAATATGCCAATGAACAAATCTCCAAGACAAAGTGTCCAAATGATGTCTTCGACATAACCAAGTGTTTTCCATGTCATTCCAAGTGTTGGTGAACAATATATCTTTTATGTGTACCAGATACCGATGACTATGCATAAAGTCACTTGCTTGCCGATGAACATTGTTGATCCTTCAAAGTGCCAGAGTTGGTAAGTGTTATAGGTGTTGACATCAATGACATAACCATACCAAAATACCAACAGGGAAGCCTACCCACAGTCAAATGATACTTCTGCAGAAAGTATGTGATACAATGAGTGGCCTACACATGTAGGAAGGCACACTGCCTAGAGCGTACTGCTCATTACAAAAGAGTCTCACTGACTACAAAGAGGTTATAACCACCTCGAGATAATTGGACAACAATCCAAAAGAATGAACTGCCAGAGATAGCATCTACCATGCCTGATTACAATCTCGGTTAAGCTCAATACCGGAGGCCTTTGGCCTCTTCTTTAAACCCAATTCGATCCTCAATGATCGACCAAAACTCTTTCGCATATGATATTACATTTCCATTCCCATACCATGATCTACAATGATATCTTACATCAATTTATATGAACCCTAAGGCCTGAACTAATTAGGTTGGCCACCTAAAAGATATTACAATGATATGCCATGTCAGCTTGAGACCAAAACAACAATAACCAATCCATAAATCATCTCGGTAACGTGTAGAGAACATGTTAACATGATCTCGGTCCATAACTTAGATAGGTACCGGACCTAATCTAGGTCCACCACACCAAAGCAATGTCTTCAATTAGTAGAGGTATGATCAAAGAACATCTTCAACATCCTAAATTCCATCTAGAAGCCACACCAACACCACTTCGTATTCTGTCAAGGTTTCTTAGTGAAATCTCTACCGATTAAACCTTAAACCCATGCTGGTAAGGGTTTACAAGACTGAATGATAGCATTCGATCACCAAGTCAATGCAAACTAACCAAAACATACTTCAGGAACATGTAACACATAAAATCAAACATACTCCATTGATCCAAACATGTCGGAAGTGTCCAACAAATAGTCCCTTCTGCTGGTAACACTAGATCTTCTACCGATAACCAAACCCTATCTGCCAGTAACCAACCATAACAACTAGTGTTGACATCAATGCAAGACATAATCAATTCATCCATAATGCCAACACCAACTTGTGCTATGAATGTGATAAACATGCTAAAGAATCCAAATATACAACATTCAAAATAAAAAAATGCCCTTTGAACCTTAAAAACTACTTGATGTTTTTTATATGAGTTTCTACAGACAAACAGAAACTCGTACGAGCAAAAATTACAAGCCAAATGATTAAACAGTATCATATGATAAATAGTATCCTGTCACACGACTAAATGGTCTTTTAAACACTCTCGTATGATATCAGGGTAGACATCAGACGACAAACCTTATATGTCCATATGACAAAATACAAAAGGATATAAACTCGTACAACAAACAGTAACGACCCACATGATAAAACAATAAACATGACTTCAAAATGAATTTCAAAATACAAAATTCACAAAAAAATTCAAAATTTGAGAAATGCAAAGGCTAAAGATTGATCACTTACTGTTGGGGCATAGTTCCACGGTCGATTGTGTCACTTTTGGCACTCGAATCGATGCTCTTGAATCAAAATGGCCATTTTTCTTTGTTGGAGGTTTTTTAAAATTCAAACTTCAGAGGTAAAAATGAATTGACAATGACACACTGAATCCCTTATATAACCCAAACCCTAATTTTTAAAATTTCTTCGATGGACATAAAATTTGTACCCCTGACTAAATTATCCTGAGTCCATTTTCGGGATCGAAATCAAAATCTAACGTCAATTTTCTAGTCGAAATTTCACAATGTTGACCACTTAGCACTTTTATCCTCAAGTCAATTTTCTCATCATTTTGCGCTCAAATTATTTCATATCTCAAAATTAATTCTTACATCAATCTTCATGCTCAAATAATTATCATCACTAAAAATTACCTAAAATCGTCATACCCTCGCTATCTTTCGATTTCGCTCTCGAGGGGGCATACTCATTACACCTTTTTAGTGATCATCATCATTAAAAATTGAGAAATTTTTCAAATCATCATCTAAAGTCGATCAAAAATCTTTTCAAACAAAAAAAATCAACTAAACCTTGTTACTAGGGCCATCTTAACTAAATCACATCATATCAAGTTGACAATCCTCGATGTCAAATAAAGCAATCTCTAGGGGCATATCAATTTTTGTCCTTATCTAAATCAATCTTCAAATCGATGTTCAGTTTCACCACATCAAATCAAGTTGGACATTTTCTCTTGCTCAGTCAATTCTTGTTCAATCAAGTTCAGAATCGGTTTTATTGCTTTCCTCAATCAATTCTTGCTCAATCAAGCTTAGAATCAGTTGCGTCTCTTGCTCAATCTAGTTCAATCAAGTTCTAGATCGATACTTGGTTCTTGATCAATCAAGTTTAAGAGCAGTATCTCACTCTTTGCATCGATCCTAGTTCCATCAAGTTCAGGATCGGTATCGCTTTATTCAAATTTATTTAGTTTCATCACTTCAAATCAAGCTGAATGTCTCACTTTTCATCGATTTGTGATCCATCAAGTTCAAAATTGATATCTATTTGACATCAACTATTCTTTGAACCAATGTGTTGTTCGCACATTAATTCAAAGAGGGGCAAATGTAATACCCTAAAAATGGTCACCTAAACCATGGGCCCCTAATCTCGATGACATCACCAAGGTCCTAACCAAAAGCCAATTAAATCAACCTTGAGCACCTAATTAATTAATTATTCAATCATTAATGTTAGATGGCAAGTTAATCACTCTATATTAATTAAATATTTATTTAATTAATTAATCATTCCAAGTAAATCATTTAGATCAATTATTCTATTTATTTAATTAAATATCCTAGCATATTTAATTAATAAATAAATTTTCCATTTAATCATAAAATAAAAAGGAATCAATTTACAAAAAGGAGAATTAATTTACAAAAATAGATTAATCACAAAAAGAGGAATTAATTTGCAAAAGAAAGAGTTAAATTGAAAACAAAAGAAAATAATTAAATTGAGAGAAGAAATCAAACTTGAGATATTTCTTTTTCTAAAATTGAGATAAGTTGACAAATTAGAAAAAGCAATTAAATTGAATTAATCATTTTCTCTAAAATTAAAACTCAAAGCTTTTCTTCAAGAAAGAGGTTCAGTTGCATTAAAAGGGCTTTTTCTAAATAAAAATCTTGAACAAATTAAAAAAAAGTGCATGGAATCAACTATTTTTATCTCAAGTGCATGGAATCAACTAAATTTTATCTCCAATGCAAACTTAGACTTATAATCTGAATGCACTCAATCAAGCTATAATTGGAATCTATCTCAAGATTTACTTAATTTGATTTCTCAATTATTTCAATTATCCTAAATTGTGGTTTTTCTTGAGGAATCTCATCCACTCATTGTTAATCGATCTTGACCATTGGTCTCTCGTTTGATTCTCTATAAATTTATCCTTCATCTCTCATTCAAGACACCTTGGAGATTTATTGTTATTGTGTAGTTTTTGCTCTAGAGTCATTGCAAATATTGTTCTTTGAGATTATTGCATCTTAGTTTAGCTTTTTGCATATTTAGTTTAATTATGATTGCTTGTTTTCATCTAGCTTAATATTCATTCATTTAGCTTAATATTCATTCATCTAGCTTAATATTCATTCATCTAGCTTAATCTTGTATACATGTAGCTTAATCTTGTAGTCATATAGATTAAATCCTTCATCTTGGTGTAGTCTAGTCACTATTATTTCTTAGACAAATCTGAGAGCAAGTCTATACTCGCATATTTTAGAAGACAATAGGTCAATTTGTTATGGTTTTTATATTCATGATTATATCTATATAACCATACATGCAATGACTTAATTGAAGTGTTGTGTCTTACATCTTCTAGATACTTATCCACTTTTCACACGCACAAGTGGAGAGAGCTATACTTATAGCCTCTCAAGATATAGTAGTGGTTGGAGCACAGAGAGTAGATGAGATAGTTCACAAGTTCATCTAGAGTGTCATAGATATGGGAATGCACAAGGCTATATAAGAGATAAGAGACCTAGGTAAGGAGACTAGATACTAGAGAGATATGTATGAGAGTGCAGTGCCAACAGAGAAGAGATCACCATCATTTAGGCACAAATTAGGTAATGCAATGAACACACTAATGGAGGAAACAATGTAGGATGAGGGTGATAGGGCCATTGAAGCTACTAGGACATACAAGGCCAGTGATAGGAGGATCTCATTCCTCAAGATAGGACAAATGTTAGGAGGATCGAGGGAGCACCCAATGATATTTTCAGTTATATAGATCTATGTACACTTTTTGTGTTTATAGTGGGGCCGCAAGTTCCATTATGACACAAAGACTAAAATTATGTACTCTAATACTTCCATGATATATATATGATTTGGATGATATATGTGATGTTGTTTTTATGTTTATGGATATGCATAATGCTAGTAGTATTTTAATGAATGGAGATATGTATGTATTGCTATGATATTATGAATATGATCATATGTATGTATGCATGATGAGATGATATATATGAATGATTATGATATGCATGTAGACTAATGTGCTATGATAACAGGATATTGACTATTGTGAGTATTAGAGTATAAAATGATGAAGACTACAAAGATTGACCAAAGAAAGGTTTGTAAAAAGAAGGACAATCATTAGATGGAGAAAAAATTAGTAAGAAGGATTAAAATTAGATAGAAAAAAATTAGTAGTGATGAAACCTTTCTTTCATAAATGCACCTTTAGTAATATAGATCTTTATTTAACATGGAAAATAGATACATCACATCATGACATTTGAGGTCAAAGAGATAATGCAATCCTTTTGCAAAGAAAAATAGGCATATTGTAGACAAGGAATTTTTCCCTCAGTTCTGAAATGTTGCGGGGGGTGTGTCAAGGGTCGAGGTATGTGTGATAGTAACAAAGTGGATGTACTAATGCAGACACCCAATACATACCTATTTCAGTATTGGCATTGTGTTGTCATTGATGTCAATCGATATGGAAGATGTATGTGCAATAATGTCATTGAGGTCATCTACCATACTGGCCATTGAAATCACCAGTACCCAAGTTAGTGTTGACTTGTGTTGAATACATAAGGACTACAGACTAGTAAGTGACATGTTGGTAGTGCATGGTTATCACCAACAAGAGAGCAAGATGTTGGGTGGTTGATTGTGATGAAGAGAGGGAATGCTACCTAAATCACATCAACACCAGAGGAGAAGTATGTGCAAGCCACGGGTATGCTGTGTGGATGTGAAATGACAGGACTCCTACCGGATAAAGATGCAGTCAACATTTGAAGAGATGAATGACAATGAATGTGCCCAACTAGATCATATGTGCCTGATTGAAGATATGCTGGTCAAACAGGGATGGCACATTCATTCAATGTAAGATCCAAATGATAAGGATCTACTCCCACTGGAAAGTGGAGATTATCTCCTATTATGCATGAAATGCATCATAGTTCTTGGAGATAAGACATCAGAGTTAAAGGCAGATGACTGAAGGCTCACACCGAATGAATTGGTGAAACACTAAGCTTCCTTAGGTACATGAGATCAGGGAAATGCACTGGATCAGCCGGATAGACATGTTGAGTTGTCGGTACAGAGATTGAAGGATATGTTAGAACCGGTCCAATGGTGAAGAAAGGTGTAACCATAGATACAAACATATGGAGGTAGTTTAAGGATTGATGATATGGTGTCATCAAGGTGCTTACTAGTAAGTATGTCCACCAGTAATGCTGACAAAGTGCAGATGCAGAAGATTCCCATCTGATGAAGATTTGCATGAGGTAGGTTGGCATGTGTGCTAACTAGTTTAGGTGCTCTACCCTAAGAGAAGCAGAGTGCAAGGGTGAATGAAAACCAGTTAGGGTATAACCAATAGGGTTTGTGAACCGATAGATGAACCTGGTTGTGTCGCTGGTCAGTGATCCTATCCAAACTGACATAGAAGTTCTAGCAAAGGTGGATGCTGACAAAAGGGGCCATGTGGAGGTGAAGTGGCATGCATGCACAAGTCGGTATGATATGTCGGTAAGGTCATTGGTGACTAGTCCAACATTTAATGGTGACAACGAAGCTCAAGGAATAAAAGAAGAGGATTGGGGCCTGAGATGAAGGGAACTAGAGAGATCCAGTAAAGACTGATCTTGTATATCGAAGAAGATAAAGGTAACCTAATCACTCACATGATCAATCAGACAAAAGGATGAAAAAATGCTAGAAATGGCTAAAGAGAGAAGACATGTTTTGCAAGGTAGACAGATGGGCGATGCTCATTGATTGAGTGCTAAACATATATCAAGGACATGATATTAGATTATATTTGATATGTCATGATGATCAAAGATTAGATTAGATGCAGATTCAATGCATGGCGGAAACCCTAGCATGCCAATGTTCAAACTCATGTCTTGGCAACAAAAATCTAGCTATAAGTATGCAAGCCAAAGATATTGTTTGTGCTGCTAAAAGAGAGAGTGTTTCTACTACATGTGAGAGAAAATCAGCCAACTGATCAAAGATAATCAAAGAAGAGACTGAGTGTGAGAGAGAATTGGGTTGAAGAGGTCAACCAGTAACAATGAGGCAACCGGTAGACTGCCATTAAGTCTTATAGAAGAGTAGACCGGTGATGGATAGAAGTAGTGTGGCAGAGTGAAAAGAGAACCAATAAAGAGCAGAACTGGTAGAGAACAGAACTGACAGATGATAAAAGAGAGGAGAACCGGTGGAGAGACATACATGAGAGCTACAAAGTTCTTTTGTAACAAGAAGATAACTTTTGTATTAAAAATATGATTTTGTAATCACTAAGTTGGAGCTTGGTGAAGGGGTTGGTGCTCCTTGGGTTGGTGCCCTAAAATCAGGGTTGGTTCCCTAAAGTAGGAGTGGTACTCCTTGGTTTGGCTCCTTAAATGTTGTAATCAAGGTTTTCATTATGATGCTATATTGGAGCAGTAGTCTCCAACAACACTTCTCATCAAGGTTTTTCCCATCTTGGGTTTTCCTTGTACATCTGGTGTTATGTGATGTCCCTTTTATGTGTGGTGGCATTTGTGTGAGTCTCCCATCTAACCGATATATCTTCTTTATGTTAGATTTATTAACCGGTATACACACATAGAATAGGAAAGGGAAAAGTCTGGAAATCACTGATTCCCCATCCTCTCAATGACATCTAGTGTTCAACAATTGGTATCAGAGCCTGGGTTCCCTGTTGATAAGCTTTTTGTAGCTTGGTATAGATTCTAGTATTTGAACACAATGGTTTGTTTTGAGTCAATCCCTACTCCTGTATTTGATTGTTCATATTTCTTTGTCTAGAGTTGTAGGATGGAAATCTACCTATCCTCTTTAGGGTTTGATGTGTGGATGTCGTTTATAAATGGTTGTCCTAGTAAAGTGAGTCCTCCCACTGATTCAGATGCAGAAAGAAGAAACCAATGTAATGATATAGAAATGAAGGCTATACTCTGTGGGTTATCAGATGATGTCTCCTCAGAGTTGGACAGCTGCAGATTGGCAAAAAGAATGTGGGACGGATTGAAGAAGCTCTACCACTGCAAAACTAGTTGGTAAAAACAAGATGAGAAATGCATCTCATGTATTTGAAAATGATGAAGGTAGATCTGTTAGCAGCAAAAACAATAATGAAGAAGGAATCCACCTTTTCATAGATCAAGAATCAGAAGATGAGAGACACATATTTGAGAATGATCATGCAAGTCATTCCCACTGGAGATATGTGTTTGGTAGTGATATTGGACGTGAAGAAGAAGATGAAGCAAAAGTAGATCTTGAAGGGGAACTTGTAAGTGCACTCGAAGCACTTAGTAGAGTGAGAAATGAATACAAGTTATTCAAGAATGTTGTAGTTGTGGAACACAACTGTTTGATCAGATGCCTTGAAGAATTTGAGAAATGTATCTCAGAGTTAAAGACTCAAAAAGAAGACACCAAGGAGTGCCAGTGTAAAGATCTAGAGTTTGTGCTAGAGTCCAAGGATAAAGAACATCAACAACTAAAAGGAGAAATGGAGATTGTTCGAAATGACCTTGAGAAATGTCAGGATGAGCTCAAGGTAAGAATTCAGTTTGATGGTAGCTGTGATGCCTTGGAAAAAAATGTTGAAAAAGAAAAAGCATGCCAAGGATACCAGTGGATTTGGAAGTGGTGTAAGTTAATGCTCCACTAGCAAGAATGTCCCCCACAATGACATTCTATTTGTCTCCTCAAATGGAGATAACAAGGGTCAAACCTTCATAGTTGGAGATGCTCCCCAAAAGAAGGTTGATCTAACCACAATCGGTGAAGACTTGCAACTAAGGATGAAGACTGGTGCTGCAAGAAGAAGGAACAATACAGATCCCAAAGGAAAAGGAAATATGGGAGAATGCAACTTCACCGGAAGCAAGAACATGAGAAGACAACAAAGAAGACCCCCAATCGGTTGAAGTCAAGGAAATTCTACCACCCACAAGACAAAGCAAGTATGGGAAAGGAAGAGAATGGATGGAAGAGCTATAGAGTGTGGACAATCCAAGGTCCATCCTTGGAGAAGAAGAAATGGAGATTCTAAACTAGTAAGATCTCCCAATGCTTGGCAAAAAATTTTTGTAGGTCACGAGCCTCCTTTTTCTAATTATTATTTTTCATGCAAGGAATATGGCCATAAAGAAAATGAATGCAGAATGAAGTCTAGGAATAGACAGGTTGCTCTTCCTAGAGACAATATTGTTGTTTGTAGGAGGTATAATGGTGTTGGCCATAAAAGTCATGATTGCAGAAGGATGAATGTGCAATCATATGATAGTCAGTATAGTAACTATGCTCATTGTAGATATGGATATAGAGCATATGGAAGTCAAAGACCTGCATGGAACCAAAGAAGAAATGTCCTTGCAGGATCAAGAGGCCCACAAGTTACAGTAATGGGTTGCAACAACATGACCAAAAGAAGGTGATATAACTAGTTTCATAGAAGGTCCCCCAATCATGCGTGTGGCATGAATGTTGTTAGCTTCTACAACAAAGTATTCGGTCATGTGGTAGAATCCAAAAATGCAAGGACCCATCAGCAAAAGAAAGAAATACCTACTCCCAAGACTGAAAATGGGAAGAAGAATGAGACCAAGTAGGTTTGGAGAAAGAAGCAAGAAGACACAACTATGGACTGGCACCATGCATTCAAAGCATAGGTGATATCTCCTAAGGCCTAAAGGAGATACATGACCTCAGGGGGAGTAACATATTAATTAGATAATTCACCCCCTTAGTGGAAGAGGACAAATGAAGGAACATGTTGCTATCGATATGAAGGAAGGAAATGAGTAGATGAGTGTGTGTAGTGGCTGCCTTGGCTACACACCTACATATGAAAGATGGATCACTACTGCTATGTCAATTTATGGTAATTTTGCAATTGGGATCAGATACAAATTGACACAAGATAATAGGGGTTACAGGAAGATGCTTTGATAGTGCTGATGGACTGGTGTAGAAAACTAGTATGTACGATAGGTTACCGGTAAGTATGCTAATAGATACTTGTAGATTATGTAAGACAATGAGGTTGAGGATCATTGCATTAGCCCTAGAAGCATGGGATGAGTATTTTATGTCTCGGGTGGTATTGGAGAAGACCTAAATGATATATAGTGGCTCGATTGTTGATCATGTATGCATGCAACCTTTATGGGCTAACCGGTTTGATTTATGGCATAATGGTGATATTGTATGGCATTGTGTACATCCAGGATCAAGTCATATGTTGTGGTAGATATAATGGAGCTCATAGATCATTAGATTGATCACATATGCAAAGCCCAACCGGTATAAGGGATAGTTTGGTTTCGGTTTTGGAACTGACCGACAATAATGACTTGAGATGCATGACTTAGGGGGAGTTGACAACCATGTTTTCTGACTTGAATCAGATTTGCTGGACACATAGGGTGTGAAAGTGTCTATATCTATACTAGTGTAATGGTGTTTTTTGAAGTGTTGGGGTTGTGAGATATTTCAATTCCTGCACAACTAGACCACTAGGAGTGCTGCCTGAAAAGAGGGAGAGCTACCTGCACAAGAGAACATGCATTTTGTATTAGTGTTAGATTCAACACTTGGTATCAACTTTTTAGGGCCAGAATGGCTTCTGCATATCAATGGGAGGTGATGCAATCTAATCAATAGGTATATTGCACTCACTAATACATGTGCCCTCAATTGGTTTCAGTTTTGTATATGCATGTGTTTCCGGTTTGCATATATACTTAGTAGCTGAGCAATTGGTGTTAGTTGTTAGTTGAGCCCTCCATCTTATATGTTGAGAATTGAGAGGATGAAATGTATGATGGTCGAAGGAAGATAAGCATATGGTAGAGAAAAAGGGGAGAGAAAATTTTCTCAGTACCCGGTAGACACAAGGAGGAGAGAAACCTTGTCAGTGCCCTTTTCCATTATTGTCAAAGGGGGAGAGAGATTTTGTAGTATGCTACATACTAAATGTGTGAGAAACCATGGATCACACAAAAGGGGAGAAAGATAATTTGTAGTATGTTGGATACTACATGTGTTGAAATCAATGCCAAAGGGGGAGATTGTTGGCATTGTGTTGTCATTGATGTCAACCAATATGGCAGATATATGTGCAATATTGTCATTAAGGTCATCTAGCATACCGACCATTGGAGTCACCAGTACACAAGTTCGTGTTGACTTGTTAAGGACTACAGACTAGTAAGTGACATGTTGGTAGTGCATGGTTGTCACCGACAAGAGAGCAGAGTGATGTGTGGTTGATTGTGATGAAGAGGGGGAATGTTACCTAAATCACATCAACACCAAAGGAGAAGTATGTGTAGGGCACCGATATGCTGTATGGATGTGAAACAACAAGATTCCCATAGGATAAAGATGCAGTCACTATTTGAAGAGATGACTAATAGTGAATGTGCCCAACTAAATCATATGTGCTTGATTGAAGATATATTTCTCAAACAGGGATGGCACATTAGTGTAATGCAAGATTCAGATGACAAGGATCCACTCCCATTGATAAGTGGAGCTTATCTCCTATTATGCATGAAATGCATCATAGTTCTTGGAGACAAGAAAATGAAGTTAGAGGCAGGTGATTGAAGGCTCACACCGAATGAACTAGTGAAACAGTAAACTACCTTAGGTGCATGAGATCAGGGAAATGCACCAGATCAGCCAAATAGACATGTTGAGTTGCCGGTATAGAGATTGAAGGATATGTTAGAACCGGTCCAATGGTAAGTATGTCCATTAGTAATGTTGTTAAAGTGTAGATGCAGAAGATTACCATCTGATGAAGATGTGCATGAGGTGGGTTGGCATGTGTGCTGATCGGTTTAGGTGCTCCACTGTAAGAGAAGCACAGTGCAAGGGTGAAGGCAGACCGGTTAGGGTATAACCGATAGGTTTTGTGAACTAGTAGATGAACCCAATTTTGTCATTGGTCGGTGATCCTATCCAAACTGACATAGCAATCCTAGCAAAGGTGGATGCCTACAAAAGAGGCCATATGGAGATGAAGTGGTATGCATGCACAGGTCTATGTGATATGTCAGTAAGGTCATTGGTGACTGGTCCAACATTTAATAGCGACTATGAAGATTGAGGAAGAAAAGTAGGGATTGTGGCTTGAAATGAAGGGAACTATAGAGATCCAGTAAAGACTAATCTTGCAGTTCGAAGTGGATAAAGGTAACCACATCACTCATGTGATCGATTAGACAAAAGGTTGAAAAATATGCTACAAATGGCTAATGAGAGAAGATGTGTTTCACAACATAGACAGATGTGAGATGCTCATTGATTGAGTGCTAAACATTGATCAAGGACATGATATCGAATTGTATTTGATATGTCACGATGATCAGAGATCATATCAGATGTAGATTTAGTGCATGATGCAAACCCTAGTGTGCCAATGTTCAAACTCACGTCTTGGTGGGAAAAATCTGGCTATAAGTATGTGAGCCAAAGATATTATTTGTGTTGCTAAAAGAGAGAGTGTTGCTACTAAATGTGAGAGAAAATCAGCCAAGTTCTCAAAGACAATCAAAGAAGAGACTGAGTGTGAGAGAGAATTGGGTTGAAGAGTTCAACCGATAATAGTGAGGTAATCGGTAGACGACCATTGAGTCTGATAGAAGAGTAGACCGGTGGTGGATAGTAGCAGTGTGGCAGAGAGAAAAGAGAACTGACAGAGAATACAACCAACAAAGGATAGAAGAGAGGAGAACTGGTGGAGAGACATACATGAGAGTTACAAAGTTCTTTTATAACAAGAAGATGACTTTTGTATTAAAAATATGATTTTGTAATCACTGAGTTGAAGATCGATGTAGGGGTTGTTTCTCCATGGGTTGGTACCCTAAAATCAAGGGTTTCTGCTCTTTGTGTTGGTGCCCTAAAGCAGGATTGGTACTCCTTGGATTGGTGCCCTAAATGTTGTAACCAAGGTTTTCATTGTGAGGTTGGATTGGAGCAGTAGTCTCCAACATCACTTCTCATCAAGGTTTTTCCCATCTTGGGTTTTCCTTGCACATCTGGTGTTATGTGATGTCCCTTTTATGTGTGGTTGCATTTGTGTGAGTCTCCCATCTAACCTATATGTCTACTTTATGTTAGATCTACACACATAGGATAGGAAAGGGAAAAGTCTGGAAATCACTGATTCCCCTCCCTCTCAGTGACATCTAGTGTTCAACATTCAGAACATCTTGAAAACATCCCACAAATGAAAGAAAAAACAAGATGATCGTGCACCATCCCAGACACTCTAATCACTTGTGGATATCCTTGAGTAACATAGAAACATGATCAAAGATAAATCAAAGAAGGATAAGATTGACTAGACCAAACGAGCCAACAACCATTCTGATCTTGTCAATTTTTTTATTGTTTGTGTTTGATAGGATGATCATGATGTCTAGTTTTGGGAATGCGATACCCCGTATAAGATGTACATAGTATATATTCAAGTATACTACACCCTATATAAGACAAATCATAGTTGGATAGGGCTAGTTGATAGGTTGATTGATATGACAAATTGATCTATCTAATTGTTCATTTGATTGATAGTTTTTTTGTTGATACATGATTTGATAAGAATGGTGTTTTATGGGTTTTCTATTCGTGTTTTTCTTAAATGTTTGTCTTTTGCAAAGGATAGTTTTATTGATGAAAAGAAAATGATGATTATTTTTGGAGTTTTGATTGTTTTCTAATTTTTAGGGTTTTGGGGTTATTTGATGTTTTTGGATAGTAGATCTTTTTTGAATGTTTTTGGATCTTTTTTATGACATTTTACAATTTTAAGGATTTTTTCAAGACATCTTACAATTTTTAGGATTTTTTTAGGACATTTTACAATTTTTAGGGATTTTTCAAGACAGTTTACAATTTTTAGGATTTTTTCAAGATATTTTACATTTTTTAGGAATTTTTCAGGACATTTAAGCTATGTATATGCATCATTTCCTGATCTTGTAGAAAAAAAGGACTCCATCGATTGATCATTAATAAAATGATTACCTTCAATCTATGAAACTATATACAATGGCCAAAATGAGCATATCTTCAAGACTGGTTTGAGTAAGGACAATGAATGCCAGAGTAGTGAATTGCTACATGTGGCACCTCTTTGCCTAGTTTTCACCATGGTACTTACCTACAACACCTATTTGCTAGGTTTTCACTAGTTGGTGAATGACCTTTTCTTTCTTTTTTTGTAAGGATCCATATTTATTTTTTTATTCTCTTTACAAGATCATATGTCCTCAAGTATAATATTTATGGAGGTACATGTTATTATAGGTTCAGATAGTGGTTCACCTTCTGATGTTGCTAGCTGATAATCCCCCGATCCATAGGTTGCAGTGACCACATAGGGGCCTAGCTAATTAGGCTCAAATTTTCTCAAATTCTCTCTTTCTTTCCGATTCTTAGGATTCATCTTGAGGACCAAGTATCTGACTTCAAAGTGCCTACCATAGACTTTCTTGTTATAATTCCTATAGAGACGATTCTGATATGCTTGTAGACGAACTAGAGTGGTTTGGCATTACTCATCCAATATTTCTAGGTCATATAATTTGGACACTCTGTATTCTTCATCATCAATGATATTGTGGAAGGAGGCTCTCAACAAAGGGATCTCAACCTTAATAGGAGGGATAGCTTCCATACCATAAACTAGGGAATAAGGGGTAGCACTTGTAGGTGTGTAGATATTGGTTCAGTATGTCCATAAGGTGGGATTAAGCTACACATGCCAATCTTTTCCAGCATCATTGATAGTATTCTTAAAGATTTTTATGATGTTTTTATTGGATCCCTCACCGCGACCATTATTCTATGGGTAATAAGGAGAGGAAAAGTGGTGTTGTATATGAAACTTCTCACAGTGTTCCCTAACATCTTGGTTTCTAGCCTAGTGACCATGATTAGTAACAATGGCCAAAGGGACTCCATATTGGCATGTGATATAATTTAGGATAAACTTGGAAATCTGTGTGCTGGTAATGTAGGTCATAAGAATGGCTTCAATCCATTTGGTAAAGTATTCTATAGCAGTGATAATGAATTTATGACCATTGGAGGAGATAGGGTGAATCTTACCTATGAGGTCAAGTCCCCATTGAGAAAAAGGCCAAGTAGATATGATAGGGAAAAGTTCTTCTATTGGTGCATGAACTAGGTCTTCATGTATTTGACATTTCCAACACCTTTTTGCAAAATCATAAGCTTCTTGTTCCATAGTAGGTCAATAGTATCCTACTCTTGTAAAATTCTTAGAAAGACTTAAACTATTGAAGTGGCTCCCACAAATACCATTGTAAACCTCTTGTGAAATGGTTTGAGATTTGTCTGAATCAAGAAACCTTAGGAGTGTTTGGTCAAAATACTGATGATATAGGATGTCACCAATGATGATGTATCTAGTGGTTTGATAGATAAAGGAACAATGTTGATTTTTGGACAAGTTGGGAGGTAATATTTGGGATTTTAAGTAGTTGTATATTTCTTGGTACCAGGGGGAATTGGGACTAAAAATTTCACACATAAGTTTAGATTGTTAAATTTTAAAGGTTGGAATCAATAGTTGTTCGACCAAGAACTCGCACTTAGCAAAATTTTGTGGGATGGAAGCAATAGTATCCATGACATTTGTTGGTTTATTTTGTAGTTGTGGTACCTAATTGAATGTGATTGTAACAAACTTGGTTTTATAGAAATCAACCAACTTATCTATTTTTTTGTCCTTTGTCTCATATTCATCATTTTCTTGTCAGATGATCACTTGAGAATCACCATATACTTCAAGATGTTTAATGTACCACTGTATTATAATTCTTAATCTTGTGACTAAGGCTTCATATTCTGTAATGTTGTTTGTGCACTGGAAAGTGATTCTGTATGATTTAGGGATTGCATCCCCCTATGGAGTTAGAAATAAGATTTTTGCCCCTGAGCCATGTTGTGTATGTGAGCCATCAAAATAGGGTTTCCATTTAGGGGTAGATGTGACATTGAATAGGGATTCATGTAGAAAAATAAAAATGGGTGATCATCTTGGATAGGAGCTTCAACTAGTTGATCTACTAATACTTTTCCTTTTATAGCCTTGTAGTCTACATACTATATATCAAACTCACTCAATATCATAACCCATTTAAAAAGATGACTAGTGAGTGTTTCCCTGTTGTGTAGATATTTAAATGGATCTATCTTTATGATGATAAAATTGTTATGACTCAACATGTAATGTTTTAGCTTATGGGTAGTGAAGACAACTGCTAGGCATGCATATTCAACTATGATATAGTTCAATTCCTAGCCAATTATAGTTCAACTAATATAATATATAGCTCTCTTCTCTTCTTTATTGTGTTGTTCTCAAAGAGCTCCTAATGTTTTTGTTGTTTCTGATATGTACAATATGAAAGGTTTTCCTTCAATACCTAGCATCAAGAAAGGTGGAGATAACAAATAGTCCTTTAATTGTTGGAAATCTTATTGGCACTATTCATTCCACTTTAATACTACTCCCTTGAGAAGAAAATGTTAGAAGGGATGATATTTACTGGCCAATTGTGCTATGAATATTTTGATAGACTGTTGTTTTCCTTGTAGACTTCTTAATTGTTTCAGATTGGATAGGGAAGGCATATCCATGATAATATTCACTTTTGCTGGATCTAATTCAATGCCATGATGAGAGACAATGTATCTTAGGATTTTTCTTGATGTAATCCCAAAAACAAACTTCTTAGGGTTTCGCCTAAGCTTATACTATTCCATTCTATCAAAGATCAAATTCAAGATGCTCAAACAACTATCTCTTGTGAGTGAATTATATGGTAAGTCATATACATAATATTCCATCATTTTATGAATGAAATCATGAAAGATGGTTGTCATGGTTCTCTGATAAGTTGCTCCAACATTTTTTAGGCTAAAAGGCATTACATTCTAATGATAGGTTCCCCAAGCACATGTACAATCTATTTTAGGCTGATCCTTAAGAGCTATTTTGGTTTGATTATATCTAGAAAATCTATCCATAAGGGACATCATTTCATAGCTAGCTATTAATTCTACAATTATATCAATGTTTGGAAAAGGGAAGTCGTCCTTTGGACATGCTTTATTCAAATATCTGAAATTGGCACAAGCCCTGATTCCCCCAACATGTTTGCTTACTCAGACCAAGTTAAATATCCACTATGCATAATTAATAGGTCTAATGAAACCATCTAATAATTTCTTTAGCTTAATTTTTACAACTAATAGAATTTATGGATGCATTTTTCACAATTTCTATTTGACTGGTTTAGCATCTGGCTATAATGACAAATGATGAAGTACCAATTCTAAATTTAGCACTGGTGTGTCTGCATAGGACCAATCAATGTTTATTTGTCTTTTTAGAAGGAATGTGATGAAGCTTGTCTTTTCTTGCTCTAATAATGAGGATGCAAAGTCAATGACCTTAGGGTTGTCTAGTATATCCAAGTTGATTTCTTTTGTCATCTCAACCAAGAGAGGAGATCTTACATGTAATACTAGGGTTTTATCCATTCTTCCATCCTTGGGTGCCTGAGAAAGGTTTTCACCCTCAGATACGTCATTTATTTTTTTAATGGCTAGAGGTGCCTTGATGTTTTCACCAAGAGACTCATTGTTTTGATTTTTTCTTTTTTGGACTAGGAGGATTGATTCCCCAAATTGTGCTAATATATCTTCATGAGACTCGAGGAAGACTGCTATGGCATCATCATTATCAAAATGGTCTAAACTCGATTGTCTTTGTTGGTCCCAATTGATAAGTTTGGGATGGACTAAGGGCATGCTATTATTAGCATTATATAGGTCCTGTGTGGCAAAGGTGAAAGTGATTATGTGGATATCGGTAGTATCACTGTTAGCATAATTTTTAATATGGTCTTATTCAGAAGAGGAGATAGGATCCTAAAAGTCTATAATAAAAGATTTGTGACAAGGTTGTTGAGGAAAGGGAGTATTTACATGTTTTTCTTTGGTGGTTAAATCATCAGGATCAATGAAAATATCATCTAAGGCATAGGAGCTGGAGGAATAGGAGTCCCATTCCCACTCATTGGAATTAATTTTTTAAAGGTTCTCCTCATGTGTCTTTTCATCATTAGGAGTAAATTCATTTTCACATGAGGTTAACTTGGCATTTGAAGGACCAATTTGTAATGGTTTAAATCTGAGTCCTCTAGTATGATGTCACTCCTTTGGTTGAATAGGTTCTATAATTTCTTGTTTGTTTGTACCAAGACCATTATGTCCATCATAACCTTTCTTCTACATGATGGTGAATCCTTTCCCATAGTTTTCTATAAGAAATTGTATAGGTGGAACATCTTATTCATCTTCGTAAAGCCATTTTGTCACATCCTCTTCAATTTTTCTTCATTGTGATCTTCCCATTTGGTGAAATTAGTAGGAGGCTGATATTGAATTATACCTTTACTTTATTTTTGCATAGGATGTGGCTTTCCATATAATTTAGGAGAAGTAGGTAGTTTTTCAATGTGGAATGACTATGCCATAATGTATTCTCCAGTTCCACACCCCTCATCTTTAATTTTGAGTTTTCCTTTAGACAACTTAACCAATATTTGAGGGTCCATGTTTCAAGAAGTGTCATTAGAGGATGAAGATTTTGTATTTACTGGTACTTTTTGTTCAAATGTTCCTTTCAAGTTAGTAAAAAATTGGAAAGGATCTATATTTCCAAGGATAGTGATTTCTATTCCATTGTATGGGAATTTTATTTACTAGTGGTAAGTAGATGGGACTGCTTTCATGGCATGTATCCAAGGGAAACCTAGAATCATATTATAGGGTAAATAAAGTAAAGGAGTCTTGAATATGGTGTTATTTATGTTTGAGGATAACGACTGAAGAATCTATCTCAACCAAAAATTGGTCAATCAAGTCTTGTATCAAATGTTTCAACTGGAAACGAGGAGTTTCATGTACCTTTGTTCAGTGATATTCATAGTATTGGTTATCATTCCACCACCCAAGTTTTACCACCAGTTCATTTATGATCTTGGGTAGTTGCACAAGATTTGATTGAAGTAACTATTTTAGAATAGACTCTGTTGGGTCTCAAATCAACAGATTGGATAGGTTCTAAGGAAATGCCAGTCCCTATGGTCAAACCCTCCAATTGACTTGGCCAACATGTAGAGTGAACCTGTTTAGTTGCTTACTCTCTCACTTTAGGCTCTGCAGGACCTAGGCGGGTGTACCTATTCACTGAATGTCTCCAATAAATAGTGCTTTTTATAGCAGATATGTTATCCTAATCTGATATCTCCTGATCTTGAAATGGCATGAGTTCCTTGAATGGAGATATAGCAGATGAGTTCAAGATTGTTGTTATGATAATTGTTTGCTTTATGTTTCTTAATTACTTCTATAGCTGTCAAAATGAAGAAATGATGAGGGTAATTTGTAATTTAGCCAGTGCCTTCTTCGTTAATTGGGTTGCAGAGTCATTACAATTTTCTTCAGGACTTATGGTGCGAATCTGTGAGACAGTTTTTAATTCATCCCTTATGAACCTGTCAGTTACTATTTCTGTTAAAACCAAATGAATGCTTATATTATATGCTGATTGAGTGAATTTAACCCTACCCTTAAGGGACCAGTCAATTAAGCTTTGCAAGGAACAATTACAATCCGCAAGCAAAACTTTTGTTGCAACATTATAACATAAAGCATAGATTTGATCTTAAGAACATGAATAACCTTATCTTTATCAGACAATATCACAGACGATTGCCAAAAGAAAATGAAATAATCCACAACACATATGCAGGGAAACAATTGATCAAGATTTGTATTCCATTGAAGTTCGTACACAGAAGACTTACAGGCTGTCGTTCTTTCGCTCTTAATCCTATCTAATATCTATCGCCTTACATTACAAAAATCATTCTCATATATATATGAGGATGAAAGCTCTTCACGAAGAGACACGACCCTTTACAATATTAATCATTAACTATGGATATTTCTAAACTTAAGTAAAAAGAGATTTAAGAGCCCCAAATGATGAATGTAATCATTGTCTTTGAATGTTTTGATTCAAGGAGTTTGCCTCTTCAATTCATCCCCCAGCGACAGATACTTGAATATTATCTGGTTGACAGCAGGGGCCATATCCTTACTCCGATCAATCTCTAACAAGGCCCAATCCTTGATGCTGATGAGTTCTTTTCGCAGATCTTCCAAGGATATCACCTCTCCTTCCTTGTAGACGGAAGGCATTCCAATGGGTTTATCATCATCTAATTCTTTTAAGTCTCTCCTCAGCGTATCCTCGAGTTTGACATGATTGTCCATATACGCGTTTCCCTCAGCCTTTTCCTCTGGTGACATGGTATCGACATTGCTCAGTACTTCCTGCAATCATGCTCTTAACCGTTCATGCTCTGTTAGCGCTTTTATCGTTCCATTGTAAACTGTCCAATACGGTTCGACCTGTAAGAGCATGGTGTTAAACCGATGTCCTACAATGTCGTTGACCAATTTGTCCATCTTTTGTTGGACATTGTCTGCGCGTTTATTGGCTTTTTCTACCTGATATTTCCAGTACAGAGCATCAGAGACATCATCCAAGCTGCATCCTGTGGGGTATGAGGTGTATTCATTGATAGGAGTCCCCATCTCTAATTGCAATACCTTCGCCTGCAGCTTCTGATTTTCCTCCTTGGATTTTTCATATAGTCCCTTATATGTAACGTTCTCTCTGACCAAAAACTCTGTCTGGTCCAAGTTCAATCTTGCAACATCCAGGTTGAGCTTTGCAGTGACCCTAGGATCAGTCTTTCCAACCTGATGAACCATGAGATGCCCAAAGGTTTCTTCTATATCCACAATGATAGGCCTCTTCCCCTTTGGATATAGTGCCCACTGTAGGAGAGCTTTCTTGTCTAGATCATATCCAGAGCCTAGGAATAGTTTGTTTATCTCCTGGGGCAACACTTGTTGATTCAAATCTTGTTTTTTCAAGAAGCCATCAAATAAGAGTGTTGAATTGATATCCCAACCAGAGAAGATGATTACACCGGCCTCTTTTAATAATCTCCTCCCCTTTTCAGGAGTCATGTCTTTCATGAGAACATCAATTTCATCCTGTAATCTCTTCATCTGTTCCTCCTCTGGTCTTCCAGCCATGCTTCGTTTGACATGAGCCCCTTTGTATTGGTATAAAAATGAAAGGAATTCCCTAGAGGAGGCGAATCCATCGTCAGCAACGAATTCCTCATGCTCAGTCATTCTTATGTCAACAACATCCTTGATGTTGATTTCTCCTGTGTCCATGTTCATTTCTGTTTCGAAACCAGGAGGATAATCCTCTCTAGGAGAATCAGGTGGGATACTACTGGCGGTTGATTTTGGTGACATGTGAGCTAGGGGTTGACTGTCCTTCTCAGTATTAATGAAGTGAAGGAATTGTGAAGGCACTCTGTGCATAATTTCTGCTTCATGGTGAAGCAGCCTTTTAGCTACTTCCAGAGGATCTTGGAGATTTCCAATTAGGTCTCCATCTATCATTCCCCTTGCCCTTTTCCATTTGTAGGCCTCCCAGACTAACTCACTCTTTCCTTTTAAAGCTTTGGCTTCCTCTCTTTCAAGGTTCTTAATTAGGTCGTCTGGCATTTTGGCCATATGTATCCCATCTTTGAGTTTCTGTGAGGCTCTGGCAGCTCTTATATATCCTTCGGGATCAAAATTCTCCCTAGGCTCACCCAGAGTCATGCCATAGTAATTTAATTTATTCTATAATAAATGATAACTCTTTGAACTTTTGACAATGAAATCAGAGAAAACTAATAAACCTGGAACAATAGATTGTTTACCAAAATCAGTTAAATGTTTAGCACTGGCAATAGACAATTGCCTTATAATCTCCAAGCTAGCCACTCTGCTTGGTACCATAATTGGAAGCATGTGGGGTTGTCCTTCAAATCCAAATACCCTTATTTCTGTGTGATTATCATGGCAATACCAATCAACCCAATTATGCTCAATCTGTGATTCTGGAGAGAAATCCTTTGGCCTGAGGAACCTCTTGATTTCAGGGGACAAAGTATAATCCCTGTGCTATCCAAAAGCCGCACTGAGAGGTTTCACAAAGTATTCTTGAAAATGCCAATATTGGTTATTCATAAACCTCTGGTCCCATGCTGATACCCACAACTGAACAGGCTTCTTCAGACCATTCTTATCATAAGACCTAATGCTGAACTCTTCTGGCCAGAAGTTAATTTCTTGTCCACAATAGAGAAGAATATGCATTAACATGGAGTATAATGAAAAGTGAACATTCACAAGGTCTCCTTTCAATTTTTCCAGCCCATGATTCAAGGCATCTGCAACATAAGTGGCAAAATCAAATGACCTAGGGTCTTTTGATTGTATATCAGCACATAGAACCATAACCCCAATATCCATGAGTGGATGAGCCTCTAGGCCTAGTACTTGGGCTGCAGCATAATACGTATACTTGAAATATGGATGGAAGTGGTTGACATCAAACGGCACCTTGTCATCTTTGCCAAACTGAACAAATGACCCACCCACTTTTGGCTTGTGAACAGGTAGCCTCCAAGTCCTGTAGATATTTTCCAAACTAAAGAATTCCTGTGAAAGTTTCTTCATATCGATAGTCTCCTCTACTTCCCAGTCCAAATCAAAAACCATATCAATAGTCTGCTTATTAATCACTACTAATGTGTTCCCTCTATAATCACATATGGTTTTGGTTCTTGGGTTGTAGCAATCTACTAGAGCTTTCATTAATTCTACATCTACAAACACATTTGGGACTACTAACTTGCCTAAGTTCTTCTTCCATAGATTGCTTATGGGTTCAGGTGCATCCCTTCTTTTGTAACCAAACAAAAATAACTCATGCCCTCTTATTTCAGTCCAAATGTCTCCTAGATTTTCAAATCTGTCCTCTAATCCTTCTTCTTCACTTTTAATCTTCTTGGACCTTACACTAGACGATGGACACTGGTCTAACAAATCCTGAGTCAGAGCTCTCCCTTCTTTCTTCTGTCTCTTGGGCTTCTCTTCAGGGTTCAGCTCTTTTCCTTTCCTACACTTTTTAGAAGAAGAAGACTAAGGTTCCATAATCATAGTAAATAAGAGAGACAACACTTACTTGGTGGAATGCTCAATTCTTCTGGTTATCGCTTGCAAGTCTCTGCAGGTTCTTCGTAGCTTTCAATCTTTTAGCATCGATCTGATTCTTACGAAAATTCACTCAGTTCAACTGTAATTGAATGGGCAACTTGTGTACAGTTAATGTTCTGCATCTGTAACGGCTACTCAAGTGTTTTAAACTTAATTGTAGATGTGACACTCTTCAACTGGGCCTTTAACTCTTTCGCGGGAAGTACAGTTCGCTCAAAATGCTCATATCTCAAGTTATCGATGAAACCCTTGTCTTCGGCCGAGTGTTTGAATCTTCCATCGAAAGCTCATTTTCTTCGATATTATTGTTTCAGTGAAAATCTTACGTCGAGAAGCCGCTTTTAAGACTCATCGAAATCACTCTTTCATCGATAGACCCCTTTTTCGATAAGTCGCTCGCAAGTTTCATCGATGTCATACTTTCGATGAGTTTCTTTCTTCGGTGTAGGCTTATGCATGTTCATCGATATCCCTTTTTCATCGATATCCTTCTTTATCGATGAAACAACCTTACTTTTGTTCGACACTACGTTCATCGATGAAAACTTGCATTTCGATGAATGCCTTTTGAGTTTCTTCGGTAATGATATTCCTTCGAAATCACCCTTTTGCCTTTTTGTTTTTACTTTTTCAATGAAACTTAGAGTATCGATGAGTGGTTTTCTACGTTCATCGAAGGTAACCTTTTGCCGAAATACCTTTTCTTAATTCTTGTGTCGATGAAAACACTTCTTTCGATGAAACTTCCTCTGCAATGTTCGATACAGTTTGCTGGTCGAAATATCCATTAGTCTTCATGCTTATGGAAACATACATTTTTTTATATATTTTTATTTTCAAAAATAGTGCTCAACAGACTCAATGGGCTCCCTCAATCGTCTAAACTAGTGAGGAGGCATGTCTCTATTTTAAGGAGGTCTTCATTGTTGATTTTATTGTATGGTGTTGGCTACTTAATCTTGTTGTTGAGTTGGTACAATTCTTTGGGTTTGTTGATTATTTGTTTGAATATTTAGTGGTATGGCCCCTTTGAGGATGACTTTAATCTACATATTGTTTATTGTCTTTGTATCTACAACCCCATCATTGGTAACTATTAGACATCTCAAATAACCAGAGGACAACTGAGAGGGGGGGGGCGTGAATCAGTTGTCAATGGATTACAAAACTTTAAGCATTCAAATCCTTATTACCAGAACACAAACCCAATACCATAATGCATAAACCAGATATCAGAACAACTGATATAGCAATTAAGCATAAACATAAATCATAGAATAGTTACCATCCATCCAGAACACATGACACCAAGATATGTACATGGAAAACCCAGTAAAGGGAAAAGCCATGGTGGGAAGCCTATCCACAGTTAGATAATACTTATGCAGTAAGTATGTGATTACTATTGGCATATGCACACTCCAATGAGACATTGTATGTGATTGAAGGTTTTGTCATTGATGGCAACCTTGTAATCCTATAGCACCAGCAAAGACATTATACTGGCATCAGCAAAACACATTCTACACCGACATCAGGACACCAACACCGGCACCGACACAGAGGAAAAGAAGTATACCGACATAGAGGCCGATAGGATTTTGTTATACAATATTTTGTTTATTATTGTAAGCCGACTTAGGAAAATTGTAAAATGACTCTTATATATAAAGGAGATCATTGTAGACATTTGTAGGAGTGATGTAGAAGCATAAAAGAAAATATTAGGTAGACCTAATGTTCGAAATATAGGTCAAGGGGTATATGTAAAGAACAGAGTAGGAACCGGTACTGAATCTGGCATTGAAGATGCTATTGTAAAGAAATACAAGTTATTGGATTTGTATAATCCTTATTGTAAGTCAGTGAGACTTCCCATTGAGCAGTGAGCTCTAGGCAGTTGGCCTTCCTGCATGTGCAAGCCCCTATTGTAAGTAATATTCTCTTATTGGCCAGTAAGTGAATATTGTGGGTCGCAAATCCCACCGAGGTTTTTCCCACACCGATTTTACTCATTAACATCTTGTGTTATGGTGTGTTTTTCATGTGGATGTTCTTGATTCTATTTATTGCATTATTTCTTGCATATCGGTACACTGTTATATTATGTTCTGCATGTTTTAAGTTAAGAAAATCTTATCACCGGTCAGATACTAATTCACCCCCCCCTCTCAGTATCTGTGGGATCCCTAACAATTGGTATGAGAGCTTGGTCCTCTATTTTTAGAAGCCTAACAACTTGAGGAAGATCTTGACATCGGTAAAGATGGAAAATCTGATGAAGCAACTAGAAGGAGCTCTTACTGACTATGATGCAGAGAAATTGAAAAATATCAAATTAGAAGATGATTTAAGAGAAGCCCAGGATATCATTCAGGCACTTCACAAAAATTTTACTATTGCAAGAAATAAGAGAAGAGAACTTTGTGAAAAATTGCAAAATGAGAATGATGAAAAGGAATCACTTAATGATATGATAAGCAAATTGAAACAAGAGAGCATGACAACAAAGAATGAGATGTAGGATATGACTATGAGATTTTGCAAAGAGATTGAGGATAGGAAAAAGAATGAAGAAGAATTGACCAGAAGACTAAGTGATGCAGCAAATGAGAACACAAGACTTAGCTATGAAAATGATATGTTGAAGACAGATCTGATGCATACTCAAAATGACTCGAATGAACTAATGAGACAAAAATAAATCTTAGAAAGAGAACTAGAAACTACAAATCAACACAAAGAAAAATTCAAGAAAAGCTCAGAGGAACTTGGCACCTTGTTGAAGAATCAAAAACCTAAAGGTGACACTTCTAGAATTGGCTTTGAAGTTGGTGAAAGCTCCGGTACTGCAAATACTCAAGATCACAGCAACCCGGTAAGACAACCTAATGCTTATAAATTCAATGGTATATGCTTTAATTGTAATAAGTATGGTCATAGAGAAAATGAATGTAGATCTAGAAATTATCAGAATATCAACACACCCACCGGTCAATGTTCTAAATGCAATAAAGTTGGTCACAACTCTGAAAATTGCAGAATGAATGTGAGATGTTATGTTTGTGGAAGATTTGGACATTTATCAAATCAATGCAGAACACAAACCGACATAGGTTATGGGAAAGCTATTCAGAAGAATAATGTAACTTGTTATGCATGTAACAAGATTGGGCATATTGCTAAATTTTGTAGAAGTAAAGGAACATCGGTAGACAACAAAAGTTCTAGCTTGAAAGGTAAAGAAAAAGTTGAAGAGGTCAAGCAAGAATTCTCAAAACAATGGATTAGAAAAGCTGATTTAAATATTGGGAATACTCCTCCACTGGTAGAACAAACCAATGCTTCACTAGTAGGATAGAGTGATGCTTCACCAGTAGGACAGAGCAATGCTTCACCAGAAGGATAGAGCAGTGCTCCACCGGCAAGAAGTTCTTCATCTAATTGAAGAAAATTTCCTTGAGGGTTTGGCAATCTATTGATACATGTGCTATTATTCCCTCGGTTAGAGATAAGAAGTTGAAAATTACTTATTACCGGCAAACAATGTTAAGTGAATACTTAACCAACATGCAATTAATGTGGTAGATGGTGAAAAGACATTATAAAGTTAAGGTTTTGGCTCCATTTCATTTCACCAAGATTTCAAATTTTTAGAGAGCACGAAGACTCCAAGCTAAGGCATTTCAAGCAAGAAGCAAGCACACTCCAAGCAATCATCCATCCAAGGCAAGAAAAGGTATTTAATCATGGCATCCACCTCTGCAATTGAATACATAGCAAACCCTCTGTTGTGGAAGTAATAAAAAGACCTAGGCCCATATTTCAGTTAGTTCCCGAGATAGCAAAGAAGGATGATACCTTAGGTGCTTTTTCTCAAATTCCTAAGGGAGTTGTTTATGCTAAAGATCCCCGGATGTACATCCACTGCAATATTGAAGAGTTAGGAGATGAGGAAATCAAAAACATGTATAAAACTGTGATATGTGATAATACCGGCAATATAAAGGATGAACACAAAATCATTGAGACCCTAGGATTTACAAAAATCCTTAGCATTCCTGAATTTCCAAAGGATGTGATTAGGATAGTTTTAAGCAGGGTACATGGAGAATTTTTTTGGTTAGATGCAATCCATAAGATCACCAAGGAAGCTGTGAAAGCTGTCACAGGGTTACCGACCACCGGTAAGAGACCAGATAAAATCAAGAAGGTTTCCAATGACCTAGTTATAAACCTAACTGGTGCAACATTTGACAAGAGGTCTTTAAGGGTTAATGATGTAAAAGATGTCAATGTGAGATTCATCAGTATGATATTAGGTTATAAAGCTACTCATGCTAATAGACTTGACTTAGTTTCAAGTTTATGCATTAAGAGTGCTTATGACATGGTCACAGACAATGCAAAAATTGACATATGTGAATGGTTAAAGGATGAATTAATTGACAATCTTGGAAAGATAAAAAAGGACAAGAAAGGAACTTTCAGATTTGGAAATTTGTTAATATGCCTAATGCTACATATAACAAAATAGGTTCCCGGTATAGGTTACAAAGAACTTGGATATGACATACCGATAGGAAAATAATTGACTGAACTATTCAATAACATGGGTGAGAACAAGGAAAACAATATTCATGACTTTTTCAAAGCATTAAAATCCAAAATGAAGAAAATAGTAAGGTTATCTCAGAAGATTGTAGAAAAATACAAAGATGATATATGCTTTGTCATTAAGAAAGATGAAATATGGATGGAAGCGGTCATCCCAAGGACAGTTTGGGTAACTGAGATGGGATATGAAACAGATGATCACATAGTTGAAACATATGCCAAAGCACTTCTGGAAGCCCCCAAAGAACCAAAGGAAGAAATTTTTGGTAGTGCAGAGAATATTGAAAGACAAATTCAATCAAAGAAAAGGGTGAAAAAGGCTGAGGCAGTTGTGAGGAAAGGATCCAGACAAGCAAAAGCCATTAAAGAAGATGTACTGAAGAAAATTGGCATAATAGAGGATGAGTTGGCAGCTCCATAGCCTGAAACTCACCTATCACCGGTAGGTACTTCTTCAGGAAGTGACATGCCTACAACTTTTAAAAGAGTTGTAAGGAAAAGAGATCCCTCACTAGCAACCACACCTTCACCTAGGAGGACAAGGCAAAAGCAACAAGGTATGAGATCTCCGGTTAGAAAGGCCACACCAAAGAAGAAACTGACACCTAAGAAGAAGAAAAGGACAAACAAAGATTTAGCCCCTCTTGATATACTATTAAATGAAATCACAGAGGAAGGTAAACTGAAGAATATAGAGAAAATATATGACACTCTAATAGCTGATGAGAAAGAGCAATTTGAGAATAGTGTTATATTACATATGGACATGTACAAGAAATTTTTGATGGAAGTAGTAAATGAAATTCCTGATGAATTATTCAAAAGACTTGAGGCAAGAAGATAGGCAGTGATAGAACTAGATAAGAAAATAAAAAATTGAGAAGCTACTTGTTGTATATCTGGTAAACTCTCAAAAAGAAATTGATGATTTGATTGCTCAAGCAAACTGGTTAGTATTCTCTACTGCACACCGACATATTTCACTAATGGCAAGAAGAGTTAATGAGGTAACAGAGGAAATAAAAGATGGATGGGATATATTCCTAGTTGAGAAAGAAAAACAAGAAGAGTATAGGAATCCCAAGCCTATCTTAGTCTATCAGAAAGATAGAGATAAGGGTAAAGGTAAAGTTGGTGGACCACCAAGCATCAAAGTTAGAGACAACTTACCCCCACCTTCTTTAAATACTCCACTGGTGAAAACAACAACTACTAAAGATCAACCGGAAATTGAGAGTATGGATGCAGAGGATACTAATCCTAATTCTAAAGTCCTATATACTGTGAATGTTGATACTCAGAAGATCAACATAGTAGTAGACAAAGATTCAATTGATAAGTCAGAGATGGCTAGTGAGCTTCTGGTAGCAGGGGAAACTAAGAAAATGGTAGAAGATAAAGAGAAAAAGGCAGAGACTGAGTCACAGACTGCGGAAATGAAACCTACAGAGAAACAAACAGAGCAAAAAGCTCCAAAAAAACAACAACCGGAATAGGTACACAAGGAAATAGTGCCACCAGCAACCAGTGAAGTAGGAAAACTAGTGCTTAAAGAAATGCAGACACAAACTGACCTACCAGAGGTCAATACAAGCTTGGTTACTCCCACTGGTACTTAGATTGTTGGATCATCATCAACATACAAATCAAAAAATGTGACTAAGGTATTACTTGATTCTATCAAGAAAATAATTGATTGCAGCTCACAGGCTTACAAAGCAATTGATGATACCATACCAATTTTGAAGGTAATAGCTCCCAACTATAATATAGATAACAAATATTCTTTAGGAAAATTGGATACATTGTGTAAATATATCTTTGAGAACATTGAGAAAATAAAGGAAGATTCAGTAAAGGATAAGGTAGAAATTGAAAAGCAAAAATTCTTTGATGAGGAAATAAAGAAGTGTAATAGAGAGTTTGACACACTTCTATCGGAACTATGTAATTTGTTGAAAGAGTACAAAAATTTGTACAAAGATACCACTTGTAAAACAACCTTTTTGACTGTAGATATTGACAAGAAAATAAGCAAGGTACAGGATGAGATAAATAAACTTGTAGACAACTTTGTCAACTCACCTGATACACTATCAACTTTTGAGGAAAATATAACAAATTTTGAGGAAGAACTACTCAAATTGGAAAGAGAGAAAGAAAGAATAATAAGTAAGGAAAAACATTTGAGATCTAAACTAAGTCCAAGATTGGACTATTTAGCATCTTTGCGGAAGGAAATTTCTGAGGCATTAATACAGGGAAGCAAAACATCGGTAGAACATTTGCAGCATCTCACCGGTACAGTGAAGAGAACTGAGACAACAATAAAGGATAGTAAGAAGTTTATGGATAGTATAAACTTGATTTTGGGAGATCTTTTTCAGATTATAACCACCCAACTACAAGGTTGAGGTTATGGATAGCTGAAACTACAAACTCTACTGACATCTTGACAACCTTTGTCGTTGATGCCAAAGGGGGAGTAGTGGGATGAGAAAGTTCAAAACACAGGAATCATATGCTCAGGGGGAGCTCTCACATTTTTTTGGTAACATTTTTTGGACTACACATTTTTGGACACTTTTTTGAAATTTCTCATGAGTGTTGCCATCAATGCCAAAGGGGGAGATTGTTGGCATATGCACACTCCAATGAGACATTGTATGTGATTGAAGTTTTTGTCATTGATGGCAACCTTGCAATCCTATGGCACTGGGAAAGACATTATACTGACATCAGCAAAACACATTCTACACTGGCATCAGGACATCGACACCAGCACTGGTACAGAAGAAAAGAAGTATACTGGCACAGAGGCCGACAGGATTTTGTTATACAATATTTTGTTTATTATTGTAAGTCGACTTAGAAAAATTGTAAAATGACTCTTATATATAAAGGAGATCATTGTAGACATTTGTAGGAGTGATGTAGAAGCATAAAAGAAAATATTAGGCAGACCTAATGTGCGAAATATAGGTCAAGGGGTATATGTAAAGAACAGAGAAGGAACCAGTACTAAATCTGGCATTGAAGATGCTCTAGGCAGTTGGCCTTCTTGCATGTGCAAGCCCCTATTATAAGTAATATTCTCTTATTGGCCAGTAAGTGAATATTGTGGGTCACAAATCCCACTGAGGTTTTTCCCAAACCGGGTTTCCTCGTTAACATCTTGTGTTATGGTGTGTTTTTCATGTGGATGTTCTTGATTTTTTTTATTGCATTATTTCTTGCATACCGGTACACTATTATATTATGTTCTGGATGTTTTAAGTTAAGAAAATCTTATCATTGGTTAGATACTGATTCACCCCCCTCTCAGTATCTGTGGGATCCCTAACAATTACAATAAGAGGGGCCTACACATGTAGGAAGGCCAACAACCTAGAGTGCATTGCTCATCACAAAAGTAGCCTCACTGACTACAATCCAGAAAGAAGAGTGAACTGCAAAGATAGTATCTCCTATGCCTGAGTATAGTTTCAGTTAAACTCAGTACCGAAGGTCTTAAACCTCTCTTACCAACCCAATTTGATCACCTATGATCAACCAAAACTCCTGCATATGATTACAACATTATGCACACATATTTAATTGCATAACCATCCCATAACCATAATCCCATGATCTACAAAGAGATCTTACATCATATTTATACCAACTCGGGACGTAAACAATTAGGTCAGCCACCTAAAAGATAATACAATAAATTCATAACATAAACCCACAATTTAATGATCAAACAAGCCGGCCTAGGACTAAAACAACATAATCCAATCAATAAATCCAACCGCTATCTGATCGGGATCACCCATCAAGAAGTTACATAAGTTGGTCCATAACCTAGAAAAATAAGACAACATTAGGTCTGGTCCTAAATACAACACCACCAATCAACAAGAATACAAACAAGATAAACAACATCATCCCAAAATTTATCTAGAAGCCACACCAACACCACTTATCACATGCATCAAAAGATCTTCAACAAAGCTTTGTCGGTAAAACCCTTACCGGTGACCAAAAGACTTACTAGAACAAATAATATTATCGGTTTCATCGAATCCTGAACCAACTGATCGTGATACACATCTAAATAGCATGAATGACATATCCAAAACAATTCCACAAACCAAAGCATACTGGAGCATACCAAATCAATATCATAATCCAACCACTCTACTGGAACCAACCAGAAACAGGAAAACAACCAAAACAGCCGGTGTTGCCATCAACGACAAAACATCAATGCAACACATAATCAATTCCTCTAAATTTCCAACAATCTCCCCCTTTGGCTTTGATGGCAACACTAGATGTGAAAAGCATCCAAGTGCCAAGAAATGCCAAACAAGTCTCCCCCTATGAAAGACAACCAACAATCTCCTACAAAATGATATAGCAATGAAGCTCTGAACCAAATTCCCGTAATGAATATATCTTTCCCTTATGTTTTTCACAAGAATAACTCTCCCCCTTTGACATCAATGCCAAAGTTCTGACATAAATATCAAAGAAAAATCATAAATCCTTTGATTCTTACAACTGACTACTCCCCTTGAGTAGTAGCACCACCACATCAATCCAGAATGAGTAATAGCTATGATAATGCATACCATATTGATGCCAATCAACATCACTCAGGTCTCTATCGAAGGGGCAGAAACCCCAGATCTATCTCTGAAGTACTCAAATGATTCTTTAGGCAAAGGTTTAGTGAAGATGTCTACAATCTGCTCTTTAGTGTTCACATAAACAAGTTTGACTTCATTTGCTTCCATCTTCTCCTTCAAAAATTTATACTTGATAGATATGTTCTTTGTCTTAGAATGAAATATTGGATTCTTTGATATATCAATAGCAGTAGAGTTATCATAGTGAATAACTATCGGTTCATTACAATCCACCTTTATATCCTTCAACATAATACACGTTATCAGTGTTATACTTACCATCTAATGATATCATTAGATGCCAATTGTTAGGTAGCTCAAATAACCAGAGGACAATTGAGTGGGGCGGTGAATCAATTGTCAATGGATTACAGAACTTTAAGCATTCAAATCCTTATTACCGGAACACATAAACCCAATACTGCAATGTATAAACCAAATACTAGAATAACTAATATAGAAATTAAGCATAAACATAAATCATAGAACAATTACCATCCATCCAGAACACATGACACCAATATTTGTATGTGGAAAACCCGGTAAAGGGAAAAACAATGGTGGGAAGCCTACCCACAGTCAAATAATACTTCTGTAGCAAGTATGTTATTACAATAAGAGGGGCCTGCACATGCAGGAAGGCCAACAACCTAGAGCGAACTACTCATCACAAAAGGAGCCTTCTCTGACTACAAAATAAATCTAGACCAATCTGGAAAGAAGAGTGAACTACAAAGATAACATCTCCTATGCTTGAGTACAGTTTTGGTTAAGCTAAGTACTGGAGGTCTTAAACCTCTCTTACCAACACAATTAGATCACCTATGATCGACCAAAACTCCTGCATATGATTACATCATTATTCACACATAGGTAATCACATAACCATCCCATAACAATAATCCCATGATCTACAAAGATATTTTACATCATATTTATACCAACCTAGGACCTAAACAATTAGGTCAACCACCTAAAAGATAATACAATAAATTCATAACATAAACCCGCAATCCAATGATCAACCAAGTCATCCTAAGATTGAAATAGCATAATCTAATCAATAAATCCAACCGGTAATGCATCAGGATCACCCATCAAAATGTTACATAAATTGGTCCATAACGTAGCAGAATAAGACAACATTAGGTTTGATCCTAAATGCAACACCATCGATCAATAGGAACATGAACAAGATAACCAACAACATCCCAAAAGCCATCTAGAAGCCGCACCAACACCACTTATCATGTGCATCAAAGGATCTTGAACAAAGCTCTGTCGTTAAAACCCGTACTGGTGACCAAAAGGCTTACTAGAACAAATGATAGTATCTGAGTCATCAAATCCTGAACCAACTGATCGTGATACACATCTAAATAGCATGAATGACATATCCAAATCAATTCCACAAACCAAAGCATACTGGAGCATACCAAATCAATATCATAATCCAACCACTCTACCTGAACCAACCGAAAACCAGTAAACAACCAAAATAGTCAGTGTTGTCATCAATGACAAAACATCAATGCAATACATATTCAATTCCTCCAAATTTCCAACAGTAACATTCTTGTTTCTATACCAGAATTTTATCTTATTAGTAGAACTATTAGGGTTGTCGATGTTGTCTTTAGAGATTTTGGTAACCCCTTTTTGAATAAGAGCTTTCTCAATATTCATCCTTCTTGACAAGTTTTTCAATAGAGCTAGGACTTTTGATCTTTAACTTGTACATTAATTCTAGTACTAGGTTTTCAATAAACAGGTTGACTTGTTGTTACTAAGAATGTTGAATGGGAATTGACTAACTAAATTTCACCATCTTTTTAATAATGTGAAAAAGAACTCTCTTGTTTTTTCTATTTAGTAGTGCAAAGATAGGTCATGGTGATTTTTTTTTTCTATATTGAAGGAAAAATGGCAAATGAATTTCTCAGCTAACTCATTCTATGATAATGTTACCAGGTAGTCGGGCATACCAATCCATCACTTATCTAGATAGAATTTGCAAGAATAGATGCATGAGATATGTGTTGTCATAGTGATTTTCCATACAAGACATGTAGCATTCTCTAATATTACCTTTTGGGTCTCCTTTTCCTCTATACTTGTCAAATTTAGGTAAACTAAAATTTTTAGCGAAATGAGGCATGCATAGACTTTTGTCAAAGGGATTGAGACATAGGTCATGTGGTATATAACTTCTTTTGATCCCCCTTGTCTGTAACACTTCAACTTGTTTGGATAATTTCTCAATTTGTTGTGTCATCTCATGAAAAGGTCCTTGACTAGGAGGTTCATTGTTCATTCCCACATGACCTCATTGCCTATATATTGTTTCTTCGAGTGGATATTTCTCTTGATATTTAGGAATAGTGGATCATGATAATATGATGAAACTATAAAGATCCAGTCACCTACTGAGAGGGGGGGTGAATACGTAGTTGGAAAATGGACTAAATTTTCACCAAACTTATTTTCAACTTAGAATCAATTGACAAAGTATACCGGTTTAGACACTTTAACAAATCTACAGCTGCACTATTAAACCTTACCGGTTGACCTAATACTTCAGTGATATAATGCATTAGATCTAAAATATAATATCCTTTGATCGAAACCTTAAACCACTTTACTAATACCAATAATAACATATTTCAGATCATTTCCAATCATGTAAATATATCTATGCAGATTTACCAATCATTCATATCAACCATACCAAAAACACATCCACAAAATCATTCACCGCTTGACACAATGTTTTTTCACATGGAAACCCAAATGGGAAAAACCACGGTGGGGATGAATACCCACAAGTATTTTGAACTCTTCTAAAGTTTGCCTTGTTAGGTGCCAAGCCTTTTTAGAAACTTATAGAAGAATGTTTTGTTAGGAATATATCTAGTTAAGGACCACCCAGTTAAGGGATTGACTACAAATACCCTGTTAAAGGTAACCTTAGTGGAGGATTTCAAATCCAAGCTAATGGATCACCTGGTTAGAGGATTTCAAAAACAAGCCTATTAGATTTTACCTGGTTAATGGATTTTACTGTTGTAATGGTTAGAGAACAAGTTCTTTGACTGATCTGCAAATAGTACTTCCTTGCTAAATTAGATCCTTTATCACTCCTATCTGCCTTCACATCATTCTGCAGACACACCTCCTAGTTTAGAAACAATAACTTTCAAACTTAATCAAATTTTCCAACCACTCTTTCAAATGATTCATCGACCTTATAAACAAATAGATTAGGTCGGTAACACAACACAAACCCTACAATTATCATAGAGATTACAAACACATCAATTCAATCTTGACTGTTAGATTACATGCAATCAACTTTACATTCTTCTAGGCATCTACAACCACTCCTGGATCACCACACTTTGAATCTTGTAACATATCATGCATTTATCACTTCATACTAAGCATTTTATCATTCCCAAGATAAACGGTTATCTTTACACACCAAAACCTTTTCAAAACTCATCACGTGCAACATGCTTATGGGGCATGTTCATCAACGATCATCATTCGGCCATAAATCATCACAACTAATCTCTGAGCTCCATCAGTTAGGATTCTTCTTCTCAATTGGTTAGGGTTACCGATTGATCTTCATTGCATCATTATCAGTTGATTTACTACTTCATTACCGATTGCTTTATTGCTTCATTACCAGTTTCTATTGACATCATTGACAACACTATACTTCTTCAATGCAATCTTCATGCAATGCCAATAGATCAAAATATACTTTTTGTGTCAACTTTAATTTCATCCTTAGAATGCTACCTATAATAAATTAGTTTCACAAAATAACAATGGAAATGCTACAGGAAATCCAAACTCAACCAATGAAACTACATGAAATACATATGAAATAAAAATACTAATATTACCTTCATGGTTTATGTCTCATTGTGTCCTAACTCTACTATTCCTAGTTGCAGATGGTGTGCTCTCAAAAAAGCATTGATAGCTTCCAAGATGGCATATGAAGAATGGTCTGATAACTGATAGTTCACAAATGCTATGATATGCAATACTACATGATTATGCTAAAATGATTATACTAAAATGCTAATTGCTATTTGCTTCAAGATTAAAACTCAGAGATGCATAAGTTTCACAAATGATTGGCTTGAAAATTCACTTGAAGTCTAACTCTCTCTCAACTAAAACTCCTGATTTTATAGACCTTGAGAGGACAAGATGATGTGTCCTAGATCAACGGTCATGATCAAATCTACAGATTGGATGGCTGTGAGCAAAGGTGAAGGTTGAGAGAAAGGGGGAAGGAGAAGACAAGTGTCACTCATCTCACCTTGACTGGGTTGTTGACTGAGGGAATCTAAGGATGGTTGGATAAAACTTAGACATGAGAGGACAAGTGGACTCAAGTCCTTCCTAAGATGTAGGGATGTTGGAGAGAATATAGAAGGAGGTAATGAAATATGTGTATGTACACAATATTTCATTAAGTTTGGAGGTTGAAGATAAATGATGAATTAATATTTAAGAAATATTAATTTCCTTAGCCACATGTTTTATGAGTTGGCAAAGGGAAGATGAAGTGGAGATGGAAGGTGAGTTGGAAAACGGGGATTAAATAATTTAAGAAATTATTTAATATTTGAGACTATAGGATAGGAGAATAACCATTAAATAATAGATATTTAATTGATTGAAGGAGATAATTAAATATTAGATATTTAATTAATTAGAGGAATAGGATAGATGAATTAATTAATAAAATATTTCAATTAAATTAATTAATAGAAAGACACGAAATGGATTAAATAAATTAATCTTTTCAAAATAACTATTTAATAGAAGAATAAACATTAAATAAAGATAAAATATTTATTTAATTGCTCATAGCCATTTTTATGTGTATACATTTTGCCCCTCTTTGAAATGATATCAAGACAACATTGTTTCAAAGATTAAATTAATTCTTGATAGTGTTCTTGATGGAGATAAAAATCCTGTTTGTGTGCCCCCTCAAGAGATTGATCGTGAAATTTTTGAAAAAATTGTTTTGAACGATTGATCTCATGATAATTGATATAAAATTTCATCAATTAAATTTATTTATGAAAAAATAAAATAAAATTGCCCCACTGAAAAGCATTAATTACCCTTTCAAACAGTAAATATAAAATTAACCAAGGTTAATTTTAATTTCATTTCATCCTTGTCAGCTTGTGAAGAAAATTGTCTAGGTGAGGTGGCGAAATGGTGATTCCTATGGAGAACCATTGATTTGAGCATGTTTGATGATATCAATGACCTCCTGAGTATGGGGATTCGGTATGTATCTTATCCTGAGCTTTGATTGCAACTTGTCGTACCATTTTTCATGTTTTTTTTGGCACATTTTTGGATTTTTTTATTATTTGCGATTTTTTCGGTATTAGGTTAGCGCATTTGCATTTAGTTTTAGCACTTATGCATTTAGTTTTAGCACTTTTGCTCATGATAGAGCTTATGCTCATTTTCTTAGCGCATATGTCAAGGATGTTAGCGCTTATGTTTCGTTTGTTAGCGTATATGCATCATGTGTTAGCGCTTTTGCAAGTTTTGCGCATATGTGCTTAGGGTTAGAGCTTTTGTTGAAAAGGTTAGAGCATATGCTTTGTTTAGCGCTTATGTTAAAGATTATATCACCTTTGTTAAAAAATTTAGTGCATATACTCTAAATGAAGGTTTTTGATAGATGTAAAAGTCAAAAATCACTTTGTTGATTGAATTTGATGCATTTGATGCGCATGTATGATGAATAGGTACTTGATTGATTGATTGATTGATGTAATTTGATAGATTGATTTGATTTGATTGGATAGATTAGCTCTAAGAAATTGATTTAGTTTTTGATGTAAGAGCATAGCAGAGTTTTGATTTAACTTAGTGATTGATAGAAAACCATGATTGATAGGTTTTAAAATGATTTGATAGCTTCAGTAGCTTCAGTTTGATTTGATTGATTTGATACATTAGCAATCACTTTGATTTGATAGATAGATAAGTGATGATTGATCTAATTCTCTTCGTAAATAGGAGAAACTTGATGTTCTCCAATGTCAGGAGAACTTCTCAGTGGTATGGTATTTAGTGCTAGAGCTGACATTGGTAGAGGTCAAACATATAGATGCCTGTAGATTATGTCATTTATTATATATGCCTGAGATTACTCATAATAGGGTATTATTGATGGCATTAGCCAATAGATGGCACGATGAGCATAACACTTTCCACCTGCCCACAGGTGATATTAGTGTGATGCTCGAGGATGTCTATAGGATTCTGCACATCCCAGTGATCGGCAAGTTAGTGCAGTATGATGTTAATGATCATGTAGTGACAGAGACTTGCAGAGCCATTTTTGTTGATGAGAGCATCTCTAGAGGAGAGATCCGATGGGAGGATATGGTTATGTATTACGAGACTCTCCCTATGATTCTTGCTGGTTTGATTGGAGGATTCATTTGTCTTGATAGGAGATTGTGATGTTTTTCTATTGGATGGGGTGAGATTCTTCAGAGTATGATGCAGCATCAGACTCGATATGCTTGGGGTGTTTGTATGCTTGCATATTTATATCATGATCTTCATCAGGTGGTGTATGATAGAGAGTGCTAGTCTGTCTACAGGATGCACACTATTGCAGATCTAGTGCTGGGAGCACATTGCTAACACTCGGCCTATCCATGATAGAGTTCATGGAGAGAGGTAGCCATATGTGTATCTATATGTAGGTATCCTTACTCAGCATAAGCTGGGTAAGATGGAGTATTGGCATTGGGTTCTTGAATAATTGGATAGTATTACTTGGAGACCATATGTTTATTTTGAGTCATGGATGGATGATGCACAGACATTACCATTTATTATGCAAAGTAGATATCTTATTGGTCAGACTCCTTAGATTATTGAGTGATAGTTGATTAGTCATATTCTCAAACAGTTTGGTATCATTCAGCCTATGCCTATTGGTGTCATGATATATACTCGGTGGTACAGAGATAGGCGAGATTGGGGACCTTCTTTGTCTTTTGAGATTTCTCGCGCAGAGTTTCTTGCTACTCTGAGAGTGGCTTATGATATGAGATTACACATTCTTGATCCTAGTGTTACTGCAGATTATGCTTAGTATATACTAGCACATCCATTTCCTCGTAATACTAATCTAGTAGATCCTCCTCCCAGCTCAGGAGATGAGGTTGATAATTTAGATGATCCCGGTGTTAGGAGACGGAGATGGAGATGAGAGCTTAGAGCTTCTTAGGAGGTTAGGGGAGGTGGAGATGAGGGTGGGGATGGAGGTGGTGGCGATAGGAGACCCAGATGGAGAGGAGGGCAATTGAGAGTCTGTGGAGGACTGTTTGGAGCAATTGACAGGATTAGGAGACCACTTCCTATGGGTGGGAGAGATGTTGGATGGATTGGGAGGGATACTAGCAAGGTAGGGATGAAATCATTGAGAGGGTTTCCATTAACAGGAAGAGGTAGGATGACTGGATTGGATGGGCGTTGCAGGAGAGGCATTGATTTTGGTTAGATTCAGTTAGACCCTAGAGTTATTGCAGCTCATGGTGGAGAGGATGAGGATCTAGAGGATCATGTGCCACTCATTAGATGATGGGTTCTGAGAGCTACTCAGACTGAGATTCTAGCAGGTGGACAAGGAGGTGGTGAGGAGGGGATTGGGGCACCAGAGCATGATGTGCCAGAGAAGGATACCATTGATAGTCTTAGAGCACAGATTGATCAGCTTCAAGCATAGGTACAAACTCTCATGGCTGAGAGGGATAGAGCTATCAGGAGACAACATGATACTCAGGATCTCCTTTATCATATTCAATGGGTTGGATCAGGAACTCTCTTGGCTAACATTGTTAGAGCACTAGTTTGGGTCAGGAATGAGACTTCTCATTAGCGATGACTATATGAGGATTTAGTCACAAAGAGATAGAGAGTAGGTAGTTATCATACCACCGTGTTGATGGATACTAGCAGTGGTGGGGTCATGGGGCCTCCTCAGAGGAGTGCTGATTGTGGGAGATAGGTATCTGGAGGATCTTCTCACCCATAGCCACAAAGACAGACAAATTCAAGTGGTAGTGGTATAGGACAATTGTGACTTGATTTGGAGGCAATTGTATTATTTATCTGATATCATTGTATACTTGGACTTTTATTGTTTTATACGCATACATGGACTATTCTATATGATGATGATGTTGATTATGAAATGATTACATGGATGATCTATATGATGATAAATTTTATTATGCATGGATTTCATGGATGATGATTTTTATCTTTCTTTTCCTTATGATAATTATCTATATGATGCAATGATAAATGTTTTTTATTTTTGTTTTTGATGACCATGGATGCAAATGAAAATGATTACTAACTTAAATGATATGAATGAAATGATGCAAATGAAAATGATATGAAAATGTAAATGTTTTTATAGTGATGATGAGTATGAATGCTATGTTTAATCAAACTTATAGTGATAAATTCTTATAATGATGAATTAATCTAAGTGCAAGAGATGCAACTAAATGATTTGAAATGATTCTAAAGATGAAAGCACCTACGATGATCAAATACAAATTATTTTTGTTTGTCCAAGCATACTCAATATTTATTTATGACCATTGATCTCTTAATGAAATGATATGCTTATGATGCCACTGACAATGAATGCTTATAATGCAGATGAATAATGAACTATTCTAAAATGATCTAACTAAAAATTATACTGCCATTCTTCATATGCTTGTCTTGTAATAATGCTTGATTTCATCATTGAGCTTTAAAATGTTGTAAGAAAATACAAGAAACTTGACATAAAGATTCAAGATGACCTGAGTATTTCTTACATGGATTTTGATATAGCAAGTTAATACAAGCAACTTGATAAAATGAATCAAGTTGACCTGAGTATTGCTTGCAGAACAGACAAGGATTATCTCCTTTCATGCATGACTTGGAACGTCCTCCTTGATCTTTTGCTAGTCATATCTTGAGACAAGTACATACCTTAATAAGAGATAAATGATAGACAGTAATAAAAAAAAAAAGCATGCTTCATCATAGCTTCTCTAGTCATGGACATCCTTGAGTTGCATAGAGTACATGATTAGCAATAAAATCAAGATATAAACACTGAATCTTGTATGTCATTCACATGTTCTTATGGTGATTAACTGATATAATCATCTTGATGAATGTTCTTTGATAATCCTTTATTACTTGTTGGTTGATTCTTCGGTTTCGGAGTTTGACGATTCAGTTGTTATAAGACACCTTGATCTTCATTGCTTTGTTTCTCGTTATCTATTTCAAAACCCTAGGTGTTTTTGGCTTTTCTAAGTTTTTCGAATGTTTTGGATTTTTAAAGATTTAAAAGATCACCTTTGCAAAAAGAATTAGGATTTTGCCCCTAGTGGAAAGAAAACTTTATTATGGATATATGGATTGATCAAGATCCAAACCATGGCAGGATATAAATGTAGATTGATTGATTCTGATAAGATCTAAGACAGTGACTATGACAAGTGTTACGGGTCCCACAGATACTGAGAGGGGGGGGTGAATCAGTATCTAACCGGTGATAAGAATTTCTTAACTTAAAACATGCAGAACATAATATAATAGTGTACCGGTCTGGAAGAAATAATGCAATAAACAGAATCAAGAACATCCACATGAAAAGTACACCATAACACAAGATGTTTAACGAGGAAACCCGGTGTGGGAAAAACCTCAGTGGGATTTGTGACCCACAATATTCACTCACTGGCCAATAAGAGAATATTACTTACAATAGGGGCCTGCACATGGAGGAAGGCCAACTGCCTAGAGCTCACTGCTCAATGGGAAGTCACACTGACTTACAAATAAGGATTATACAAATCCAATAACTTGTACTTCTTTACAATAGCATCTTCAATGCCAGATTCAGTACCGGTTCCTACTCTGTTCTTTACATATACCTCTTGACCTATAATTCACACATTAGGTCTGCCTAATATTTTTCTTTATGCTTCTACATCCCTCTTTACAAAATGTCTAGAATGATCTCTTTTATATATAAGAGTTATTTTACAATTTGCCAAGCTGGCTTACAATAATAAACAAAATATTATATAACAAAAATCCTGTCGGCCTCAGTGCTGGTATACCTCTTTTCTTCTGTGCTGGTGCTAGTGTCCTGATGCCGGTGTAGAATGTGTTTTGCTGATGCCGGTAAAATGTCTTTGCCAGTGCCATAGGATTGCAAGGTTGCCATGAATGAAAAAACCTTCAATCACATACAATGTCTCATTGAAGTGTGCATATGCCAACAACAAGTGTGTCAAAGATTGATAATTGTTGGTAAGCTGCATATTTCCTGTGAAATGGTTCAAAGCAATAGATGTGAAAGATGGAATGGATGAGCTAAGATAGATGGAAGCAATAGATGCGATATGATTTGAGTGGATAGGTGTGCAAAGAGATCTCATAGATGGAAGAACTCACTTTTTAGATAGCGCCTATTTACCAGATTTTCACCATCTAAATTTATTGCATTTTTCTCTCTCTTTTCTCCTTTTTTTTTTTTTAATGCTTTGTAGGGATTTTTTTCTTTTCTAATTTTTATTGATTTCTTTAGGACTTTATATGCTTTTTATTGATTTTTTCCAAGACTTTATATCTCAAGCATATAGTTTCATGAGATGAATAGAATTAATAGGTTCATCAAACCAATCACCTTTAGGGGTAGATAACTTGTATGCTCCTGATCCATATGCTGCTACTATGACAAAAGGTCCCAGCCAATTTGGTTCAAATTTTCCCTTCTTTTCTCAGTCTTGCTGATTTCTTGGATTCTCCCTTAGAACTATATCTCCAATTTGAAAAATGCATGGCTTGAATCTGTGGCTATAAATTCTTGCCATTCTTTGTTGATATAATTTCAAATGATCTGTTGCATTTTGTTGATGTTCCTGAATCAGTTCAAGTTCCTGGAGTCGAAAGTTTCATTGTTCTTCTTCTGGTATAAGACCTTTCAAGGATACTCATAGAGAATGTATCTCTACTTCTATAGGTAATATGGCTTATGATCCATAGACCAAACAATATGGAGTTTCTCCTATTGGAGTGTGGATGTTGGTTAGGTATGCCCACAGAGCAGGATTTAGTTGCATGTGCCAATCTTTTCCAGCTTCATTAACTGTTTTCTTTAAAATTTTCAAGATAGTTTTGTTTGATGCCTCAACTTGACCATTTCCTTGTGGATAATATGGAGTAGAAAATCCTTGTTGGATGTGAAATTGTTCACATATCTCCTTCACATCTTGATTTTTGAATGGTCTTCCATTATCAGTGATAATGGTCATAGGAACTCCATAGCGACAGATTGTATAATTGAAAATGAATGATGATATTTGTTTTCCTGTCACTATTGTTAGAGGCACTGCTTCAATCCATTTAGTGAAATATTTAGTACCAGTCAGAATAAACTTATGTCCATTAGAAGATGAGGGATTTATCTTTCCTACCAAATCAAGGCCCCATTGAGAAAATGGCCATGATCCTATCATAGGATATATTTCTTGTGCTAGTTCATGAATGAGATTCCCATGGATCTAACATTGTTTGCATTTCCTAGCATATGTGAATAAATCTCTCTCCATAGTAGGCCAATAGTAACCCATACGAAGAAGTTTCTTAGCCAATGTTAAGCCACTTGAGTGTGTGCCACAAATACCTGCATGAACTTCATTAAGAACTTTCTCATATTCTTCTTGTTCAAGACATCTCAACAAAGTACCATCTAGACCACGCCTATATAGGATATCTACAATAATAGTATAGCGAGAGGACTAACAGATAAAATTCATTTTCTGATTGCGAGATAGGTCAAGAGGAAGGATATTCTCTTTTATGTACTGATAAGTTTGATCATATAAGGATTGACTGGTTCCTGATATATGGAAAATTCATTAGATATACTACGATTGAATGGTAGGGGTTAAGATATCTCCCATGAAAAATTTGTAATGATGTTGATTCTCCTTATTTTGCAAGAGAGATGCTATTGTAGCTATTGCATCTATTGCTTAATTCTTATTTCTTGGAATCTGGGTGAATGATATTTCTTTAAAGTATTCTTTAAACTCCTCTACCAGTTGTTTGTATGGCATGATTTTATCATCCTTAGTTTGATAATCATCATTTATTTGGTTGATGATAAGCTATGAATCACCATAGATATGTAATTCTTTGACATTCCATTCAATGGCCATTTTGAGCCCAATAGCCAATGCTTCATATTCTGTAGTATTCTTTGTGCATGGAAACTGCAGTCTATATGATTTCGGAATTGTGTGTCCCTAAGGTGTGATGAAAAAGATTCATGCGCCTGATCCGTATTGTGTATAAGAACCATCAAAATAAAATTCCCAAAATTTTGTACTTACGGTCAGAATGTCTGCATTAGGAAATTCAATGTGCAATGGTATGTCATTTTGTAAAGGAGTTTCAGCCAATTGATCAACAATGACCTATTCCTTGATAGCTTTTCGGTCAACATACTCTATATCAAATTCATTCAGTATCATAACCCATTGGCTAGTCTTCCTATCAATGTTGACTTGCTCAACAAATACGTTAGTGGATCTATCTTTGCTATTATTTTCACAGAATGAATCAACATATAATGTCGTAGCTTCTGAGTTGCAAATACAACTGCTAGACATGTCTTCTCTATTGAGGAATAATTTAATTCATAGCCAACAAACATTCTACTAATATAATACACTACTCTTTCTTTTCCTTCTTCATCATGTTGAGCTAGGAGAGCTCCTAATGATACATTTGTCACTGAGATATAGAGCAACAATGGTTTCCCTTTGGTTGGTGATACTAGTACTAGAGGATTCATGAGATATTCTTTGATTTGTATTAAAGGTTCTTCACATCTTTGATCCCATTTGAAGAATATTCTTATGTAGAAAATGGGTGAATGGGTGACATCTATCTGCTAACTAAGAGACAAATCTCCTGATTGATTGCAATCTTGCTTGTAAAGATTGCAATTGACTTATGTTCCTAGGTGACTCCATCTCCATGATGGCTTTGACCTTTTCAGGATCTACTTCAATTCCACGAGCTGATATAATGTACCCAATAAGTTTTCCAGAGGTTACTCCAAATGCACATTTTTTTGGATTTAATCTCAACTAATATCTTTCTAGCCTGTCAAAAATCTTGCTTAAGATACTTAAGTGTTCTTGTCTTGTATGAGATTTTGCAAGTATATCATCTACATAATCTTCCATAAATGTATGCATCATGTCATGGAAAATTGTCATCATAGCCCTTTGATAAGTCACTCCTGCATTCTTAAGCCCAAATGGCATAACATTCCAATAATATGTTCCCCATGCACAAGTGAAAGTTGTCTTTTCTTGATCTTTAGGTGCAATTCTTATTTGATTATATCCCGAAAAGCCATCCATTAATGAAAACATCTCATGTCCTACTGATAAGTCCACAATTATATCAATGTTTGGTAGCGGGAAATCATCTTTTGGACATGCTTTATTCAGATATCTGAAATCTGTATAGACTCTTATGCTTTTATCTAGCTTTGACATTGGTGCAATACTTGAAATCCATTTTGGATAAGCAACAAGTCTTATAAAACCCACATCTAATAGTTTCTTCAGCTCAATTTTTACAAGAAGAGCAATGTGTGGATGCATCTTTCTTAGATTTTTCTTTTAAATCCACATTAAGATGATGCATGATAAGATCCGGATTAAGTCTTGGCATGTCTACATAGGACCAAGAAAAATTTATTTGTCTTTGCTTAAAGATTTCCATGCATTCTTTCCTCTCTTCATCTGATAATGTGGTAGCATAATGAAGTATTTTAGGGTCCTTTGATGTACCAATGTTTACTGCTTCTGTTGGTTCTATCAGGATAGCAGATCTCTCATGAAAATATGCAAGAATAATGTCAAACTTTCCATCTTTTGGTGCCTCAAAGAGGTTTTCACCATCAGATACATCCTTTATTTTTCCTTTTGATTGATCTAGTGTTGCCATGAAATGGTTTTCAACAATAGATCTCTTTCCTTGTTTTCTTTCAATTTTGTGACTGGAAAGTTTGGCATTCTCCTAACTACAAGAAACATTACTTGATTCTATAATGGAAGATATCTTAGGTGTTATAGGTTCAATAACATTAAGATACATGACTAAGTCATGATCATTGGAAAAGACATCTAATTTAGGGTTTTCTAAATTATCCCAAAAAATTAGTTCAAGATGAAGATGGGGTAAGTCGTAATCACTGTCATCATTAGGTGCTTCAAAGTTCATGACATAATGATCATAATTTGGCATAGAGTAGGTAATGTCTAGATTGAATGATTTTGAGAATTGTCTCTCCCAAGCATCTCCCAATTATTTTTAACAAAATCAGTATTAGTATTTTGTGGTTCACACTGAAATGGTTCTTCAACCGATGTTTGTCCCTTAAACAAATGGATTATATCAACACACATGTCTTTAATACTACAAATTCCTTCTTGATTATTTTCAAAGACTTCATTTGCATTTTGGAGTTGACATACTTGCGTACATGATAAAGAGGATTCTTTTGCTAGATTTTTGTCTCCTTTCAAAATCAACTTCTTCTGAGCTAATAGTCAATCCTACTTGACTATTTCTTAATTCTTCTATGGTTCTGCCACATCTTGATACATCTTGTTCCTCATTTGATGAAAATCTTATATTTCCAGACACTTGATCTATCCCTATTTGTACTTCTTGTGGCATTACTTCTTTGTCTTTGTCATTCCTTTTCCTTTGTTGTTTTGCATACACCTCTTTTCTCTAAATTCTGAGTTCTTCTCGTCTTATTTCTAACTCCATCTTTTGCTTTGTATTAAATAAGTCTTTCTCTGTAATAGCTATTTGTTCTTCATTATTTTCTTTACTCGATGTACTAGATAAGACATTTGGACCCCATTCATACTCATTTGAATATGTCTCTGAACCGTGGTCTAGAACTTCCCCACTATACCATATAGGGATGTTACATGGTGCAAAAAGTTTCTTGATTTCTCCCATCTCTATTTTTACTACTTCAGGAATATCTTGTTTAGATTCTGCATTTGCTTGTATTTCTTGAACTTGTTGACAAGATTCTTCTTTTCCTTTGATGGTAATCTCTTCTTCTTGCTTCTCATGTTCTTCTTGTTTCTTTTGTTCATTGGATACTATTTCTGCTGCTTGATGTAGTTTTTCTTGCCAATTTTCTTCTTTAGAGACTAATTTATTTCTCCACTTTGATTGTTGATAATTATGGTGTTTTGATTTTGTTGGCATATGTGTAGAATATGTTGACATGATGATATTGTGTTTTCATTGATGCCAATATGCTGAAAGAATGAACCGGTAATATGCTGAAGAGAGAACCGGTAATATGCTGAAAGAGTGAACTGGTAATATGCTGAAGAGTGAACCGATAATATGATGAAGAGTGAACAAGTTTATTGAAGTTAAACAACTAGAAAAGTGAACTGGTATAATGTTGAGATCCGGTATATGTACAAAAGGTGAAGCAATTTAATATGGTATGACTACCGATTGGTAGTCTCAGCTTCAAGGTTTTCGGTTGAACTATTTTGAGCTTGTGTGATTCAACTGATGGCATTGTGTGATGAGTTAGCATTGTAATGGAGATCAAATTGTATTGTCATGTCAGCCTCATGCACGTGAAGGATCTTGCATGAAGGAGATTGATCCTGTCTACCTCGGGAATGTGTGAAGTCTCTGCAAACAGTGGAGAACGCGTGGTGGGTTATCGCCTCCAAGAAGCGGTGAAGAATGGATGATGGAGAATGTCTTGAGATCTATTCAAGACCATTGTATTCAAATGCAAAGTGTTCAATGGTTAGGATTGAACTGACTAAATTTCTCAACCTAAATGTTTAGGGTTTAGGGTTTATGTTACCGACCTATCTGTTTCCTATAAGGTCAATGTTGTGTGTGTATCTAAGTGCAAAGATACATGATTATTGCCAGACCAGATAAGAGGGTTGATACCTGTAGAGTGTGTATGTAGAAGAAAGGAACTAAAGCGGGTCTACATTGGCATTGAGTTCTATTACCAGATCATTGTAATACTTATTGATCTCTAATCACTTCAACAGTTGGAAAATCCCTTAATAGGGTAGCTTTAACTAGCTTGTTGTAAATCCTTTAACAGGGTGACTCAAAGCCATTGAGTTCATAAAATCCTCTAACAAGGTAACCTTTAACAGGGTTTAACCCTTAACAAGGTATTCTAGCCATCCCTTAACTAGGTGATCCCTAACAGGATCGGTTCCTAACAGAACCTGTTGTAACAGTCTTTAACTGGACTAGGCTTCTAACAAAGCATACTTCTAAAGAGTTCAAAAAAAACTTGTGGGTATTCATCCCCACCATGGTTTTTCTTAGCTGGGTTTCCACGTGAAAAATATGTGTGTCATATGTGATGTCTTTTTCATGTGATGCTTTGTTGATTTTTGTCAAGAGGTGAATCATGTTGATCTAGCAAGTTATTATATTTCTGATGATAGATTGCCTATTTATGCACAAGGATAATGTGGAAATGAGGGTGTAGGCTGTGTGGTAAGATAAGTGTTTCTAGTTTATATCTTTCACAATCTCATTATGCTTAACTGGTAGTAATTTGGTTTATGACTGGTGTTAGTGATTGCCCATCAAGTTCACTGTTTGTAGTCAAACCGGTTTAGGAAAGTTTTTGGACCTGTACTGATTTGCACCCCCCTCTCAGTACCAGTTTGGTACTCACTATTCATCATTGTGTTATCAATTGGTATCAGAGCATCCTCCAGGTCCTCTATGTTGTAAGCTTAACCTCTTGAGGGAAAGATCCTATTGTAATGATGCATAGGGAAGGTCCAAAGTTCAACAAAGATAAATTTAAAATATGGAAGGATAGAATGAAGATATATATCAAAAGCATGGGTGCTCAAAATTGAAGCTATGTTGAGAATGTTTATGTTATCCCTATCAGTACTCTCACCGATGACCAAAAGAGAGAGATTCAGGAGAATGGGCAAGTCATTGAAGCCCTAATTAGTAGTTTATCTGATATTGAGTTTATTGATGTTCAGGACAAAGAGAATCCCAAAGAAGTATGGGATACTCTTGAGAATATCTATGGTGGTGATGAGCATGTGAAATAAGCTAAGGAAGAAAGCCTTAGAGGAAAGTTTGAAGACATGCAGATGGTTGAAGGAGAGACCAATCAACAATATGGAATAAGAATCAAAACTGTTGTTGGAGATATCAAGAGTACAGGTGGTAAAATGGAAGATTCCACTATTGTTAGCAAAGTTTTAGGATCCTTATTACCAATCTATGCAATAAGGGTTGCTGCTATTTAGGAGTTGAGGTCAATAGACAAGACTAAGGTGTCCCTAGACTCTATCATCACAAATTTGATAGCCTATGAGCTAAATAGTTTTGATGGTAGTGTTCAGAAGACTGAATCAACCTTTAGAGCATCTGTTGCACCATTTAGAAAAGGTAAAAAAGCTATTACCAGTGGCAAACCAAGACAGAGCAGAGAAATGGATGATGAGGAGATCCTGATGGAATTTGAAGCTCTTCTTGCCAAGAGACTTCCTAAGGGAACCGGTAAATACAGAGGTAAGCTTCCTTTGAAATGCTTCTCTTGTAACTGGATAGGACACATTGTTGTAAACTGTCCTAATGGTGATAGCAAGGACAAACTAGAAAAGCTCAAGAAGTTAAAAGGAGGAAACCGGAGAAACTATTTTGTAGCAATTGATGAAGGTGTCACTGATGAGGAATCAGAAGATGAAGAAAATGAGGATATTGTGTTTGTAGCAGTCAAGGAAGATGTGTCAGAAAAGAAGGCTCTTGTCTCCCACTTTGATAATTCCAATGAGTGGATTATTGACAGTAGTTGTTCTCACCATATGACTGGTGACTGGAGTAAGTTTCTTTCTCTGGAAGAGTATGATGGTGGTGTGTTTCATTTTGGTAATGATGCACTATGTATGGTCAAAAGCATAGGGTCCATCTCTCTAAATGGAAAGAGCAGTGCTGACATTGTGTATTGGGTGGAAGGTCTTAGACACAACCTATTGAGTGTTGCCCAGCTAAATGATAGTGGACTCACTCTGGAATTCAAAAATGGAGTGTGCAAAATCAAAGGAAAGAATGGTGAACTGATGGCCACCGATATGCAAACCAAAGGTAACCTATTTCAGTCAAATACAAAGATAAGTACATGTCTTATGGCTAAGTTTGATGATAGCTGGATATGGCATAGGAGACTCTACCATGTAAACTTTGATAACATTGTGAAGGCCAGTAAGATCAAGGTTGTTAGAGGACTGTTGATGCTAAGCAAGCCAAAAAATCCTCTATGCTGAGAGTGTCAACTAGGGAAAATGTCTTCCTCAACCTTCAAAGGTAAATCTTTCACTGCAGACAATTTACTTGATCTTGTGCATACTGATTTGTGTGGTCCTATGAAAACTAGGAGTGTGTAGGGAGATAGGTATTTTATGATTCTTACAAATGATTGCTCAAGAATGATGTGGGTCACATTCTTGAAGGATAAGTCTAAAGCCTTTGGAAAGTTCAAAGCTTTCAAAGCATTGGTAGAAAAGGAAAGCAGTAGAAGAATCAAATGCCTTAGAACTGATCAAGGAGGAGAATTCACTTCCATTGAATTCAACAAATATTGTGAAGAGAATGGTATCAAGAGGCAACTATCTTCCCCCTAAACTCCATAGCAGAATGGCTTAGTAGAGAGGAACAACCAGACTATGGTTGAAGCAGCTAGAACCATGTTAATCCAAGGAAAGGTTGCTCACACCTTTTGGAGAGAAGCAGTGAGCACTGCAGTCTACACAATGAACTAGGTACTCATCAAGAAAGGAAAGGATAAGACTCCTTATGAGTACTGGACCGGTAAGACACCAATGGTAATCTACTTCAAAGTGTTTGGTAGTAAATGTTATATCAAGAGGAGTGAACATCAGAGCAAGTTTGATGCTAAGTGTGATGAGGGAATATTCCTAGGGTATTCCACAAAGAGAAAATCTCTCAAATGTTTCAACAATAGGACTCAGAGAATTGTTGAAAGCATTAATGTTAGGGTTGATGAAAAATTTGAGAAACCTGAGGAAACTGGCAGAGAGCATGTAGGAGATGAACTGATAGTAACCTTCTGGGAATTGGTTGCAAATCAGCCTAGTACCAGTAATTGTCCTCCTACACTGGTGGATGCTGATGAAGATGAGGATGAAGAAGAAAAGCAAGAGGAATCTATTAAGAATATACCTAGGTATGTAAAACCCAATCATGATCCAAAGTAGATCATAGGAGACAAAGATGCAGGAATTCTTACAAGAATAAAGGTCAGAGAAAACTCATGTATGATCTCTGAATTTGAGCCTAAATCATTCAAAGAGACACATAAAGATGAAGACTGGATCAAGGCAATGGAAGAGGAACTTGATCGGATAGAGAAGAATGGTACATGGTCTTTAGTACCTAGACTGAAGCATAAAAATGTCATTGGAACCAAATGGGTCCTTAGAAATAAACTAAATGAGGATGGCACAGTGGTAAGGAACAAAGCCAGACTAGTATGTAAATGATATGCCCAAGAAGAAGGAGAAGACTATGGAGAAACCTTTGCTCTAGTAGCAAGATTGGAAGGAGTTCGTATGCTTCTTGCATATGTAGCTTTTAAAGGATTCAAGGTATACCAAATGGATGTAAAATCTGCATTTCTAAATGGAATACTTGAAGAGGAGGTGTATATAGAGCAACCAAATTGGTTTGCCCTATCAAAACATAGTGACATGGTGTGTAGGATACATAAAGCCTTGTATGGTCTGAAGCAGGCACCTAGAGCATGGTATGAATGCTTGCACTCCCACCTTGTGAAGATTGGATTTGAAAGAACAAGTGAAGATAGAAATATCTACTTTAAATCAGAAGGAGATCAAATTCTGATCTGTGAAGTATTTGTTGATGACATAATCTTTGGTGGAGATGACAAGATGAGCCATGACTTTGCAGATAAGATGAAAAAGGAGTTTGAGATGTCTCTCATAGGGGAGATTAAGTTCTTCATTGGATTGCAGATTCAACAAATGAAAGATGGAATCTTTATTACTCAGGCCAAGTATGTCAAAGAGGTGTTGAAGGCATTTAGCTTGGAAGACATCAAACTGGTTGGTACACCAATGGTGACCAGTTATAAACTATCAAAAGAGGATGACTCAGCATTGGTAAATGAGAAGGAATACCGATCAATGATTGGTAAGTTGCATTATGTAGTGCATAGCAGACCAGATATTACACATATAGTGGGTATTACCACTTGGTTTCAGCAAAGCCCAAGAGAATCCCACTTGGTAGCAGTCAAGTGGATTCTTAGATATCTAAAGGAAACTATTGACTATGGATTATGGTATTCATACAATGATGATTTCAATTTGAAAGTGTTCACAGGTGCTGACTGGGCTGATAATGTGGATGATCGAAAGAGCACAACCGATGGTGCATTCTTTCTCGGTGGTAGACTAGTCTCATGGATAAGTAAAAAGAGGAGTTGTATCTCTCAGTCTATAGCAAAAGTAGAGTATTTTGCAGATTTTATGAATTGCACCTAGACTATTTGGATGAAGCATATATTGAATGGCTTCAAAGTTCCTGTATCTGAACCGGTAAGTATATTTTGTGACAATAAAAATGCAATTAACATTTCCAAGAATCCAGTTTTACATGCTAGAACCAAGCACTTTGAACTCAAGAATCATTTCTTGAGGGAAAAGGTTCAGAACAAAGAGGTGGTATTGGAACATGTTTCTAGTAAGGAGCAGTTAGCAAACATATTCACCAAGCCTCTACCAAAGGCTACCTTTACCTATCTGAGAGGTGAATTAGGCATGTTGCCCCTTCAAGAGGTAATCTAAACATTTGTGCTCCACATCAGTCAGATCTTACTTTGCTATATCTTTTTAGGATTGATGTGTTGAAGGAAGCTACTCCTTAGGGGGAGCAACATAGTGGAACAGGGAAGCTCGTGCCTCCACTTTGGCATTGTTGTCAAAGGGGGGGAAGATTTGAAGTGGAGAAGATATCTGTAGTATTAAGGAGAAGGTGTGATGCAGAAAGAGAGATATCTTTGTATATTGCCATCAATGCCAAAGGGGGAGATTATTGGCATATGTGTAGAATATGTTGACATGATGATATTGTGTTGTCATTGATGTCAATGTGCTAAAAGAATGAACCGGTAATATGCTGAAGAGAGAACTGGTAATATGCTGAAGAGTGAATCAATAATATGATGAAGAGTGAACAGGTTCATTGAAGTTAAGCAACTAGCAAAGTGAACTGGTATAATGTTGAGAACCAGTATATGTGCAAAAGGTGAAGCGGTTTAATATGGTATGACTATCGATTGGTAGTCTCAGCTTCAGGGTTTCTGGTTGAAGTGTTTCGAGCCTGTGTGATTCAATTGATGAAATTATGTGATGAGTTAGCATTGTAATGGAGATCAGATCATGTTTCCACATAAGCCTCATGAACATGAAGGATCTTGCATGAAGGAGATTGATCCTATCTACCTCGAGAATGTGTGAAGTCTCTGCAAATGGTAGAGAACGCGTGATGGATTATCGCCTCTAAGAAGTGGTAAAGAACGAATGATGGAGAATGTCTTGAGATCTATCCAAGACTGTTGTATTCAAATACAAAGTGTTCAATGGTCAGGATTGAACCGACTGAATTTCTCAACCTAAATGTTTAGGGTTTAGGGCTTATGTTACCAACCTAATTGTTTCCTATAAGGTCAATGTTGTGTTTCATGTTGAAGTTGTTGGTAAATGTTGTGTGTATCTAAGTGAAAAGATATGTGATTCTTACCAGACCAGATAAGAGGGTTGATACCTACAGAGTGTGTATGTAGAAGAAAGGAACTAAAGTGGGCCTGCATTGGCATTGAGTGCTATTACCAAATCATTGTAATACCTATTGATCTCTAATCACTTCAACAGTTGGAAAATCCCTTAACAGGGTAGCTTTAACCAACTTGCTGTAAATCCTTTAATAGGGTGACTCAAAGCCATTGAGTTCATAAAATCCTTTAACAAGGTAACCTTTAACAGGGTTTAACCCTTAACAAGGTATTCTAGCCATCCCTTAACCAAGTGATCCCTAAAAGGATTGGTTCCTAATAGAACCTGTTGTAATAGTCTTTAACTAGACTAGGCTTCTAATAGAGTGGACTTCTAAAGAGTTCAAAAACAACTTATGGGTATTCATCCCCACCACGGTTTTTCCCAGTTGGGTTTCCATGTGAAAAATATGTGTGTCATATTTGATGTCTTTTTCATGTGATGCTTTGTTAATTTCTATCAGGAGGTGAATCATGTTGATCTAGCAAGTTATTATATTTTTGATGATAGATTGCCTATTTATGCACAAGGATAATGTGGAAATGAGGGTGTAGGTTGTGTGGTAAGATAAGTGTTTTGGGTTTATATCTTTCACAATCTCATTTTGCTTAACCGGTAGCAATTTGGTTTATGACCGGTGTTAGTGATTGCTAGTCAAGTTCACTATTTGCAGTCAAACCGGTTCAGGAAAGTTTTTGTACCTGTACTGATTCATGCCCCCCTCTCAGTACCGGTTTGGTACTCACTGTTCATCATTGTGTTATCAAATTTGACTTTAGATATCCCAATCTTGACTTAGCTTCTTTAGATTATGAGTGGCGACAAAATAGTTCTGAAATACCTTGATGTTGTTTACCAACTGGTCCTTTTCCTTCATATCCCATTTTTTGCATGATTTCATAACCTTTGCCATACTGGTTTATGGGAATATTAACTTTTGCAGTTGTTGCTATTGTTTCATTTTCATCCTTGTGCAACCAACCAAGAATGTCTTTGTCTTCATTTTCTTCTTCAAGAGTTCCAGCTCTAACAAATGTTCCTTTAAACATATCCTTTGATCTTTCTAATGTCTTTGATTGAATATTTGTAGGCTTTCCATATGAATTAGGGGAAAGTGGAAAATTATGCAAAGAATGTTTTCCCATTCCTTCATCATTTAATTTGATCTTTTTCTCAAAGGTTTCCCATAACTTTTCTTGAATTTATTTGGTAGGATATACTAATTCTCTGTTATGTGGAACTCTTGTATCTTGTGTTGGCTTCAAATTATTGCAATATTGACTAGAATCTTCAATTATAGTGATCTCTTGTCCTTCATGAGTAAATTTTACACATTGATGATATATAGAAGGAACTGCTTGCATATTGTGAATCCATGGTCTTCCTAGAAGAATGTTGTAAGAGAGGTTCAAATCTAAAACCTGACACAATGTATTTCCTTTCCATAGGTCCTGTTGACTCTAAATTTTTCTTTGGGGACAAACAACCTTACGGGAAATTCAGTGTTGGGGGACCAAATTGCACAAAGGAACACTAAATGACCTCCAAGATTGAGAAGCCGACTCTTCCTTGGGTGAGGAAAGGGAAAGGAAACAAATACTTTCTTAAAAAAGAGATACTAAAACACTTAGGCGATATGCCATATCATTAAGAGACAATGAACTAATAGACATCAAGAAATATGCATAACTTTTGTAAGCCCATTCAACAATCCATAAATCCGAGTCAAGGATGTAATAAAAACTACAACCAAATTTGCTTGAAAACATAGGGGAAACATTCATCACGCATTCACTAGATAACAAGTATAGAAAACATAGTTTAATAAGTGAAGTCTTAGATAAAATACTCCCAAAGTTTGTCAAAATTTTCAACAATAATAGCACAAAAAACACTATTAATAGTAGGCCAAGAGAGACATCATAAAGGCCATAGGCACAATCTGAATAATCTTCTTATAGCAAGACCAAAATAGTTTTTAAGGCTGGGAACAAAAGAAAACTCCTACTTAGCAAATTAGACTGTTCTTCTCTTCCAAAATTCTTTCTTCTCCTTTTTTTTTCCTCCTCCTGGGTGGAAAAGAACACTGCATTTAAGTAAGCCACTGCCCCTACAAACAACTTCCCAAAATGCCAAAATAGCACAACCCCCCTCGAAAAAAAAAAATGGCGTGTCGCTACGAAGTCCACACCCAACAAAACAAACCCTACAACATGAACTTCTACCCGCAAAGGACTGGCAGTTACCAAGAACTGAAAAATATTCTATCAGAAGAGAATAGACTACGAAAAAGGGCACAACCACTAGAAACAGTTCGCAAACTGCACCAACGAGTGGGCCCACCAAGAAGGATAGTCAGCAAGTATTTCCATTTGTCACCCCCGTGCTGCTTCAAAAACTGGGTGCCAAAGATGGAATGAGGGAGCAACGTCAGGCCAACAAGTGTCCCGCATGCTCTACCCTGCTGGCAAAAAGGCAATCACAACCGAGCTCACAGAAAAACTCAAACTAGGGAAAATAAAGGTGAATAGGTCCTATTTTGATTGGTAACACAATAGTTCCTTTAGAAGAACTTTCTGCTTCATCATAAGCTTTAATGGTTAGTTTCTTCTTTGGATCCACTACATTTTTTGAATATCCCAAAACTTTTATCAAACTTAATGCACAAATGTTTAAGCCGGCTCCACCATTTATGAGTACACGTTTGACATGAATTTAATTAATGGTGACTTCAACATGTAAGGGAGCATTGTGAGGATGTTGTAAGGATGCATCATCATTTTTAGAAAATGATAAGCAATGAGGAGCTATAAGGTGTCCTACCATGTTGAGGTACAGGTTCATCTTGGACCTAGTTCAGGAGGGCGGAGAGCTGGGCTAGAGGATGCAAAAGACATTCTACCTCATTCACTAAAATAGGACTTCCCAGTCATTGTAGGAAAACTCTATCCTGCTGCATATTCTTGATCTGCTACAATACTTATTCAATCCGTAGCACAAAACCATCCACAGGGAAAGGAGAAGGTAAGCCTAGAGAAACAAATTTCTCGACATGTTGTTTAATGTCTGGAACTGAAAATTGCAAAGGCACTAGAGCAACTGATACCTGCATAATTATCCTGTGGCAATTTATGAAGACATTAGTCCTTTTGATTAATTGTCGGTGATCTGCAATCCCTTTCTCCCTAAGTTCCTCCTCTTGAGCGGCATAAATAAATTGAATAAGATTCTGGGCTATTGGGAACTTAGGACCGATGATAAGCATGGAGTTATTAACAAGGTGCCCAGCCTCAGCATAAAGGTATTGCACGTCACTAAGAAATCTTAACACCGGCTATAAGGATAGGCAATACTGCTTTACTTTTTCCCAATGGGAAACATACAGCTCCATCAGCATGGCAGAGAAGTCTGGAGCAATCGACTGTAGGGGTGGAAGACTCATCAATCGAGATATCTCATTATCTTTCCCAACCATTTCCTGCTAGAGCTACTGGATTTTGCTTTGCTCGATAGCCACTTGATTTTCCAAGGCTAAGATTTTTTCTTCCCCAGTCTTGACGGCCTGTTGCAACTGTAATGTATGATTTTGCTCCTGCTGTAGAAGAGTCTCCAATTTTGAAACATGCTTGCCAGATTGCTTGAGACTAGCTTCTTTTGCTTTCAACTCAGCTTCAAAATTTGCCTTCTCATCTGACCGTGACACTTGAGCTTCACTCAGTTGATGGGCATAACCTTCTTTGAGAAGGATTTCTTCATGTAATTGCATCTGAACCTGGGCAACATCCCTGGAAGCAACTTTCAATTGTTGTATCTTAGAGTCCTTATCTTGTATTTCCTTCAGAGCTACATTTCTTGTCACTTCCTGACCTTTTAGCTAGGAACCGACACTGTTAAGGGCCAACTGCAACTTTCCTTTCTCAGAATTAGCTTGAGTTAGCAAGCTCTGTAGATGATTGATCTCTGATACCTGAGCCTTATCCTCCTTCCTTTGCTGGGAAGGGGAATCATGGAGGCTAACATTTTTTGCTTGGAGCTTTTCTAAACGATGACTCTTTTTAATAAAGTCTATGGACACTACCTTAGAAGTTTCTTCCATCATTCTGACCTTGTCGAATGTCGTGGTGCTTTGGAGACTAATGCCCATTGCTTGTAATTCATAATCATTAGGCCTCATTTGAGATTCTGGCTTGTCCACCTTGAGAATTAGATTTGTAAAGTAAAGGCAATCTCTTTGCTCATTGAAATGGGTCTACAGGCGAGGGTGAGTGCGACGAGCACTTTCCTTCTCCTTCCATTTATTGTCTTTATTCAAACCGGCGGTTCTATCATAAACAACCTGCTACTGGAAACTATCTGGACGATTGATGGCTTGACTTGCAAACACTGCACTAGGAGGGACAGTGAAAGGGAAATGCAAAAAAGGGGCAATGCAAGAAGGTTGGACCGAATGAGTCACTGCCAGCGGGGAAAATAGTGGGAAAAATGGGGAGCCCACTAGTGGGAAGGAACTAGTGGACACTGCAGCCATACCCTGGGGGGAAGACTCTTCAAAACCTAGCCTATGCGACACAGGGATTGTTTATGATGTGGGCGACTGAAAAGTTATAGATATGGGGATCACGCCCGAGAAAGGAACAGAAGCTTGTGTGAGGATGTCTTAAAGATTAACCATCATACCCGTCGGGACCAAAGTAAGAGTAGTAGGGACTGAGGTTTGCATGATGGGTGCAAGGGTAGTTGCAAGAACATCAGGAGAATTGGAAAAGGGGAAAAAAGGACATACCTAGTCAGCCAAAAGATGTAGCGACTGCAAATCTGAAGATGCTGCCGCTGATGTATTAGGTGCAAACCCTTTTGACCCCCTAAGGTATGGCTTCTTCTTTGGGGGGCCCTTAGAAGACTACTTCTTGGACCGCCTCTTACTAGGCTGCAAATGAGGTCTGCGAGTTGTACTGTCTAAAGAAAGAGGTATTTCTAGCTCTGTCTCGTGCCCTTCGGTATTTATGATCCCAGCTTCCTGCTAAGAAACTATCTCGGGAGATGAGTCTCCGCGTGAGAAACTATCACCTGTCTCATTGTTAGATTTATATTCCTTACTCCATTCCTGCTCGAAACGCTCATCCAGGGGTGAATTCCCAAGGCTAGCTCTAAGTTGATTTACTTCCTGATGATAGACCCAAAAATTTTCCCTTTTCTTTCTGGACCAGGATAAGGTTTTCATGCCTTCCAACAATGCCCGATGAATAGGCTTCGCGGGGTTGAACCTTTGTACTAGGGTATAGAACGTTAACCATGAGGGGCGCTCCAAAATAGGAAAATCATCAGGACCCACATATTTGCTTAGGTCATCAATCCAGGGGTTTTTACGTTCCACCCATGAATCTTGAGGTTCATGCCTCACAATATTTTTCCTTTTGCTTAAGCAGCCATCAGGGTCATAACTCCATGAGTCATCAATTACCATGAGACCTAGCTACCCCATCTTTGAGGTTAGGGTTTCCTCAGTTTCTTTTCTTTTTATTAGGGTAATTGGGCCAATGGCCTTGTTATCTTCTGTAATGGAGGTATCGTGCTTCCTAGTGCCAATTGCTTGCTCAACTATTGCCAACTGTCTTGCCATTTCCAGAGTTAGAGTTCTGTCAGTCACGTAAGTAGGAAGTCGACATGGCTCCTCAGAGAAACCATGCACATGGATGAAAGAGAAATCAGGGCCCACAAACCAGTCATGAGTGTGTTCATTCTGCATCCAGTTCATTTGAACCTGGGAGAAATGGGCTAGAGGCTCATTGGGAATCACTTTTAAATCCTTGAGCATGGGAGCCAAGAACAAATCTGAAAACTGGTAAGAATCATAAGAGGATAACAACAAAGGCATCCAACAAGACACTGACATTACATTTCAAGCCTCATCGAAAGTGGCCAAGTGCATAAATTGTGCGAAGAAAGCTTCATTTTGATGCAAGAGCAAATGCACCAATACTGAAGAGAACCTAAAATGTCACAACTGTTGAAACTCAGATAACTGCTTGACCATGGCCTTAGCGATAATCATGGAGAAGTCAAAGTGGAAAGGTTCCCTTTGCTTCCTACATTTAAAAAGAAAGCCGATCATGGAAGCAGTAATATCCCGATCGTTATCATGACCACACAGCCATGCTAGGGTAGACAAGATATCTCTAAGGTCATCTTGCTTCAAATCATTGTAAGATAAAGGGAACTTTGGTAGCCCTGCTAACAAACTCCGATTGAGAGCATTTTGAAATAAAGATGACGCATCTCTCCTGGTGCTCCAAAATTCCTCCATGGATTTCTCCAAGAAAACCTCAGTATTTTCAAAGATTGGGGAGCATAGCATTTTCGTAATAGCCTCTAGAGATATGATCAATTTCAAGTGCGAGCCATTGATAGAAAATGAGGTGGGGTCAAAAATCTCCACCTAGGCGGCCACGAGCTCAGGACAGTAGGGAACTGTAGGGACCAAAGATTGGGGAGCACCACTCTTCCAAAAACACATCGCGACAAAATGAGGATCATTTCGGTGATGCAACATCCTTGAACAAGCGGTCTCTCTAAGGATTTTGGGCTACTTTCGGACCTCAGGATCATAGATATTCTCTAGAGAATCCAAAACAACTGACGAGTTCTAGGTCATCGTTTTCTTTTTGGCCTTCATCTTTGGATATTCCTTCTTTTGTGGAATGGCATGAGAGGAATAAGACAATTCCTCAAAAAGATTAACCCAGAAACCTCTGGGGGTAGCCTTTGTGGATGAAGCCTCAGAATCCATTAAGGTAGACAATCATCTTCTCCTATTTTGCCACAGATAAGAGATGAAAACCTGCACTTCTTCCTCTAGCCTCACAGCATTGCAACAAAATAAACCAATTGATGGCTAGGAGAAATTTGGAACTTTTAAATACCTGACATGCCTTGTTTTTTGTGAAAGCTAAGGCTCGGCTTACACGCGCACCAACTCAAAATACTGCAGCGATCAACCTCCACGAATGAGGGGAGCCATCATTCCCACTTTCCAAAGAAACTACTTGGTTGATTTGGCATTCCTCGGGAAAAGTTCTTTAGGCAAAATCTTTCTTTAATCGAGAGGATCAGTTAGGAATAATGGCCGCATGAGCTAGAACAGGCCAGCAGAGCTTTCACATTTAGGGGCGACGTACTAGGAAGTACGTATGGCTCTTTGTTTCTATCCACTCCTCTTTTCGAGGTGACTGACGAGACGCCGATATCTTGGAAATAATCCCATTCACATGACAAGAATTAATAGAGGTGTGACAAGGGCATTGAAGTGGGAAAAGGGTAAGCTCAAGTTGCCAATTGCTTACCTGCCAAGATTTTTGCTATAAATATGTCTTTTTAGACATTCCTTCATCACAATGCAAGCTATAATGATGGAGTTTCTGAAGAAATGGATACTCCAGTTTGGCTCGTCAGCAGAAGGGCACAAGTCGCTTTCCTAGGGAACATTTTAGATCGGAGGCTGCAAGGGATGATGCAAAGAAAGAATCCAATAATAATTGCTGCCATCAAATGGATACTTGGAGAAGATTTCATTGACAATCCAGACTGTTACCGGGTGAATACGGATATTTGCTCGCACTTCATGGCTTCTCTGCTAGATTGCGGCTAGTCTGGGCTACTGACAACATAGCTGACTCAAGCACTCTTTCCTTTAGACTACCTGGGAGGCCTTGAAGATGTAGTCACATATTATGTACCTTTCCAAGGACTCCCTGTGGAATCTAACTTAGAGCGCTTCATTTTACAGAATGAAGAAGTGAAGTGGCATCCACTCATCAATGGCCTGAAAACCATGTCATTGTCTTCCCATAGGTACTGCGCAGAGCTAGCTACTGGGTTTCTCTTGCGAGTATCTATGATGGTCCCCATTTCGGAGGGCACAGACTGGTATACTGGGTTCAAGGACTATATCTTCCCAAGAGTCCTAGTATTGGATCAGCCTCCCAACCTGGTGGTTATATTCATGCATGGGGAGCCTAGGGGTTCTTCTGATTCGGAATGGCCAGGAGAAGAAGGGGACTCTAACATGGAGGACACTAAGGGGGAAGATACTAAAGCTAGCCTCTAAAAAGAGCTGGAAAAGAATGACTTGCACTTGAAACTGCAAGATGTAAACAAGAAAGAGGCTGAGGGCCCGCACATTTTGTAAAAATACGAGAAAGACTTAATATACTGATTTTACTTTTCTCTTTATCTAGTCTCTCTTTCCTTATGCTTGCTGAGCTAGAAATAATTAAAATAAATACACACCACACATATGCACATAGTATACATTATTTACATGGAAAAGGGGAAGGGCCCCCTAATAGTAAGGCTTAAGATGAAAACCATTGACCGGGATGGAGAAGAAGTCTCCATTCATGTCATCTAACTCAAAAGTGTTGAAACCCTTACATCCTGTGATGCGGAAATGACCCTCCCATAGGAAGTCAAACTTGGTGTGTTGACCTGGTTTTGCCATTCTCTCATTGTACTTCAGAACGAGGTCTTCGGGGGTGAAAATCACATTGGAACTCTTTTTACTATCGAACCACCTTTTTACAACTGCTTGCCTATCTTGAAGGGCTGTGAAGGTGGCTTCCCTTGCTTCCTCTAACTCCATAATCTCTGCTAGCCTTACAACCATTGGGCCATTTTCGGCAATATCCATAGATTTTAGCAACTGTAACACCGGAATTTCTAGTGACAGAGGAAAAAATGCATCTTTCCCATATACTAGCTTGTACGGAGAGGTTTTGAGAATCTGCTTGGGTGTTATGCGGTCAGCCCATAATGCACTCCTTAGGTGATGGTGCCACTCCCTCTTATATTCCGCACCTATCCTCTTGATAAGTCGGACTAGGTTCTTGTTAGTAGATTCTGCTAGAACGTTCCCTTAGGGTTAGTAGTTAGAGGAGGTTTTAAGATAAATACCTCTGCTAAGAGCGAACTGTGTGATTCGCGAGCCTATGAAGGCACACGCGTTATCTGATATAACAATTTTTGGAGGGCCGTACCGACAAGTCATTTCTTCTAAGAAAGCTAGCACTTTGTTTTCAGATGAATTCCACAGGGGAATGACTTCAATAGTTGGTGGCGGTCAAGATCCATTTATGTCTGGCTAAACTTGGAGGATTGATCATCTCGACAAAATCGAGGCCCCATTGAGAAAAGGGCTCTTCCACTGACACAGGCTTGAGCAGCATGGCCGCTTTCGTACCCCTCCCCATATAATATTGCCATTCTTTACATCCTCTTACCAAAGCATGTACATCTTTGAACATAGATGGCGAAAAGTATCCGACTTGAGTAATTTTGATCGCGGTTGTAGGTGCGGAGAAATGGCCTCCTGAGGGGCCATAGTGAAATTCTTGGAGAATCTTATCAGCCTGGCCTCGATCCACACATCGAAGTAGAACTCCATCAAAATTTCTTTTAAAAAGAATTTCATTTATGAGGCAAAAACCACTGTTTTGGAGTCGATAGAATCTCCTCTTGGTCGGGGGAAGATTTTCGGGAAAGGTCCCTGTCTTCATGAAGTTTTTTCTTTTGTCAATCCAACTTTTGCTAGGGGTGTTGGACATAAACATAAAATTTTCTTCTGAGGTGGCTTCGAGACCATGGGGTTCACTGTCCTGCACTATATACTCACATAAACCTCTCCCACGGACCAGCTTTGTGGGCTTGATGTCAACATCGTATTCCAGGATCTTGGTGATCCAATTTGCTCTTTTTTCTGTGATGTCGCCCTCCATGATGTACTCTCTTACTACGGGATGAGCTACATACACCGTGGTCTTGTTACAAGCAATGAAATGTCTGAATTTCTTCAGTCCTTTTATGACAGCTAAGGCTTGTTTTTCTACAAAGTTATAGTGGAGCTCATAATCCTTGAGAGTTTTTGAATGGAAAGCTATAGGATGCTCTCCTCCATTTTGGATGTCCTTTTGAGTTAGCACCATGGTGATGCTATGTTGATTGGAATAGACATACATGATGAAATCCTTCGACATGTCTAGGTTAGATAATATTGCTGCTGAATAGATGGCATGCATTATTTGGTCGAAGGCATTTTTGGCTTCAGCAATCCATTTAAAGTGTATATCTTTCTTAAGCATGAGAGTGATAGGTCTTATTATCCCAACGAAGTCAGAGATGAAACGACTAACAAAATTTACCTTTCCCAGGAAGGATTGCACTCCCTTTTTGTTGACCGAAAGGGGAAGCTCTTTAATAGCCTTGACCCAGTCTTGATCAATAGAGATGCCTTCTTTAGAAACTATATGTCCCAGTAGCTTCCCCTGGGGAACCCCAAAAATACATTTTTTTGGGTTCAAGGAGATCCCAAATTCAAGACATTTTTGCAGGACTAACTCAAGATGATCAAAATGATCCTCTCGGTGTTTGGAGAACATGGTTAGGTCATCTAAATATATCAGGATAATTTTATTTATTAGCTCTTTGAAGGCCAAACCCATGGCCCTTTGGAAAGTGGCCCCAACATTTGACAAGCCAAAAGGCATCTTTTGATATGCAAACATTCCCCATTTTATGGTGAAAGTGGTCTTGTGTTGATCCTCCAATTTGACACTTACCTGATAATATCCTAAGAAACCATTGAGCATAGAGAACATCTCTGATCCATCTATAGTGCTTAATAACTTCTCCATTGATGGCAAAGGATAATGATCTTTGAGCGATGCTCAGTTTAGGTCCCGGAAGTCGACACAGAGTTGAATATCTCCACTCTTTTTCCTCACAGGGACCAAATTTGACACCCATGTACTATGCTTTATAGGGTAAATAATCATTGACTCGATCAGTTTCTTCAACTCATGAGCCATGAGAGATTTGATCTTGGGATTAACTGGTCTCTATTTTTGTCGGACTGGCTTAGCTCCATTTGTGAGCTCGATGGTGTGCTGAATGATGCTAGGATCATAACCTTTTAAATAATCATAAGACCAAGCCATGAAGCCTTCATACTCATCATAGTATCGGGCCAATTTCTCCTTGTCCTCAGAGGAAACACCTTTGCCTACTTTGAGGATCCTTCCACTTCCGACTGACATTTCAGCATAATCTCCTTTGTCTGCTGTGAGCTTCCACTTATCCTTCTTGACGTCCTCATGATCAAACAAATTCTCTAAGGTGATTAAACCATTAGGGAGCTTGTTTGATCTTAACTGAATAATCTGGTCTCTGTAAGCCTCTTTAACCATGGGTTGCAGGTGATCAGCAAACTCCCCCAAGCTTTGAATAAATAGAGCAATATGTTCATCACTTTCAAAAACCTGCCAATATGTATCATTATCAGGAACAACTAGGCAAACCACCATGCTGACTGCTGGATGGCCGGCTAAGAGGTTTACAATTGGAGAAAAATGAGCTCCTATGGTTGCCATGTGATTTGCTTCAGTATTTAGTGTCTGGGGAATACTTGCGATATTGAAAGCATCAAAACTTTCTATTAAATCCCATACTTTGGAGTGGTAGGACCTCATACAGACATGTTTGGCACTAGATATCCCTCGAACCTGGTGTACTACCAATTCAGAATCATCAAAGACTTTAAGCTTCTTGATGCTCATTTTTTTTGCCATGTTCAGACTTTGAATTAGCCCTTCATACTCTGCTTCATTATTCAAACATGCAAACTGCAGTCGGAAAGACCTTCGTATTTGATCGCCTTTAGGAGGGATGAGACAAACTCCAGCTCCAAAGCCCATTTTACATTTGGCACCATCAAAGTGTAGGCTCCATAGTGTCGAAGATAGCTTATCTTTGGAGAGCAGATCTTTAGTGAGTTTTGGGATCAGCTGATCCTCTTCAAAAATGCAATAAGTTCCTAGGGCGGTGGCATGGTAATTAGAGAAGGGATCAGAGTCTATGAACTCATTTAGGAAAGCTTCTTGTTTGGGTGGGATTTTCCCAGTTACTTCTTCATCTTCTAAGAGTTCTACCACCTTCCACTCATCATGGGTTATAGAGGTGTGGGTAGGCTCGAAATTGATCAAGGCTTGGTCAGCTATATGCTCGACGTGAAGGGGTTCCAAAAGGATCTTTATCTTAGCACCATGTCGAGTACGGAGAATCAAGGTGGGACCAATCCAGAGACATATATCCTCCTATTTTAGCGGCGAAGTCTTGGGATAGACAGAGCCCAAAGACAGGAGGGATGTCGATGACCACTACTTTTTGGGATACTGTTATACTTGGACATGCAAATAAGGTCAAAGGGAGGCTTTTGATGAGACCTATCATCTGGACTTTATTTCCATCAAGTTGCATTACACCCCTGCTTAAGGGGTCATACTTAATGTTTAATACTTTAGCAATTTGCTTGGGCATGACCGTAGTACTAGCACCAGAATCTATCATGGAGTTATGTAAAAGCTTATTTCCAACTATAAGGGTAAGGTAAAAAGGATTTAGCTTAGGTTTACCTTCTCCTTGTGTAGTGGAGGGTGAGCCTTCATTCGTCAAAGCAACAGGGGGACGTGCCTTGCTAACTGCTAGGTGGCAATCTGTTCCATTCGTCTGAGAGGGCGGTGGAGCTACCGTGCCTATATCCTTTTGATCATGAGACAATTCCTCCCTTAACTGGCTCTTCTATTCTGGGATACTCAGGAGATCCCATAGAGAGACATGAGCTGGAGCTTTCTTCAACTACTCTACTATGTCCAGTGTTGGAGGCATGAAAACCTTTGCCTCTTTTGGTTTGTAAGGGATGAACTCCTTCTTGGGATAGGCGGAAATGATGACTAGTGGTTCTGGGGGCCTATTCATGGGTACCAACCTTATATTGCTAGAATCTTCCCTAGTCAAACATCTTTTAGAGTGAAGGTTGTAGTCTGAATGCACCATAGGGTCTCCATCTTTTAGAGTTCCTCCATCGATAGTTAACACTGTATCATCATCGCCCATCCAGGAAAAAAGTGCATGATCAGGGGCGATTTTTGCTTCTTGTTGTAACAACATTCCTTGCATCTGGGCAACAAAAGCTGCATTATCCATGCCTAGGGATGTGTACACAAATTCATCTGCTATTATACCTGAGTTCCTTTGTTTCATGACCTTTTGCTGCAAATTCCCCCTTGGGCAATTCCTCAGGGCATGAGCATTGTTGCATGGAAAACACCAAGAATTGGTATCATCCGCCAAATTATTTTGACCTACAGTCAATTCTCTACCACCGTTTGGGTGGATGGCCTGCAATGGATTAGGAACAGGGACTATTTGGCCATTTGGCAGGGGATTTTTCTTAGCTTGATAATTTGGATGTTGATAGGGAGTTCGGTTTACTTGAAAGTTTTTCTGAAAAGGAGGCTTGGTGGGAGAGACTTGGGCCCTTTTTAGGTTGACAATTTCATTAGAGAAGGATCTTAAGAGGTTCTTCATATCATTGACTTCAACAGCCAGAGAGGCAACTTGGGGAGTAGCTTGAGGAGTGGGAAACGAATATATAGACTATGGAGTAGAGGTGCTCGAGGCGGCTTCCTCTATTACTTGGGTAGATATTTCAGGGAACACTGGCATTGTAGGGCGAGGTGTGAGCTTTCCAACATTGATAAGGTTATTTTCAGCCTGAACTGCTAAGTCAAAAGCTTGTGGAAGAGTATTACCCCATAAAGCTTGAATCATTACTGATATGTTAGAATTGAAAGCTTTTAGATAAAATACGAAGGCCGTATCTACCCGGAGGCGGGTGGACAATGGTATCCTTTGCCAGGTTTGCTGGAATCTGAGGTTGAAATCAATTAATCCCTCCATAGGAGCTCTTGATCATAATGAGTTGGTGCATTAGAGATGATCTATCATCTTTGTTTGAGAATATTTGAAAGAAGTAATCTCCCAATTGATCTCAGTCCCCTATAGTACTAGGGCCTAGAGATCTAAACCAAACCAGAGCTTTTCCTTTGAAAGATGCTACGAGCAACCGCAAAGCTACATTTTGCTCGGTGATACCATGTACAGTACAAGCCGTAGCCATGTCCTGCAGATGCTACCTAGGGGTTTTATGACACTCTCCCATGAATTTGGGAACGACCTTTAGTGTGACTGCCAAAATGGCTCCCCAAAATATGGGTGGAACTGGAGGAATGAGAGGGCTACCATTGTCCCATGTAACAAAATTTTTGGGAGGGGCTTGAGCCATTGTAGTGTTTATGATAGGGGGAGACTCTATGGAGGTACAACTGAAGTGGAATGGATAGTCACCAATGGAGGAAAAAGAAGATGGGGATGTAGGGCCATTTGACTCCTGGTAATGGGCCTATGACTCATAAACTAGCTGGTATGTGGGTTTTTCCCTTTTTTTCTTTTCTTTTAAAATATCCGTCCCACCGAGCGTGCCAGAAAAAGAACTGTTAACTCTAAATTTTGCTTTGGGGACGAACAACCTTATGGGAAATTCAGTGTTGGGGGACCAAATTGCATAAAGGAACATTGAATGACCTCCGGGATTGAGAAGCTGACTCTTCCTTGGGTTTTGAGGAAAGGGAAAGGAAACAAATACTTTCTTAAAAATGAGATACTAAAACACTTAGGTGATACACCATATCATTAAGAGACAGTGAACTAACAAATATCAAGAAATATGCGTAACTTCTGTAAGCCCATTCAACAATCCATAAATCTGAGTCAAGGACATAATCGAAACTACAACCAAATTTGCTTGAAAACATAGGGGAAACATTCATCACACATTCACTAGATAACAAGTATAGAAAACATAGTTTAATCAATGAAGTCTTAGATAAAATACTCCCAAAGTTTATTGGAATTTTCAACAATAATAGCATAGAAAACACTATTAACAGTAGGCCAAGAGAGACATCATAAAGGCCGCAGGCACAATCTGAATAATCTTCTTATAGCAAGACCAAAATAGTTTTTAAGGCTGGGAACAAAAGAAAACTCCTACTTAGCAAATTAGACTGTTCTTCTCTTCCAAAATCCTTTCTTCTCCTTTTTTTTTTCCTCCTCCTGGGTGGAAAAGAACACCGCCTTTAAGTAAGCCAATTCCCCTACAAACAGCTTCCCAAAATGCCAAAATAGCACAACCCCCCTCGAACAGAAAACATGGCATGTTGCTACGGAGTCCGCACCTAGCAAAACAAACCCTACAACACAACCTTCTACCTGCAATGGACTGGTGGTTACCAAGAACTGAAAAGATTCTACCAAAAGAGAACGGATTGTGGAAAAGGGCACAACCACTAGAAACCATTCAGAAACTGCACCAACGAGTGGGCCTGCCAAGAAGGACAGTCAGCAAGTATTGCCATTTGTCACCCTGACGCTGCTTCAAAAACTGGGTGCCAAAGATGGAACAAGGGAGCAACGTGGGGCCACCAAGTGTCCCGCGTGCTCTGCCCTGCTAGCAAAAAGGCAATCACAACTAGGCCTGCCAAAAAACTCAAACTGGGGAAAATAAAGGTGAACAGGTCCTATTTTGATTGGTAACACAATAGTTCCTTTAGAAGAACGTTCTACTTCATCATAAACTTTAATTGTTATTTTCTTCTTCGGATCCACTACATTTTTTGAATATCCCAAAACTTTTATCAAACTTAATGCACAAGTGTTTAAGCCGGCTCCACCATTTATGAGTACGTGTTTGACATGAGTTTTATTAATGGTGACTTCAACATGTAAGGGAGCATTGTGAGGATGTTGTAAGGATGTATCATCATTTTTAGAAAATGATAAGCAATGAGGAGCTATAAGGTGTCCTACCATGTTTTGGAACTAATCTATATCCAAGTCTTTTGAAACTGTTGTTTCCATTAAAGCTTTCTCCAAAATTTCCTTATACATAGGTGAAACTTTAAGAAGTTCTAGAATTGATATTTGAGTGGGTATTCTTTGTAATTGCTCTGCTAAATTGTATTGTTGTGAAGTGGATGTTGGGTCTTTTGTTATACCTGGAAAGGTAACCTTTGCTTTGCTTCTTGTAATAACATTGATTGGCTCTGAAGATGGATTATCTTTAACAATGATAACATTTACTACATCATCATATGTATAAGTTTAGTTCACTTTGGCTTTTCCTTTGTCATAATTCAGAAGTAGAGTTTTGAAAGCTAGGTGTGATTCATTTGTCTTGTGTTTATCCACTGTGATAGTTCCATTATCGATTAGATCTTGGATAACATGTTTCAATCTTTGACAATCATTTATTTGGTGTCCTTTATTCTGATGGTAATTACAAAAATGATTGTCATTCCACCAATTTGCCTTGATTGGTGGTTCATAACTTCTTGCTTCGGGTAAAATAATCAATTTGTTAGAAAGAAGAGTTTTTAAAGCTGATTCCAATGGTTCTCCAATGTTTGTGAATTTCCTCTTAGGATTGGAGAAGGACTTGGTCTTATTTTTTTCTTGATTGTTATTGCTTGGGATTTGACTTGATAGATTAAAAATTGGTTGTTGTTGTTTTGTATTACTATTATCGTCATTTCGTCCATTGCTGACATTCCTATTCTTTGACTAGAACTTGGGTTTGTCATTGTTGTTGTTGTCGTAGGAATTATTGTAAAGTTTTAGCTCTCCTTTCTTTTCCATCACATTCTCTATTTTCAGACCATTCTCAATCATCTTGGCAAAGGAGGGAGGACATTGAATTCTTAGTCGATAACTCATTTCACTAATAAGATTATCAATGAATATGTCCATTTTTTCTTGATCAGGCACATCTCTTGGATACCTATTAAACATGCATTTCCACCATTATAATAAGATCATAAAAGATTCACCATTCTTTTGTTTAACATTGCATAAATCCAGCATTGTTATCTCATTCCTTATATTGTAGGAGTATTGTGAAATAAATCTATTCACAAGTCCTTCAAAAGATTTGATTCCAGATGGTAATCTTGAAAACCACTCCATTGATTGTCCATTTAAACTCCTAGTAAAAAGATGCATAAGGTAAGTTTCATCATGGGAAAATTCCATGCTCATAGTACAAAACTCCCTAATGTGATCCCGAGGATCGGATTTTCCATCGTATTTGTCATATTTAGGGATCTCGCAATGTTGTGGAAATGGTGCCATATTCAAATTTTTATCAAAATGATATGGGCATATATCTTCTAATAAATACTTCTTGGAGCTTGTTCCATTTTGCATATCTTACATCTATTGTTGTAGAGTTTGCATTTGTTGGGTAAGGTTTAACAACAGATTATCCATATAATTTCTCTTTATTTCTTCTCAAGTTCTTTTATCACTACACTCTTTTCTTGAGTCATCACGTTCTTTTCTCGTCTCTTCATGACCTTATTTGTTTAGATCTTCATTATTTGGATCATCTGCATTTTGGGTGTTACTTGCCTCCGCATCTTGTTTTAATCTTTCTATGTTAAAATCTTGTGGTAATTTAGCTCGAGATTTTGCCAACATCAAGAGATATTTCTCTTTTTGTTTTGCCAACAATTTTTCCATCAGCCTATCAAATTTGAAATCTTGCTTGATGTCTCTAATGGTTCTATTGATCGCTTCTTCATAAACAGTGGTATACCCAAAAGTTTGGAATACAGGATTATCTTCTTCCTCCATTTGTTTTTGTTGTTTTCTAAGTTGTTCGTATTGAGCTCTAGTCCAAACTGGCATGTGATTATTTCAAAAAATTTGAAATTTCCAAAGGACAAAGTCAATAGGTAATTATTGGCTTAGGAAGATATGATTTGTTGATTTTACCGCTATTGTTTGTTCACTGTGATAAGGTGTCTCTTTGTTAAAAAGAACGTCCTTGCAAAATTTCTCTGTCAAACTCTGTACCACAGTCATGTAAGTAGTGACAAAAATGGTGTAGGAATGTCCTATATTTTAATAAGATCTTGCGATTGATAAACAATAATATTATTCTTTTCTGAGTAACTTTATAACTGGGTTTTCTTTTTTTAAGGTGATACTTAAAAGTCATATAAGCATCTGACAGTTTACAAGTTTGTTTGATTCCAATGTTGTTGCAATTTTGATTTTGATATAACCTAGGTTCAAAATAGGAAAGATATATCCAAGATTATGAACATAGGATAAAATGATCAAGCTTCGTGATAGAGGATTTGATTATCCTGATGAGAGACTTGACAATGATGTTGATCTTTTTCAATTAAGATGTTTGAATCAATAGCTTGTTGAATGCTTATGCTTATAGAAACCTTTCGAGAATAGCCTGTTGGATTAGTGACCTAGTTGTTGAGCTAGTTTGAAAATACGTGATGGTTTAGAGACAAATCTACTCAAGAAGTATTTTGATACTGATGTTTTGACACTTTAGTTTGATCTAGTGTTCAAATGTTGGAAAGCCTTTGTATTACCCTTTTGATCAATTTTTCCGGCAATTGGTTGGATTTTTGCTCACTCATAGATAATGATTTTCTTCAATTTTTGACCATTTGGTGTTGGAAAATGCACACTCCAATGAGATATTATAGGTGATTGAAGGTTTTGTCATTGATGGCAACCTTATAGTCCTATGACACTAGCAAGACAAATTACCGGCACCGGCACACAGAGACCATCGGCAGTAAAAGAAAGCATACCAGTACAGAAGCCGATAGGAATTTTGTTTGTAATATATTTTGTTAATTATTGTAAAATCATTGTAAGCCGACTTGGCAAGTTGTAAAATGACTCATATATATAAGAGATCATTGTAGAACATTTTGTAATAGAAGGAAGAAAATATATAGGCAAAATAATGCAGACCTATTATGTGAATTATAAGTTAAGGGTTTATGTATGAAGCAGAGCTATAAACCGGTACTAGATCTGGCATAGTAGATGCTATTTTGAAGCAGTACAAGACATTGGTTTTCTATAATCCATTTTGTAAGTCAGTGAGACTTCCCATTTTGTAATTGAGTAGTGAGCTCTAGGCACTTGGCCTTCCTGCATGTGCAGGCCCCTCTTGTAGCAGTAATATTCTCTTATTAGCCAGTAAATGAATATTGTGGGTCACAAATCCCATCGAGGTTTTTCCCACACCAGGTTTCCTTGTTAAACCTTTGTGTTATGGTGTGTTTTTCATGTGGTTGTTTTTATCTCTGTTTATTGCATTATTTCTTGTTTATTGGTATATAGTATTGATATGCTTTACATGTTTTAGGTTAAGAAAATTCTATAACTAGTTAGATACTGATTCACCCCGCCCCCTCTTAGTATCTATGGGAATCCTAACAATTGGTATAAGAGCTTGGTCCTCTATTTTCAGAAGCCTACCAGCTTGAGGAAGATCTTGACACCGGTAGAGATGGAAAACTTGATGAAGCAATTAGAAGCAACTCTCTCAAACTATGATGCAGAAAAGTTAAAAAATATCAAACTTGAAGATGATCTAAAGGTTGCATAGGATATCATTCAAGCACTTCAAGAAAATCTTATCATTGCAAGGAACAAGAGAAGAGAACTTTGTGAAAAGATGCAAAATGATAATGATGAAAATGAAACTCTTAGTGATCTGATGAATAAGTTGAAACAAGAAAACATGACAACAAAGAATGAGATGCAGGATATGACTATGAGATTTTATAAAGAAATTGAAGATAGAAAGAAGAATGGAGAAGACTTGACTAGAAGACTGAATGATGTTGCAAATGAAAACACAAGACTTAGTTATGAAAATGATATGTTGAAGACAGATCTGATGCATGCACAAAATGACTCAAATGAACTCATGAGACAAAAAGGTATCTTGGAAGGAGAATTGGCTGCTACAAATCAGCTCAAAGAAAAATTCAAGAAAAGCTCAGAAGAACTTGGTGACTTGTTAAAGAATCTAAAACCTAATGGTGACACTAATGGTCTTGGCTTTGAAGCTAGTGAAAGCTCCGGTACTGCAAACACACAGGATCAAGGCAAACCGGTAAGACAACCTACTGCTTATAAATTTAATGGCAAATGCTTTAACTATAACAAGTATGGTCATAGAGAAAATCAATGTAGATCTAGAAATTATCAAAATACCAATACACCCACCTGTCAATGTTCAAAATGCAACAAAGTTGGTCATAATTCAGAGAATTACAGAATGAATGTAAGATGTTATGTTTGTGGAAGATTTGGACACTTATCTAATCAATGCAGAACACAAACCGGCATAGGATATGGAAAAGCTATTCAAAAAAATAATGTGACTTGTTATGCCTATAACAAGATTGGACATATTGCAAAATTTTGTAGAAGCAAGTCCTCACCGGTAAATAACAAAGGTCCTAGTTTGAAAGGTAAATAAAAGGTTGAAAAAGTAAAGAAGGAATTCTCAAAATAATGGATCAGGAAATCAAATCTAAATGGTGATAGGAACACTCCTCCACCGACCAAATAGAGTAACACTCCACCAGTAGAAGAAAGTAACACTCCATCGGCAGGAGCCTCTTCATCTAACTGAAGAAAATTCCCTTGAGGGTTTGGCAATCAAATGTGAAATATGCTATTATTCCCTCGGTTGATGGTGAAAAGTTGAAATTACTTCTATACCGGTAGATAAGTTAAGTCATTACTTAACCGACAAGCATTAAATGTGGTGGTTGGCAAAATTAACATTATAAATCAAGTGTTTTGGCTCCAATTTTATTTCACAGAGCATTCAAACCTTCGAGAGCACGAAAATTCGTAAGCAAAGAAGTGAAGCAATTCAGCAAGCAATCATTCCTAAGGCAGATAAAGGTATTTATAATCATGGCTTCTTCATCTATTCCTAAATTCATAGCAAACCCTACTTTTGTCAAAGTGATTAAATGCCCTAGACCTGTATTTCAGTTAGTTCCTGAAATTGCCAAGAAAGATGATAATGTTGGTGCTTTTTCTCAAATCCCTAAAGGAGTAGTTTTTGTTGAAGACCCTAGAATGTATATTCATTGTCACATAGAAGAATTAGGTGATGAGAAAATCAAGAACATGTATAAATCAGTAATCTATGATGATTCCGGTAATGTTAAACCTGAGCACAAGATAGTTGAGACCCTAGGTTTCACTGAAATTCTCAGTATTCCGGATTTTCCTAAGGATGTTATAAGGATAGTATTAAGCAAGGTACATGGTGCATTCTTTTGGTTAGACTCAGTTCACAAAATCACTAGAGAGGCAGTAAAAGATGTGACAGGGTTACCTTCCACCGGTAACAGGCCTGATAAGACAAAGAAGGTCTCAAATGACATAGTGACTAACCTAACAGGTGCAACATCTAATAAGAGATCCTTAAGAGTAAATGATGTAACCGACATCAATGTCAAATTCATTAGCATGATTTTAGGCTACAAAACCACACATACAAATAGGTTAAACTTAGTCTCTAGCCTATGCATAAAGAGTGCTTATGACATGATTAATGATAATGCAAAAATAGATGTGTGTGAATGGTTGAAAGATGAACTAATTGACAACTTGGGAAAGATAAAGAAAGATAAAAGGGGGATATTTAGATTTGGAAACCTACTTGTCTATTTAATGCTACACATAAAAAAATAAGTGCCCAGTATCAATAACAAAAATCTTGGTTTTGACATAATTGTAGGCAAATAGTTGTCAGATTTACTAAACAACATGGGAGAGAATAGAGAAAAGAACATAGATGAGTACTTTCAGGCATTGAAGGCCCGGATGAAGACAAGAGTCAGACTATCACAAGAAATTGTAAATAAGTATAAGGATGAAATCTATTTTGTTATCAAGAAGGATGAAATTTGGATGGAGGTAGTTATACCAAGAACCATTTGGGTTACTGAAATGGGGTATGAAACTGATGATCACATAATTGAAACATATGCAAAAGCCCTCCTGGAAGCACCTAAGGAACCTACAGAAGAGGTATTTGGTAGTGCTGAGACTATTGAAAACCAAATTCAATCAAAGAAAAGGGTTAAGAAGGTTGAAGCAACAACTAGAAGAGTATCTAGGCAAGCAAAAGCTATTAAGGATGATGTAATCAAACAAACTGGTATTACTGAAGATGAGTTAGAAACACTTCAACTAGAAAGTCACCTTTTATCGATTGCAACTTCTTCAGAAAGTGATATACCAGTTGAATTTAAAAGAGTTGTGAGAAATAGGAAACCTTCATCAGTATCTACACCTTCTCCTAGAAGAACCAAACAGAAACAACAGGCAACAAGGCCCCCAACTAGTAAATTGACTCCAAAGAAGAAGTTAACACCCAAGAAGAAGACTCAACAAACCACTGCTCCAATTGACAAACTTCTAAATGAAATAACAGAGGATGGAAAGCTAAAAAACATCAATAAATTGTATGATTCATTATCAACTGATGACAAGGAAAAAGTTGAAAACAGTGTAATCCTACACTTGGACATTTACAAGAAATTTTGAATGCAAGTTATGGATGAATTACCGGCAGAACTATTCAAAAGACTTGAAGCTAGAAGGAAAGTTGTTGTAGAGCTTGATAAGAAAATAAAAATTGAAAAACTTCTTGTTGTATATCTAGTTAACTCACCAAATGAGATAGATAAACTGATCTTAGAAGCTAACCGATCAGTATTTTCAACTGCACACCGGCATGTAGCACTTATGGTTGGTAGAGTGAATGAGGTTGCCGAGGAAACAGCTAGTGCATGGGACATATTCCTTGTAGAAAAGGAAAAGCGAGAAGAATATCAAATTCCTAAACCCATCAAAGTATACCAAAAAGATAAGGATAAGGGAAAAGGCAAGGTTGGTGGACCACCTAGCATAAAAATAACAGATAACTTATCCCCACCGCCTCTTGATACTCCACCGGTAGTTACCACAGACAATCAACTGACTAATGAGAGTATGGACACACCACAAGAGGACACAAATCCCAATTCTGAGGTGTTATATATAGTGGACATTGACACTCTGAAAATCAATATTGTAGTAGATAAGGATTCAATAGGGAAAACAGATATGGCTAATGAGCCACCGGTAACAAATAGCTCAGAAGGTAAACTGACAGGTGACAACACTGAGAAATAGTTAGAGCAACAAGCTCCTTCACAAGAACAGGTTCATATAGAGACAATACCACCGGCTACAACCGAGCAATCCAAACCTTTGCTTAAAGAAATGGAAACACAGACTGACCTACTAGAGGTCACCACATGCAAGGAAATTGCTCCCACCAGTAGTATATAGATTGTTGGTTCTTCCACTACAGATTTCAAATCAACAAATGTGATAGAAGTTCCTTTGGATTCCATCAAGAAGATAACAAAGTGTAGCTCACAAGCATACAAGTCAATTGATGACACAATTCCAATTTTGAAAATGATAGCACCTAAGTGTAATATAAATAATAAAGATTCTTTAGGTCAACTTGACACTTTGTCTAAGTATATTACTAAGAACACTGTGACAGTTGAAAAAATAAAAGAATAAGCATTCAAGGAAAGACTAGAGAAAGAAAAACACAAATTCTTTTAGGAGGAAATAAAGAAGTGTACAAGACAATTTGACACTCTTTTACCGGAATTGTGTAGTACACTGAAGGAATTTAAAACTTTGTACAAGGATACATGTAAAAATAACTTTTTGATAGTAGATATAGACAGGAAAATCAGCAAGGTATAGGAGGAAATAAATCAACTAGCTGATAACTTCATTAATTCATCTAATTCATTATCAGTTTTTGAGCAGAAAATAATAGGTTTTGAGGAAGAACTACTAAAGTTGGAAAGAGAGAAGGAAAGAATAAAAGGAAAGTCTAAAGATCTAAAATGGAGACAGTCCAAAATTGGACTACCTTGCCTCCTTAAGAAAAGAAATATCTGATGCTTTGATTCAAGGACAAAAAACACTGACAGAGCAAATGCAACACCTCACTAGTACAGTTTAGAAGATTGAGGCCACAATAAAAGATGGCAAAAATTTCATTGAGAGCTTGAATATGGTTTTGGCAGATCTTTTTTAGATTGTAACCAACCGGTTACAAGGATGAAATAGGAAACTACACTCGTTGACACTTTGACAACCTTTGTCATTGATGCCAAAGGGGGAGTAGTGGAATGAGAAAAATAACCAGCATATGACTCATCAGCTCAGGGGGAGCACATATTCTTTTGGTACACAAATTTTTGGTAAGACAATTCTAGCAGACTCTTTTGGATAACAATTTTTGGATTTTTCTCATGAGTGTTCCCATCAATGCCAAAGGGGGAGATTGTTGGCAAATGCACACTCCAATGAGATATTGTAGGTGATGGAAGGTTTTGTCATTGATGGCAACCTTACAGTCCTATGACACCGGAAAGACAACTTACCGGCACTGGCAAGGTTAGACTCTACATTGGCACACAGAGACCACTGGCAGTTAAAGGAAGCATACCGGCACACAAGCCGATAGGAATTTTGTTTTTAATATATTTTGTTAATTATTGTAAAATCATTGTAAGTCGACTTGGCAAGTTGTATAATGACTCATATATATAAGAGATCATTGTAGAACATTTTGCAATAGAAGGAAGAAAATATATAGGCAAAATAAGGTAGACCTATTATGCGAATTATAGGTTAAGGGTTTATGTACGAAGCAGAGCTATAAACCAGTACTGGATCTGGCATAGTAGATGTTATTTTGAAGCAGTACAAGACATTGGATTTATATAATCCATTTTGTAAGTCAGTGAGACTTCCCATTTTGTAATTGAGCAGTGAGCTTTAGGCACTTGGCCTTCCTACATGTGCAGGCCCCTCTTGTAGCAGTAATATTCTCTTATTGGCCAATAAGTGAATATTGTGGGTCACAAATCCCACTGAGGTTTTTCCCACACTGGGTTTCCTCATTAAACCTCTATGTTATGGTGTTCTTTTCATGTGGTTGTTGTTATCTCTATTTATTGCATTATTTCTTGTTTACCGGTATATAGTATTGATATGCTTTACATGTTTTAAGTTAAGAAAATTCTATAACCGGTTAGATATTGATTCACCCCCCCCCCCTCCCCTCCTAGTATCTATGGGAATCCTAATATTTGGAACATGTAACAGACATAGAAGACACAATGTTTAATAAACAAAATGCACAAGCAAGTACAAATCTTATGGCAGGTTGAGGCAATGATTGTTGAATCTCACATGGGGTTTCCCCCAAGGCTACTCTATTCAAAGTAGATATTTAGATGCTTGACCCCATTGGCTCCACCCTCAGTGCTCACTTCTCCGGGGCAGCCAAGCACCAGTTTCCATGAATACTCTCCATGGCAAACTTTATATCTCTACTAAGAACCGTATGTGTGTGAGCCACTTCAGAGGTTTGACCTCCTGCACCAACAACTAGAAGGATTTTGGCAACTAGTACAAGTGGTTTTTAGTAAAGGCTTCCCGTCATGTGGCCATACATGCAACACTTTCAGCTCTATAAATACGGAAGGTTCCCAGCCTATAGAGGTTACGCTCCATAGGGTTAATGGGGAAACATAGAGTTGGTATGAACTTATCAGCACATGTTGTTTGAGACTTTCGTCACAAACATGATTTATTTAAAGTGGATTGGAAGGATTCAGTATTAGCCCATTTCCACTTTAGGTCATTCCCCTCCCCTCAAGGTAGCTCAGGAAGGCAGGCCCTCTAAAGGATTTAATTGCTTGAAAGTAAAGAAAGCACAAAAGAGTGGGTTTGGCTTTTTGATCACCCAATTAAGGGGAGAGCATATACCTACCACTTTCGAGACATGAAATATAAGTGTTCTTTTTAACTTTCCATAGCAATGTGATCTATCCTCTATTTAAAGATGTTGCTCCAACAAGCATGGTGTTTATTTTAGCCTTTTTAAAAGTCTATGTGCAACTAGTTTAGAGAAGTTACTCAAAATGCAAGTTGCATGTTGTCAATTTATCCCCTTAGTTAAACTAAATGAGCAAGACATGATATATTACTTTCTAAAGTAGAGATTTTAATTAACTAGGTGAGGAAATGCATAGAATTTGCCTTAAACATGATCCTGCACATGCATGTTAGTAGTTTAAAAAATTTAAGTTCTTGGACATTCGGACCTGCAAGAAAATTATGTTAGTTGCAAACAAAAGTGCTATTCTAACAAATGCGCTATCTTTCACCTCAAAAGCGCTAATATTCACGGCAAAAGTTCTAATCTGCACTACAAAAGTGCTGCTCTATGGACTCAAAAGCGTGACTTCTTTAACAAATGCGCTAATCGAGAAGACAAAAGCATTGTCAGAATTCACACATGCGTGAATCTACATTACAAATGCGTTAATTTTACTTTTGCGAGATTTTTAAAGGTATATACGAGGTCCATGAGCCCCACGGTGGGTGTCAAAAATGTGTCGACTTGACTTTCATCCTCCAAATGCTACCTGTAACAAGTTAGCTTCACAAAATACCAATGGAAATGCTACAGGAAATCCAAACTCAACCAATGAAACTACATGAAATACATATGAAATAAAAATACTAATATTACCTTCATGGTTTATGTCTCATTATGTCCTAACTCCACTATTCTTGGTTGCAGATGGTGTGCTCTTAGACAAGCACTGATAGCTTCCAAGATGACATATGAATAATGGACTGATAACTGATAGTTCACAAATGCTATAATATGCAATACTATATGATTATGCTAAAATGATTATACTAAAATGCTAATTGCTATTTGCTTCAAGATTAAAACTCACAGATGCATAAGTTTCACAAATGATTGGCTTGCAAATTCACTTGAAGTCTAACTCTCTCTCAATTAAAACTCTTAATTTTATAGATCTTGAGAGGACAAGATGATGTGGCCCAGATCAACAGTCATGATCAGGTCTATAGATTTGGATGGCTGTGAGCAAAGGTGAAGGTTGAGAGAAAGGGGGAAGGAGAAAACAAGTGTCACTCATCTCACCTTGATTGGGTTGCTGATTGAGGTAATCTACGGATGGTTGGAGAAAATTTAGGCATGAGAGGACAAGTGGACTCAAGTCCTTCCTAAGATGTAGGGATGTTGGAGAGAATATAGAAGGAGGTTACGAAATATGTGTATGTACACAATATTTCATTAAGTTTGGAGGTTGAAGATAAATGATGAATTAATATTTAAGAAATATTAATTTCCTTAGCCACATGTTTTATGAGTTGGCAAAGGGAAGATGAAGTGGAGATGGAAGGTGAGTTGGAAAAGGGGGATTAAATTATTTAAGAAATTATTTAATGTTTGAGACTATAGGATAGGAGAATAACCATTAAATATTAGATATTTAATTAATTAGAGGAATAAGATAGATGAATTAATTAATAAAACATTTCAATTAAATAAATTAATAGAAAGACACGAAATGAATTAAATAAATTAATCTTTTCAAATTAACTATTTAATAGAAGAATAAACATTAAATAAATATTAAATATTTATTTAATTGCTCATAGCTATTTTTATGTGTATACACTTTCTATTGGTGTGTCTTGGTATGGGTCGCCATATTGTGTTGTAGTGGTGTCTTGGTATTGATTATGTTGTTGTAGTTGTTGATATTGAGTGTTTGATTGTGTTTGATATAGAAATTGCCTGTTTGATTGTGTTTGAGGTTGTTGTTGAGTTTGAATTGTTAGCAAAGGGTAACATGGTTGTTGTTGCAATTGTGCTACTGGAATTTGTTGTTGAGTTCTTGATTATATCACTTATTGTTGAAATTGGGGAACTTGAGGTATCTGTTGTTGGTATTGCGGTATGGGTTATTGATTTTGTTGGTCTAATTCATATGGTTGGACAATAGGTTGTTGTTGTTAGGAATCGGAAGGAAAACTGAGAGGGGTGGGGTGAATCAGTTGTCAATGAATTTCAACCCAATTATAACTTAATCAAACTTAATATTTAATACCAGTAAACCAAACTTAATGCCGGTTAACATATTAGCAATTAATATCAATATCGGTGAAACTTAACGCATGAAACAGAAAGAGAAACAACATCCACAACACAACATAGAGATTTTGACGTGGAAACCCTGTAAGGGGAAAAACCACGGTGGGAAACCTTACCCATAATCAGATGATACTACTGCAGATAGTATGTGTATACAAACGGGGTCTGCACATGGAGAAAGGCCAACTGCCTAGAGCACACTGCTCAAATGGGAGTCACAATGACTACAATAGGATGGTTAAATCCTAGAATAATGTACTACTCAAAATAGCATCTCCAATGTTGGATTCAGTACCAGTTAATATAATGCCCTGCCAGGAAACCCCGAAGGGATAAAGCTAAAACACACAAATGGAGTGCAATTTTTTTTTTTATAAGCTAAAGCTTCGATAACACAATAGAAGACTAAACAAACCTAAGGAGTTTCCTATCGTGATTACATAACTTAACACCTAACTCAATTTGCGACATTTGATCCAATTAAGCAGGTTATCTTAATTACATGTTATTACTTAAAACGTGGATATAATTTGTTTAGTAAATTAAAATTATAGATAATAGGACGTGTTCATCCATTAAGGTTGAAGATGAGGCTAAAGTGAGGAAATTTACCCATTAAAGTTAAAACATAGATAACATGTGGAGGTTCATCCATTAGAGTTAAAATATAGCTAATAAGCTAAAGTTCACATATTAAGGTTAAAATGTAAATAACATAATGAAGTTTGTCCATTAGGGTTAAAATATAGATAAATTGATGAGTACATCCATTATAGTTTAAAGAAATCTAATATGATGAAGTTCATTTATTAAGATTAAAATGTAAATAACTAAATGAGTTCATCCATTTTAGTTATAATATAGCTATTATGATGGAGTTCATTTATCAAGATTAAAATGTAAATAACTAAATGAGTTCATCCATTTGAATTAAGATTTAGGTAATATGATGAGTTCATCCAACAATGGTTATCCAATCATTTCGTTCAAACTTTTCCTTAACCATATACCATGCATCTAATTTCATTACATTCTTTAATTTCATCATAACCTAGTGAGTTCTTTCCATGCATACTTAATTGTATTATCAATAACTGAAATTGATTACATTCTATTATTCAAATCTACATCCTTTCATGATCCACATTCCTGCATTTAATTAAAAAAACTACATACATACATTTACGATTAATTTCATCTAATCCACTTATACATTCTATCAAAATGTCATCCATGCATGCTAGCACTAAACATGAAACATAAGAACAAAGCATCACATAACACCAAATTGATATCCGAGTTCACCCCTAAAGGGCTACATCTCCGGGTCTACTCAACTGCAAGACCCCTCTAATCATTTAAATAAGTTAAGGATACATAAGGTTCACATTATTTACAATCCTGCCATTAAGGCGAACATAACCAATATACAAATGACCACATTGGTCAATAAATACATAGATGATCCCTACATAGAAACGGATCCAACTGAACATATTAAAAGCAAATTCAAAGGTCCACTGCATGACGGTACTCTAACTAGAGACCTGACCATCTATGGTCAACCACAAATCAACACACTACTCCTGCATTAAAGGACAAGACCAATTATAACATCATCACAAGGCAACAGCCGAACTAGAGACCGTTGATATAAACAGGTACCCCAAATCAATCAAACGATAGGGTCCAAAAAGTACATATCAAGTCTTGTCGTTACTTAAGCAAAAGCGAGTATAGAAATTAAACTTGCATAGGCATTAACCGATAGAGGCAATCTTTTCCCATATTGATTTAAACACTAAATGTCGATCAAGTTTTCTAAATGATCTAAGTTCTCAAAATGCAATAACAAAAAACACAAAACACCATTACAAGGTAAATTCAATACCACAATTGCACTAGTACAATCTTGCCTATTCCCCAATTCAGAGAAAAATATAAATTAACAATTTATTCTACTAAATGAAAATTTCATTTACTTGCCAAATTTTCCTAATGATACTTTATTTAATTCCCAATATTTCCAATAGTATATTATTGAAGTTTCCAAAATACCCAATGATATAATTCCTATTTTCCAATTACCCAAATACACTATATTATTTCATTTCTAAAAATCTCCGAATAACCTATTATCGTCTAATTTCTTAGATAATAATATATTATTTAAAACTTACTAAGCAATAAATATATTTTATTTACAAAATCTCCCAAATAAAATATTACTTTAACCTTTTTCCTCGTAATGATATAAATAACAAACTATATATATATATATTTCATAAAATAAAATAAAAAAAATACAATTCACCACAAGCTAGAGGCATGTAAAAAGTTAAGGAAAATTTAATATTTCCTGGTAGCTTTTCTACCATGGGATAGCATGTTGTCATACGGTAGCACTGCTACCCATATGGTAGCATTGCTACCCTACAGTAGTAGCTGCTACTGCACGGTAGTACTTGGTACCGTCAGTAGCAAGCTACGCCCCCCCCCATTTTTTTTTTCTTTTATTTTATTTTATTTTATTGTGACATACAAAACCAAATAGAAAACCAGTCTCACAAAGACTAAGAAAATAATTCTTTATTCCAGAAAGACCAAGAATACCAAAATTGATTTTAAAACTAAATCAACAAACCCATAAAATAAAATAACTAAAACCCCAATCTGCAATCTCAGACTCAGAAATCTCTGAGAAATAAATCTCATTATCAAGCCCTCAGACATATGAATGCATTCCAATAATCTGGAACAAAACCCCCAAAACAAATAGACTCAGAAATTTTCCGAGACAAACAGAGAATGGATTTAGCCAATCTTACCCAAGCAACCCATTCTGGCAAAATTTCGCCAGCATAATCCCCTCTCAGGGTAGAATTAGTGAATCTGCTTAATGAACTCCAACTATTTTAACAATCTTTCCACAATACAAAAGAATGCAAACCAATTTTTCCAAAGCTAAACCTCAAATATGAGAACATTCATGGGATTTTAAACCAGCATTCCATGAAGAACAACCAAACACAATTTTTGATTTAACAACAAAATAAAAAGGTAAACAAGAATCCTACCTCTTTTAGCATTTCTGGCAAGATTTTGAAGAAGAGCCCAACCTGCAGCTGTAGAAATCCTTCCTTCCCCAAATCCCCAATTTTCTCCATCCAAAAATATTTTTTCCCAAAAAAAAAATCAACAACCCCAAAAATATTTTCCAACCTAGGTTAAATGGAATAAAATTTGACCTAATCTCCTAATTTCAAATTTAAACACTTTTTAAATAAAAAAATGAAAAAAAATCATTCTTTTCAACTATTCAAATAATCTAACTTGCTTTTCTAATTAAAATTAAAATGCTTCTCTCTCATTTAATTTTAATTTTCTCAATATTAACAAAGCTAACATTTATATTTCGCAATATTGATGAGGGTAAAATATTTTAATTAAATTAAATTCCCAAAATCAATCTTTCACACTATATCAAATATATATATAAATTAAACTTGCTTTTCTAATAAAAATTAATTTTCTTAAATAATTAAAATTAACCTTTCTATTTCAAAAAGCAAAAAGGGATTAAATTATTTCTATTTCGAATAACTTTAAATCTTCCCTTTTCAAAATGCATAAACTAAATAAATTCACGATTTTAAATTAACCATTAAATTAAACTTGCTACAACATAAATAGAGCGATCCTTTTAATTAATGATTAATCAAATAAAATAAACCTATTTATTTTAATTCCTCAATTACTAATGCGTAAATGAACACATTAAATCAAATTAAATACTTAGGATAAAATACTCAATTTTTACCACATGCAAGGCATGCAACCCAAGAAAGCCAACCAAATACACGACCCGCAAACCCAAATAAAAAGCAAAACTGACAGACCATAGGTGATGCTCACTTGAGTGTGACTGGGGTAAAATGAGGGTTTTACGACCACCTAACCCAAATTCTAAGGACGAAAGAGGTATACTCAACCCTGCAAATCCTGATGAAGATGAACCTCACACCTAGGCGGTACTATTCCTGCAATCTCCTGCAACCATGAGTCATAGAAGCATACATATATATATATATATATATATATATATATATATATATATATATATATATATATATATATATATATATATATATAATGAAAGTGTTAGCTCAAGATTAATAACAGGAATTAGGAGAACAATTAAACTTACATAGGAATCGATGCAAAAGCACATTAACAGGTACACATAGTAATCACAATATCTTAGTACAACATTACATCACGGTAAATCAACCATTCAAGAATGCCACATAAAAAGTCAAGCAAGGTCAAACCAGTTTTACAAAGATGACTAGGGTAGGAGCACTATAGTTAAGCTCTGATAAACACCTTCAAACCTTCCTTGAACCTTCTCTATGGTCTTCTCATATGATCTTCAATATTCACACATACCATGTTATAATACCATACCATAACCATATCCTATCTATCATCTCACAAATGAGATCTTACATATATAAAAAACCTAAGACCAAATGTGTAGGTCAGAATTACAAATAAGTATTTATGCAATGGATCGTGTCGGCTCAATACATTTACAACAATATCCAATCAATAAACCATCTCCATAACATGTCGTGCTGATCTGGAATAGATAACGCATACCGGTCCAAAACCTAGACTAGCTGGTAACAACAAATATGTCAACCCAATTAGACCAATAACCAAAAAACCAAAACCAAGTCTCAAAACCATGTCTTTGACATAATCAAGTGATCTCTAGATGATAACAAGTAATCATCAATTTCGGTGAACCATATAACCTGTCAGTGAGCATATACCAGTGATTGTGTATAAGTCACTGACCTTGCCGGTGAACACAATATGTCGGTTCATCAGTAAACCAATATAACCATAGTGCCAAATCAATAATGTAGATCTCCAGAAGGATAAGTGTTGACATCAATGACAAAACCAATGCAACATATCCATAATACCAACAATCTCTACCTTTGGCATTGATGGCAACACTAGATGGAAAAACATCTAAGTGCCAAAATAGAATGCCAAAAACCAAAACCAACAATCTCCAGAATAGATCAATACCAGAAATCAAAATCAAAATATAAAGAGTATATATCTCTCCCTCAATGAATAATATCTCTCCAAAGAATGTTTTTCCATAGATCTCTCTCCCCCTTTGACATCAAATGCCAAAGAAGTTAAGAATAAAATACCAGAACATACAACCATCTACTCCCCCTGAGAAGTAGCTCTCCTCCATCAAAGCCGAAAAAAAATTTCTCTATTAGTTTCTGTCGGTTTGATGCCAATCTTCAATCATCAAAATCTTTGTTAGTGAGGGTATTAACCTAAGCTTCTCTCTGAGATATTCAAAGTTTCCGTAGGCAACGGATTTGTAAAGATATCTGCAATCTGCTCTTTAGTATTCACATAAACCAATATTACTTCTTTTGCTTCAACATTCTCTTTCAGAAAATTATATTTGATAGAAACATACTTAGTCTTAGAGTGAAATACCAAATTCTTTGATATATCAATTGTTGCTGAATTATCACAATAAATGATTATAGGTTATTTACATTTTACCTTTATGTCCTTCAACATTTGCTTAATCCATAATACCTGAGTACAATTAGTTGCTGTTGCAACATATTCTGATTCTGTTGTTGATAATGATGTACAACTCTGCTTCTTGCTTATCCATGAAATCAATCTACTACCAAGAAAGAATGCTTCGCCAATGGTACTCTTTTTGTCATCTAAATCTCCTACCCAATATGTATCAGTCTATGCACCTAAATCAAAATTTTCATCTTTAGGGTACCATAAACCAAGATTTTTTGTGCCTTGTAGATACTGGAAAATCCTTTTTACTGTTGATTCATGATTTTCTTTAGGATTACTCTGAAATCTTGATATAATACATACTGTATTCTTTATATCAGGTCTTGTTTGTGTCAAATATAGTAAACCTCTAATCATGGATTTGTATCTTGTTGGATTAACAGGAGCTGAATCATCCTTCAATGTCAATTTATCAGTTGTAGTCATAGAAGTACTTACCAGTTTAGAGTTTTCCATACCAAATTTCTTCAATAGTTCCTTCAATTATTTTGTTTGACATGAATATACCTCTATCATTTTATGAAATCTGCAATCCTAAATTTTTTTTTATCTCCCCAATCATAGACATTTCAAATTCTTCCTGCATTTTGTTAGGAAAGTCCTTAAACAATCCATCTTCTCCTCCAAAAATGATATCATCAACAAAAAATTCAATAACCAAGATGTTATCATTAGTCACTTTGAAATATAAGTTGCTTTCAGCATTACCTTTAGTGTAACCAAGCTTCAAAAGATATTTGTCCAATCTAGCATACCAAGCTCTAGGAGCTTGCTTCAATCCATACAAAGCTTTCCTTAATCTGCAAACCATATATTTAACATTTTTCAATGAAAATCCATCAGGTTGTTCAATGTAAACTTCCTCTTCAAGATCACCATTCAGAAATGCACATTTTACATCCATCTAATATACTTTATAGTTCTTATGAGCTGTAAATGCAAGAAATAATCTAACTGCCTCAATTCTAGCTACCGGTGCAAAGGTTTCATTAGAATCAATTCCCTTTTTTTGTGAATATCCTTTACAAACTAATCTTTCTTTGTTCCTGATTACCTTACCATCTTCATTAAGTTTATTTCTAAATACCCATTTAGTTCCAATTACATTTTTGTCTTTAGGTCGGGGAACTAATGTCCATGTATTGTTCTTTTCAATTTGTTCTAATTCATCTTCCATTGCTTTTATCCAATGTTTATCTTGATATGCTTCAATAACAGATGCTGATTCAATTTGAGAAATTAAGCATACCTCTTCATTTGCTAGTCTTCCTCTTGTCATAACACCTTGATACTTATTCCCAATTATTTGATTTTATGATTGATTCAGTCTTACATACCTGGGTTTATTCACATGTTGCTATTCTTCAGTCACTGTGGAATTCTCTGATGATGTCGGTGTGACTGGATCTACATTCTATATTGGTGCACTCTATATTGGTTTATTTATGATCATCTCAACTATCGGTTCAGAATGTATAGACTTGAATTTCCTCTAAAGTGTTCATCTATCTTCACATTAGCACTTTCAATGATCTTCTACAATCTTTTATTAAAACATCTATATGCCTTGCTCTTAGATGAATAACCAAGAAATGTTCCTTCGTCACTTCTAGGATCAAATTTACTAACATACTCATCTCTCCTAATATAGCATTTGCTTCCAAATATTCTGAAGTATTTAAGAGTAGGAGTATTACCCGACCATAGTTCATAAGGGGTCTTATCGGTTTCTCCTTTGATGTGAACTTTGTTGAAAGTGTAAACTATTGTATTCACTACTTATCTCCATTACACATGAGGTAGAATTGCTTCCAATATCATGCTTCTAGATGCTTCCAGAATAGTTTTGTTCTTCCTTTCCACAATTCCATTTTGCTGAGGTGTCCGGGGTGCTGATAGTTGTCTTTTGATTCAACTCACTTCACAGAATGTATTAAATTCCTTAGATGTAAATTATCCTCCTTGATCAAATCTTAAACATTTGATTTTCTTACCGGTTTCATTCTCTACCATTGCCTTGTATAACTTGAATTTTCCAAAAGCTTCTGATTTCTCCCTGAGAAAAGTAACCCAACACATTCTAGAATAATCATCAATAATTAGCATAAAATATCTATCTCCTTGTAGACTTCTTGTTCTTGTCAGACCACACAAGTCAGTATGAATTAAATCAAGAACATTATTTTCTTTCTCAGAAATACTCTTAAAGGTTGTTCTAACTTGCTTTCGCACTTGACATTCCTTACATACTAGATTATGAGGTTTCACAATCTTAGGTAAATCCCTTACTACTTTAGTTGAATTGATCTTTACAATATAATCAAAATTCACATGACAAAGTCTCTTATGCCATAACCAACTTTCATCAATATGTTCAATCAAACATGTCTTATCACTGTTGTTCAAATGAAAGATATTACCTTTAGTCTGATTATCAGTTGCAATCTCCAATCTAGTTCTGTTCATGATTTTGCATTTACCATTCTTGAACTATAACTAAAATCCCTTTTCAACTAATTGACCAACACTTAAAAGATTATTCTTCAAATCATCAACATAATAAACCTTGTCAATATTGTGCTTACCATCCAAAGATATAGTGCCTTTTCCTTTGATTAAACAAGCTTTATCATCACCAAATCTTACTAGACCTCCATTATATTCCTGAAAAGATAAGAGTTTACTTTTACCACCAGTCATATGATGTGAACATCCACTATCAATGATCCATTCATCATTTTCTTCAATTTTAGCTGCCAAGGCCTACTCTACCAGTGGAATAGTCGGTGCCAGTTGATCTTCTTTTATTGCAACAAATGCCCATCCAATGTCTACTGGTTCTTCATCAAAATCATCTGTAACTCCTTCATCAACATAGTAACAAGATTTATTTATGTTCTTCTTAAATTTGTATCTCTGATATTCAGGGTTAGGTTTATATGTTCTTTTAGCTTTCTCTCTCAATCTTGCATGTCTATCAGGACATCTAGATGCTATATGACCAACTTTATTACAATTAAAACATTTAAACGGTGCTTTACCTTCATACTTACTTCCAACTAGACCTTTAGGCATTTTCCTTGCAAATAGTGCTTCAAGTTCTTCCAGTTCTTCATTTTCCCTTCTGATATCTTCAAGTTCTTTAGCATAAAGTGCTTTCCAATCCGATTTGTTAGATGATGATGATGATAGATGATGATGATGCTCTGAAGGTTAAATTTGTCTTAACTATAGCAACAGGACCAAATTCCTCAAGCTCAAAAGTTGATATTTTTCCAACTAAGGTATCTCTAGATACTGATGTATTAGGAATTGTTCTTAACCAATTAGTAGTAGTTACTTTCATTTTGTATGCCGGTGGCAAAGCTCTTAAAACTTTAGCAACAATTTCATCTTCACTCAAGGATCCTCCACAACATTTTATTCCTAAAAAAATTTCATTAACTCTTTCCATAAAAGCATAAATTCTTTCATCTTCTTCCATTTTCAAATTTTCATACCTGACCCAGTAACATTCCAGTTTTGCAATTTTGACAGTGGTATCTCCTTCATTCAATGTCTCCAATTTATCCCAAATAGCTTTAGCAATAGATCAGTCTGATAATCCCATGATTTGTTGATCTGATAATGCGCTCATAAGTGCTTCTCTTGCTTTGCAATCATTTTCTTGATCTTTACCCAAATTTGGTGGATTAGGTTGATTCAGAGTAGGACCAACATAGACATTATTTGTAACTTCCCATATGTCTCTTACAATGCAATTCAGAGGTGTCTCCATTCTGATATTCCATATACCATTGTTAGTTCCATCAAGTTTAGGACTATCCTTCCTGAAAGTGTTTGTTGTCATAGGATCTCCTCAAGCTGTTAGGCTTCTACAAAAAGAGGACTTAGCTTTGATACTAATTGTTAGGAACTGGAAGGAAAACTAAGAGGGGGGTGAATCAGTTGTCAATGAATTTAAACCCAATTATATCTTAATCAAACTTAATAATTAATACCGATAAACCAAACTTAATGTTCGTTAATAGATTAGCAGTTAATATCAATATCGGTGAAACCTAATACATGAAACCGAAAGAGAAACAACATCCACAACACGTAACATAGAGATTTTGATTTGGAAACCCTATAAGGGGAAAAACTACGGTGGGAAACCTTACCCACAATCAGATGATACTACTACAGATAGTATGTGTATACAAATGGGGTCTGCACATGCAGAAAGGCCAACCGCCTAGAGCACACTGCTCAAATGGGAGTTGCAATGACTATAGTAGGATTATTAAATCCTAGAATAATGTATTTCTCAAAATCGCATCTCCAATGCTGGATTCAGTACCGTTTAAGCTCTGATAAAGACCTTCAAACCTTCCTTGAACCTTCTCTATGGTCTACTCATACTATCTTCAATATTCCTACATACCATGTTACAATACCATACCATAACCATATCCTATCTATCATCTCACAAATGAGATCTTACATATATACAAAACCTAAGACCAAATGTGTAGGTCGGCTCACTAAGAATATTACAATTAAATCAATTACAAATAAGTCTTGATGTGATGCATCATGTCGGCTCAATATATTTACAACAATATCCAATCAATAAACCATCTCTATAACGTGTCGTGCTGATCTGGAATAGATAACACATACCAATCCATAACCTAGACCTATCTACCGATAACAAAAAATATGTCAACCCGATTAGACCAATAACCAAAACACCAAAACCAAGTATCCAAACCATGTCTTCGACATAATCAAGTGATCTCCAAATGATAACAAGTAATCATCAGTGTCGGTGAACCATATAGCTTGTCGATGAGCATATATTGGTGACCGTGCATAAGTCAATGACCTTGCTAGTGAACAGAATGTGTCATTTCATTAGTAAACCAATATAACCATAGTTCCAAATCAACAATATAGATCTCCAGAAGGATAAGTGTTGACATCAATGACAAAAACAATGCAACACATCCATAATACCAACAGTTGTTGTGTTATTTGGTGTGTTAATCCAATATTTTAATATTGGGTACCAACTTGTGTAGTTGGTTGCTTTTGTTGTAGATATTATGTAGCAACATGTTCTTGAACAGTTGGTTGTGTGTATTTTAATCTCCCAAGTAGGTTATCAAGCATTTATATTTTGTACTTTTGATGTTTAAAAGGCTTGGATTGTGACATCATATTTACACCCTTTTGCAGACCTATTTGTGTATTAGTGTTGATTTTTAATGTGGGAATAGGTATGTCAACTAGTGCAATAGTTGCTTGTTTATGAGATTATATTCATATATGATCTTCTTGGACATTTGTAGTTGTCACTTGTGTGAGGGAATCATTCGACTATATATTCTCATTCAAGGGTCGTATGTATGGAATTCTTGTTGTATATGTGACTACTTCTTGGGTAATAGGTTGGTTTAGACTTGCTTGAGGAATGTTTGATTTTGGGGGTTGAATAGTGTTTGAGAAGGTTCCCATTGTTAATTGTAATATCGGTACCTAATATGGATCCATTCAATGTGTCGATAATGTGGCACCGAATAATGGGTTATCGAACCTTTTGAATGATATCTTGGAGGGAATTTGAACAATTAATTTCTTGTGAGTTATTTTCCCTAAGTCTTATTTTGTAAGTCCTGGGGCTTGGTCTATTTATTGTGGGAGATTTACTTGAACTGTTTATTAGGCATGATATGTTTTCTCTCGCATTCCAAGTTGGGAGTCAAGTTATCCTAACATGACATGGTATTCAAGTGTTGATGCTAGTTTTTATTTAAGTTGATTGAAAAATCACAATGGATTTGTGAAAATCAACTGGTCTAAAGTTTCAACAATTCATGGGTCGCTTATAGCCTTGTCAATTTGTTTCTATGATAATTTGGTTAAAGATAAATAGTTGCCTTGTGAGGACTCCAAATCAGATGATGCATCAGATTGCACATTTATATTTAAGGATGATTCAGGTCTAATGTAAATAGAGTCTAAATATAAAGTAGGGTCCATTCCTGAAAAATAGTCCTAGTTGAATATAGCCTTAGGTTGATGGATCTAGGTCTAGACTTGGTGGTAGATTGATTGGTGTTGTCAAGGGAATATTTCTTTCCCCTGGTTTCACTATTTGAGGATCATATCCTAACTCTACTTGAGTCATGTCAAATTGAGGTTGCAGGTTTAGACCTATTTCTAGATTAAAAATGGGTTGCATAATATTTCCTGACTGTGTTGAACATGATTGGGATTATCTCAATCGTGTCTCTTCAATCATTTCTCAATCTTTTAAAAAAATCTAGGAACGTGTTTCAACAATATGCACTATTGGATATTAGAGTTGTTGGAATGTGTTGTTGTCATTGATGTCAACATATTCCTATTGTAAAGAATTGGTTTGTTGTAGAGTAGATTATTGGGTTTTGAGATACTTATCTCTAGCTGAATCAGTATGAGTTTCAGTGTTCCAGAAAGTGATTTGATCGAGTTGTGTGATCTTGTTTGATGATTAGTTTTTTTGTTCGTTTGATATTATAGAGTTGTAAATTCTGGATTGGATTTCTCTGAAATGATAATATCTTAAGTTATATATTTTGGAGAGTGATTGAGATTTTCATGTGTGTCCTTAGATCAGATGGTTCATGATTTGGAACATTGCAAGCATATCTTTCAGCTTGTCAGTTGGTGTTCTTGAGCTTTGGTGATGATGCTAATGATGATTCTTATTATTCGAGTTGTTGTAATAATTATAGTGAAATTCACATTGCTTGTTGATGTTCTTTGATCGTTTCCTATTCATTTTGGTGGTCTATGTTGATTGTGGTGTACATTATTGAAGATTTAATTGGTCCGGTGGTATTCTTTTTGTTATGCAACATATTGAGTGGTTTAGCATGATGTGGATGATCCTGGCGAATTATTGGTAGTGTTGCATGTTCGAGGATTTGATTTGGGTCCATACTATGTCCTTGCCAACATTGTATTGGTCCGATTATTGATTTTGTATTGTGTGGTGTAATTTTGTAATTAGGTCTTATGTGTTGAATCGACCTTGAGGTCAAGGTAGTTGATTTGTATAAACAAGTGTTGTAATAATGTAAGTTGTGTGTCTGTGGTTGTATCTATGATCTATGAGATTATTGTATGTGCAAACAAGCAAATCTATCATTCAGAAGTGTGGAAGAGAAGAGAAGTGTTGTTGTGCAGACAATGTGCTTAACTGGAACTATAATCAGGCATTTGGAGATGTTATTTATTTAGTTCATGTAATCTAGATTGTTGTTTGATCTTTGTAAGGTAGTGAACCTTCCTAGGGTTGTAACCCTTTGTTGTTTTGAGTAGTGAGCTCTAGATAGTGTGCCTGGATGCATGTGCATTCCTCATTGTAATATTTCCACACTACTGTAGAGTATCATCTTACTGTGGGTAGGTTCCCACCATGGTTTTTCCTTAACCGGGTTTTCCATATCAAAAATTCATGTGTTATTTGTGTTGTTAATGTGGTAATTATTTTTGTTATTGTTGTTCATGATCAAATCTGAAGTTAAGGTTAATTTGGTTAAGTTTGGTGAAAATTGATTCAACCCCCCCTCTCAGTTTTCCTACATTGTTGTTGCTAACAATTGGTATAAGAGATAGATCCTCTGAGAGGAGATTGACCGCTTGAGGAGATATGGGATGGAAGCTGTTGTTTTCAAGTGGAGTGAGATTTGATGGAACTAATTACTCTATATGGAAGAACCAGATGAAAGTTCACTTGAATTGCCTTGGAGAAGATTATTGGAAGATCACAAATAATGCATACATTGTTCCTTCGAATGGTCCTATTACTATACCTGAGATCAAGGATGCTCAAAATTATATAAGAACTAAAGAAGCCTTACTAAGTGCCCTGACTAATGGAGAAATGACTAATGTGATGGGATTGTAGACTATATATGAGATTTAGAAGAAGCTAGAAACCATGTATGGAGATAAACATGTGAAGAATGCTAAATTATAGAGCTTGAAAGGAAAGTATGAATTTTTGACAATGGGAGAAGATGAGAATATTACAACCTTTATGGCTAAAATGAATGATCTTGTGTTGAACATCAGATGTGCCAGTGGAATCCTTGAAGAAGATGAGATTGTAGCTAAAGTGTTGAGATCTTTGCATCTTGCTTATAAACATAAAGTTGTTGCTATTGATGAGATCTGGACTATGACAACTATGAAAAGAGATATGTTGGTTGGTAAACTAGTTACTTTTGAATTGAGAGAACTTGGTGAATCACATGGAAAAACTAAGACTGCAATCCAGATATGAAAGATAAATGAGAGAGATGGAATAATAGGAAAGAGAATTGGAAGAGATTGAAGAACTTATTGCCAGAAGATGGCCTAAGGGAGCTTATAAGTATGAAGGGAAGTTTCCTTTGAAATGTTTTTCTTGCAATAAGATTGGTTATTTTTCTTCTAGGTGTCCTGAAAGAGAAGAAAAAGTGTCAAAGTATGATAAGCCTTACAAGTCTAACCGAAAGTTTAGATATCATAAGAAATGTTATTATGCTACTGATGAAGGTGTAATGGATGAGGAGTCTAAGAAAGGGAATTCAAAAGATAAATTTGTGTTCATTGTTATCAAAGAAGATGATATGGTACCTGCCAATTCTACAAGTTATATTGTTGAAGATAAAGCTTTGGCAGCTAAAATTGATGAGAAAGATGAATGGGTGATTGATAGTGGTTTTTCACATCACATGATAGGTGATAAAGGTAAATTTTTGAATATGGAGAAGTATGATGGTAGTGTACTAAGATTTGTAGATAGCAAAGCTTCTGTAATCCATGGTAGAGGTTCTATTTCTCTTGATGGCAAGCATAACACTAATGATATTTTATATGTTAAAGGGTTGAAGCATAATATTTTGAGTGTTGGATAGATGGTTGATAAGGGATATGATTTACAATTCAAGAATGGGAAGTGGAAGATCTTGAATAGCTCCGATATAGAGATTGCATCAGGTACTAAAACTAAAGGTAATATCTTTCATCTCAATGCTGGTGATAAAAGTTGCTTGATTGCTTAGATTGATGAGAGTTAGCTATGTCATAGGAGAATGTGTCATAATAATTTTGACAAAATGATTAAGATTAGTTCTACTCAAGCTATTAGAGATTTTCCTAAGATTGTTAAGCCTACTAATCTGATATGTAAAGAATGTCGATTGGGAAAGAAAACAAGAATTTCATTCAAGATCAAATTGTATACATCTAATGGGTTATTAGATCTTGTGCATACTAATTTATGTGGTCCATCTAGAGTGAGAATCTTGAAGGGAGATAGATACTTTATGTTGTTGATTGATGACTATTCTAGGATGATGTGGGTCACTTTTCTAAGGGAGAAATTTGAAGCACTAGAGAAATTCAAAATATTCAAAGCTAAAGTGGATATAAAAATAGGATTGAAGTTGAAGTGCCTAAGGTCTAACAAAGGAGGAGAATTCACCTCCAGTGAGTTTAATTCCTTTTGTGAAGAGCATGGAATCAGGAGACAGTTATTTGCGCCGAGAACCCCTCAACAGAATGGAGTTGTTGAAAGGAAGAACAAAACTATTTTGGATGCTACTAGAGATATGATGATTGAAGGAAATGTTCCACATATCTATTGGAGAGAATCTGTTAGCATTGTTTTATACACATTCAATCGAGTGCATATAAAAGGTGATTTTGGAAAGACCCCTTTTGAGATATGGTTTGGTCATGTTCCTATAGTTAGATATTTTAGAATCGTTGGAAGAAAATGTTATATCAAAAGAGATGAGGATATAGGAAAATTTGATGCAAGATATGTTGAAGGAATCTTTTTGGGATACTCTACTAAGAGTAAAGCCTACCAGTGTTACAACAAGAGACTGAGAAAGATAGTGGAAAGTGCAAATGTGAAGGTTGATGAGAATCATGAGAAGTAAATCAAAGCATGCAAATATGAGTTTGATGATCAGGATATTTCTACAAAGAAAGTGCAGAGTCCAAGCATGAAGCAGAGTGATCCAATAGAGATAGCGAATGAAAATGTTGCTGCCAGTGAAGAAGTTCAAGAGACTGAAAATCAGAATAATTAGAAGACCCTAAGGTATGTAAGACTAAATCATTCAAAGAATCATATTATTGGTGATAAAAATAAAGATGTGATGACTAGGAGAAGAATTGCTACTGAAGAGACATGTTTGATATCTAAGATTGAGCCTAAAGATGTTGCTAAAGCTTGTAAATATGAAAATTGGGTAAAAGCTATGGAAGAAGTGTTAGATCAGATTAAGAAGAACAAAACATGGGGACTTACTCTGAGACCTAAGGATGAGAATGTAATTGGTACTAAATGGGTGTTCCACAATAAGATGAATGAAGATGATTTTGTTAGAAACAAAGAAAGATTGGTATGTAAGGGATATTCACAAATGGAAGGTATTAATTTTGAGGAGACTTTTTCTCCAATAGCTAGAATTGTTTCTCCAATAGCTAGAATTGAAGTTGTTAGACTATTTCTTGCATATGATGCTCATAACAAATTCAAGGTATATCAGATGGATGTGAAGTCAGCCTTTTTGAATGGTTATTTGGAAGAGGAAGTCTACATTGAGAAACCAGATGGATTTTCATTGATAGATGAGGAAGACATGGTATGCAGATTGAAGAAATAATTGTATGGAATTAAACAAGCTCCTAGAGCTTGGTATGCTATATTGGATAGGTATTTGATGAAGTTGGGATTCTATAAAGGTACTACTAATAGTAACATATATTTCAAGATTGATAATGATAATATTTTGATTGTTGAAGTCTTTGTTGATGACATCATTTTTGGAGGAGATGATGATTTGAGTAAGAATTTTGCTGATGATATGAAAAAATAATTTGAGATGTCTATGATAGGTGAGATGAAGTTCTTTCTGGGATTGCAAATTACATAGACTAATAAAGGCATTTTCATATCTCAATCTAAGTATGTGAAATAATTGTTGAAGAAGTTTGGGTTAGATGAGTCCAAACCTGTTGGAACTCCTATGGTGACTAGATGTAAGATGATAAAAGATGATGAACCTTTGAAGGCTAACTAGACCTTGCATATATCAATGATTGGTGGACTACTTTATTTGACTCAGACTAGACCTAGCATTATGAATGGTGTATGTCTTGTTGCAATATTTCAGGTTGATCCTAAGCAAAGTCATGTTACTGCTATAAAGAGGATATTCAGATACTTGAAGGGAACAATTGATTATGGTTTGTGGTATCTAAAGAATGATGATTTCACTTTAAATGCTTATATTGATGTTGATTGGGCAGGTGATGTTGATGACTGGAAGAGCACTACCGGTGGAGCATTCTTTTTTTGAAAGAAGTTGGTTGCTTGGACAAGTAAGAAGCAAGATGCTATTTCTTTATCTACTATAGAAGTTGAATACATTGTTGCTACTAGCAATTATACTCAGGTACTTTGGATGAAGCAAATGTTGAAGGATATTAGAGTTGTTTATACATTTGAGCCTACTATTATATATTATGACAATTCTACTACTATCAGTATTTCTAAGAATCTAGTGTTGCATTCTAAGACAAAACATATATCAATCAAGTTTCATTTCTTGAGAGAGAAGATGAATGAGAAAGAAGTTAGATTGGAGTATGTATCTACAAAGGACCAGATTGCAGATATATTTACTAAGACTTTGCTTGCATCTACATTTATATATCTGAGAGAGAAGTTAGGGTTGATTGTGTAGAACACAAGATGCCACTAAGATGGGGGTGAATCAGTGGTTTTCAATATTTTAAGCTTTTAATCCTAAATGTGTGTAATGATTAGTTGTTCAAACACTAAGTGAATGTATCAATGAGATAGGGGAAGACCAAAATGCAAGCACACACAAAAGGTGTTGGCACAACCGGTTCATCAGTTAGTATTGTCATTGATGACTAACACTTATCGGTGAATAAGGCCAAGCTTATAGGCAAGGAGATGTGGTAAACCCCAATAGTTTACTCATGGCTACAAACAATATGGAGAATTCAGTGCTTTCCTAATATGCATTATTGATACACTTAAGAAGTGTGATAGTAGAAGACTAATTGGTTGAAGGATAAATAGAGTAGCTGACTAGCTAGTCAAGCATCCGATAGGTGTTGAAATCAGTTGAAATAATGATGTGGTCATAGTAGGTGTAATACCCTAAAAATGGTCATCTAAACCATGAGCCCCTAATCTCAACAATGTCACCAAGGTCCTAACCAAAGGCAATTAAGTAAATCTTGAGCACATAATTAATTCTTTAATAATCAAATGTCACATGGCAAATTAATAACTCAATATTTATTAAATATTTATTTAATTAATTAAATCATTCCAAGTAATTCATTTTAAATAATTATCTTATTTATTTTATTAAATATCCTAGCATATTTAATTAAATAAATCAATTTGTCATAAATCTTCAAAAAAGGAAACAAATCAAGAAAGAGGAATTGGAAATTATGAGCACAAATATTAAAAAAAAGGAAATAAATCAAAAAATGAATTAATTGACAAAAAAAGAATTAAAATTTGAGAAAAGAAATCAATTGGAGATAATCTTGAAAAAACAAATTAAAAATTGATAAATAATCTCAAAGAAAGCAATTAAAACAATTAAATATTAAAATTGAATGAAATAGAGAATAAATTAGTTTTTTCTTGATTTTATCTTAATTTTAGTTCAACTTCCTTTAAAACTGAGAAAAGCATCCAATCACATCAATTCACCTGGATTGTGCTTCCTCTTGGAAAATCTTGACCGCTCATCATCATTTGATCTTAGTCATTGGTTTCTTTCTGAATTTTCTATAAATTCAGGCTCTCATCTCTAATTCAAAAAAAAATCTTGGAGGCTGGAGAATATATTGTTATTATATTGTTTTTTCTCTAGGTTCATTGATATATTGCATATTAATTATTTCACATTGATTAAATCATTTAGCTTAATATTGCAAAAATCTTGTTAGATTAATATTGCATCCATCTAGCATTCATCATGTTCATATAGATAAAATCCTTCGTCTTGATGTTGTCTAGTCACCTGTATTGCTTATAATCTGAGATCAATCATATACTCACATCTTTTAGAAGGAAATGGGTCGATTTGTTATGGTTTATTATTCATTGATTATAACTGATTAACCATGCATGTAATGACTTGATTGAAGTGTTGTGCTTACAGATACAGGTCCACTTTTCACACACACATTTCTGGCGCCCACCGTGGGGCCGAAAGCTACTTTTTCGGCCTCAAAATCATTTTTGTTTATCTATAGGTTTCATCTGTATAGCCTCTGCGAAATATCATACGAGAAGTTTCACTACCTCGTATGACATTATATTGACGGCTGTAGTTTCCCGTATGAAACAGGATCATATCCTTTACATTGTCGTATGAATCTGAATATTCACTCGTACGACATACTGATTGTTTTATACTCTATCATTCTATGTTGATTTCTAACTCGTACCACACACTGCTTATGCTTTCTTTGTCATTCTATGTTGATTTCTAACTCATACGACACACAGTTTATTCTATCTTTTGGCATTCTGTATTGATTTCTAACTCGTACGATAAAATCATTCTATCATTCTATTTTATGAAGATTTTCGTATGATTTTGTGTTCTGATAGATTAAAAACAAATTACCTTTCAGGATTTTTTGCTTAAAATTTGATTATGCTAACACTGACCCTGAATTGTCTTCTGTCTGCTTGAGATTTTTATAGCCTAACCAATTTCTTGCAGGACGCTTGTCAAAGAATCTATCAATCAAACAAATGTTTGTCAAAGAATAAAAACAACATGATTACTGACGCATTGTTTTTGCAGGTTGCCTAAACAGAAAATAGACCAAATATTGTGTATTCTTTAAATTCATTTTTAGGCACTTAAATTGCTATCTGGTTAATGAACACATTTGTCTTTCATGTTTTCAGAAAAATTCAAGAGGTAGGAGAGTATGCTCTTGTCTTTTATAGACAATAAAAAATCTAGACCCTTGAAGCTTTTTTCTATGTTTTGAGATTTGTGTACCTTTAGCGGGCTTGTCACAGTGGGAAAAAGTAATCACCCTATGAGAATGACCCAAGTGAATACAACTGGACCTGAGCATTCCAACTCACTATAATAAATAGGTCTCTGATGATTAAAGTCTCAGAGGATGGGATTATTTGAGTTTTTTCTTTGAGATCTCTCATATCGGGCATTTTGTAGGGCCTCACGGTCTCAATCATGTTTACGTGACTACAACTTGTTTCGATACCTTTTCGGGATATAGACCTCAATCATGCTTGCGTGACTTCAAGGGGTAATTTCAAATAGAATTCCTGATTAAGAACTGTAAATTAGAAGCTACCTGATTCACCTCCGAAAGGTTGATAATCTTTGTGCAAGAGAGATAGTAACTCTCCCAAGACACTTGCCATATCGTGCCCCCATTAGTGTTTGGAGTCGGCTAATGTGGTGTTGAGAATCCATTACGTGAGACTCAGTGGTCGTATTCTGATTAGCTATTGAGTGTGTACCTAAGTCAGCAAGCAAAGGTTTTCTTTTCTAAGACAATTTCCATAGGGTTAGCATGTTGTGATTGAATTATTATATATCTTGCATGTTTTCTATGTTTTCATCCCTGAAACTGAAAATAAAATGCTAAAACTAGAGAAAACAAATCAAACAATATCAAAAAACTCAGTGATAAACTCTGTCTATGTCACAAACTAGTCCATCCTGGTCAGAAATCAGTCCATCCCAGAATTGGTTATACTCAGTTATCATACTCAGCCATTGAAGAACTTAGAATTTTTAGTCTCTGCTCTATGAACAGTTGTACGAGCCTGGTCATTTGTCATCCTGCACCATATTCTATGTCGTACAAGTCTACTAAATTGTTGTACAAAGCTCAATTCTCTGTCGTACGAAACCCAACAGTCTATCATTTTAAGCTAAATCCTGTGTCATACGAAATATAACTGCTCAAAATTATTTGTCATTCAGGACCTACCCATTTGTCGTATGATACTAGGCAGCAACACGCACGAAATAGAATTGTCATCATCCTAAACCTGTTATACTGTCGTACGGTTTCAGAAATAAAGTCATACGAGTCTTTGATTTTACTAGTCCAGAACAGTCAAACCTGTCCAAAACAGTCTAGAGCGAGCCTAAAACTGGTTATCATCCTCCTGAGTATAAACAACCTTGATAGTGTACCTCTTCCATTGCGTTGCATGATTTTGTCGATCATCTTTAAGCTATTTCAAACAAACATCTTATCAAACCTAAGTTAACTTAGATAGCATCTTACATAGGATAGATCATTCTTGAAACCGGACCAGATCTTAGTTACTTCTCTCAATCACTACATTAAACGAACTACTAGATACAATTTGATCTTGACTTCTGCAACACATCTCGCTCTCAGTCCTGTCGGTTAAAAATGCCTGTTCAAAACAAGAGCTCTTCTAATTTTTTTGACAAAAGTAAGAATCTCATTGATACCTTAGCTCCAATTCCCATGGCTGCCTATGCTCAAATGCTTCAAGATATAAAGGAAGAAATATATGAAATGGAAATCCAACAAAATAAATCAATGACTCCATTTTAAAAACAAATGTATGATATCAAGTGTGAGAAACTTCAAGAAGTGCTAAAATGACTATGTGATTTGACAAGAAAATACCAACAAATGATTGACAATCAAAAGACAAATCTCAAACAAGCTCATGAGACACCTTCACCAAGACAAAAAGACATCTATTCCCTACATAGATAGTTTACACCTTTGGGGCAATCTATTGAGTCAGCTTTGGAAGAGCTTATTAAGAACAATCTTATCATATTGCCTAAAAAGACCACATGGGGATGTGCAGTTTTGAGTAGTTATTATGTATATCATAGGCATAACAAACATAAGACTTCAATGTGTATGGAATTAAAACATAGGATTCAAGATCTCCTTGATGATGGTGTCATTGAAATTGAAGATCCTAATGACTCACCTAAAGAAAAAGAAGGAACTACTTCTAAGCATAATCAAAATCATGAACTTATGTCTAGCAAGGCTCCATATGTAGCCTCCATCCCTTCCATGATGCCTTCATCTCCTAAAAATTCTCAGCAACAATCCATACCATCTCCTTCAAACAATGAAACTTCTCATGTTTACCTTCAAGGGCTATCTCCTATGGAAATCCAAGTTAATGCCAATATTGATACAAGTTCCTCTAAAGATTTAAAAATCCTAGATCCTATGCCATCATACACTTCAATTCCAAACGTACCCACTTGAGAGAGTCCCAATCAAAATGCTTCCACATCATGCCAAAATATAGAGAATTTCCAAGAATCCCCTACGCCTATGCACAATCCTACCCCTTCCTTAGAAGTGACTCCATGTCAAGAGGATAATCTGAAAAATGAAGAAACAAGTCCTATTTTAAATCAAGATCAAGACATCAAAACTCCTCAATCCCATCTAATGATTGAAAAAGATCCTATTTCACTAGAATCCCATGATGATCCCCTTATACCTTTCCATTTCTTCCAAGATGACCCCCTTCCATCTCAAGAACAAAGCATCCTTCCAAATCTAATTCCAAATCCACTTCCTAAGCAAGATCATGATGCCTCTTCCACCTTTTCAAATGGTCCTATTCAGAATGAAGAGTCAAACACCCTTCCTACTCTATCCAATGGTCCTCTTCCATGTCAAGATCAAAGTATCCCTTCATCTCCTTTTCATAATCCTCCATGTTCACTTCATGATCCTATCATTCCCTACATTCCACCTCCATCTCATAATGGACTTGTGCATTCTTTCCAAAGCAAAGTGTATCCTACAAGTCAAAATATTTATAAAGGCAAAGGGGTAAATCTTCATAAGAAAGAACCCCTCCATATTAAAGAAAGTGTTAAAGGTCATTGCCTCAAGGACATTTCTCAAGATTTTGGTATCTCTCATAAATCCTACATTTATCTAGTTAAATCCAGATACACGCCTTCCCCTTCATCGCTTCCATCCATTCTAGGTCCCTATATCCTTCCATCCCTTATGCGGGATCAACAAAGGCACACGTCTTCAAGTAGCTTCCATCCATCTAAAATACCTCCATATCATTCCTATCTATCAATGCATCTCCCTCCAAGCAATTTGGATGCCAAGCATAAAATTCATAAGTCAAGTAATCTGCATGTATTCAAGGATCAACATGTCCCATCTAATCGACATGTCAAAACAAAAAAAAATATGATCCAAAAAGAAAAAGAAAACTGCAAAATGCCACAAAGTCCCACAAAGAAAGAAGCTAAGTCAAAAGTTATATGGGTTCCTAAGGCACTTTTACAAGAAATGCACTCTAAGGAACTACAAAAACATGAAAAATCAAAAACCATGTGGATCCCTAAGCGGCTACTTGAATCACAAAAGTCTCAAGAAAAATCACAATTGGCATCCAAAATTTTTGTTCCTCCATCCAAACCTTTTGATTCTATTCCTCCATCACCTCCTTAATCCATTTTGGGTTCTTATGCCCCAAAATATGTAACCTTTCCTCCATCCAAATCTCAAAATCTAAGATTCAATTCTCCTCCATATGTCCACCATCCCTCAAGGTGTGTGCCAATGTTGATCTTTCCATATAGCCATACACAATTCTTCCAATGTCCCATCCATTATCCAACACCTCTTTTTCACCCTTCCATCCCTCTTATCCAATCCTTTACATAAGTCCTTGCCCTAGTTTCATTTCATTATCCTGCCAACATCTTTGAGAATATCTTCATAGCCATGGTCTATTGCAACTTATATTCTAAGGGTACAATCCAAAGCAGTGAGATGTTGGGGTCCTTCTTCCATCCCATATCATGCCTCCATTATCTTCCAAAAAAAAAGAAAAAGAAAAAAAAGGAAAAAAAAAAAAAGTAAAGAGAAATAATTTCATCCATGAGTGGAAACTACTTCTTGTGGCGCCTTGGGAAAGCACCATGATGAAAACCTGGCAAACGGGCATCATGTGTAATCCACTATCCTTTTGCACTTTACACTGGGGGGAAGTTTCATCCATGTACATCCATCTATTATCCTTCTTCCTCCATTATCCTTCATCCTCCGTTATCCCTCATCTGCTCTATCTACGTTCATATCCCTTTTCCACCATTGATCTTGACAAGGTTAAGGATCTTTGTAGGCTTCATGTGTCCTATCTATTGCACTTGATCCATGCCCTTTATCTCCTATCCATTGCTTGCTTACATCCTTCACTGCCACCTTTGATATTAATTATCATATCTACCTCCTATCCAAATCTATCCAGATCTTGATCAACACTATGGACAAAATGCAAAAACACGTTTTTCACAAACCTCTTGACATGGCCACTTCTTTGGACAATATAGCTTCATTACACTATATCCTTGATTCTCTGTGCTATATCCTTGCTTTACATCGCTAAAATCCTTTCTATACATTGCTAAAATCCTTTCTTTACATCGCTAAAATCCTTTCTGTACATTGTTATATCTCATCCCTATGCTGAATTAACATTGTGAGATAGTCCTTGAAAGCATCCACCATCATTCACTTATCCATTCATGTACTCAAAATCCCTTTTGCCTTGCTAGACACTAGGAGCAAACATCAAAATCCTAAAAAAATCATAAAATATTCTGAACAAAATCCTAAAAATCATAAAATGTCATGAAGAAATCATAAAAAATCAGAAAAAGTCTTGAAGAAATTCAAAAAAATAAAAAAAGTAAAAAAAAAAAGGAAAAAAGAGAGAAAATGCCTTGGTGAAAACTTGGTAAACAGACACCTTGGTAAAAGAAAAAAATGAATCTCTGCCAAGCAGGTGAAAACCTGGTAAACATGTGCCTCTTGTACTCAAGCACTCCATCTATCAATGCAACATTAGCATTCCCTCTTTCATGCATCTTTGCTTTCTCTTGTACATATCTTTTAGTCACTTTCATGTCATCTTGGTTCGTTGGACCCTCATGGCTTGAAACTGATCAATATCCTAGTCTTAGGTTAATCAACCGAGCACATTACATGTCCTAAGTAGTATCAACCAAGTCAACTTTATGTCAGTGAAACCTATTCATCTACTCCGAGTCAGTCACCTGTCTCCTGACTATTGAAGAGTTTTATCATTGAGTACACATGCAAAAAAAAACTGAAAACAATCACTAAATAGTTTGAGCTATGCATGAAAATTTCTTTGTGTGTTGTCTTTTATATTGGTTTTCGATTATTATGCCTTTGACTAACTCGAGGAAGTCTATCTTGACTAAGAGGAGCAAGGATAGGGGGCATAATATTTTCTTTGTTTTCTGCTTGTAGGAATGATTACGATGCTCTGAAAACATCTAATCAGCTAGGTGTCTATGATAAGTGCCTTCACATTAAGGTGAAATTGCCACACATACCTCAACTCCGCTTATTTGTATGCTATAAGGAGGTTCCCATCATTTCTTTGTTTGTTTTGAGGGAATTTATTTATCATGCAATCAAGGTCCCTGCAAAATCTGTCCAAGGATATGAACATAAAAAAGGTCATTGTGGACAAGATAATTAATATTGCACATGAAAAGAAAGGAACTCTATTTTGCGTGCTATGTTTGTAAAATGCTCAATGATGAAAATTAAGATTTTCAAATCTAGTGACTAGATTTCGGTTGCATCTCATTTTGCATTTCATTCCGCATCTTGTGAATTTAGAGTGATTTTGGTATGGTAACAATGATCTCCTTATTTTCTGAATGAGCGCTGGAAGCTTCATCATTTCTCAGCTAAGTGGTCTCTTCTTCATCATTTCTCTGATCGAGTACTTGTGTTTTGAGATGTTAGTTGCATACATAAACATCTTATATAGATTCATACAGTTCATTATTACTCATTTATTGCATAGAAAATGAAAAATTTGCATTACTCATTCTCCTCATTTATTTGCATAAAAAGAAACAAAAATAAACACCCATATTCCATTTGTATTCATTCATCTATACTGCAAAGAAATGCATACATATAGAATAAAGCATATAAAAGACATCTCATAAGCGAATCAACACAAGTACGATGAAGTCAAATCGGATCTCGTATATATATCATGTCAAGTATAAGAGTACAAAATGATGTCAAATGACATATACAAACTTCCATCGGAGCAAGAATCGTATAGGCTACAAAAAATGGGTGTGTATACAAAAATATCTGAGCTACAAAAAGAAATAATCTAGCTCACACCCTCTCCCTCATCGCCTGGTGGAAGAGGAGGATCTTGATGCCTGAGATCCTGTCGAGGTGCCCAAGCTCCCTCTGACCATGCCATATACTATGAATAGGGTATCACCTACTGCACAACAGGAACTGCAACACTATATGCTGCAACATAGTAAGCTGCCCTACTACTCTAGTGAAGGACCTCACCTCAGCAAGCTATCGGTCCCACTCCGCTAGCTGAGTCTGAGCCACTATCAGCTATGACTGCAGCTCTGCAAGATGTGCCCTCATCGACCGTCCAATGTCTATCCCCTGCTCTCTCGCAAGGTCCTCAACTCCACCCTGCTCATCCCTCCGCTGTCAGACCTGTCTCGGATCTCCTCGCTCTGCCCTTAGCCCTCTGCTATCCACCCTCAGCAGGGACCCTGCTGCTGCTAGCACCAGGATCACCACCTGTCCACCATGGAGCCTCAGCTCTTTATGCCTATTCCTACCTATGGCCTTGTCCCTGTCCCTGTGCTGGTGTGGGGGCATCATACTCAACATCCTCAATACGAGGAGCCTACTCACCCAAATCTGTAAATCATGGGAATAGATGCTGCTGAAAATGATCTCTATACTAGGGCAATACCCCCACATCCGCTACATCGTCCAAGTAATCGTACCTCAGGTGGTGTAAACCTATCAGCTCCTGCATCGCCAAAGCATATGATAACCATGGATACCATCCCTATCTCTCCTCATCTGCATACCGAGCATAAGCTGCATACTCCTGTGAGATCCCCCAAGGCTAGCCATACTGCCTCATCACTCAAGAAACAACGAATCACTCCACAATGGTCTGTGACCTCCCGATCAGTGGGCATGTAACAAAAAGGTCCCTGTGAACTAGCCGCCTACCATCCCATGGCTCCAAACCTCTGTATGGTCTCCATATGACGACTATTAGGTCATCAAGCTGCCGTCTCCAAAAATCTATCTTGCCCAGATGGGGATGTGTAATATATCCAACATACCTATAAATGATCGGCTGCCCAAGCTCTCTGCTGTCAGCTACTATTGGCTGACAAACAAGAAGGTGCTCCCAAGCCCACACCTGCAAAATATATACCCCGGTGGCCATGCTCCACCCATCTCTATGTACGATCTCATGCATCTCTTGATACATGTGGGCCAATAAACAAGAGCCCCAGCCAAGTCTATGAGGGGTCTCTATCAACCTCTCTAACATCTGGCCCCATCCGCACTAGAAGCCTTGCTGCCCTCTATCTGGCATAAGAAAATAGCCTATGAATCCTGCTAGGATGCATGCTAGAGGATACTCCTCACTGTACCTACTCATAAGAATATCCTAGCTCATGGACCACATCAAAATGTCAGGATCACCGAAGATATGCCTGACTGCCTACAATCCTGCAAGGTGCCTTGAATCATAATCCACCCTATCCCTAGCAAAAGGGATATAGAGGATCTTGTATGCATCCTCAGGAGTGATGGTCAACTCCCCCACCTGCAGATGAAATGTGTTATGCTTCGAATGAAACCACTCTACCAGCGTTGTGAGCATCCCATGGTTCACATGGATATCGGGTACTCTCAACAAATGAGTCAAGCCACACAAATCAATATGAGCTTGCTCAACCTTAGATAAATCTCGTGCTAATGTCATCATGGGAGGATACATGCATCTAAATAACACAAGAGGTAATCGAACCTGCAAAAACCCAATAATGAAGCATTAGAAAACATTCCAAATGAGCCTACAAGAGAAGTAAAACATCACGCAAATCCAACTAAGTCAAATGCAAAATCAAAATTTCACGTTTACACCCTAAAAAATGCTTACTGTCTCTCAAATGACAAAAAAAAGAAAAGCAACATTTCGTATGAGTGAGGAATAGCTCTAGTATGACAAACCAGGCTCAAATGACAAACTTTTGGACCCCGCATGACAAAATGGTCTTTTATAGACCTATCGTACGACACATGGGTGGCCCTAGATTGACAAAACTAATGGCCTTAAATGATGAAATAAAATTTACCAGTTTCTCATACAAGATAGGATCCTGTCTCGCACGAAAAAACATGATGCCCGACCCCAAACATGCAAAAAACTTGAAAATTGAACCAAAAAATTCAAAATTGGAAACACAAATAGGCTTAAGATCGATCACTTACCATTGGCATAGTTTCAGGGTTGATTATATCATCTCTGGCACTCGAATCGATGCTGACGAGTAGGGACAGCCATTTTCTTCGTAGAAGGCTTTTTGAATTTTCAAACTTGGAGGGTTAAAATGAATTGAAAATGACACTTTGGTCCCATATATAGCAAAAAACCTGATTTTTCAACTTGCTCCAATGGACATGAAAATTGTACCCTTAACTAATTTGACCATTCTGATTCCATTTTTGGGATCGAAATCGAAATTCAAGATTATTTTGCTAGTCAATTTCAGAATTTTGACCACTTAGCGCTTTTCATCAAATGATAATTTCTTTCTTCAACTTTGTACTCAATCTCTCGTTAATCAACACCGAATCTCATTTTAATTTCTACAGATCAACTTTGCGCTCAATTTCTCATTAATCAATGCAAAATTTTTAAAAATTCCTTTGAATCAATTTGTGCTCAAAACAACTTATCATCGCTAAAGAAATTTCCTATCATCATGTACCCTCGCTATCTTTTGATTTCGCTCCTGAGGGGGCATACTCGTGACCTTATGACCTCACATTCTTCAATGTCAAGAAAATTTTCAAATCTTCATCGAAAGCTGAGCAAAAAAATCTTTTTCAACTAAAGAAAATCAATCAAATAAGACCTCATCGCTAGGGGCATCTCAACTTCATCGCTTTATATCAAGTTGAGATTTCTCAACCATCTGAATCAAATCAATCACTAGGGGCATATCAGTTTCATCGCTTTTCATCAAGCTGATTATTCATTTAAACTCAATCAAGGGTTTAAAGAGTTTCTTTGATCACACTAAATCTAAGCAAGTGTTTAGTTTCATCGTTTCTTGATCAAGCTGAACAATTTATCTTTATTGTATCTTGATCAATCAAGCTCAAGATCAATTTTTATCATCACTCAATGTGTCTAGATCGATCAAGTTCTAGATCAGTAAGATCCACTTCTTGATCAATCAAGTTCAAGTTCAGTATCTTTTGTTTTCTATCGTTCCTAAGTTCAATCAAGTTCAGGATCGGTATTGCTTTAATCAGACTTCATTCAGCTTTGTCACTTCGAATCAAGCTAAACACCTCGCTTTTTAATCTGGTTCGTGATCAATGAAGTTCAGAACTGGTATCTCCTAGACATCAAATTTTCTTTGAACCAATGCGCTTCTCGCACATTAATTCAAAGAGGGGCAAATGTAATACCCTAAAAATGGTCATCTAAACCATGAGCCCCTAATCTCAACAATGTCACCAAGATCCTAACCATAGGCAATTAAGTAAATCTTGAGCACATAATTAATTCTTTAATCATCAAATGTCACATAGAAAATTAATAACTCAATATTAATTAAATATTTATTTAATTAATTAAATCATTCCAAGTAAATCATTTTAAACAATTATCTTATTTATTTTATTAAATATCCTAGCATATTTAATTAAATAAATCAATTTATCATAAATCTTCAAAAAAGGAAACAAATCAAGAAAGAGGAATTCGAAATTATGAGCACAAATCTTCAAAAAAAGGAAATAAATCAAAAAAGGAATTAATTGACAAAAAAAGAATTAAAATTTGAGAAAAGAAATCAATTGGAGATAATCTTGAAAAAACAAATTAAAAATTGATAAATAATCTCAAAGAAAGTAATTAAAACAAATAAATATTAAAATTGAATGAAATAGAGAATAAATTAGTTTTTTCTTGATTTTATCTTAATTTTAGTTCAACTTCCTTTAAAACTGAGAAAAGCATCCAATCACATCAATTCACCTGGATTGTGCTTCCTCTTGGAAAATCTTGACTGCTCATCATCATTTGGTCACAGTCATTGGTTTCTTTCTGAATTTTCTATAAATTGAGGCTCTCATCTCTCATTCAAAAAAAATCCTGGAGGCTGGAGAATATGTTGTTATTATATTTTTTTTGCTCTAGGTTCATTTATATATTGCATATTAATTATTTCACATTGATTAAGTCATTTAGCTTAATATTGCAAAAATCTTGTTAGATTAGTATTGCATCCATCTAGCATTCATCATGTTCATATAGATAAAATCATTTATCTTGATATTGTCTAGTCACTGCTATTGCTTATAATCTGAGAACAATCATATACTCACATCTTTTAGAAGGCAATGGGTCGATTTGTTATGGTTTATTATTCATTGATTATATCTGATTAACCATGCATGTAATGACTTGATTGAAGTGTTGTGCTTACATATACATGTCCACTTTTCACACACATAGTAGGTGACTTAGATTGCAGTTTAGTAGCCTTATGCATGACCGGAACACTCTGAACAGACAGGGGATCGGTATTCTTGATGATCAGTGACTGATGGCAAAAAATGAAGAGTTACACCGGTGAACCGGTGATACAGGTTGAATAATGCTATCCACTGAGAATATCAGAGCAGTCACTGGTAAGTTGGATGCGATGACCAAAGATGAGTCAGTCATGGCGAGATATCGTCAAATAAACTGGTAGTGAATTCTACAGTAGTTAACAACTAGTTAAGGTGAGATTTGTGCGGATTTTCAGGTTCGCATAAAAAAGACAAAAAACTACCTAGAGGTTAGTGAAATTATGAGTTGCAGTGGAAGATAAGGATGATTTGCTAGTGAGAATGATGGAGAGTCTATAGAGAAAGTGCAAGAATTTATAAATTTTAAATCTATAGAATTATGTGCTGGAAAAATATGGTATAAAGATTTTTGGCAAAAACCAAAAAGTTTGATCGTAAAATTGCTAAGTGCAATTTTGAAGAGAGGAGATCCAACAAGGTGAGAAGAGTGTAGAACTAATAAGTGAATAGCAGAGTGGTGAAGAGAGTGTGAAGATCTTGGATAGTGTGAAGAATAGAGAAAGAATGCAGAGCACCAGTAGAGTGCACAGCAAGTGAAATGTAGAGCATCGGTAGAGTGCAGAGCAAGTGTAACCAGTGGTAAAAACAAAGAGCTTCAGTTGGATCTGATTAAGCTAAGAGTAGCTATTACATCAGATCATTCTCTTTGTTGTTTTCTAATAACTGCAGTGGTAAAATGCCTTAACTGGGTGAACTTTAATAGGTCCCTTTTGTAAAATCCCTCAACCGGGTGGCACCTAACATTGTCTTTGTAATCTCCTAACAGGGATGGCTCCTCACCGTGCATTTTCTAGAAGAGTGCAGATTTTGTGAGTTTCTACTCACACAATGGTTTTCTCCCATTTGGGTTTCCACGTGATAAATCGTGGTAGTCATGTGTTAATGTTGCTTATACGGATAACTGTTAAGTTTGAATAGAAACTTTGATTAAGGTTAAATCTAGTAAAACTGGTATAGTGTTGATTCATCCCTCCCCTCTCAGCACCGGTTGGGACTAACAATTGGTATCAAAGTCTTGGTCCTTAGATTTAGAAGAGCATAACAACTTAAGGAAAGATCCAAGATGATACAAAAGCAAGGCCCCAAGTTCTCTAAGGAGAATTACTTATTATGGTGTGGTAGAATGAATCTCTACCTAAGAACCCTAGGAGATCAATATTGGAATCATGTAAGCATAGAGTACAATGAACCTACAGGGGTTCTCACTATATATCAGTTCAAAGAGAAGAAAGATAACATCACAACTATGGAGGTGATTGCTAGTACTCCATTTGATAATGAGCATGCAAAGATTCAAGATCTGAAAAAGAACCTATGAGATGTGGAATAAGCTGAAGATTATTTATGGAGGAGATCCTCATGTACAAAAGGCTAAGGTGGATAGTTGGGGAAGCAAATTTGATGAGATGAGGATGCAATAAGGAGAGAATATGGAACAATACAACAAAAGATTAAAGGATGTGGTAAATTCCATAAAAAATGTTGGAGGAAAACTTGAGGAAGATGATGTGGTTAGCAAAATCTTGAGAACCTTGCTAGCACAATATGCCATAAGGGTTTCTATAATTTAGGAACTTGGATCTTTGGGAATAATTAATGTTACACTTGACTCCCTGATCGGTAGGTTGACTACCTTTGAACTGAGCAACTATGATAACAACATGCCAAAGATTGATGTTGCCTTCAAATCTTCCATGACACTTGCACCAACAATAAGAAGAAAAGAAACCAGAAGTAGTTCTATTGCAATAATTGCTTATTCTCATGAACATGACAACTTGTTATCTGAAGAACAAGAACAAGATGAGCTTGAAGCTTTAATAGCAAGAAGGCTTCCAAGAGGAAAGGGTAAGTACAAAGGTAAGCTACCCCTGAAGTGTTTCTCTTGTAATAAAATAGGTCATATTGCATCCAGATGTCCTAACAATGATAGGAAGGAAAATTTTATAAGATACAAAGAGAAGAGAAAGAAGAAGTTCTATCTTGAAAAAGGAGTTACCGATGAAGAATCAAAGGGATCTTATGGAGAAGGGATTGCATTTGTAGTGGTAAAGGAAGATAGCACATAGGAAAGTGATATGGCACAAATTTCTAGTTCAAACTGGTGTGGAGGCTAGGTAATTCATAGTGGTTGCAATCACCACATGGCTGGTGACAAGAAAAAATTCCTTAGCATGGAGGATTGGTGAGATTCAGCAATGACGCTCCTTGTGCAGTAAAAGGTAAGAGATCTATAGCCCTAAATGATAAAATCAACTATGAATATGTTTACTTGGTAGAAGGGATAAAGTATAGTCTATTAAGTGTTGCATAACTTAACAATAAGGGTTACCGGTTAGAGTTTAATGAAGGAATAAGCAAAATAAGTGATAAATCAGGAGGTCTGATTGCTACTGGTAAACAAGCTAAAGGTAATATGTTCTACCTAGACACCATTGTAGGAAGTTACCTAATGGAAAAGGTAGAAGATAGTTGGTTGTGACACAAAAGATTGTGTCATGTTAATTTTGATAGCATAGAAAAGGTTAGTAAAATAAAGTCTGTCAGAGGTATGCTTGACATTATGAAACCTAAGAATGGTATGTGTAAAGATTGTCAGCTAGGAAAGTTGACCAGATCTAGTTTTAGCAGCAAATCTTATTCATCTGAGAATGTGTTGGACTTAGTGCATACATATTTGTATGGTTGTATGAGGACTAAGAGTTTCTATGGGGACCAGTACTTCATGTTGTTTGTAGATGATTTCTCAAGAATGATGTGGGTTGTATTCTTGAAAGAAAAATCTGAAGCCTTTCACATGTTTGAGGTCTTCAAGGCTTGAGTAGAGAGCAGAACTGGTAAGAGTCTAAAATGTTTGAGATCAGACAAAGGAGGAGAGTTCACTTCTCAAGAGTTCATAAATTACTGTGAAGAACAGGGGATTATGAGGCAGACGTCTGCACCCAAAACACTTTAGCAGAATGGGGTTGCTGAAAGAAGAAACATAACTCTAATTGAATGTGCAAGGACTCTAATGATTCAAAAGGATATTTCACATGTCTTCTGGAGAGAGTCATTGAATACTATTGTGTATACCTTGAACTAGATATAGGTGAAGAAGGGGACAAATAAGACTCCCTATGAATTATGGTATGGATACTCACCCAATGTGAGTTACTTCAAGGTATTTGGAAGCAAGTGCTACTACATCAAGAGGGATGAGTACTCTAGAAAGTTCGATCCTAAGAGTGATGAAGGAATCTTCTTAGGTTACTCCACAAAGAGTAAAGCGTATTGGTGTTTGAAAAAAAGGACTGGTAAGATTGTGGAAAGTGCAAATGTCAGAGTAGATGAGTTGTTTGAGAAAAATGAACATGACAACAAGAGTGAACTAGCGGTCTATCAAGGATTCAATTACACTATACCGATCAAACTTACTGCAGAGAATCTGAGTGTAGTTACAAATGAGGAAGCATGTGAAGTAGAACCTGCACAACTGGTAGAAGAAGCTCCAAGAAATGAACCGACACCACCAAGGTATGTTAGAAATAATCATTTTTCTGACAATATTATTGGTGACAAGAATGCAGGAGTATTGACTAGAAGAAAAGCAAGGGAGAGTACTTGTCTTCTCTCTAAAATTGAGCCCAAAACAACAAAGGAGGCTCTGAAAGATGAAGACTAGATCAAAGCTGTGGATGAAGAACTAGAACAAATTAAGAAGAATGAAACTTGGACCCTTGTGCCCAGAACGGAGAATAAAAATGTGATAGGCACCAAGTCGGTGTTTAGAAACAAAATGGATGAAACTGGTCAAGTAGTAAGAAACAAAGCAAGGTTAGTCTGCAAAGGGTATGCATAGGAAGAGGGTTTGGATTATGGAGAGACCTTTGCACCAGTGGCCAGACTGGAAGGGGTCAGAATCTTGCTTGTTTATGCTTCTTAAAAGAAGTTTAAGTTCTACCAAATGGATGTCAAATCAACATTCTTGAATGGTGTTGTAGAGGAAGAAGTGTACATTGAGCAACTAGAAGGGTTTTCTTCAGAAGATGGAAGAGATATGGTATGTAAGATGAAGAAGGCTTTGTATGGGCTAAAACAAGCACCAAGAGCTTGGTATGAGAGACTGCACTCATACTTGATAAGTATAGGGTTCATGAGAACTAGTGCCAACAGTAACTTGTATTTGAAGATTGGAAAAGAAGGAAAACATCTGATAGCACAGATTTTTGTAGATGACATCATCTTTGGAGGAGATGATGAAATGAGCAAAGGTTTTGTAGAAGAAATGAAGAAAGAATTTGAAATGTCCATGATTGGTGAAATACAATTCTTCATTGTTTTGCAAGTATCTCAGCTAAAGAATGGTATATTCATTAGCCAGACCAAATATATAAGGGAAATATTGAAGACCTTTAGAATGGAAGATTCCAAGCTTGTTGGAACTCCAATGGTTACAAATTGCAATCTTTCCAAAGAGGATGAGGCTAATGAAGTGAATGAGACACTATAACAATCCATGATCGATAAGTTGCAGTATGCAGTGTACATTAGACCGGATATAGCACAAGCAATTGGCTTGGTTTCTAGATTTTCTACAAATCCAAAAGAGACTCATATGGTGGCATTTAAGAGGATATTCAGGTACCTTAAGGGGACTGATGAGTATGGTCTCTGGTATCCACATAAGATAAATTTCAACTTAAGTGTCTTTTCTAATGCAAATTGGGCAGAGAACACTGATGACAAAAAGAGCACTAGTGGAGGTGCATTCTTTCTTGGAGATAGGATTGTGTCATGGACAAGAAAGAAACAAAACTATATTTCTCAATCCACAGTTGAGGTGGAGTATGTGGCTATTGCAATCAACTGTACATAGGTAGTATGGATTAAGCAAATCTTGGAAGGTATCCAAGAAAAGGTGACTGAATTGGTGGTGATACACTAAGACAATAGAAGTTTCATCAACATACCAAAAAACTCGGTAATGCACTCTAAAACCAAGCATATTGCAATAAAATATCATTATCTTAGGGAATAGGTACAGGACAAAGAAGTTAGACTAGAATATGTGCCAACCAAGGAACAGGTTACAAACATATTCACCAAGCTACTACCTAAGGATACTTTTGAGTATCTCAGAGGTAAGCTAGGGGTAATTCCCTTGCATGCTCTAAGGTGAGTGAATATCGGAACAACATAAATCTGGTATGATTTTCCTAAAAAAATTATATTTGGATTGATGATTATAGACTACTCCTGTTAGGGGGATTAGTCATTGCAGTATGTGCAATAGGATGTCTAGACTACACCTTTGGCATTGTTGTCAAAGGGGGAGTGAACTCAGATGGAACATGAAGGGAGATGAAGTCAGATGTGACATGAATAGAAGCCAATGAAAGGGAGAGTAAGATCTTTACTCAAGATCAAACAGAGCAGCTGATTGGTATCTTAGAAGCAGAAGTGACTGGCTGCTAAATGATAGGTTTGAAGTGTTGCCATCAATGCCAAAGGGGGATATTGTTGGCATAACTAATGGTGTTGGTACAACTGGTTCATCAGTTAGTATTGTCATTGATGACTAACACTTACCAGTGAATAAGGCCAAGCTCATAGGCAAGGAGGTGTGGTAAAACCCAATGGTTTACTCATGGCTGCAACAGTATGGAGGATTCAGTGCTTCCCTAATATGCATTATTGACACAATTAAGCAGTGTGTTAGTAGAAGACTAATCGGTTGAAGGGTAAACAAAGTAGCTGACTGATCAATCAAGCATCCAATAGGTGTTGAGATTAGTTTCTCAAACTGGCAGTTGAAATGATGATGTGGTCATAGGAGGTGACTCCAATTCTATTTTAGTAGTCTTATGCATGACTGAAACACTCTGCACAGACATGTGATCAGTCTGCATGATGATCAGTGACCGGTGACAAAGGATGAAGAGTTACACCAGTGCACCGGTGATACAGGTTGAAGAATGCTATCCACCAAGAATATCATAGAAGTGACTGGTAAGGTGAATGCAATGATCAAAGGTGAGTCATTCATGGTGAGATATCTCAAACAAACTACTAGTGAAGTTGACAGTAGTTAACAACTAGTTAAGGTGAGATTTGTGCAGATTTTCTGGTTTGCATCAAAAAGACAGAACATGACCCAGAGGTTGGTGAAATAATGCATTGTCATGGCAGATAAGGATGATTTGCTAGTGAGAATTATGGAGAGAGTGTAGAGAAAGTGTGGGAAGTTTTGAATTTCAAATCTACAGAGTTATGTGTTGGAAAAATATGGTATAATGGTTTTTTGGTGAAAACCAAAAAAATTGATCGTAAAATTGCTGTGCAATTTTGAAGAGAGGCGATGCAGCAAGTTGAGAAGAGTTCAAAACTACTAAGTGAATAGTAGAGTGGTGAAGAGAGTGTGCAGATCTTGGATAGTGTGAAGAGTAGAGAATGAATGTAGAGCACCAGTAGAGTGCAAAGCAAGTGTAACCGTTGGTCTAAACAAAGAGCTTCAATTGGATCTGATTAAGCTAAGAGTAGCTATTACAATAGATCATTCTCTCAGTTGTTTTCTCATAACTAAAATAGTAAAATCCCTTAACCAGGTGGAATTTAACATGTCCCTTTTGTAAAATCTCTTAACCGGGTGACATCTTTATTGATGATCCTAAGTCCTTTAACAAGGATACCTCTGACAGGGTAAAGGTTCTAACATTCCTTAAAGAAAATCCCTTAACTGGGTGGAACCTAATGATGTCTTTGTAATCTCCTAACATGGATGGCTCCTCACCAAGCATACTCCAAAAGAGTGCAGTTTTTTTGAGTTTCTACTCACACCATGGTTTTCTCCCATTTGGGTTTCCATGTGATAAATCTTGGTAGTCATGTGTGTTTGATTTTATGTGTGCATGTTTCTTATTAATACTTCTTATACTGATAACTGTTAAGTTTGAATAGAAACTTTGATTAAGGTTAAATCTGGTAAGACCAATATAGTGTTAATTCACCCCTCCCCTCTCAACATCAGTTGAGACTAAAAATAGGCACATCACATAACACAGGATATATGAGGAAAATCCAATATGGGAAAAACCTCAGTGAGAAATTTTGTTGGAGTCTATTGCTCCAATCTAGCCTCACAATAAACAACTATTGCAATATTTAGGGCACCAACCCAAGGAGCAACAACCCCTATTGATTTAGGGCACCAACCTATGTTGATTTAGGGCACCAACCTAAGGAGTACCAACCCTTGATGATTTAGGGCACCAACCCCTGCACTGAGCACCAACTCAGTGATTACAATAAATTCTAACAATACAAAAGTAATAACCTAGTTACAAATGAGTTATGTAACCTCTACAACTTCTCTCTACCAGTTCAACTCTTCTTTGTTCTCTACCAGTTCTCTTCTCACTCTGACCCACTGCTACTTGTCACCACTAGTACTCTACTCACCCTCTCTGAATCTTCTACTACTCAGCCTTATCTATGTTTGACCTATTCTTACTCTCTCTCTTCTCTCATTTTCTCACCGCTGCTTCCTTTTTGGTTTAGAGTCTACCAGTTAGTTTAACTGTCAAACCACGCACCTCGTTACCAGTTCTCAGTCCTCTCTGTCTGATTCCCTTTCTACTCTACTTATACCTTGTCACATCTTCCTCTGGTACTCCCACTACACTGTAACAACCTCTATTGCCTTCCTACCAGTTCTAGCACTATCAGTTCACTTGACTATTACACTCTTTGCAGCTTACCGGTTACTCTAACCTTACTAGTTAAACCCTCTTATTGGTTCTCTCAAGCACTTAGTCACTATAATCTTCTGTAGATTACACTTTGACTGATTAACTCTCTATTGCACTCTCACACATTGATCCTCAATATTGGGAACCTCATCATCTAGATACATCAATCAACTATGATCTTTAATCTGCACATTTATCCTTGTGCTTTCCTGCCAAAACATAAATTCAAACTTGGTGCATTAGGGTATTCTCTCACTGACCATGAACCATATCAAATCATATCAGATCATGTCTCTAGGATTGAGAACTTTCAATAAATCATGCAACACTACCATTCTTCTTCCTTCTAGTACACGTTTGGTATATTTAGCAAACTGAACCTTTCTTTTTGTCAATCACAATAAATGGTCTCGCACTTGCCTTCACCAAATCTAAATTTCACTTATCCACTCTGCATCGATCATGATGCTAGTGAATCATATCTTTATCCTTTGACCTACCTAGACCCACAAACCTTTGCAGTTGACCTGTGATATTTGGGGTCTTCATTTAATATCAACCAAATTTGCAACTACCTCATTGAACCACTCTTCACCGACCTTTACATGCTTTCCACCTAGTATCCACATGTCATCTTTGTCAGCATCCAACTCACTTCACTATGTCAGTTTAGGATGAGTCACTAACAAAAAACACTCTATCGGTATTCGCCATATACTACCGGTTCATCTTGCCTTATCAGTTACATTAACCGATTAACCTTCATGCCATCCACTTCACCATTATTTTGGTTAGGTCATGATGACTTAGACTGCATCTAGTTCAGAGTTCATCACTTCACTTTATCTCTTTCTTAGCTTACTAGTTGCCTTACCTACCTGCATACTAGACTGATCTTCATTCTTCTTTAGAGAGCACATATCAGTTAATTATTAGTGTTCTCTCTGGTTCACCAATCTTTATGCAGTTTCAATCATAGATACATGCCAATGTGGTGAACATATATTCTGAACTGCAATACCTGGATCTTCTCCAATCATTTGTATTAGTTGCTTGATCACCTCTCTAATCCTTTTTACCAGTAACATCCTTGATGACTCCATGCCATCAATATTGAATTGTTATGTCGGTATAACTCCATGTTTGCAAGGCTAAACCTTTCCTTTTGCTTCATTAGCTTGGACATCATCTCAACTAGTTTGCCAAAGTGACAAACTCATCACTTCTTGTCCTTCCTCTTTTGTCTCGGTATCTCAACATTCCTTCTCTTATTGATGCGCTACATATCTTTGGTTTCATATGTCATAGGATTTCTCATGATTCACTTTGGTCATCCGATATAGGCTTTCAACCACTTGCATTTAGCTTCTTTGAGTGTCTTATCCTGGAGGGCTATGATATTGCCACCAACCGATGGGAGTAGATAGACATTTTCTCTTAACCTGACTTTATTGAAATTGAGCAGACATATCTTCAATCAAAACATATAACCTAGTTGAGCACACTCTTTGTTAGTCTTCTCTTCATCCTGTGATACCATCTTCATCCGATGGGAGTCTTGTTGATTGTCATCAAACTGCATACTGGTTGCCTGCACTTTCTCCATTAGCTTAACCTTTCTTCCTTACTGGTTGCATGCTTACTGGTTGGGAACAACACACTTCCAACTCATTACTCATCGGTTGACATTCCATAATGCCAACTATCTCCAATGCCTATTCACTGGTCAACATCAACTATGTACTGGGTACCAGTCTCTTCTTCCCAACACTAACTTGTATACCGGTGACTCTAATGATCAGTTGACATCAATGACAACACAATCCAAACAATCTCCCCCTTTCGCATTGATGTCAACACATGTAGTATTTGGTATACTAGAAGTTTTCTCTCCCCCTTTGACAACAATAATAAAGGAGACTGACAGAGCTTTCTACTGGTTGGTTCTCTCCTTTTGACCATTTCTTCAACACTTGAGATAGAGGGATCAGACACCAAATGACACCAATTGTATATATGATGCAGGAGTATCCCCGGTCAATGAGCAATCTTGCATCAACCAAAAATATTTCCTTTCTTATTTAGTTCTTTTTGCAGTTTTATGTGTTCTTACCAGTATATATGGGTAGTTCCTTGTTCTTTGTGGTAGATCTTGTTGGCAATTTCTTGGCAGTTTCATGTGGTTGATTCCGAATTTTTAGTTCATTTAGGTTCTTCTTCGGTTAGTTATCGCTTCTGGTTGGTTGTTCCTGGGTTCCTGGGAAAGTTCTTTTGCTTACCAGTTGGTTTTCCTTCATTACCAACATGATTCTTTCCATATGGATCCATCTTGGGTCTTGTCCAATGTTCTTTGGCATGTGGCCAACCTTCCTACTGATCTGCATCACTTGGTTGTTATTTTCCAGAAATATTTCTTTGTTCTTAGGGCCGACCTATTGACACATTTCATTTTCCTGCATTGGTGAATGTAATCTCTTGAGGCCGACCCAGATATGTTCTGGTGGGTATAAATATGATATTATGTAATCATTTGTAAGGGCAGAGAAAGTAGAACTTAGAATAAGGATTGAGATTCACATGTTGTGATATGGTTGATCTTTAGAGTCCTAGTTGGGATGTTTCTAACTTGAAGATTGCATGTAACTGGCTAACTACTAGATGTCCATTGATGATAATCTGATGATTACTAGATGATTGCTGAAAGTTCTATTACTTGAATATGATCTGTTTATATGAAATTGTTATGTTTTCTTGTTGCTTTCATTGTGCCACTCTTACTGCATAATCTAGTTGACTCTTTTCAGGGTTTTCACTAGTTATGGCTGCATTAATATACCAGTCTAATACCAATTGTAGAAAAGTGTGAGTGAATTTCATTAACCTATCAGTTAGACTGCATCTTCTCCCCTTATTGTATGCAGGAAGTTATTCTGACATGAATTTGTTGATACCAAGTATTGATGCTGACACTGATACCAATTTGATATCACTTGTATGTTCTCCCCATGTGCAGGTAACTCTTCCTCTTTGGCTAGCATATGGCTCAAAAATCAAGGGATGTAAAGCTATGAACACCCCCTAAATCATAGATCTCAGGTCTTCCTTGCCTATCAGGTTCTAAACTGGGGCTCCTATCTGCACCTTGTACCAGTAGAGCTGAGCATACATGATCTACAAAATATTTTTTCAGCTCCATGATATCCATCACAACTTATGACATGATCTTATATGACCACAATGCTAAACCACATCACTATCATGTCAATAATCAAACCATTTGGCCCATAATGATGCAAGCACATGACATTGTCACTTAGGACTTTTCCAATATCACTCGAGACATAATCTCCTCAGTCCAATCCATGAGAGTCACCGTATAGATCATAATCTATAATATCAGTTCATATCCATACCAGTTACATACTATACATGCTGATTTGCTATACCAGACCAATATCTCCACCAGAAAACCTTCCTTTGTCTTCTTGTGTCAAATGCTACTACTGCCAATTTGCAGTTTAAGCCATTCATTGACACATGCAACAGTGATCCATCTCACATGTGTAAATGTGTAGCTAAGGTAATCACTACACACACTGTCATCTCATATTCTTCCTTTATGCCGGAAGCAACTTGTCCTTCTATTTGTCCATTTCAACTATAGGGGTGAATGATGTGATTAATATGTAGCTCCCCTTAAGGTCTTACATCTCCTTTAAGCCTTAGGAGATATCACCTATGCATTGGATGCACAGTGTTGGTCCATGGTCATATTCTCTTCCTTCTTCCTCCATACCTGCTTGGTCTCACTCCTTTTCTCATTTATAGTCTTGGAAGCATTGTTGCCTTCCTTTTGCTGATTGGTCCTTTCTCCAAGAACATTGTTGTAGTAGCAGACAATGTTCATGCCAGACAAATGATTGAAGGACCTTCTATCAAATTGATTTGATCTTCTTCTCCAAAACATGCCATTATGACCAACAGATGGAACAAAAGAGTTTCTTGACATTGTAGGAGCTCTTCTGATTTTGTTCTATGCAAAACTTTGTCTCTCATACATTCTATTATCTCTTCCATGTTGACCATAGCTGCTATAATTTGCAATTTTGTTGGAAGAGAAGGTGATAGGGCTGCCATATGTCTGAACATTCTTCTTCCTACACTCATGACTTCTATGGCCAAAACAATTACATATTTGACAAACTGAATTGTTGTTCCTAGGAAAAACAATTTTTCTATTCCTAGACCTCATTTTGCATTCATCTGCTCTATGGCTATATCCTTTACATGAATAACAATAACTAGAGAAGGTGGGTTTACAACTTACAAATTTATTCTGCCATACATGTGGTGATCTTTCCATATTGGTTTCTCTATTTCTACTTTTTCAGGGATTGTTCCTAGGAACAAAAGCATCTCTTTGTCTTCCACCGGCAGGAGGTCTACTTGACTATTTTCTCATGTTTTTATTTCTGATGAGGCCTTCTTCTATCAACTTCCCTTTCCCTTTTGGATCAACATTATTCCTCCTTGCAGGACCGGTCTTTATCTTCATGTCTTCACTAGTTGTAGTTAGGTCAACCTTCTTCCTAGGAGCATTTTTTACTGTGAAGGTTTGTCTTGTATTATCTCCACTTGAGGAGACAAACTGAATGTATTTATTGGAGACATCCTTTCTTATGGAGCATACATCGGTATCAAATCCTAATCCTCTGGTATCCTTGGAGTGTTTTTGTTTGTTCAACATTTTGTCCAAGGCTTTACTGTTGCCATCATAATAGATCCTCACCTTGAGCTCATTTTGGCACATTTCAAGCTCTTTCTAGAGATTCTCCAGTTCTCCTTTAAACTTCTGACACTCTTTATATTTTGTCTCCACTTCTATCCCTAATTCCTCACATCATCTTTTCTTGGGATCAAAGACTGATTTTAATTCATCAGTCATTCCTTTGGCTTCTTCTAGTTAAGTTGTCAATATGCATATATTTCTATTTGACTCTTCAAGACATATTCTCAAATGGTTGCATTCTTCATGAACTAAATTTTTATAATTCTTAAATTCATTCCTAACATTTTTCAACCATTCAAGGGAAATTACCAGTTCACCTTCAAGATCAACTTCAACTTCATTTTCTTCTTCATCTTCTTCATCACTTCCAAACACATCTTGTCGGTGGGATTGATCTGTGTTATCCCATTTGGATGTGTGCATCTCACTTTCTCTCTCTTGTGCCATGAATAGATGAGTTTCCTCTTCATCATTGCTACAACAATTGACTAATCTACCTATATCATCTACACATGTGTTTGTTTTATTGATCTTCTTACTTTCACAAACTGGTTGTGCAATGCTAGGTTCATTACCATAGAGCTTCTTCAATATGTCCCATAGGCTTTTTGCGAACTTGAACCTGTCCACCTTGAAAGAAACATCACCAGAAATCCCACCGAGTATAGCTTTCATGGCTTCAACATTGCACATACATCTTCTTTTTCCTTCAAGATCAGTGGGAGGACTAGTAGGACTAGAATAGCTATTTACAACTGACATCCAAACATCATACCCTAAAAAGGACATGTAGACTTCCATCCTACAACTTCAAATGGAAAAGTTTGACCCATCAAACACTAAAGTAGGGGTCGACTCAAAACTGACCATTGTGTTCTCAAAACTAGAATCTACACAAGCTGGAGAAAGCTTATCTAACCGGGAACCTAGGCTCTGATACCAATTGTAGAACACAAGATGCCACTAAGAGGGGGGTGAATCAGTGGTTTTCAATATTTTAACCTTTTAGTCCTAAATGTGTGTACCTGTTAGTTGTTTACACACTAAGTGAATGTATCGGTGAGATAGGAGAAGAATAAAATGCAAGCAGACACAAAGGCATATCACATAACATCAGATATTCAAGGAAAACCCAATATGGGAAAAACCCCAGTGAGAAATGTTGCTGGAGTTTATTGCTCCAATCCAGCCTCATAATAAACAACTATTACAATATTTAGGGCACCAACCCCTACTAATTTAGGGCACCAACCCAAGGAGCACCAATCCCTATTGATTTAAGGCACCAACCTCAGGAGCACCAACCCTTGCTGATCTAGGGCACCAACCAAAGTAGCACCAACCCTGGCTAATTTACGGCACAAACCCAAGGAGCACCAACCCCTACACCGAGCACCAACTCAGTGATTACAATGAATGCTTCTTAGCATTGTGTTGTCATTAATGTCAACCAGTATAAGATAGCTACTGGTATGAGAGATGCATGTGCAACACTGCTATGGAGGAATACAAGATGAGATATCTTTGATATCACCTTGTCTTGCAGAACATCGGTAAGGTAAGGAAGAGAATTTCATTCAAAGTAATGACCACTAGTGTCATTGGTACACAAGTTAGTGCTTGACTTATGTGGATGGAATGGTAAGGTTACCGGTACCGGTATAGTGTATCACCAGTAAAGAGAGTATGTCAACTGATAAGTGAAGTGTTGTCAATGGGTAGGATGCTTGGATGTTGTTTGTGATAAAGAGGCAGAATGTTACCTAAATCACATCAACACCAAAGGTGAAGTATGAGCAAGTCACCTGATTGCTAGTATAAGGTTAACTAGTAGGACTCCCACTGGATAAAGAAGCTATCATAGGCTAGGTGATAGGTTGATAGAGTGTACAGCCTCTGTATGTAGGTTAACTTATGGAAAACCACTAGGACATATGTCAAGCTGGTGATACATCTGCATAATGATAGTTATGTCATGTTTGAGCAATATCAGAAGCAGAAGGGTGGTGAGCGAATGAACAAACTAGATGATCAAGAGGAAGATGAGAATGCTTCTAGAGTTTGAGATTAGTTAAGCCTCCAGAGAGTGTGATCAGAATACACACCGGATAAGCATGTGAAGACAAGATGTGTTACCAGGATGGTGAAGGAAGATTTGAAGTGAAGGGTTTTTCCACTATGGCAAACTGGCTATGAGATGAACTAGACAAATGGTGCTATGTCTATTGCTACACACAAAACAATGTTATCAGAATGAAGAAGGTGTGTTGTGTTGCCACCTATGTAGATCTAATGGAGGATGATGAAATTGAGTCATCTAGGTAGTTACTGGTAAACAAGGATACCGGTATGTAGCTGAGAGAGTTGAATGTAAAGAAGTAAAAAAACTTCATTAGATGAAGTTACACAAGTGGAGTTAGTCTTGATGAATATTGAGGACCGACATGGTTGATGCCCGGTTGATGTGTTACACCAACAAGATTAAGCAAGTTTTGGTATGAAGGTTTACTGACAAAGGGTTGTGCCGGTATAAGAAAACCGGTAAGTATTGGTTCTTGTAAGGGTTTGTTGGATGTGTAAGCATGAACCAACTCTATATCAGTGACATTGGATGCATGAGAGTGTGATGCCACACGAAGCTAAGGTGGAAAATATGCAGAGGTTTGTGATGTCTGGTGTCAGAGAGGTAGTTGTGATTGGTCGACATTAAATGTTGATTGTGACAATTATGGAGTAGTTGCAGAGTGTGTGGCTTGATGAAAGATGAATGAAAGAGGAAGATCAGAGATCTATTGGCATCATGATTGATGCTTGATATCTGACTATAGATTGACCTCAAGAAGGAAATAGCTAGATCATAAATGTGTTGACTAATTTCAAGGTTGAAGAATAGGGTTACATTTTTTATTTCTACCAAATACGCATTACATGATGGAAAACGCGTACAGATGCATTCCTCCAATGCAGGTGATCGATTTAAGGTAGATTGGATTAGATCTAATGAAGATTTGTTTGGTGGAAGAAACCCTCACCGAATGAAATTTGAATTGGTTTTTGGCAGGAAAACTTGTTTATGATATGAAAGCCAAAATCAATGAAAGGTGTTGGTTGAATTATGCTACATGAGAAGACTATGCTGGACAGAGTGTTGGTATAACTCTATGAGTAATAAAATCAGCCTAAGTCTGATTGGCAAAGATCTTAAGTGTCTGAACATTACAAGGACAAACTATAAGAGAGTATAATCGGTAAGGTCAAGGATACCTATGAGAAGGTAGTAGAGAGTAAATGCAAGTTGAATGAAGAACCAGAGGAACCCAGTCAAGGAAGAAGGAATGGTGGAGAATCGATAGTGACAAATAGTTGTGGACAAGATAGACGTAAACCGAAAGAGAAGAGGCATTATGCTAAGTGAAGGAGGAACCGCTAAGCAACATCAGTGAGAAAGAAGAGAGTAGAGAGTGATATAGGAGATCCAGCAAGATAGTGGTTGAGTTGCTGAAGATTTAGTCAGAGTAAGAAGAGAACTAGTAAGGAGGAGGAGGTACCTTACCAGCAGGGAGGATTGTATTGAGAGGTTACAAGACTCACTTGTAACTAGACTACTACCTTTGTATTTGAATATAATGTGCCATGTTCACTGAGTTGTAGCTCGGTGCAGATGTTGTAGCTCCTTTGGGTTGGTGCCCATAAACTAGCAAGGGTTGTATCTCCTTTGGGTTGTAGCCCATAAATCTGTTAGGGGTTGGTACCCTAAACATTGTAACTGAGATTCATTATGAGGGTAGATTGGAGAGGTAGGCTCCAATATCATTTCTCACTGAGGTTTTTCCCATCTTGGGTTTTCCTCGTACATTCTAGTGTTATGTGATGTCCATTCGTGTGTGATTTCATTTATTATTAGTCTCCCCACTAACCGGTAATTATGCATTATGTTTGATCTCATAATCGATATACACACATAAGTTAGTTAAAGAGAAAAATATTGAGAACCACTGATTAACCCCCCTCTTAGTGGTGCATTGTGTCTAACAGTTAGTATCAGAGCCTAGGTACCCTATGTATCATGTTTTATCTTGCTTGGGTAGATTCTGGCTAAAGGACACAATGGTCTGTTTAGTGTCAATACGTACTCCTATGTTTAATGGATCAAACTATGCCATTTGGAGTTGCAGAATGGAAGTCTACTTGTCCTCCCTAGGTTATGATGTTTGAATGGTGATTGTTAGTGGTCTCCCTAGGAATGTTTGTCCTCCCTTCGGATCTGAAGAAGAAAGAAGATGCATGTGCAATGAAGAAGCCATGAAGGCTATATTCAGTGGGCTCACTTGTGATGTTTCTTCATAGGTGGATAAATGAAGATTAATAGAGAGTCTATGGGATAGACTAAAGAAGCTCTATGGAAGTGGACCCTACACTACTAGATAATTTTGTGAGAGTGAGGAGAACAATGCAATAGACACATGCACAAATGACAGAGGTAGATCTAACTGTTGCAGTAGTAGTGGTGATGAGGAGACACATCTCTTCATGGCCCATGAGACACATTGAGAATCATACATCAAAAGGGGATAATGCAGATAGATCCCACCAGTATGATATGTTTGGCAATAACAATGAAGAAGATGAAGAGGAAGGAGACAAGGTAGATAGATATAGCTAACAAGATCTATTTGGAAGTGATGAAGAAGAAGAAGAAGATGCAGAAGTTGATCTAAAGGGTGAGTTGCTAAGTGCCCTTGATGAACTAAAAAATGTTAGAAAGAAACTTAAGGATTAGAAGAATTCAGTTCACAAAGAATGCAGCCAGTTGAGAACCTGCCTTGAAGATTCAAACAAAAAGGTCATTTTATTAACCACTCAACTAGATGAGGCAAAAATAATGGGAGATGATTTGAAGTCTATCTTGGATGCCAAGGAGAGAAGATGTGAGGAGTTGCAACTAGACATGAAGTCTAGGGACAAAGGATGCTAGGACCTGAAAAGTGAAATGGAGAATCTGAGAAATGAATACAAGTTGTTTAAGAATGTTGTGGTTGTTGAGAAAAACTGGTTCATCAGATGTCTTGAAGATTCTAAGAAATGTATCTTAGTGTTGAAGACTGATCAAGATGACACCATGAAATGCAAGTGCAGTGATTTAGTGTCAGAGCTAGATGCCCAAAAGATAATATGTGAGAAGTTGCAACAAAAAGTGGAGACTAAAAGAAATGAGTGTTATAATCTTAAGGATGACGTTGCAAAGCTTACTTTAGAACTTGAAAAGTGCCAAGATGAGCTCAAACTAAGAAATAAGTATGATGGTGGCATTGAAGCCTTGGATAAGATGTTAAGCCAATAGAAAAATTCCAAGGACAATGGAGGATTAGGATGTGGTATCGGTGAATGCTCTACAAGAAAGGAGACCTCCCTCAAAGATATTCAATTTGTCTCCTCAAATGGACATGGAAAGGGTCAAACCTTCACTATCAGAAATGGTCCAAATAAAAGGATAGATCCGACTACAACTGGTGAGGACATGAAGTTGATAATGAAGAATGGTGTTGCATGGAGGAACAATGCAAATCTAAAAGGAAAAGGGAAGCTAGGAGAAGATAGCTTCACCAGCAGCAAGAACATGAGAAGACAACCTAGAAGACCTCCTACTAGAAGAAGACAAGGAGATGTTGTTGTCCACATATCAAGACAAGTGTGGAAGAAGAAGGGATCTAATGGTAGATCAAAAGAGAATGGACATCCCAGGATCCATTCCCAGAGATGTAGAGATGGAGATGCCAAACCGTTAAGATCACCTCATGACTCAAAGAATAAACTTGTAAGTAATAAGCTTTCATTCTCCAGTTATTGTTTTGCATGTAAATATTATGGCCATAGGGTAGAAGAATGTAAAATTAGGTCTAGGAATAAACAGAATGTTCTTCCTAGGAATAATAAATCAGGTGGCTATAGATTTCATGCATATAAGTAGAATGTTTCATAGAGTAGAAACATGCATGTACCCTTTCCCAATTATGCTAACAAGAATCCATGTGCTACTCCTAAAAATGTAAACATTGTGTGTTTTAACTGCAATGGAGTAGGTCATAGAAGTTATGAATGTAGGAAGAAGAACTTGTAGTCTTACGGCAAATAGTGGAACAATCATGATCAACATAGAAGTAGTCATAAAAGATATAAGCAACAAAGGCCTGCATGGAACAATATGAGTGGTGTTCCTACTCAAGAAAGGTATTCAAAAAGACCAGTAGATGGATACAATGACATGATAAGAAAAGCAAGAGCAAACTAGTACAGTAGAAGGTTCCCAAATCATGAGATTGGCATGGATGCTATGTGCTACTATAACACTACTTCTAGTCATAGTGTAGAATCCAAAAGTGTAGGGATCAATCAGTGGGAGAAGAAGAAACCCGCTCTCCAGAATAAAAAGGGGGAGAAAAGTGAGACCAAGCTGACATGGAGGAAGAAGCAATAATGTAGAACCATGGACCGGTATTGTGCATTCAATGCACAAGTAATATCTTCTTAGGCTTAAAGAAGATGCAAGACTTAGGGGGAGTTATATATTGACCAAATCATTCATTGAAAGGGACAAAGGAAATAAACAAGCTACTGCCAGTAAGAGGAAGAAAATGAAATGGAAGTGTGTGTGTAGTTACTTCCTTGACAACACATGGAAAATGGTTTACTATTACAGGTGAAATGAATGGTAGCAGAGGTATTTAGAACTGGGAGATAAAGGTAAAGAGAAAAGTGTCCCGATAGAGATAAGTGACTGATATGTGCAGCATGTTACCGACACGAATGTTGATAAGTGTTGCAGGTTACTTAAGTCAAAGAGTTGAGGGATCATTGTAGTAACTCTAGTATCTTGGATGGATGAGGTTATGTCTTAGGTGTTATTGGAAAGCGCCTAAATGACATGTACTAGTCCAGTAGCTGATCTTATGAGCATACATATTTATGGGTTAACTGGTTGGATATGTGACCTGTAGTTGGCATTGTGGTCATGATGGTAGATGTTATAGATATTAATGTGGGTCCCCATTTAGGACCTGACTAAATAGATGAAGATCAGAGGTCTATGTTTCAGGGGGAGTTCAGGGTCATATTTTTAAAATGATATCAAATATACTGAACACAAAAGTAGTCAAGTAGATGCTTGATAATATTGGAAAATAAATTCCTCATCTGACTATGGGTCATCAGTTCAAAGTAAGAGAAGTCTGGCAAACTGGTAGGACCACATGCACAAGAAAAGAAATTCATCCCTCAACTAGTTCTGAGTAAAAGAAGGAGAGAGGTCGATGTATGTTGTTAAGGGTTGTTTGGTACCTAAGCTTTCCATATCAAGTGTTGATGTTTGAGATGATGTTGTGCACAATATTCATAGGGGGAGATGCACCTAGTAAAAAGGGGGAGAAATATTTCTATCAGTGCCTGGTAGATACAAGGAGTAATGTTATCCTGACAGTGCCCTTTTCATCAAGATATTGTAGTATATCAGATACTACATGTGTTGACATCAATGCCAAAGGGGGAGATTGTTGGCATTGTGTTGTCATTGATGTCAACTAGTATAGGATAGCTACAGGTATGAGAGATGCATGTGCAACACTACTATGGAGGAATATAGGATGAGATATCTTTGATATCACCTTATGTTGTAGAACACCACTAAGGTAAGGAAGAGAATGCCATTCAGAGTAATGGCCACTAGTGTCACCAGTACACAAGTTAGTGCCTAACTTGTGTGGATGGAATGGTAAGGTTAGTGGTACCGGTAAAGTGTATCACCAGTAAGGAGAGTATGTCAACTAATAAGTGAAGTGTTGACAATGGGTAGGATGCTTGGATGTTGTTTGTGATGAAGAGGAAGAATGTTACCTAAATCACATCAACACCAAAGGTGAAGTATGACGAGGCCACCTGATTTCTAGTGTAAGGTTAAATAGAAAGACTCCCACCAGATGAAGAAACTATCACAGGCTAGGTGATAGGTTGACAAAGTGTACTATCTCTATGTGCAAGTTGACTTATGGAAAATTACTGGGACATATGTCAAGCTGGAGATAGACTACATAATGATAGTTATGTCATGTTTGAGCAATATCACAAGCAGAAGGTAGGTGAGTGAATGAACAAAATGGATGATCAAGCAGAAGATGAGAATGCTTCTAGAGTCTAAGATTAGTTAAGACTCCAGAGAGTGTGATCAAAGATATACACTGGATAAGCATGTGAAGACAAGATGTGTTACTAGGATGGTGAAGGAAGATTTGAAGTGAAGGGTTTTGCCACTATGGAAAATCGGTTGTGAGATGAAATGGACAAATGATTCTATGTATGAAGTTGCACACAAAATAGTGTTATCAGAATGAATAAGGTGTGTTGTGTTGCCACCTGTGTAGATCTAATGGAGGATGGTGAAATTGAGTCATCTAGGTAGTTACCAGTAAACAAGGATACTGGTATACAGCTAAGTGAGCTGAATGTAAAGAAGTGAAAAGCCTTCATTAGATGAAGTTACACATGTGGAGTTAGTCTTGATGACTGTTGAGGACTGGCATGGTTGATGCCCATTTGATGTGTTACACCAACAAGATTAATTTGGTGTTGGTATGAAGGTTTACCGACAAAGGGTTGTGCCAGTATAAGAAAATTGGTAAGGATTGGTTCTGGTAAGGGATTGCCAGATGTGCAAGCATGAAAAAACTCTATCGGTGAGATTGGATGCATGAGAGTGTGATGCCATGCAGAGCTGGGGTGGAAAATATGCAGAGGTTAGTAATGTCTAGTGTCAAAGAGGTAGTTTTGATTGGTCAATATTAAATGTTGATTATGAAAATCATAGAGGAGTTTTAGAGTGTGTGGCTCGATGAAAGATGAATGATAGAGGAAGATCAGAGATCTACTGGTTCCATGATCAATGCTTGATATCCGACTGCAGATTGACCTCGAGAAGGAAATAGCTAGATCATAAATGTGTTGACTGATTTCGAGACTGAACAACAGGATTAGATTTGCTATTTTTAAAAATAATGCATTGGATGATGGAAAATTCTTATAGATGCATTCCTCCAATGTAAGTGATCAATCCAAGGAAGATTGGATCAGATCTGATGAATATTTGTTTGGTGGAAGAAACCCTAACCGACTGAAATTTGAATTAGTTTTTGGTGGAAAAACTTGTTTGTGATACGGAAGCCAAAATCATGAAAGGTGTTGGTTGAATAATGCTGCATGAGAATACTTGTTGATGACTATTTTGACACACCCGCCAACAGTCAGCTAGCCAATGTGAACACTCACAACCTCTCTTGAAAGGCAATGAGTTTGGGAAAAATCACTACTCCAAGGTCTCTATAGTCTAGTCTCGATGATGATGGGAAGCCCAATGGTTGATATGGTTGTACCTGTCAAGGGGCCTACTGGTAAGACTAGATCTCACTGATTATGGATAACTGCACTTCCTTCTTTTTTTATATTTTTATGGTTTAAGATTCTCTAGGAAATAAAATATGAAGCATAAAGGGGAGCAAGAAAATAACAATCAAAAAACCAATAATAACAACTAAATGAAGTACTCAATTAGTTCCCTGCAATCCAAGAAATTATCAAATATTATCCAAGTTAGTATTCAACAACGGACCTCCAGGAAACCTGTAAAATCATCAATTTCACAGATTTATCAAAACAAAATAATCAACAATATGGCTTATCACAATAATTCTCTTACACCACTGGCATGCACAATATGATTCATAAAATGATAAACAAAAAGATTTAAACCACGTTACTAACTCCAAATAATAGACGTTACCAGATTACATAGAAAAATTTGGTAGAACATAGACATAGATTAGGCAATCCACAAGCTGCTTCTTATATTGATCTCAATGAATGTATAACAAAAATAACTCAAACTTAATCTGCAAAATATTCTAAAATCTCTAAGTGGGACACAAATCATCAATTTGGGGACCCTTACAAATGAATCCAAATTCTCAATTTATAGAAGTTCTTTGCCCTACTATCTAGGAAATAACCCTACCCTAAATTAAAAACTGAAACTAGGAGTCGCAGTTAACTTGCAAGTTTTTGCCTTGACACTCCACTTAACAACTATGAAATGGGGACTGCATGAGAACTATGAAATGGGGACTGCATGAGCACTATGAAGACCCTGCTTGGTGAGGCACGTTTTCGTAATCATGCAAAATTTCTCTCAAAATTGGAACTTGAGTAGGAGTTGTAGCTAAAAATACAAGATTAAGGATTTATGAAAAAGCTTTGCCATTTTTAGCAATTATGCGCTTATCCCTTATTTATTGGTAAAAGATCTATAATTATAAACTACACATGCAATTGCTTGAGCTGGAGGATCAGCTACATGCTTAACTCTAAATTTATACTTCTTCAAAAGTTCATTCACATGCATTCTCCCCTCCTCTAACTCCTTCACTGTACCTGCCACCTCTTGACACTAAGTAATCAGATATGTGTACCTGTCCATAAGGGTGACATCGAACTAGGCCATGGGTCCTAGGTGTTGCACCTCATATGCATCCCACCTATCCAAAACTTGTTTCTGCTCCATTATTCCTATATCAGCTAATCTGAGGCCAAAAGGTCCTAGCATATTCTTTACATAACTCTGATACGACAAAATTTACCTGAGGAGAGGGTCCTGAATCTCTATCATATCCTTGATATACTGCTGAAGCATTTCAATATTCAGCTCCAAAAATTATACATAGGACTGTAAGTTTTCATAGATGTCACATCTTAAGAGGTCTTCCTTCATTACCATCTCTTCCCCTATTTGCAATATCTTTTTCAAAATTCGGAACTATTTATTGAAAATGTTTGACTTTTGTTCCCATTGCATGGAACAGGAAGCCAAAGTTCCATTTTCCTGTACCACCTTATGATATATCTCTACCATACTTTGCAAGAACAACCTAATCTTAGTTGCATTCATTTGGGTCCATGATTTGACTACAACAGCCACTCGTCTCACCTCCACCAGTGCCTTTACTTCTCCCTCTGGCAGTGATGAGGCTGAAAGTAGGTCATCAACTCTACAGGAGTCTAGAGGTTTGCTAATTTCAATCAGAAGATGCTTGTATTTCCCTAGTTTTGCTTTGAACTCCATATTTGAAGTATGCTCCTTTTCTACACGCCCCCTAACAATAGTTGTGGCTAGCTCAAGAGTATCTAGCTCTCCCCACTTGGTTTGTTTACCCAAAATTACTTGGGAGAAGCCTTTCCCTCAACTTGGAGTGGAACTGCCACATCTGCAATCACTTCACCGAAGTCTATTTTTGATAAATGATCAATGGTTTTAGCTTAACCTTTGGTGGCTCCTTAGTAATTACTTGTTGTAAAGTGACCTTGGGAAGCTTTGCTTTTCTCTTTTTCTTCTCAAAAGTGAACTCAAGCCATTGCGCTATATTTTCATCCTTGTCACCTTGATGCGATACTATTTCTATAGTTATAACATGGACATCTATCTGCTACTCTACTTCATCTCTTTCCTCTACCTTTGTTTACCCAAGATCTTGAGGTGATGTAACTTGGCGGGCTAGATTGATTTGGAGAGCCTGTTGTTTATGTAATTCACTCAATTTTCCACTGACCTCTTCATTGAATGTCATCTCTTCCTCATCCGCCTCTGTTCCACCCTGCCCGACTGCTATGTCCTTGAGGAGATCCTCTTGATCTTGAGGGGTTAGAATTAATCTTTCATTCAATAGGTCCTCTACCTCATCCCACTCTTTCTCACCTTCTAATGACCATTGTTGCTCAAGATCTTCTTCCTCTTGATCTGAATCTGACTCAATGTTTGTAACTTTTACTCCTTCAGTGGTAGACCTGAAGTCTTGCACTCCAAGTTGCCTTGTGGGAATATTAGCTGGTGCTGGTGTAGAGGCATAAGTGCTTGGATCATGTCTGGCCTCCATTGAAGGTGGCCGAGTAGGTATATCCTTAGTAATTTCTATATCTTCCTCTTGCTCTTGGGTACCCTCTCATGCAGTCCACCCTATAACTATCCTTGTTGGGAGAACTTTGGAAAGTGGTACTGCTCCCAATTCATCGGTTACTCCCAGGTCCGCTTCCTTATTTAACAATTCAAACTCCCTCATCTTTTCTTGGAGTTTCTTGATTAAGTCCTTAGTACTTTCTCAAGGTTTTTCCTCCTCACATGGGTCGGTGGAGGTATTTTGCCTTGAGGCTGACCTTGTCTTTCGGGCATACTCCTTATGGCCCCTTGATTGAGGTACACCTGAAGTGGACTCCTTTTGTTTCATCTTTGTGATGTTGGGCCTTACCCTCTGGCCTAACCATTGCTTGGTCCTGTTGATGACTACTTGGGAGATATTTTCCATATTTGTGTCTTCACTTGCAGACCATTTTATTGGGGAGAGGGGCCTTTTATCTATCCCTGATTTCTTATAAACTAGATCAAGTAAGTCCCCATCATCCCTAAGGTCTTTAGGGAGGTTAGTCTCACTTCCAAAATCTCTTACCTATGGCACATATAACCTGTTATAGCTCTTCTCCCTAACCTCAAAACTATCTTGCAGGTTGGCCCAAAAGTCCTCCAGGCTAGGCTTGTGCCCTTCATATGCCTTAGTCATAGCTTGTTTAAGTTTCTCATAGGGATCATAAAACTCCCTAGCATGATCATACTCCTTCAAGTTCAAATCTTGAAGCTCTTGTTCTGCTAATTTGGCCACTTGTATCTTAGAACATGCAAAGTACCCAATAGATACATAGAAATCGATACCTCCTTTGTGTTTTGATGACAAAAGTGACTGGAGGCCCACAAGCTGCCTTACATATTCTAGCAAAATTATCCTATCATTGCAATATCGAGGTAGCAACATTGGGTTCCCTATGAATTAGCTAACCCTGATGTAAGTAGAGCGTGGGTTTTGGATAAACCAACATGCCCACTCTCGGATGATAGCCATGGCCTCTGAGCTAATCCGATATCCTACATCTCCTGTCAATTTGATTATTATTGGGAAAATGAAGGCATCATTAAATCTCTTGAAATGAGCCTTTGCATTGGGTAGAGAGTTGGGAATAATACTCCCATACCTTATTTTGTCCTTCCTCCTCTCCTAATTGACATTCTACTTACAGCCCTGGAAACTTTCCAGCTCTAGCAGCTACCCAAATGACATATGATGTGAAAAAATCTTTAGGGTATGGTGAACTTCTTTCATTTGCTTGCAGATATTGTCAGAGAGGATCTACGGCCAATCAAAGTATTATTTCCCTATTAAAGTATTACTCATGAATTGGAATATCGAGGGTTGAAAATGCTTGCAATCTTGCTTGCCAAAGACCCTGCTAAGCATAATGATTAAGTCTCTTTGAGGCTCTTTAAAATCTGCCCTTAGGATCTCTGTTGCCTTGAGACCTATTTTTCTTTCTTCTTCCAACCAGTTCATATTCATGTGCCTCTTACTGGCTTATATTTTTTCATTCAATGCCTTTAAGGACTCTTCTTTGGTTAACAAAAATATCTCCTCCCTGGTTGGGATACCAAAAATGAACCCGAGCATGTCTGGAGACAAGTCTATGACTATTTTTCCTCGTGCATCCATGCACTTTCTAGTCTCTATGTTATAAAATGGGGCAATCATCATTATGAACTCTGGTGCCTATAATGACTATGGAAAGGAAGTAGCTTCAACTAGGCCGGATCTCTTGATTCTCCTATGGAGGGCCTCCAGACTAGGTTTGTCCAATTGAGCCTTGATATCCTTAATTTTTATATGGCCAATTTTAGTATCCGTGACCCATCTGACTTGATCCTCTAGCTTTGAAACATAGACCTATCCTTGATAATGATATTTCATGGTGGTTAGGAGTGTACCAATTTCTCTGACTCTTTTGTTGGAGGATGAGTCCATCTAACCACTTGAACCTGCAAGCAAAACAAAAATCCTCAGTCTTTGATAATAAGCATAAAAGTTGATTTACTTCGAGACTTCGGGGTCCTAGGCTAGGTTGTGTGCAAAAGGAATCCCAGAACTCTAGGGGTCTGAGGTTCCTGGGTTAGGTTGAATGGCAACTGCCCAGAACTCTGGGGGTCTAGGGTTCTGGGCTTAGGTTGAACGGAAGCCACCCAAAACTTTGGGGGTCTGGGGTTCTGGGCTTAGGTTGAATGGAAGTCACCTAGGACTCTGGGGGTCTGGGGTTCCGGGCTTATGTTGAACGGGTGCTACCCGGAACTCCGAGGTTCTGGTATTCTTGGCTTAGGTCAAGCTAGCTACCTTGAACTCCGGGGGTCCAGGGTTCCAGGTGAAAAACTAGGGCACGCAAACAAAAAGAAAACAAACAACAAGGAAAACAAAATGTGGAGGAAAGAAAAACTAAACTACAAACCACCAAAAATGGGCAAGAAAATCACCAACCTGGTGAATCAAAATGCCCGATAATGCCAAAGAAAGCTCAAAAGTCTAGAGGTTCACAACTTGGAGCTAGGGACGAGAAGCTATAAATGCATAAATGAACAAAAAAAGTCCATCATCCCTATTTATAGCTCATCCCAAGCCCATCCGTACGAATGCCTTAAACATGACCTCGGGACTCTAGGGTCTCGAGGTTCTGAGCTCAACATGAGAAAAGGAACACCCCACCCTAGAACTCTAGGGGTCCGAGGTTCCAAAGCAAGAAAAAGGAGGCTCCACCTCAGGACTCCAGAGTTCCAAGGAAGAAGACACAAAACCTCAGGGCTCCGGGATTCCAGAGTTTCGAGGTCAAAACCAAAGAAAAGAAAAAGGGACTTTAGGACTCCAGGACTCCGGAGTTCTGAGGTCAAAAAGAAAAAAGAAAAAAGAGACCTCGGGACCCTGGGACTCCAGAGTTCCAAGGTCAAAAACCAAAAAAGAACAAAGAGACCTTGGGACTCTAGGACTCTGGAGTTCCTAGGTTAAAAGGCAGTAAGAATGAAAGAAGAAACAAAAAGGGGACCCAAATTTTGATGCAAGGAGACTAATGGGGAAATAGATATGCAAGCTATAACAAATGGCGACTATCTAGGAAAAATGAGTATAGGTAGTTTAGAACTTCAGAATCTCTCATTAACCTGACACCTAAGGCTATTATCATTCAAAAGGATTTATAAGAGTAAAAGATGAGTGAACCAATGAACAAACAAACAAGAAGAGAAATAGACAAGATTAACTCTTAAGTATGTGTGTATGAATTGTTACTCCATCATTTCAATAATGTAGATAATCAGAGGAAACTAGGCGCAAGCTACGTAGATGAAGTCATTAACCATGTTTCATGCAAGGTTATCCTGGGCATAGCTCTGCTGCCAATCAGGTGTCTATAGCCCCGATAGAGATAACTCTGGTTCCCATCAAACAGTGCTCCACTGTCAGCCAGGCATCCATAGCCCTGGTGGAGGTTACTTGAAACACCCATTTGAGTTTCTTAAGAGGATCATTTATTTTCTCTCTCTCTCTCTTTGAAAACATTATAGGATATAGAGAATGACTTCTTTCTTCAATAACCTTTTAAGCAACTTTCAAACATTGAAGTTTGATAACTGGGTTGGGAGCCACAATGGATAACATGAAATGCCTTGACTTTAGATTTTTCACTTGAAAACCAGTTTATCTGATATCTTACAAAAATTTCTGATGTATCTTAATGTGATGTTAGTGCTAAGTTTATCAACCTATCCTTTTCCAATTGAAAGTCAAAACTCAAGTCATATTTAAAAAATTATATACCACTTTGAACGAGTATAGACAAAATTTTCAAAATTAACCAAATGACAATGAAGTCATAAATAGCAGAGAGTTGAAGTCTCTCAGAATTTGGCAGATGTTATGCAAATGATACCCTCCTTTTAGAATTTTTGAGAAAAAAATATGTATATCTTGACTCAACAAACAAACAAAATGAATAAACAAACAAAAACAAAAGGGAAACAAGCGAGTAACCAAAAAAAAAACACAGCAAACAAACAACAACGCCCAAAAACACGAAGCAAAATAAATACAAAATAACTAACTACTATATACAACAAGTCAAGCTTCATTGAGGATTTAATCAAATTAATGCTTGAGGAACTGACCATTGACGGGCAACGGTACCAGTTCTCTAGTCAAAGAGCTTAACCTAAAAGTGTTCTCGCCTAAAATTTCAGCTATTTGGTAAGGACCTAACAACAATCTTTCAAACTTGTGATGATCACCTTTCTTCTCCCTGGCCTTGTCCCATAATAGGACTAGGTCAGAGATCCAAAAATCTTTCACCTTGGCCCTTTTATCAAACCATCGCTTAACAATGGCTTGGTGCTTGGAAAAGTGTTGTAGAGTATTAATCCTTTTTTCATCAAGTCTTAGTAGATTTAAGAGGCAAACCTCTACCTAATCCTCAATGTCAAGTTCTTTCATTAATTAGAGGACTGGTATTTGCAAGTTGATTGGGAAGATAGGGGTCTGGCCATAGACATGGTAATATGGAGAAGTTCCCAAGGCGGCTTTTACTCTGGTTCAATTAGCCCATAAGGCATATCTCAATTGATTATGCCAATCCTTGGGGTTTTTCTCAAGTAGCTTCTTGATGACATCTAGGATATTCTTGTTCATGGATTCCGCTACTCCATTACCTTGTAGGTAATAGTTGGATGAAAATTTTAATATCACTTTATATTCATATGACCATTGCATCAACTGTGCAGAAGTAAAAGTAAGACCATTGTCACATACTAGAGCGAACAACATATCAAACCTGGTGATGATATGCTCTTCAATAAATTTCAAGACCAACTCAGCAATAGCATTCTGATATGCAATGGCTTCTATCCACCGGGTACAATAATTCATCATTGTAAGAATAAACTTATGTCCTGTAGATGAGTTAGGATTAATAACACCTATGAAATCTAGTGCCCATTGAGTGAAAGGTCTTACCTCAAACACTGGTTGGAGAGGCATGGCGGGATTTCTTTCTTTGGAGGAGGTAGTTTGGCATGTATGGCAGTGACAAACATGCTCATGAGTATCCTTAAATATGCTAGGCCAATAATATCCAACCTTCAAGATTTGATGTGCAGTGGCATCCGCTGACCCATGACCTGTACCATATTTCTCATGAAATTCCTCAATCATATTATGGGCTTCTTGATGATCAAGACATCGAAGGTAAATACCTTCATAATTTTTTCTATATAGTGTCAAGTCCTTGATCATATAATTGGCACTTTTGAGCCTTAATTCTCATTTTTGTGTGTTTGTCAACCCCTTAGGACATCTATTATTCAGCAATATAAATACCAAATCCATGTACCAGGGGTCTTGAGTGAATGACTTCAACATATACTGTTGGCACTGGATTTGAGGGATGTCCATCACCATGGTCTGAGATAATCCTTGGCCTCAGACCAACTTCATTGGATGCATCTCTAAATCAAATTCTTGCAATATTACCATCCATTTCCCTCGACATTCTCCCAGTTCAGACTGCATGAGTAGTGACTTCACTGCTTGGTCAGGGACAATCGCATAAATTTTACTCCTCAAGATGTAATGCCTAAACTTCATGACTGCTCTTACCAATACAAAGGCCTTTTTTTCAAGAGTAGAATATCTAACCTTAGAACTTTTGAAAGGAGAGCTGATAAATGCAATAGGATTCTCATCCCTTGCTTGCCTCTACGTCAAAACAACCACTCTTGAGTGTAGCGAAGCAAAAGAATATATGTAAAACGGTAGCATGTAATCAAGGCTAGTTAGCACAAGAGCTTCGACGATGGATTTCTTGATCTGGGCAAAATCCTCTTTTGCTTCAGTCATCCATTCGACCTTAGCATCATTCTTCATCATTTCATTCAATGGCTTGACTATTTCTACAAACCCAGCAATAAACTTTCTAACAAAATTGATCTTCCCAAAGAAAGATCTCATCTCCTTTTTATTGCCGAGCATTTGTAACTTCAATAACGCTTCTACCTGATCTAGGTCTATAGATATCTGCCTCTCAGAGATTATGTGGCCAAGTAGCTTTCCTTCAGCCACTCCAAACACACATTTCTTGTGGTTAAGGGAAATCCCATATCTCTGACATCTCTCCAATACCTTTTGGAGGTGGTCTGGGTTGTCTTCTCTAACCTTGGAAAATATCGTCAAATCGTCCATATCGATAATAATGCATTTTCCAATAAGTTCCTTAAAAGTCGTATCCATCGCTCGTAGGAAGGTTGCCCTAGCATTAATCAACCTGAATGGCATTCTTTTGTATTCATATGTTCCCCACTTTGTCGTAAACACTTTCTTCATACGATCCTCATAATTTACCAATACCTGGTTATATCCTGAATAACCATCTAAAAATGACATCATTTGTGAACCATTTACTATTTGTAGTACTTCATCCAAAGAAGGAAGTGGGTAATTATCTTTCTCGAAGGCTTTGTTGAGATTGTGAAAGTCCACGCAAAGCTGTATTTCTCCATTCTTTTTTCATAGTGGTACCAAATTAGCAACCCAAGTAGAATGTTGTACCAGAAAGATAATCTTAGTGGAAAGTATCTTTTGTACTTCCTTGAAAATCAAGGGTTCTATTAGTGCATTGATCAGGCGTTGTTTTTGCCGGAATGACTTTATGTTAGGTTTTAGGGGAATCACATGGGTGATAATCGTTGTATTAAATGTCTTTAAATATTCATACCCCCATGCTATTACATCAATGAACTCTTTCAAGATCTGTACTAGTTTTTCTCTTTCATTTTGAGTGCAAATCTTCCCAATATAGACAATCCTCTCTTGTCCTTCTAGACTAATATTATGGGGCTCGTACTTTTCAACATTTGAATCTATTGTTAGTCTCTCCTTTACTCTAGGGTCTGAATCAAAAAGTCTCTCTAGGGTGACCATCCCTTTAGGAATAACGTTAGTTGGTAAATCTAAAATATCAGCATTACTTTCGATATTAAGAGCATCTGATTTATCTTCCTCATCAATAATTTGCTCTTCAAAAGCCCTTGAATTGGCAAGAAAGGCTAGAATGTGGGCATCATCCTGGAAGACTTGCAAGTGTTTGATATTATCAAGTACAACAAGTATAGAGATTAATTCCATAGAGAACTTCTTCAAAGGGGATTGTCTTACTGGTTCTAATGTACTGGCAGCTATGACCAACGCATCAGGTATTTTGTTGACTTTCCTAGGTACAAGTTGAATATTGAAAGCATCAAAATTCTCAATCATATCCCACACTCTATTCTGATATGCTGCTAACCTTTTATTGTGGCATGCATATTGGCTTCGCACTTGTTTAACCACCAGCTTTGAATCTCCTTGCACCTACAAACACTTTGCCCCCTTCTTATGAGCAAACACTAATCCTCTAGCTAAGGCCTCATACTCTGTCATGTTATTAGTACAAGGGAATTGGAGTTGCTAAGAAGCTAAAAGGGTTTACCCTTTCAGGTTGGTTAACTCTACGCCTACTCCACTGCCTTGCTTGGATCTTGACCCATCAAACTTTAAAAACCATATTTCATCTTTTGGTCTCTTCACATTTTTCACCTTTGGGTCAATGCTCAGGTTAGCTTCTGGAGGGGATTGTTGCTTCTCAAACTCGAGGTCTTGTGACAATTGAGGTTGTTCAATTTTGAGTTGCATAAAAACTTCAGTAGTGTTAGGAAAAACCTGTTTTGATTGAGGTTGAAGTTGAGATTATGTTTCTTCTTGGTGCTCAAGAGGAATATCTTCCTCTTCATTTTTAACAATCTCAACTGCAAGAATCTCCTGGCTGTATTCTTTAGGTAAGGTAGTCTTATTTACAACATCCATTATTTGGGGCTCTAATCCTTCACAAGTTAGACCTTGAACTTCCTCTATATTGATGGTATGATCATCTTCTTTGTATGGAACCAGACTCATCAACTTCATAATCTCATTTTGACATGGGATACATGAAACTTCTGAGTGCTCCTCATGATGTATCTGACACCATTTCGGAAGCAACAACTCTTGTATCTTCATAGTGTCTCCCAATAAACACATTCCTTGTTGTACTACTGTAGAAAACTCTTTGGCCTACCTTCTATATGCGGTCTTGTATGCTCAAAATAATTGAAGAGGAGCTAGTGTGGAGAAAGTAAGAATCTCACTGACCCTGTAAACACCTGGACTTACTTCAGCAAACTCCACTCCATTGAGAGCACCATAATCCATACTAATTTATTCAATTTAGGCTCGCTATCATTTTGGATCTTGCTACTTACTCCTTTCCATGGAAACCATAAGTATGTAAAAAAAGTTGAGAAATATCCTCCCAACATCTTGGACCAATCCCTACTAAGGAGCATCCCATATACTTCTGGAATATCCACTACTTGAATGTCAATATAACAAGATATTCAAGGATCAACACCTAATTGGATGTATACATCTTTCAATTCTCCAATTACATTAACCTTTGTTTTGTCTAGTTGTACCACCTTACTATTTGCACGTACTGGTTGAAGTCTGAGATGCTGACATATAGAGTAGGGCATTACGTTTCCTGAAGCTCCTGAATCTACCAAATAGTTATGTAAATTCTTCCCACATATCCTCAAACTCAGTAAAAATGGTGGATTTTCTATTACATCACTACTGATGTTAGTGTTGCCTTCATTAAGGTCTACCATCTTAACCTCATTGCTCTATGATTCTAATAATTCCAACTTTCTAAGGAGATCCCTCTTCTTTTCAGGGCAATATCTCAATACTTCTATTAAGGACATAGTGGTGGCAATCCTTTCCATCTCCTTAGTAACATCAAATGATCCTTTCAGAACATAATCTTTCCCTTGAGCTTGTCTAGGGCATGTTCCTTGGAAAGCCTAAGGAGGGTGAGGATTGTTGCTTGCATTAGAATCACGAGGTACAAACCAACACATCTAGGGAGGTGGCTCCATTAATGGAGCTTTGCCTTGACTCCTAAGATTGTAGTTATTCCTGGTCTGAAAGGCTTGAGCATCATAGACACATGGTTCACCTTCAGCTTCAGCCTAAAATTCTATACACAAGAAAGTATCGACCAGTATGGCAATACTAACCTTATCAGGTTCATCATTGGAACAATCTTTGGGCTGAGAGTCAACTTGAGCAATTCTTATGATTTTTTTGAACTGAGCACAATTGACCTCAGAATGCGCAGCTGTGTCATGCAACTTGCACCAATTTGTTAGCAAATTCATATCGACAAGGTTAACACTTTGTGTGTGGTTTGGGTTATCTCATGCATCGGGGTGATCATGGTTCACCCCACCATTATTCGGACCCGTATTCCACTGCCTATTAAAAGGTTTGTTGTTATACCTTTGATTTTGGTTCTGGTTATTGTAATTCTGCTGATTATTATATGGTTGGGACTAATTATACCCTCCTAGAGGATTCATCTTTATCTAGCTCAAGTCTGAAGTAACCTATGAGATCATTTTCTTTAAGGCTTCTACTTCAGCAGATATATGAGATCCTTGATTTTTGGGTACCATAGTTGGAGGTTGATTTGTTGAATTAGTATTGTCAAATTATTCATTTCTCACTTGCGCTTGACCAACATATTGCGTTTGAGTGGGGGCAGTATTGGTACCATTTTGCCAAGTCAACGCTTGGGTAGCAAACTATTGATTCACCTGAGGTTGGGGTGCATAGATTGGCATGGGGTTCATCATTATGGCACCTATAAGTAGAGACAAGGGTACACTTGGGAGTTGATTGTAGTTTCCTTGATTCACCCCTATAGGTAGATTATATCCAATCCCTCTTAGGGTTTGATTCAACTCATGATTCATGCTAATTTCTAATGTGAAGACTTTTGCCGAGGTGTCCCTTTGATCTTGAGTAACACTCTTCTTAATAAACATAGCAGTCCAAGGGTCGATAGCTCTTAGATATGAGTCGATGGCTACGTTAGGCGCTACCTGGTAAGGAGCTTGTAGTTTCTTGAGTGCCCTTTGGAAGCTAGTATTAAAATTTGTTAACGACTCATTTGGTGACTTCTTAAGACAAGCGAACTGATGGTATAGTGTCTTGAGATCTATGTATACTTGGAATTGATCGATGAAAGGTTTCTCCAAGACGTCCCAGCTTGTGATAGAATTTGCAGGTAGGGTTAGGTACCAATTGTATTCATTCTCCCCAATTGAATATGGGAAGAGTCTACATACTACATCTTGGTGTTCAATATGGTTACAAACAACCGCATCTTTGAATGCTTCAATATGCTCATCAGTCATTCATCCCCCCAAATAATAAAATTTGCTACAAAATTTATCTGGGTTCCTAGGTAGATCATGTATACCCCCTGCTATGGCTCCTAGTGGTGTGGTGTCTTGGTTAAAGTAGGCCATTGAAGGTGGTGGTGGTGGATGTTGAGTAACAAAAGGTGTAGCGATAGACTGAGGATTAGGAATTAGTTGATATTCTTCATTGAGTATGGATGACTGTACTAGTGTTTTTGTTGATGGTTGTTTCTCATCTTTGTTCCTCTTTCTCCTAGTGGCAGGCCCTAACTCTACTAAATCGAATGATGAAGAACTACTCCTAAGGACTCAATGGAATCTCTCAAGAGAGAAAGATGATATACGATCCAGCTTAGTACCTCAATTCTCTGGTTGAGGAGGTGGTTGTGGATTTTCTTCTGGGTTCACCTGAGGATTAAGTTGTCTTTGTGCCTCTACTTCTATATGTATAGCCTTTTGTCTCTCATTGTCCAAGACTTGTCGTGTTTGTAACCAATCATTATAATACTTTGTACTATCCCAATCAAATTCGTATAGTTGGGTAAGAATGTCATCTTGCTCGTTATTGAGGTTAGGTTGAGTAAAGAGCATGAATCTGTCTCTTGGAAGTACCATATATGGTTAACCAGTGAGGGGACTATTCTAGGCCCTCCTTCTAGCGCCAATTTCTATTGACAACTATTTTGACATACCAACCAACAGTCAGGTAGCCAATGTGAACACTCACCACCTCTACTGAAAAGCAATGAGTTTGAAAATTCACTACTCCAAGGTCTCTATAGTCGGGTCTTGACAGTGACGGGCAACCCAATGGTTGATATGGTTGTACCTATCAAGGGGCCTGCTGGTAAGACTAGATCTCACTGATTATGGATAACTACACTTCCTTCCTTTTTTTGCATTTTATGGTTTAAGATTCTCTAGGAAATAAAATGCGAAGCATAAAGGGGAACAAGAAAATAACATTTAAAAAACCAATGATAACAACTAAATGAACTACTCAATTAGTTCCCTGCAATCCAAGAAATTATCAAATATTATCCAAGTTAGTATTCAACAACGGACCTCAAGGAAACGTGCAAAATCATCAATTTCACATATTTATGGAAACAAAATAATCAACAATATGGCTTATCACAATAATTCTCATACACCAATGGCATGCGCAATATGATTCATAAAATGATAAACAAACAGATTTAAACCACGTTACTAACTCCAAATAATAGACATTACCAGATTACACAAAACAATTTGGTAGAACATAGATGTAGATCAGGCAATCCACAAGTTGCTTCTTATATTGATCTCAATGAATGTATAACAAAAATAACTCAAACTTAATCTACCAAATATTTTAAATCTCTAAGTGGGCCACAAATCATCAATTTGGGGACCCTTACAAATGAGTCCAACTTCTCAATTTATAGAAGTTCTTTGCCTACTATCTAGGAAATAACCCTACCCTAAATTAAGAACTAAAACTAGGAGTCACAGTTAACTTGCAAGTTTCTGCCTTGACACTCCACTTAACAACTACGAAATGGGGACTGCATGAGCACTACAAAGACCTTGCTAGGTGAGCCACATTTTCGTAATCATGAAGAATTTCTCTTAAAATTGGAACTTGAGTAGGAGTTCTAGCTAAAAATACAAGATAAAGGATTTATGAAAAAGCTTTGCCATTTTTAGCAATTATGCGCTTATCCCTTATTTCTTGGTATAAGCTCTATAATTATCAACTATACATGCAACTGCTTGAATTGGAGGATTAGCTACACACTTAACTCTAAATTTATACTTCTTCAAAACTTCATCTGCATGCGTTCTCCCCTCCTCTAACTCCTTCACCATGTCTGCCACCTCTTGACATTGAGCAATCAGATATGTGTACCTGTCCATAAGGGTGACATCGAACCTGGCCATGTGTCCTAGGTGTTGCACCTCATACACATCCCACCTATCCAAAACTTGTTGCTGCTCCATTATTCTTGTATCAGCTAATTTGAGGCCAAAAGGTCCTAGCATATTCTTTACAAAACTCTCATACAACAAAATTTCCCTGAGGAGAGGGTCCTGAATCTCCGTCATATCCTTGATATTCTACTAAAGCATTTCAATCTTTAGCTCCAAAATGTATACATATGACTATAAGTTTTCATAGTTGTCACCTCCTAAGAGGTCTTCCTTCATTACCGTGTCTTCCCCTAGTTGCAATATCTTTTTCAAAATTCGGAACTATTTACTAAAAATGTCTGACTTTCATTCCCATTGCATGGAACAGGAAGCCAAAGTTCCACTTTCTTGTATCGCCTTACGATATATCTCTACCGTACTATGCAAGAACAACCAAATCTTAGCTGCATTCTTTTGGGTCCATGATTTGGCTACAACAGCCACTCGTCTCACCTCCACCAGTGCCTTTACTTCTCCCTCTGACAGCGATGAGGTTGAAGGTGGGTCATCAACTCTACAGGAGTCTAGAGGTTTGCTCATTTCAATCAGGAGCTTCTTGTATTTCCCTAGTTATGCTTTGAGCTCCATATTTGAAGTATGCTCCTTTTCTACATGCCCCCTAACAACACTTGTGGCTAGCTCCAAAGTATCTAGCTCTGCCCACTTGGTTTGTTTACCCAACTTTACTTGGGATATTTGATACTTGGGAGAAGCTTGTCCCTCAACTTGGAGTGGAACTTCCACATCTACAATCACTTCACCAGAGTCCATTTTTTATAAATGATGAATGGTTTTTAGCTTCTTAACCTTCGGTGGCTCCTTAGTGATTACTTGTTATAAAGTGACCTTGGGAAGCTCTACTTTTCACTTTTTCTTCTCAAAAGAGAACTCAAGCCATTGTGGTATATTTTCATCCTTGTCACCTTGATGCAATACTATTTCTATAGTTATAACATGGAAGTCCTCCTACTCCTCTGCTTCATCTCTTTCCTCTGCCTTTGTTTGCCCAGGATCTTGAGGTGAGGTAACTTGGTGGGCTAGATTGATTTGGAGAGCTTGTTGCTTATGTAATTCACTCAATTTTCTATTGACCTCTTCATGGAATGTCATCTCTTCCTCATCTGCCTCTGTTCCACCCTACCTGACTGGTATGTCCTTAAGGAGGTCCTCTGCCTCATCCCCTTCTTTCTCACCTTCCAACGATCGTTGTTTCTCAAGATCTTCTTCCTCTTGATCTGAATCCAACTCAATGTTTCTAACTTTTACTCCTTCAGTGGTAGACCTGAAGCCTTGTACTCCAGGCTGCCCTGCGGGAATATTAGTTGGTGGTGGTGCAGAGGCATAAGTGCTTGGAGCATGTGTGGCCTCCGTTGAAGGTAGATGAGTAGGTATATTGTTAGTAATCTCTAATCTCTATATCTTCCTCTTTCTCTTGGGTACCCTCTCCTATAGTCTACCCTATAGTTTTCCTTGGTTGAAGAACTTTGGCAAGTGGTACTGCTCCCAATCCATTGGTCACTCCCAGGTCCGCTGCCTTATTTAACAATTCAGACTCCCTCATCTTTTCTTGGAGTTTCTTGATTAAGTCCTTAGTACTTTCTCAAGGTTTGTCCTCACCGAAATCGGTGGAGGTATTTTTCCTTGAGGCTAACCTTGTCTTTCGGGCATACTCCTTATGGCCCCTTGATTGAGGTACACTTGAAGTGGATTCCTTTTGTTTCGCCTTTGTGATGTTGGGCCTTACCCTTTGGCATAACCATTGCTTGGTCCTATTGATGACTACTGGGGAGATCTTTTCCATATTCGTGTCTTCACTTGCAGACCATTTGATTAGGGAGAGGGGCCTTTTATCTATCCTTGATTTCTTATAAACTGGAACAAGTAAGTCCCCATCATCCCTAAGGTCTTTAGGGAGGTTAGTCTCAATTCCAAAATCTCTTACCTATGGTACAGATAACCTATTATAGCTCTTCTCCCTAACCTCAAAACTGTCTTGCAAGTTGGCCCAGAAGTCCTCCAGGCTAAGCTTGTGCCCCTCATATGCCTTAGGCATAGCTTGTTTAAGTTTCTCATAGGGATCATAAAACTCCCTTGCATGATCATACTCCTTCAAGTTCAAATCTTGAAGCTCTTGTTCTGCTAATTTGGCCACTTGTATCTTAGAACATGTAAAGTACCCAATAGATACTAAGAAATTGATACCTGCTTTGTGTTTTGATGACATAAGTGATTGGAGGCCCACAAGATGCCTTACATATTCTAGCAAAATTATCCTATCATTGCAATATCGGGGTAGCAACATTAGGTTCCCTGTGAATTTGCTAACCCTGGTAAGTAGAGCATGGGTTTTGGATAAACCAACATGCCCACTCTTTGATGATTGCCATGGCCTCTAGGCTAATCTGATATCTTACATCTCCTGTCAATTTGATTATTATTGGGAAAATGAAGGCATCATTAACTGTCTTGAAATGAGCCTTTGCATTGGCCAGAGTGAGTTGGGAATAATACTCCCATAGCTTCTTCTGTCCTTCCTCCTCTCCCAATTGACCTTCTACTTGCAGCTCTGGAAACTTTCCAGCTCTAGCAGCTACCCAGATGACATATGATGTGAAAAAGAACTTTTGGGTATGTTGAACTTCTTTCATCTACTTGCAGATATTATCGGAGAGGTTCTGCGGCCAATCAAAGTATTGTTTCCTTATTAAAATAGTACTCATGAATTGGAACATCTAGGGATGAAAATTCTTGCAATCTGGCTTGCCAAAGGCCCTACTAAGCATAATGATTAAGTCTCTTTGAGGCTCTTTAAAATCTTCCCTCAGGATCTTTGTTGCCTTGAGACCTGTCTTTCTTTCTTCTTCCAACTAGTTCGTGTTCATGTACCTCTTACTGGTTGATATTTTGTCATTCCATGCCTTTAAGGCCTCTTCTTCGGTTAATAGAAATATCTCCTCCCTAGTTGGGATACCAAAAATGAACCCAGGCATGTTTGGAGACAAGTCTATGACTTTTTTTCCTTGTGCATCTATGCACTTTCTAGTCTTTGGGTTATAAAATGGGGCAAAGTTCATTATGAACTCTTTTGCCTATAATGACTATGGAAAGACAATAGCTTCAACTAGGCCAGATCTCTTGATTCTCCTATGGAGGGCCTCCAGACTAGGTTTGTCCAATTGAGCCTTGATGTCCTTAATTTCTATATGGCCGATTTCAGTATTCGTGACCCATCTGACTTGATCCTCTAGCTTTGAAACATAGACCTATCCTTGATAATGATATTTCATGGTGGCTCAGAGTCTATCAATTTCTTTTCCTATTTTGTTGGAGGATGAGTTCATCTAACCACACAAACCTGCAAGAAGGACACAAATCCTTAATCTTTGATAATAAGCACAAAAGTTGATTTACTTCGGGACTTTGGGGTCCCGAGCTAGGTTGTGTGCAAAAGGAATCCCAGAACTCTGGGGGTTCGGGGTTCTAGGGTTAGGTTGAATAGTAGCTGCCTAGAACTCCGGGGGTTTGAGGTTCCGGGCTTAGGTTGAACAGAAGTCGCTCGGAACTTCGAGGGTTTGGGTTTCTAGGCTTAGGTTGAACGGAAGCTGCCTGAAACTCTGGGGGTCCAGGGTTCTGGGCTTAGGTTGAACGGAAGCTGCCCAAAACTTCAGGGGTCTGGGGTTCTAGGATTAGGTTGAATGTGTACTACCCAGAACTCCGGGGGTCCGACGTTCAGGGCTTAGGTCAAGCCAGCTACCCAAAAACTCCAAGGGTCTGGGGTTCTGGGTGAAAAACTAGGGCACACAAACAAAAAGAAAACAAACAACAAGCAAAACAAAACGAGGAGGAAAGAAAACCTAAACTACAAACCACCAAAAATGGGCAAGAAAAATCACCAACCTAGTGAATCAAAATGCCCGAAAACACCAAAGAAAGCTCAGAAGTCTATAGGTTCACAACTTAGAGTTAGGGAGGAGGAGCTCTGAATACACAAATGAATTTAAAAAGTCCATCATCCCTATTTATAGCTCATCCCAAGCTCGTCCATACGAATGCTTTAAACATGACCTTGGGACTCCGGGGTCCCGAGGTTCTGAGCTCAACACAAGAAAAGGAACACCCCACCCCAAAACTCTGGGGGTCTGAGGTTTTGAAGCAAGAACAAGGAGGCTCCACCTTGGGATTCTAGAGTTTTGAGGTCAGAACCAAAGAAAAGAAAAAGGGACCTCGGGACTCCGGGACTTCGGAGTTTCGAGGTCAAAAACAAAAAAGAACAAAGAGACCTTGGGACTCCGGGACTCTCAAGTTCCGAGGTCAAAAACCAAAAAAGAACAAAGAGACCTCGGAACTCTAGGACTCTGGAGTTCCGAGGTAAAAAGGCAAAAAGAAAGAAAGAAGAAACAAAAAGGGGACCCAAATTTTGACTCAAGGAGACTAATGGGGAAATAGATATGCAAGGCATAACAATGCTATGCTAGACAAAGTGTTGGTATACCTCTATGAGTAATAAAATTAGCCTGTCTGATTGGCAAAGATCTTAAGTTTTTGAACATTAGAAGGAGAACCGGTAAGAGAGTATAACCAGTAAGGTTAAGGCTACCTGTGAGAAGGCAGTAGAGAGTAAATGCAAGTTGAATGAATAACAAAAGGAACCCAGTCAATTAAGAAGGAATGGTAGAGAATCGATAGTGACAGATAATTGTGGACAAGATAGAGGTAAACCAGAAGAGAAGAGGCTTTGTGCTGAGTGAAGGAGGAACTGGTAAGCATCATCAATGAGAAAGAAGAGAGTAGAGAGTGATAGAGGAGAGCCATCAAGATAGTGGCTGCGTTGTTGAAGATTCACTCAGAGTAAGCAAAGAACTGGTAAGGAGGAGGAGGTACCTTACCAGCAGGGAGGATTGTATTGAGAGGTTACAAGATTCACTTTTAACTAGACTACTACCTTTTTATTTGAATATAATGTGTCATTTTCATTGAGTTGTAGCTCAGTGCAGGGATTGTAGCTCCTTTGGATTGGCACCCATAAACTAGAATGGGTTGTAGCTCCTTTGGGTTGTAGCCCATAAATCTGTTAGGGGTTAGTGCTCCTTGGGTTGGTGCCCTAAATCAAGAGTTGGTGCTCCTTAGATTGGTGCCCTAAAAATTGTAACTGAGATTCATTGTGAGGCTGGATTGGAGCAGTAGACTCCAGCAGCATTACTCACCGAGGTTTTTCCCATCTTGGGTTTTCCTCATACATACTAGTGTTATGTGATATCCATTTGTGTGTGATTGCATTTGTGATTAGTCTCCCCACTATCTAGTAATTCTAAATTGTGTTAGATCCCATAACCGGTATACACACATAAGCTAGTTAAAGAGAAAAAGATTGAGAACCATAATTCACCCCCCTCTCAATAGTGCATTTTGTCTAACAATGCTAAAAATACAAAAGTAATAACCCGGTTACAAATGAGTTCTATAATCTCTGCAACCTCTCTCTATCGGTTCAACTTTGCTCTGTTCTCTATCAGTTCTCTACTCACTCTGACCCACTGCTACTTGTCACCATTTGTACTCTTCTCATCCTCTCTGAATCTTCTCCTACTAAACCTCAGCTATGTCTGACCTCTTCTCACTCTCTCTAAGATCTCCTTTTCTCACTATTCCTTCCTTTTTGATTCAGACTCTACCGGTTAGTTGAACTATCAAACCAAACACTTGGTTATTGGTTCTTAGTCCTCTCTATCTAATTCCCTTTCTTCTCTACTTCTACCTTGTGAGATCTTCCTCTAACACTCCCACTACACTGCAACAACCTTTGTTGCCTTCCTATCGGTTCTAGCACTACCAATTCACTTGACTGTTGCACTCTTTGCAACTTACCAGTTACTCTATCCTTACTAGGTAAAACCTTTTACCGATTCTCTCAAGCACTAAGTCACTATGATCTTATACAGATTACACTTTGACTGATTAACTCTCTGCTCCACTCTCACACTTTGATCTTCAATATTTAGAACCTCATCATCTGGCAGCATCAATCAAGTATGATCTTTGATCTCCATATTTATCCTTGTTCTTTCCCACCAAAACATAGCTTCAAACTTGGTGCACTAGGGTATTCTCTCACTGACCGTGAACTGTATCAAATTATATTGGATCATGTCTTTGGGATTAATAGCTTTCAACAAATCATGCAACACTTCCATTGTTCTTCCTTCCAATACATGTTTTCTATATTTAGCAAACATGGCCCTTCTTTTTATCAATCACAATAAATGGTCTCGCAATTACCTTCACCAAATCTGATCTTCACTTAGAAACTTTGCATCGATCATGATGCCAATGAATTAGATCTTTGTCCTTCAACCTGCCTTGAGCTGCAAACCTTTCCAATCGACCTGTGATATTCAAGGTCTTCATTTAATATAGACTGACTCTACAACTACCTCGCTGAAGCATTCTTCACCAACCTCTACATGCTTTCCACCTGGTATCCACATGTCATCTTTATTGGCATCCAACTCACTTCACTATGTTGGTTTAAGATGAGTCACCGACCAACAACACTCTACCAATATTTGCCTTATACTATCAGTTCATGTTGCCTTGTCAGTTACATTAACTAGTTAACCTTCATGCTATGCACTTCGTCATTCTATCAGCTAGGTCATGATGACTTAGACTGCATCTAGTTCAGAGTTTATCACTTCACTTTGTCTCTTTTTTAGCTTACTAGTTGCCTTACCTACTTGCATATTGACCGATCTACATTCTTCTTCACATAGCACATATTAGTCAATTATTAGTGTGCTCTTTGGTTCAACAATCTTGATGTTGATTCAATCATAGATACATGCCAATGTGGTGAACATATATTCTAAACTGCAACACCTGGATCTTCTATAATTATCCATACTGGTTGCTTGATCACCTCTCTATTTTCGTTTCCCGGTAACATCCTTGATGGCTCCATGTCATCAATATTCAAATGTTATACTGGTATAACTTCATGTCTGCAAGGCTAAACCTTCCATTTTTCTTCATTAGCCCAGACATCATCTCAACTGGTTTGCCAAAGTGACAAACTAATCACTTCATGTTCTTCCGCTTCTGTCCCGGTAGCTCAACATGCCTTCTCTTGTTGATCTGGTTCATATCTTTGGTTTCATATGTCAGAGGCTTTCTCATGATTCACTTTCATTGTCCATTATAGGCTTTGAACCACCTACCTTTAACTTCTTTGACTATCTTATCCCAGGGGGTTATGATATTGCTGTTAGGGTTTCAAGCAAATCCGAAGCAAATATGAACTAACAATTATATGCAGATTTAAATAAAAAAGATAAAGAAATAAAATAGGACACAGATAACACAGAGATTTAATGTGGTTCACCCAGAATGGGTTACGTCCACCATACACAACCGTCCAATCTTTCTTATTATCAAGCAAAAATAGTACATCAACCTTACAATGCCTTAAGCATCCCAGCCACTTGTAACATGCATTTTTTTGGGCAAAAACAAAGTCAGCCTTTTTAGGGTTTTTATTACAATGTCGGTTTTCATCAAAAAAATACCCAAAAAAAAATTTCTCGGGGGCTCCCGCCCCCGAACCCCTGCCTGAGGCCTAGCCCAGCCCTAGACCCCGATGAGGATATGTGCTGAGTGTACAATATTTTTCTAATCAGTTGCCACATTTCAACAATCTCCCACTTGGAGACTGATCAGGCTCCACATCGAACAATCTCCCACTGTGAGACTTATACTACACGACACCACTGTACATGCAGCATCTACTGGATAAAACACTAGGACTCGACTGGTATAAATTCCACAATTATCAATCAAGACGACCAACAGAAACTGATGAAGAAATTAGCTTCTCCTATGGAATTTCCTTCCTGAACATATCGATAGGATTCTCACTTGTGTGAATCTTATCAAGTTGTAATTGACCCTCCTCCAAAACAGTCTAGATGAAGTGGTACCTGAGCTGAATGTGCTTTGTCCTTAAATGAAAAGCAGAGTTCTTCGCAAGATGAATGGAACTCTGGCTATCAGTATATAATGGGCTATATTCTTGTGTCTAACCCAATTCCTCCAGAAAACATTTTAACCAAATCATCTCCTTGTTGGCTTCTATAGCAGCAACATATTCAACTTCAGTGGTTGAAAGTGCAACAACCTTTTGCAGCCTAGAAACCCAACTGACTGCAGTTCCCCCTATAGTAAAAACATACCCTGTAGTACTCCTCCATGAATCAATATCACTCGCCAGATCAGAGTCAACAAATCCACTCAGAGCAACATTAGATCCTTTGAAACATAATGCCTTCGTAGTAGTTCCTTTCAAATACCGAAGAATCCATTTCACAGCATTCCAATGTTCCATACCCAGATTACTCATAAACCTGCTCACAACTCCCACTGCATGTGCAATATCTAGCCTTGTGCATACCATTGCATACATCAAACTACCAACAACTGATGAATATGGGATGTTAGACATTTTATTAAACTCTTCCTGTGTCTTTGGGCACATCTCCTTAGTCAATTTGAAATGACTAGCCAAAGGTGTACTAACTGCTTTTGCATCTTGCATGTTAAATCTTTTCAACACCTTCTTTATATATTCACTTTGGGACAAATTCAAGGTTCTATTTTTCCTGTCTTGTGTAATCCTCATACTGAGAATTTGCTTAGCTGCACCCAAATCCTTCATAGCAAATGACCTGGCTAATTTTTGTTTAAGATCATTTATGTGTTCCATGTTAGAACCAGTAACAATCATGTCATCAACATAAAGCAATAGGATAATATAATTGCCATTATCCAATCTCTTAAAATATACACAATGATCAAAATGACATCTATGATAACCGTGTTCAGCCATGAAACTATCAAATTTTAAATACCATTGTCGGGGTGCTTTCTTTAGGCCATACAAATTTTTCTTCAACCTGCACACCAAGTTCTCCTTACCTTTGACCTCATATCCCTGTGGTTGCAACATGTAAATTTTCTCCAAATCTCCATGGAGAAAAGCTATTTTGACATCTAATTATTCAAGATATAAATCATCTGTAGCCACAAGACTAAGTACAATTCTAATTGAAGTCATTTTTACAACTGGAGAAAATATTTCATTATAATCTATACCCTTTTTCTGTGCAAAACCTTTTACCACAAGTCTGGCCTTATATCTTTTCTGACCTCCTTCCTCCTCCTTTAGCCGATAAACCCTTTTGTTAGGCAAGGCTCTTTTTTTTGTAGGTAAAGGGACTAAGTCCCAAGTCTTATTTTTCATCAAGGAGTCCATCTCCTCTTTCATGCCTAGCTCCCACTATTGTTTGGCATCCACTTGCATTGCTTCTTCATATTCTTTTGGTTCACCAGAATTCGTTAATAAAATAGAATACAAAGAAGGAGAAAATCTTTCAAGGAGTCTACTTGTCCTCATAGAATGTCTAACACTTGTAGGAGTTTGTGGGACAATCTGTTGTTGCTGAGCATCAAGTACCTGTGGCATTTCATTTTCAGGAATCTCATCCAACACCACATATTCTTCTTTGTCCTGTTCATGCTTCTTTTCCTACATCTGTTCTTTATACATAACCTTTTCATTGAATATAACATCTCTACTTCTAGTTATTTTCTTATTTTCAAAATCCCATAACCGATAGCCATATTCATCTATCCCATATCCAATGAAGGTACATTTATGAGATTTAGCATCAAGCTTGGTTCTATTTTCTTTATCAACATGGACAAAAGCTTCGCAACCAAAAGTTTTTAGAAAAGAATAATTTACCTTTTTACCAGTCCATGCCTCCTCTAGAATACCACCATCCAAAGGGGTTGAAGGTCCTCTATTCATCAAATAGATAGCAGTATGTACAACATCTACCCAAAAATGTAAGGGCAATCCAGCATGCAATCTCATGCTCCTCGCGCGCTCCATGATAGTCCTATTCATTCTCTCTGACACACCATTTTCCTGTGGAGTTCTTGGAATTGTCTTCTGCTTTCTAATCCCATTTAAGGAGCAGTAATCTTCAAATTCTTTGCTATAATACTCACCTCCATTATCCAATCTGAGACACTTCAACTTTTTTCCTGTCTCATTCTCAACCAAAACTTTCCATTTCTTAAAAGTTTCAAAAACATCTGATTTTTGTTTTAGGAAATATACCCATGTTTTTCTGGTTGAGTCATCAATAAAAATAACATAATAATAAGAGCCACCAAGAGATGATACCTAAGCCGGTCCCCATACATGTGAATGTACAAGCTCTAACTTCTCACTCTTCTTCTCTTTCCCAACCTTGAGAAATCTGACTCTTTTCTGTTTACCATAAACACAGTTTTCACAGAACTCTAAATAAATCTTCTTTAGTCCTAGCAATAGATTTTTGGAGTGAAGGGTTTTCATCCCTTTCTCACTCATGTGCCCAAGCCTATGGTGCCACATTATCGAATCTGTTCTTGCAACATTTATTGTTGTTGTCCATGTAGTAACTTTATCTGTAGCAGCTAGGGTAGAGTAAGTGTTACCTGTACACAGATATAATGTGCCTACTTTCGCACCTTTAGCTATTACTAATGATCCTTTAGCGACCTTCCACATACTGTCTGAGAGGGTAACTATGCAACCTTCACTACCTAGTTGCCTTGCAGAAATTAAATTTCTTCTTAAATGAGGAACATGTCTTACCTCCTACAGAAACCAGTCATTTCCATTCTGCAACTTGATCTTTATCTTTCCTTTTCCAACAATTTGATAGGGCTCATCATCACCCAAATATACCTATCCAAAATCACCTTGAACATAATCTAGAAAATATTTTCTATGGGGTGTAGCATGAAATGAAGCCCTAGAATCTATTACCCAGGAATCACTAACATTATCCAAACATAAGATTAACGCATCTTGTAAAGAATTACTTGCAATATTAGCTTCCTTACTATCATTTTCATTTTTGTCTCCTTCTTTGTTTTTCCAAGACCAACAGTCTTTCTTTAGATGACCAGGCTTTCCACAATACCAACAATCTTTCTTTCCTCTAGATTGAGAGCGTCCTTTCTTTGACTTCCCTCGTGACTTCTCATTCCAAGGGCCTTTTCCTCTTTCCTTTGATCTTCCTCTGTTCTCCACATTCAAAACACTACCCGATGATGTTGGAGTCTCACTTGTGCTTTTCTTTCACATTTCCTCACTTAGGATAACACCAATAATATCATCAAATACCAAAGTATTTTTACCAGAGATAGAGTTACTTACAGCCATAACCAAGCTATTCCATCTTTTTGGCAAAGAACATAAAATCAAGAGAGCCCTAACCTCTTCTGCAAAGGTAATTTTTACCATTGACAATTGACTGGTAATTGTATTAAATTCATTTAAGTGCTCCGCTACAGATCCTCCCTCACTCATTTTCAAATTAAACAGACGCTTCATAAGAAATACCTTATTCGAAGCTGAGGGTTTCTCATACAACTTAGCCAATGTCGCCATCAAATCTACAGTCATTTTTGCTTCTGTTATATTGAATGCTATAGACGGTGCAAGGCACAATCAAATGGATCCTAGTGCCTTTCTATCTAAAATTTCCCACTCTTCATCTGACATTGTGGTTGGTTTCTTTGCCTTTCCTTCCAATGGCCGCCACAAATCCTTTTGATACAAGTATTCCTCCATCTGCATTTTTCATAACTGATAATTCTGGCCGTTAAACTTTTCAACCTTGAATTTGGAATCCTCCATTGCTCCCACTCAAATCTGAAAGTCCTGCCAATTTACAGAAAACCTCGCTATGATACCAATTGTTAGGGTTTCAAGCAGATCCGAAGCAAATATGAACTAACAATTATATGCAGATTTAAATACAAAAGATAAAGAAATAAAACAGGACACAGATAACACAGAGATTTAACGTGGTTCACCCAAAATGGGTTACGTCCACCATACACAGCCATCCAATCTTTCTTATTATCCAGCAAAAATAGTACATCAACCTTACAATGCCTTAAGCATCCCAGCCACTTATAACATGCATTTTTTGGGCAAAAACAAAGTCGGCCTTTTTAGGGTTTTTATTACAATGTCGGTTTTCATTAAAAAAAACCAAAAAAAAATTTTCTCGGGGGCTCCCGCCCCCAGCCCCTGACCTTGACGAGGATATGTGCTGAGTGTACAATGCTTTTTTGATCAATCGCCACATTTCAAAAATTGCCACCAACTGGTGGGGCTAGATAGACAGTTGCATTCAACCTGAATTAATGAAATTGAACAAACATATCTTCAATCAAAACATATAACCTATTTGAGCACACTCTCTATTAATCTTCTCTTCATTCTATGATACCATCTTCATTCGGTGGGAGTCCTTCTGATTGTCATCAAACTGCATACCGGTTGCCTGCACTTTCTCCATTAGTTTAACCTTGCTTCCTTACCGGTCACATGCTTGGCAACAATACACTGCCAACTCATTACTCATCAGTTGACATTCCATAATGCCAACTATCTCCAATGCCTATTCATCAGTCAACATCAATTGTGTTCTGGGTACTAGTCTCTTCTTCCCAACACTAACTTGTATACCGATGACTCTAATGACTAGTTGACATCAATGACAACACAATCCAAACAATCTCCCCCTTTGCCATTGATGTCAACACATCTAGTATCCAGTATACTACAAGTTTTCTCTCCCCCTTTGACAACAATGACAAAGAAGACTGACAGAGCTTTGTACTGGTTGCTTCTCCCCTTTTCACCATTTTTTCAACACTTGAGATATAGGGCTCAGACACCAACTAGCACCAATTGTATATACCAGTCTGATACCAATTATAGAAAGGTATTAGTCAATTTCATTTACCTGCCAATCAGACTACATCTTCTCCACCTTGTTGTATGCATGAATTTATTCTGACACCAATTTATTGACACTAAGTGTTGATGCTAACATTGATACCAATTTGATATCACTTGTATGTTCTCCCCTTGTGCAGGTAACTCTTTCTCTTTGGGCAGCATATGGCTCAAAAATCAAGGGATGTTAACCTATGAACACCCCCTGAACAATAGATCTCAAGTCTTCCTTTCCTGTCAGGTTCTAAATTGGGGCTTCTATCTACACCTTGTATTGGTAGAGCTGAACATACACAATGTACAAATGATTTTTTCAGCTCCATGATATCCATCACAACTTATGACATGATCTTATATGACGATAATGCCAAACCATATCACTATCATGCCAATTGTCAAATTGGTGGGCCCATAATGATGCAAGCACATGAGATCAACTACTAGACTAATACATTGTCACTTAGGACTTCCTCAATATCACTTGAGATATAATCTCCTCAGTCCAAACCATGGGAGTGACTGGACAAATCATAATTTGCAATACCGGTTAATATCCATACCAGTAACATACTATACATGTTATTTTTCTATACCGGATTAATATCTCCACTGGAACACCTTCCTTTATCTTCTTGTGTCAAATTCTACTACTACCAATTTGTAGTTTAATCAATTCGTTGACACATGCAATAGTCATCCATCTCACATGTGTAAATGTGTAGCTATGGTAGTAACTACAAACACTATCATCTCATATTCTTCATTTATGTCGGCAGCAACTTGTCCTTCCATTTGTCCATTTCAACTATGGGGTGAATGATGTGATCAATATGTATCTCCCCTTAAGGTCCTGCTTCTCCTTTAAGCCTTAGGAGATATCACTTGTGCATTGGATGCACAGTGTTGATCCATGGTCATATTTTCTTCCTTCTTCCTCCATACCTACTTAGTCTCACTCTTTTTCTCATTCACAATCTTCGAAGTAGCGTTGCCTTCCTTTTTCTTATTGGTCCTTTCTCCAAGAACATTTTTGTAGTAGCAGACAGTGTTCATCCTAGACAAATTATTGGAGGACCTTCTATCAAACCAGTTTGATCTTCTTCTCCAAACCATGTAATTGTGACCAACAGATGGAACAAAAGAGTTTCTTGACATTATAGGAGCTCTTCTAATTTTCTTCCATGCAAAAATTTATCTATCATACCTTCTATTATCTCTTCCATGCTAACCATAGTTTCTATACTTTTAAATTTTGTTGGAAGAGAAGGTGGAAGGGCTGCCATATGTCTGAACATTCTTCTTCCTACAATCATGCCTTCTATGGCCAAAACCATTACATCTTTCACAAAATGAATTGTTGTTCCTAGGAAAAACAAATTGTCTATTCCTAGACCTCATTTTGCATTCATCTTCTCTATGGACATATCCTTTACATCAAAAACAATAACCGAAGAAGGAGGGCTTACAACTTACAAATTTATTCTTCCATACATGTGGTGATCTTTCTAGCTTGGTTTCTCCATTTCTATTTTTCAAGGATTATTCTTGGGAAAAATATCATCTCTTTGTCTTCCACTAGCAGGAGGTCTACTTGACTGTTTTCTCATGTTCTTATTTCTGATGAGGCCTTCTTCTATCAATTTCCCTTTCCCTTTTGGATCAACATTATTCCTCCTTGCAGCACCAGTCTTTATCTTCATGTCTTCACTAGTTGTAGTTAGGTCAACCTTCTTCCTAGGAGCATTTTTTACTGTGAAGGTATGTCTCATGTTATCTCCATTTGAGGAGACAAGCTAAATGTCTTTTTTGGAGACATCCTTTCTTGTGAAGTACGCACCGGTATCAAATCCCAATCCTCCGATATCCTTGGAGTGTTTTGTTTGTTCAATATTTTGTCCAAGTCTTTAGTGCTACCATCATAACAGATCCTCACCTTGAGCTCACTTTGGCACATCTCAAGTTCTCCTTTAAACTTCTAATACTCTTTATCTTTTGTCTCCACTTCTAGCCCTAACTCCTCACATCATCTTTTCTTGGCATCAAAGACTGATTTGAATTCATCAATCATTCATTTAGCTTCTTCTAGCTGAGTTGTCAATATGTGGATATTTCTATTTGACTCTTCAAGGCATATTCTCAACTGGCTACATTCTTCATGAACTGAATTTTTAGAATTCTTAAATTCATTCCTAACATTTTTCAACTCTTTAAGGGAACTTACCAATTAACCTTCAAGATCAACTTCAGCTTCATTTTCTTCTTCATCACTTCCAAACACATCTTACCAATGGGATTGATCTATGTTATCCCATTTAGATTTGTGCATGTCACTTTCTGTCTCTTTGAGCAATGAAGAGATGATTTTCCTTTTCATCATTGCTGTAGTAGTTGACTGACCTACCTTTATCATCTACACATGTGTTTGTTTCATTGATCTTCTTGCTTTCACAAACCAGTTCTAGAGTGCTAGGTTCATTACCATAGAGCTTCTTCAATCTGTCCCATAGACTTTTTGCAGACTTGCACTTGTCCACCTTTGAAGAAACATCACTAGAAATACCACTGAGTATAGATTTCATGGCTTTAGTATTGCACATAGATCTTCTTTCTGCTTCAGGATTAGTGGGAGGACTAGTAGGACTAGAATAGCCATTTACAACCAACATCCAGGCATCATACCCTAAAGAGGACAGGTAGACTTCCATCCTACAACTCCAAATGGAAAAGTTTGACCCATCAAACACTAGAGTAGGGGTTGAATCAAAACCAGAATCTACCCAAGTTGGAGAAAGATTATCTAATTGAGAACCTAGACTCCGATACCAATTATAGAACACAAGATTCCACTAAGAGGGGGGATGAATCAAGGTTTTAAATCTTTTAATATTTTAATCCTAAATGTGTGTACCGGTTAGTTGTTCAGATACTAAGTGAATGTACCGATGAGATAGGAGAAGACCAAAATGTAAGCACACACAAAAGACACATCACATAATATTGGATATACAAGGAAAACCCAATATGGAAAAAATATCAGTGAGAAATGCTGCTGGAGTCTACTCCTCCAATCTAGCCTCACAATAAACAACTATTATAATGTTTAGGGCACCCACCCAAGGAGAACCAACCCAAGGAGTACCAACCCCTACTTATTTAGGGCACAAACCCAAGGAGCATCGACCCAAGGAGCACCAACCCCTACTAATTTAGGGCACCAAACCAAGGACCACCAACCCCTGATGATTTAGGGCACCAACCCAAGTAGCACCAACTCAGTGATTACAATGAATGCTAACAATACAGAAGTAATAACCCAGTTACAAATGAGTTTTGTAACCTCTGTAACTTCTCTCTACCAGTTCAACTTTTCTTTGTTATCTATTGGTTCTCTTCTCACTCTGACCCACTGCTACTTGTCACCATCGGTACTCTGCTCACCCTTTATGAATCTTCTGGTACTTAGCTTCAGCTATGTCTTACCTCTTCTCACTCTCTCTCATCTCTCCTTTTCTCAATGCTGCTTCCTTTCCGGTTCAGACTACCAGTTAGTTGAACTATCAAACCATGCACCTGGTTACCGGTTCTTATTGTCTCTGTCTAATTCCCTTTCTACTCTGTTTCTACATTGTTGGATTTTCCTCTAACACTCCCACTTCACTGTAACAACCTCTGTTGCCTTCCTAAAAGTTCTAGAACTACTGATTCACTTGATTGTTGCACTCTTTGTAGCTTACCAGTTACTCTAACCTTACTTGTTAAACCATCTTACCAGTTCTCTCAAGCACTCAGTCACTATGATCTTCTACAGATTACACTTTGACTAATTAACTCTCTGTTGCACTCTCACACTTTGATCTTCAATACCTAGCACCTCATCATCTCGTAGCATCAATCAACTCTTATCTTTGATTTGCACATTTATTCTTGTTCTTTCCCACCAAAACATAACTTCAAACTTGGTGCGCTAGGGTATTCTCTCACCAACCATGAACCATATCAAATCATATCGGATCATGTCTCTGGGATTGACATCTTTCAACAAATCATGCAACACTGCCATTATTCTTCCTTCCAGTACACATTTACTATATTTAGCAAACATGGCCCTGCTTTTTGTCAATCACAATAAATGGTCTCATTGTTGCCTTCACGAAAACCGATCTGCACTTAGACACTCTGCATTGATCATGATTCCAATGAATCAGATCTCTATCCTTTGACCCGCCTTGAGTCACAAACCTTTGCAATCGACCCATGATAATCAAGGTGTTCATTTAATATCGACCAAATCTGTAACTACCTCGGTGAAGCACTCTTCATCGACCTCTGCATGCTTGCCACTTGGTATCCACATGTCATCTTTTTTGCCATCCAATTCACTTCACTATATCGATTTAGGATGAGATGCCAACCAACAACACTCTGTCAATATTCACCTTATACTACCGATTCATCTTGCCTTACCAATTACATTAACCGGTTAACCTTCATGACATGTACTTCACCATTCTTTCGGTTAGGTCATAATGACTTAGACTGTATCTAATTCAGAGTTCATCACTTCACTTTGTCTCTTTGTTAGCTTACCAGTTCCCTTACCTACATGCATACTAGACCAATCTTCATTCTTCTTCACAGAGCACATATCAGTCAATTATTAGTGTGCTCTCCAATTCACCAATCCTGATGTGGTTTCAATCATAGATATTGTTGTTCATTTGGTGGAATTTATTCTATGTTGCATTGATGCTTTGTCATTGATGCTAAAATTAGCTATTTGGATTCTTTACCGACACCCTTATGCTCTCGGTAGTTTGAGTGGTTTCTGGTTGACTTGGATTTGGCATGATCTGGTAGGCTTTGGTATAGTTTGGTGATGGAATTGGCTTGCTCATAATACTCATGCTCATATTTAGTCAGTTATTTTTGGTTTGGTGATTAGATGCTATCTTGCTTTCCTAGAAGCTTAGTTTCTGGTTTTGGCAAGGGTTGCATCGGCAGAGCTTTTGGTGAAGATGTTTCATGAATTGCATAAGTGGTGTTGGTGCACCTGGAGTTTCAAGATGTTGTTGGTGATCATGTTTGAGACTTGGTACATGGAGATCATTGTTGTAGTGTGCGGACTTATTTTGGGTCCCAGTTGATCTAGGTTATGGACCCTTTAATGTAACGTGTGTGATGGGGTTTCTTTAGCTTGCTCACACTCCACCTAGTTGGTGTTTCTCAATTCCACCAACCTCACCAGGTCTAGCTATGCTCCAAAACCTCCAAGTCCTTCCCAATCTCTACTAGGACTTTCTCCTTACCACTCTCAAGGTGTTTGCAACAAGTGTTTGATTAAGAACCCTATCATTTCAATGTGTTTCCCATATGCTCAATCTTGCTATCTTGACAACAACTTGTCAATTTCTCACTTTTCACCCCCATACTATTGTGAGTTGGTGTAGAGGTGTGGAGGTGGTATTACCATGGAATCAATCCAAATAGGTCCATTTTAGGTTGTACAATCTTCATCTCCCTTACCAATTTTATGAAATTGCCTAGAAATAGGACTACAAGGATGAGCCCTAATTAGGCCTCCAAAATCCATTTTTTGAGGGTTTTTGGTTTTATGGTCAAAAAGACCTTGCAAAGAGTTTTACTTTTCTTCAATAACTCATATATCCTCAAGATATTTTTGTGGTTTTGGCTTCCCAACTTTCCGTACAGTACCCTAACCCAAAAATGAGGGTTTGCTAGGGTTTCTAGGCCTTTAACCGGCAGTGACTGTCCAACTTTGTGAAAAGGAAACCTAAAGGACTTTTCAAGGCTTCTCCTTGTAGTGGAAACTTTGTATGGACTTCATGAATCACACCAAATTATTTTCCTAAGGTTTTCTATCCACCCCTGCAATATACACTCAATTTACACCTTGTTTTCTCTAGTCGGGTTACTCTTGGACTCACCTAGAACAAGGTGGTAACCATGATGAAATCCACTTCCAGAACTCTCCCCTACATATTTAAATTTTACATAGGGTTTTATTCCATTTCCTAATAGGCCATGATGGTATCACAGATGGATTTTACGGGGCAACCATTTTACAAGAATTTACTATTTACAAGCCAAAACTAGCTGTTTGGAAACAAAACAATGAAAGTGTTAACACACCCTATCTAAAAAGTATGAAATGAGCCAAATAGTACTAGAATGTACCAAAACAACTACAATACAAAACTAGATCAATGGATTCAATCCATTAGTGTTCATATTTTATGCAAAAGAAGACCAAAACAGTGATAATAGTCCAGAAATGAGTAGTTTTAGATTGCCAATCATGCAAAATCAAATTTCCAACCTTGGTAACCATGCAAGAGGAGGTTTAAATAGTCTTCCACATGTGGAGAGGCATCCTAGGTCAAAGGGCCAACCCTAAATCCACAGCTAAGCTCTTTTATAACCAAAGTTGTCATAACATTTTTCAAAAGTTGTCATGACAACTTTTACAACTTTTCACATTTTGTTTTTTCAACTTAAGAAACCTATTACAAGTAATTACTCATGACTTTTTAAAAATTACTAAGACTATTCTAAACCTCTCTGATTATCACACCAAGTTATGCCTCTTTTGACCAACAAGAAGGTCATTTACCTACTCAAGCTACCACCAACTCACAAAGATGCAAGCCTAGAAAGAAAACTAACTTAACTAGGCCAAAAATTGACTCAAATCAAACATACACACACACCTTGGACCCTCCTGGATTCTTTATTAGAAACTTGACTTGGCTAAGGTCAGTACAAGACAAAATTATGGAAGGACTATGAGCCTAAGTCCTAGGTGCTCCTGCACCATTCTCCCAAACAAAAGAAAGCTAAGTCACCTCTTTGGGGATTAGATTCTGATCAATGCCTAACTTCTTGAACTCTGTCTCAAGCACCCATGTAGCCTCAACATCATCCATACCCTGTCACTTGATTAGGTGCTCCCAATAAATTTGGTATCTTATCTTCTTAGTGATCCTTGAACTCAATACCTTTTCAGCCTTTAGACTTGGTCCTGCTGGTACTTGAAGGTTATTTACATCATCTGATACCTATGAGTGACTACAATCTGAACCTGAGATTGGCCCTTTGTAAGCAACTAAGTTTGCTATGTTGAAAACCGGTGACAATCCTATTTCACTAGGTAGGTCCACCTTGTATGCATTTTCCCCATACTTGGCTAGGATGGCATATCGACCCAACCTTCTCATCTGCAACTTATTAGGTACTCCTTTCTATAGCCTTGCTTTGTTTAGATGCACCATGACAAGATCACCTACTTGGAATTGTAGGTTCTTCCTTCTCTCATCAACCTTTTTCTTGATCTTACTTATGTTCTCGATCATTGCTTTCTTGACTGATTCATGTACCTCTTTCATTGACTGAGAAAAATATTTAGCATATCCACTCCTTGTTGCTACATTACCTAAATCCCTTAAATCCAATATAACCCTTGGGTGAATACCATAAACCACCTCAAAAGGACTCTTGCCTATGGTTCTATTTATTGTGTCATTGTAAGCATATTCAACTTGTGATAGCACTTGATCCCATGTCTGACCATAGTCCTTGGTAAGGCACCTCAATAAGTTTCCTAAGCTCCTATTAACCACTTTAGTTTTCCCATCTATTTGTGGATGATAGGTTGATCCAAAAGATAGGCTAGGGCCAATCTTTTGCCAAAGTGTCTTCCAAAAATGACTCATGAAATTTGAGTCTCTATCTGAAACAATGCTCATGGGTAAACCATGTATCCTTATCACTTCCTTGAAGAACAACTAAGCTATATGACATGCATCATGAGTAGTCTTGCAAAGTACAAAGTGGGCCATCTTACTAAACCTATCCACTATGACATAAATGTTGTCAAATTCCTACTTTGTCATTGGTAAACCTACTACAAAATCCATACTAATGCACTCCCAAGGTCTATTTGGTATTCAAAGAGGTTGGTATAAACCGACATTTGAAGAAGTGCCCTTGGCCTTTTGACAAACAATGCAAGTTTCGACATACTTCTTAACATCTTGATTCATCCTAGGCCAATAGTAATACCTCTGAACCAACTCTTGAGTCTTGTTGACTCCAAAATGACCACTAAGAATACCATTATGCTTCTCTTGTATGAGATTTTCTCTCATTGACCCTCTAGGCACACAAAGTTGTCCTCCTCTAAACAATAACCCATATTGCAAGGTAAAATATGAATACTCACTATGAAAATGATTTTGATACTCTTTGCATACCTTGTAGGCATTTGAGAAGTCTTTATCATCCGGGTATTGGTCTCTAAAACTGTCAACACCTATGCTTCTTAACTGAATCTCTTGGACTGTCAAGAGTTTCCTACTCAATGCATCAACAACCTAGTTTAATTGACCCTTTTTGTGCTTGATTGTGAATGTGTAGGCTTGCATATACTTTACCCACTTCGTGTGTTTGTGACTGAGTTTGTCTTGTGAGTTTAGAAATCTTAAGGCTTGGTTGTCTCTATAGACTACAACTTCCTTAGGAAGGAGATAGTGTCTCCACTTCCTCAAAGCTTGCACTAAAGAATATTATTCCAAGTCATATGAGGAGTATTTCCTCTTTGCATCACTTAGCTTCTCACTATGGAAAGCTACTGGTCTTTCTTCTTGGCTTAGGAAAACACCTACTGCAACATTGCTTGCATCACATTCCACTATGAAGAGTTTCTTAAAACTAGGCAACACCAACACCGGTTGAGTGGCTATCTTTTCTTTCAAGGTCTCAAATCCTCTATTTTCTTGTTCATTCCACTGAAACTTTACCTTCATTCCACCTCTAATAGTGTCCAACATTGGTGCACATATAGCACTGAATTGCCTAATGAACTTCCTATAATACTGAGCTATTCCATGGAAGCTTCTTACCTCTATTGTTAACTTAGGAGTAGGCCAATTTACTATGGCTTCAACCTTTCTAGGATCCATCTTGAGATTCCCTTGTGACAACACAAACCCAAGGTAAACCAACTCCTGCTTAACAAATTCACACTTGTCCAAGTTCATGGTTAGCTTCCCTTCATACAATCTTTGTAGCACAATTTGCAAATGATTAACATGATCTGCCCTATCCTTACTGAAAATGAGAATATCATCTAAATATACCACCACAAATTTACCTATGCATTCCTTCATTTCCTCATTCATGAGTCTCATGAAGGTGCTTGGAGAATTAGATAAGCCAAATGGCATTACAAGCCATTCATAAAGACCCTTTGTTGTCTTGAATGTTGTTTTCCATTCATCACCCTCCTTAATCCTAATTTGGTGGTATCCACGTTTAAGGTCAATCTTGGTAAAATATTTGGCTCCCCCTAAGCAATCCATTAGGTCTTCTATTCTAGGAATTGGAAACCTATATCTAATGGTGATACTATTTATATCCCTAGAGTCAGTGCACAATCTCCAAGTACCACCTTTCTTTGAGGCTAAAACGGTAGGTACAAAACAAGGGCTAATGCTTTTCCTAATTAGGCCTTGATCTAAAAGCTCTTGGATTTGTTTAGCAATCTCAACATTTTTTTGGGGAGTCATCTTGTAAGCTGCCTTGTTAGGTAAGGATGCTCCAGGAATAAATTCTATTTGATGGCTTATGGCTCTTTTAGGAGGTAATGTGGCTGGTTGTCCATCACTCACTATTCCTTTGAACTTTTTCAATAGGTCTTGAACCTCTATTGGCAAATCTGGCTGCTCTTTCTTGTCTTCCTCTTTAGGCTTCATTACTAATGCAAACCCTATACCTTCACCTTCCTCAAGTGTCTTCAAGAACTTTTTTTCACTCACTAAGAGGACATTAGGACCTGCTACTCTTTTTTCACCTTCCTCAAGGATAGATTGGATCATGAATGTGACTCCATCTTTCTTGAAGGAATATGCATTCTTGGCTCCATCATGTATAGCTTGTCTATCAAATTGCCATGGTCTTCCCAATAGAATATGGAATGCATCCATGGGTAGGACATCACATAACACTTTTTCCTTATACCTCCCAATGGTGAAATCAACCCATGCTTGCTCATTAACTAGGACATGTTGGCCTTTGTTCAACCAAGTGACCCTCTATGGGTTGTTGTGAGGTATCCTTTGTAACTTAAGCTTACTCACTGCCTCTTTTGACACAACATTGTCTGTTGACCCTAAATCAATGATCACTTTGCAAACTTTATCCATAATCTTGCATTTGATCCTAAATAATGATCTCCTTTGGCTAGGCTCTTCTCTGACAAGTTCTTTTATCAAAGTTCTAATAAAATCTGAAAAGATTATAAACCCAGAAAACTAGTGCAAATGAATAGATATCTAAACTATGAATGCAAATGATACAAAATCAAAGTAGTAACACAGAGTTAGTCTCCAAGAGAGTAATACAAATGCTAGAAGCAAAATAGCATTAAGAGGATGCAAAATCAAGAGATGCCAAATACAAGCCAGGTAGCATGCTTTTATAGACTAGGGAGAGGGAAGAGGTGGAAATACCGACCAATCAAGAGCAACCATCTCTTGGACTAAAGATAGCAAGTATCTTCCCAAGATCAAAAATGGATGCACACATGTAGGAAGGTGATACCTCATAACCACTCACCTAATTAAGCATGATTTATTAACCTAAGCAAGATTAAAAGAAGTGTAGAAAAAACCTAGGAATATAGGGAAAAAATAAATAACCCACTAGGAAATAAAAACCTACACTAACACCCCCCCATAAGCAAAGCTTAGGTGGATGTAGAAATGGGTCCTGACAAATCAAGCTTGATGAGGTACCCATGTACATAAAATACCCTCAAAAAGAGAGAGAAAAGAGACCCCCCCAAAGAGTAGAGAGAGTCAGGTCTCCGAGTGAGAGGAAGAAGCCCCCCCAGAAGATGAAGCATCCTTCACCCCTAGCAAAGCTCGCAAATGAAGGAACTTTCTCTCAGTGAAGGGTTTGGTGAAGATATCAGCAACCTGCTCAGAAGTCAGACAGTAGCGAAGGTCGATGACGTGACCATGGATGAGCTCTCAGATGTAGTGCATGTGGATCTTGATGTGTTTGGTCCGTTGATGATGGACCGGATTCCATGAGATCTGAAGGGCACTCTAGTTGTCACAAAATATGACTGATGGTCGTCAGATCTGGATACCAAACTCAGTGAGGAGATTTTGAAGCCAAATGGCCTTAGTGGCGGCATTCATAGCCCCCCGATACTCAGCCTTAGTAGAAGATAGAGCAATAGCAAACTGCTTCTTGCTCGACCAACAAACAGGACCTGAACCAAGTGAGAAGCTGTAACTTGAAGTAGATTTGCAATCTTGAGAATTGCCCACCCAATCTGAATCTGTGTAGCCAACCAAGTCAAGCTCAATGCCCGCTGCATAGTGAATCCGAAAACTGTGAGTACCCTGAATGTAGTGAAGGATTCTGTTGGCTGCTTTCCAGTGCAGCTCATGAGGCTCCTGCATGAATCGAGAGACCATGCCTACAGCATATGAAATGTCAAGTCTCGTATGAGTTAGATAACTGAGACTCCCAACAAGCTATCGGTACAAAGTGCCATCAACAAGTGGAGAAGAACACTGAGCCTCAAGTTTGACTCCAGAAAGAAAGGGAGTTGGAGCAAGCTTGCAATCAGCCATATGAAACCTCGAGAGCAAATCTAGAGCATACTTGGACTGGTTGATGGTGATCCCAGAAGAAGATTGGTAGATCTCAATCCCAAGAAAGTAATGCAACAAGCCCAAGTCAGTCATAAAAAACCTATCATGAAGGACAGTTTTGACAGCCCCAATAGTGGATGAAGAACTCCCTGTGATCAACAAGTCATCAACATACAGAACCAAAAATAGGAGTGAATCATCCTGTTGCAGAATGTAGACATTGGGATCAGAATGGCATCGAGTGAACCCAACTGATAGAAGGAAGGAGTCCATCTTGGCATACCAGGCCTGAGGAGCCTATTTGAGGCCATAGAGAGACTTCCAAAGATGACACACAAGTGAAGAATCCTGAAGGAACCCCTGTGGCTACTCCATGTAGATCTCCTCCTGAAGGTCACCGTGAAGAAAAGAACTCTTCACATCCATCTGGTGCACTTCCCAATGATTAGCTGCAACAATGGCAAGAACAAGTCAGATGGAATTCATTCAAGCAACTGGCGCAAAAGTCTTAGAGTAGTCAATCCCAGGAACCTGGGAGAATCCTTTGGTGACCAAGCAAGCCTTATACTTGTCAACCGACCCATTTGCTGCAAATTTTGTCCAATAGATCCACTTACATTGAACAAGTTTTCTTCCCTTAGGAAGAGGGACAAGATCCCAAGTGTGATTCCTCATTAAGGAACTATACTCCTCTTGCATAGATTATCCCACTCAAGAATACCAGAAGCCTCATGAAAAGACTGTGGATCTAATGTAGTAGCAATGAAGACATGTCAAGCACTCTGGAACTATGAACGAGTCTGCCTAGTGTCTGATGGATCCCCAACCCAATCACTTGCAGATTGCAAGGTCTATCTAGCCCAAAGTGGACCGAAAGATGGAGAATCATCAACCCTTGAATGATGACTAGGAGAGGAAGGAGGTGAGTCCTCTGAATCACTCTCTGCATCAGAAGTGGAGGTAGAAGACCGCTCAAGTGAATCTGAATCATCAGAGGAGTTTTCATGTATCCCAAGTGACTCCAATGCCAAAGTAGAAGGAATTGGAGAAGTGGTAGAAAGTGAGCTTGAGGAGCCCTCCTCAAACTGAACACTCCTCTCAATGAATAACTCATGTGTAGTAGGGTGGAGCAACCGATAACCCTTCACACCATCAGGATAACCTACAAATATGCAAGGTCTACTCTGCGGATCCAAGGCCTTGCATTTCTCTATAGGAATGTGGGCCCATGCAGGAGAACCAAAAACTCAGAAGTGCTTAACTGATGGTTTCTAACCGCTCCAAGCTTCAAAAGGAGTGACTCCCTTCAAGGCTCGGTGAGGAACACAGTTTTGGATATAATAAGCACAATTAATGGCCTCTGCCCAATACTATGGTGCAAGAGATCTGGAGTGAATAATGCAGTTCGCCATTTCCTTCAAGGACCTATTCTTCCATTCTGCCACACCGTTCTGCTAAGCATTGTATGGAACTGAATGCTGCAAATCAATTCCCTCTGAAGTGCAAAAGTTCTCAACCCGATGGTTGACATACTCACCACCATTGTCAGTGCACAAAACTTTGATGGCTTTCCCAAATTGCTTCTCTACAAAAGTTTTGAAGTCCTGAAACTGATCAAATACCTCAGACTTCTATTTGAGAAAGTACACCCAAGTATATCGAGAAAAGTCATCAATGAATGTGAGGACATATTTGGCCCTGTTGAATGGAGGATGCTAGAATGGACCAGTCAAATCACTATGAACTAACTCCAGTATCTGTGAAGCTCTCCATGCCTTTCCTTTATCAAACTTTTCTTTAGGATGCTTACCAAGTATGCAACCTTGGCAAACACCACTTGAAAACTGAACTAAAGGAAACCCTGTGACCATACTCTGTTGGTTGAGCTGCTACACATAGCAGAAGTTAAGATGGCCAAACCGCTCATGCCATAATCTACTCACATCATTGGAATGATTGAGCAAAATAGTCGAAGGAGGATCAGGAGCAAAGTGAGAAAATAGATAGAGTCGTGACTAATGATCTACTCTCCCAACTGCAACTGTAGAATCACTGTGCAACTCACGAATCTCCACTGAATCAGGAGTGAACTCAACCCGCTTGCCTGAACCTGTGTGAGTGATCTGGTATACTGATAGGAGATTAGTTGATAATGAGGGCACACAAAGAACATCATCAAATGTGCCATCCCTCACATCAACAGACCCTCTCCCACACACCTCAATAGGAGTGTCATCACCCATCAAAATAGAAGGCATAGTACATGGCTCCAAAGATGAAAATTCTTCCTTAGATGAAGCCATGTGCTATGAAGCACCCGAATCAAGAACCCAAGTGGATGGTGAAGAAGCAAATGCAACAAGGGCCTTGACCTTTCCTTTCCCCTTGTTGTTTTCTTTTGCCTTGTTAGACCCCTCACTAGAACTCTGTTTAATTGACTCAGGAACACTGATATTATTCTTCTCAAGAATGTGTGTCAAGTGATCAATTTGTTTCTTCAGACATTTATGTTCATCATGACTAGGTCTTTTACAATAGGCACATTGGACCCTCTCCTTCTTAGGCTTGTCGCCCTTGGAAGATTGGGTCTCATTAGTTGCTTTTAAAGCAAGTGATGTCTGATCCTTCTTCTCCTTGCTATTCTTTTGTTTCTTATCCTTACTATTGTTATTACTACTTTGTCCTTTCTATTCTTTTGTGCCTTGGTTGGCAGCCAGGGCATGTGACTTAGAGGACTTAAGAGTGCCCATCTGAATTAGCTTATCCTATTCCTGAGTGAGAGAGATAGCAAAATCATCTAGAGATGGCATGGTAAATTGTGTACCAAGTGCACCCTTAGTAGCATAGAAGGTAGAAACAAACACAGAATATTCTGAATTTAGCTTAGAGAGAATACTAAGAATCAATTGTTCATCTTTCTTTTCAATTCCACATTGTTTTAACTGCAACCTTAGTGATTTCAATTTAGTGAAGAAATCCTGGATTGTGTTGAAATTACCTGGACTTAAACTAATTAGTTCATTTTCCAACATATGGCCCCTCATTGAATCTTGTGTGCCAAATAGTGTTTCTAAATTTTTCCAGATTTCATTTGGCAAATTTAAAGACTCAATATGAAAGAGCAAGTTAGGAGAAACAGACAAACACAATGTTCCATATGCCTCATCACATTTGTTAAACCACTTAGGCTTATCTTCATCTTTAGTAGGTTCAGTTTCAAGCCCCATAGTTATCCTATGTAATCCAGCTTTCCTTAAGTAGATTGTGATGCGTGATTTCCACTCAAAGTAGTTATATGGAGCTAGGATAGGCACTATTGTTTGATCCATGATGAAGAAGTGCAGAAAAAAATGTCGAAAGGAAGAGAGCACAATCAAGACACCCCCCCCTTTTCACTCAATCAAAGACCCCCCCAATAAATTATGATTTGGCACTTTATATTAGTGCGTTTACAACTACCACTAGCAATAAATACTAAGTGGTCTTGATTTTAATACATTACAAAATCCTCATGAAAAGCATATGCTGAGAATGAACTTTTGGCACAATATCCAAAAAAATAAATAGCACCGTTGTAATCTACACGAAAAATAATGCACTTTGAAAAAAAGAATCACCTCGATAAGAGGTCATATGTGAAACTTATGATCCTTCGAAGTTCACAAAATGAGAACTGTGCAGTGTCATGACTGAGAATCTACAATTTCGGAAAAATCTCTGCATCAAAATCAAAAAATGGCTGCACTAGTGCATAGAGCACAAAAAAATATCCAGAATCAAGAAACAATTCATGGAAAATGGAGTACGTATGCGCAAGAATGAAGCATTTGAAAACGGCCTTCAAAATTGCAACAGCCAACGGAGAGGGGTCCTATTGTAACTTTTTGAGTGCATTTCTACAAAATATACAGTCTGCATGCAAAAAATAAAAGATACCCAGATGGTTTTTTTGTGCTGCGAAAAAAAACCCAGAAGGTGTTTTTCTATTTGATGTATAGAAGATGTAGATCCAGTGTAAATAGAACAACTTTAGATATAAAAAATGACCCCAGCAACCAAAAAATGGCATGCAAAGGCTGAATCAACTACCAAAGTCAAGAGAAGGAATGCTGGAACCTGCAATATTGATTGAAAACACCAAATATGCAAGATGGTTGTCAGATTTGATCTTGAAACCCCAGTTTTGCAACTGTGTATGACGATCTCTGATTTCAATGAAACGAAAGCCAAATTTTGACTTTCTCAAGCCTCCTGGACGTGTTGGAACAGCCATAGATACTTCCAGTATAACCAGAAATGCTGCAATCACCCAGATTTCATAAAACACATGTGCAAACCCCAACGATAAAAAAAATTTCGTCAAACTTTCCTGATTCTCAAGATCATCCAAAGATGCAAGAGAAGAGCATACTGGGTTTTTTGAAAAACTATAATAAGATTTATTAGCCCCCCCGAATCTCTCAAATATGGAAACTAAAATCTACTCTTGCACATAGAATAGCTCTGATACCATGATAAAATCTAAAAAGATTATAAACCCAAAAAACTAGTGCAAATAAATAGATATCTAAACTATGAATGCAAATGATACGAAATCAAAGTAGCAACACAGAGTTAGTCTCCAAGAGAGTAATGCAAATGCTAGAAGCAAAATAGCATTAAGAGGATGCAAAATCAAGAGATGCCAAATACAAGCCAGGTAGCATGCTTTTATAGACCAGGGAGAGGGAAGAGGTGGCAATACCGACCAATCAAGAGCAACCATCTCTTGGACTAAAGATAGCAAGTATCTTCCCAAGATAGAAAATGGATGCACACATATAGGAAGGTGACACCTCATAACCACTCACCTAATTAAGCATGATTTATTAACCTAAGCAAGATTAAAAGAAGTGTAGAAAAAACCTAGGAATATAGGGAAAAAATAAATAACCCACTAGGAAATAAAAACCTACACTAACAAGTTCTTCTTATCATCAAGTTGTCACCTACCTCTAATTCTAAGGCAACCACTGAATTCTTGCTGCTTGAAGTCTCTTCTTGAAGGTAGTTCACTCTCCTTTCACTATTTTGTGATGATGATCCCTTCTCTAGACACCTATATGTTGGATGACCAAGCTGGTTGCAATGGTAACACTTCATTGAGGCAAAATATGAGGAACCTCTACCTTGTCCACTAGACCTTCCTCTAAAACCACTATTTGACCCTCTTCCTTTATTGAATCCTCCTTCACCAGTGCCACTTTCTTGCTGCTCAATGAGTTTAGACTCACCTTATGTTCTTTCCTCTGAGTTTATTCCTCCAAAGCCTCCCCTATGGCCTCTATTTTCTTTTCCTCTACCCCTGACCCTATTACTACTTGAATCATGTTTTCTTTTCAGTTTTTCTTCCACTTTAAGGGAAAGTTGATAGCTTTGATGAACTGTCTTTGGGCTCATTAGACTAAGATCCTCTTGAATGTTCCATCTTAGTCCATTTAGGTACCTAGCAACCTTAAGACTTTCTTCTTCCACCGCATGAGATCAAAGACTAAGCTTGTGAAACTCCTCTGTATAGCCACTTACATCAAGCTCTTTTTGTCTTAGGTTTTGTCTCTTCCTATGAATCTACACTTCATAGTCATTAGGGAGATAGACTTCTTTGATTTTGACTAACATCCCTTTCCAAGAAGAGATGGGTGTTTTTCACACCTTCTTCCTCTCATCCTGCACAAATCTCCACCATATGAGAGTTGCTCCTCTCATTCTAGACTTGGGCACTTTGACTCTTTGAGCTTTAGTTATACCTTCACACTCAAAATGGTTCTCCATGCCCTCTATCCATTCTAGAACCACTTTTACCTCCATCTTACTAGTAAACAATGGAAATCCTTCTAGTGATTTACCACTTAAGGCTTTCAATGCCTTTAGCAAATGTTCTTGTTCTAAGATAGGATCAGGTTTAGGTACTTTGTCTACCTCTGACACCTCTTTACTCTTCCCTTTTTCTCCTCCAACCTTTACCAACACTTTATTTGCCTTGGTTTCAATCTCACCAAGCTTATCTTCTAATTCTATTAACTTTTCCTTTAGGAGTCTATTCTCTTCCTCCTAATCATCCACTTTCTTTGCCAACTATGCATTGGTCACCATGGTGTTGTCTCCTATAAAATCCACTAAGGAAATCTACTCTCCTAGCCCAAATCTTATAGGCTCTGATATCAATTTGATGGGATTTCTTTAGCTTGCTCACACTCCACCTAGTTGGTGTTGCTCAATTCCACCAACCTCACCAGGTCTAGCTATGCTCCAAGACCTTCAAGGCCTTCCCAATATTTGCTAGGACTTTCTCCTTACCACTCTCAAGATATTTGCAACAAGTGTTTGAATAAGAACCCTACCATTTCAATGTGTTTCCCATATGCTCAATCTTGTTATCTTGACAACAACTTGTCAATTTCTCACTTTTCACCCTCATATGTTGTGAGTCATTATAGAGGTGTGGAAGTGGTATTTACCATGGAATCAATCCAACTAGGTCCATCTGAGGTTGTACAATCTTCATCTCCCTTACCGATTTCATGAAATTGCCTAGAGATAGGGCTATAAGGATGAGCCCCAATTAGGCCTCCTAAATCCAGTTTTTGAGGGTTTTTGGTTTTACGGTCAAAAAGACCTTGCAAAGAGTTTTACTTTTCTTCAATCACTCACCTATCCCCAAGATATTTTTGTGGTTTTGTCCTCCCAACTTTCAGTACAGTACCCTAACCCAAAAATGAGGGTTTGCTAGGGTTTCTAGGCCTTTAACCGGCAGTGATTGTCCAACTTTATGAAAAGGGCACCTAAAGTACTTGTCAAGGCTTCTCCTTGCAGTTTCAACTCTGTATGGACTTCATGAATCACACCAAATGATTTTCCTAAGGTTTTGTATCCGCCCCTGCAATATACACTCAATTTACACCTTGTTTTCTCTAGTCGGGTTGCTCTTGGACTCACCTAGAACAAGGTGTTAACCATGATGAGATCCACTTCCAAAACTCCCCCCTACATATTTACACTATACATAGGGTTTATTTCCATGTCCCAACATTTTGTGATGGTAGCACGAAGGGATTTTATGGGGCAACCATTTTACAAGAATTTACTTTTTACAAGCCAAAATTGGTTGTTTGGAAACAAAACAATGAAAGTATTAACACACCCTATCTACAAAGCATGAAATAAGCCAAATAGTACTAGAACACACCAAATAACTACAATCCAAAATTGGATCAATGCATTCAATCCATTAGTGTTCACATTGTATGCAAAAGAAGACCAAAACAATGATAATAGTCCGAAAATGAGTAGTTTCAGATTGCCAATCATACAAAATCAAACTTCCAACCTTGGTAACCATGAAAGAGGAGGTTTAAATAGTCTTCCCCACATGTGGAGGCATCCTAAGTCAAATTTCTAACCCTAACTCCACCGCTAAGCTCTTTTAGTACCAAAGTTGTCATGACAATTTTCAAAAGTTGTCATGACAACTTTTACAACTTTTCACATTTTGTCTTTTCAGCTTAAGCAACTATTACAAGTCATTACTCATGAATTTTTAAAAATTCCTAATACTATTATAAACCTCTCTAATTCTCACACCAAGTTATGCCTCTTTTGACCAACAAGAAGGTCATTTACCTACTCAAGCTACCACCAACTCACAAAGATGCAAGCCTAGAAAGAAAACTAACTAAATCAGGCCTACACTTGACTCAAATCAAACATACAAAGACACCTCAGACCCTCCTAGAGTCCTTATTAGAAAATTGAATTGGCTAAGGTCAGTACAAGCCAAAATTGTGGAAGGAATATGAGCCTAAGTCCTAGGTTCTCCTGCACCATTCTCCCAAACAAAAGAAAGCTAAGTCACCTCTTTGGGGATGAGATTCTGATCCATGCCAAAATTCTTTAACTATGTCTCAAGCACCCATGTAGCCTTAGCATCATCCATACTCTTCTAGTTGATTAGGTGCTCCCAATAAATTTGGTGTCTTGTCTTCTTAGTGATCCTTGAACTCTATACCTTTTCAGCCTTTGGACTTGGTCTTGCTGGTACTTGAAGGTTATTTACATCACCTGATACCTCTGAGTGACTACAATCTGAACCTTGGATTGGCCCTTTGTAAGAAACTAATTCTTCTATGTTGAAAACCAATGAAAGTCTTATTTCACTAGGTAGGTCCACCTTGTATGCATTTTCCCCATACTTGGCCCTTTGTAAGCAACTAAGTTTAAATTGCTAATGGTTTTGGTAACCTATGAGAACTGATTTAGCCCCCTTCTTAGTTGTCTTTCAGTTATTTGAACTATCTCACAATTGGTATCAGATATTTGGTCCTCTATACAGAAAGCTTAACCGCTTGAGGAAGATCCTATGGTGACTAACAGTTCAAGTTCATCTAGTTCTTCTAGAGCTATCTTTAGAAGGGATATTCTAAGGCTTGATGGAACAAATTATATAGTATGGAAGATTCAGATGGAAAGTAATCTAAGTTGTCTTTGGAAGGAGATTTGGGAGATCACACAGAATGGTGTCACACCCTATAATCCGAGATTTGGCAATCCTCCTCTGGCAAACCTAGACAAGGAGCTTGAGAATGATTGTAGAGCAAGAGAAGCCCTCTTGTGTGCACTTTTTGATCAACAAATAATGGGATTAACTGAAAAATCATCTGGAAAGGCTATATGGGATAAGTTGGAGACTCCTAAGGAAGGTGATCCTACAGTGAAGATTGCTAAACTTGATGGTTACCGGGTGATATATGAAAACCTGAAGATGGAAGAAAATGAAAGGATTACTGCATTCATGGAAAGGGTAAATGAGATTGTTATGGGAATTCAATATTTTGGTGGAACTCTGAGCTAAGATGAAATTGTTTCTAAAGTCTTGAGAGCCCTACCACCAGCTTACAAAATGAAGGTTGCAACTATTAATGAGTTGAGAACAATGGCTAATACATCTATCAATAGAGATACTTTGGTTGGGAAACTATCTGCTTTTGAGCTTGAAGAATTTGTACCTTCTGGAGCTGTGAAGATTGAACCTGCTTTTCATGCATCTACATCTACAACTGGTAAGCAAGACTGAAAAGCTTTGTATGCAAAGGAATTAGAATATATGAAGAGAGAAGATGATGAGTTTGAGAAACTTGAAGTGCTATTTGCTAGAAGAGTACCTAAAGGACCAGTAGGAAGTAAGTATGAAGAAAAAGAACATTTCAAATGTTTTGCATGCAATAAGATTGGTCATTTTGCATCTAGATGTCTTGGAACGAATTTAAGATTTAAAGAAAGAGTTAGAAGATCATTTAAGCCTAACCCTGGATATCAGAACAAGTATAAGTATAGGAAAAACATAAACAAATCATGCTACATAGCAGATGAGGAAGGCATTACTGATTTTGATGATGAACCAACAAAAGAATTTGCTAGTGGTTCCGGCAATGGGAAGGAATGGGTGTTCCTATCTATCAAGGAAGATGATCTAGCACTGGAAGAGAATGTACTTAAAGAGAAGGCACTTGCTGCTAAAATTGAAGATAAAGATGAATGGGTAATTGATAATAGTTGTTCATATCATATGACTGGAAATAAAGGGAAGTTTTTGTCTTTGCAAGAATTTGATGGCAGTCTAGTTAGATTTGGAGATGACAAAGCATGGTATAAGAAGACAATTTTCTACTCCCCAGACACCTCAACAGAATGGAGTTGTGGAAAGGAAGAACAAAACTATCTTGGATGTTGCTAGAACAATGATGATGGAAGCTAGTCTACCTCATATCTACTAGAGAGAAGCAGTGAGCACAACGGTTTATACATTCAATAGAGTACATATCAAAGGAGAAACCGGTAAGACACCTTATGAATTATGGTTTGGCAATACACCTACAGTTAAGTATTTTAGAATTTTTGGTAGTAAATGTTATATTAGGATAGATGATATCATTGGGAAATTTGATCCTAGATGTGATGAAGGCATATTTCTTGGTTATTCTAATGAAAGCAAAGCATATAGATGTAATAACAAGAAATTGTAGAGAATTGTGGAGAGTGCTAATGTCAAAGTAGATGAGCTGAACATAAGTCAAATTAGAGTTTATGAGAAGAAACCAATAGTGGAAATGATTATATCTAAACTGGTAGCACCTTTACCAGAATAAAGTGTTGAACCAGTTACTCTAGAAGTATCAAAGAATTCTACAGTAACTGAAGAACATGGAAGAGGAACAAAAAGTCAGAAGACTCCTAGGTATGTGAGAATGAATCATTCAGAAGATCAAATCATTGGGGATAAGAGAAATTGAGTGATGACAAGAAGAAGACTGGAAACTAATGAGGTATGTTTAATTTCACAAGTTGAACTGGTATTAGTAATTGAGGCATGTAAAGATGAATATTTGTTGAAAGCTATGGAAGAAGAATTAGATCAGATTGAGAAAAATAACACATGGACCATGGTTCCTCGACCTAAAAATAAAAATGTTACTGGAACTAATTGGGTTTTTAGGAATAATTTGAATGAGGATAGTCAAGTTATAAGGAATAAGGCTAGATTGGTTTGTAAAGGATATTCTCAGAAGGAAGGAATTGATTATGGAGAGACTTTTGCACCTGTAGCTAGGATTGAAGCTGTAAGATTTTTTCTTTCCTATTATTCTTATAAAAACTACAAGGTTTATCACATGGATGTTAAATGTGCATTTTTGAATGGGGATGTTGATGAGGAAGTTTATATTGAGCAACCTACTGGTTTCTGACTATCATATGATACAAATATGGTTTGCAGGTTAAGGAAAGCTTTATATGGATTGAAACAAGCACCTAGAGCTTGGTATGCAAGATTGGATAAATATGTTTTTAAGCTTGGTTTTTGATGCAAAGGTTAGCAGTAGTAGGGTGACAAACCCACACACTCACACTCTTAGGTCTTACAATACCCATGATTCCTCTCAAGGTCTTAATCACCTCCAATATGAAATAGGGTTCTTAACCTTGTCTAGGGATGGTATAACACTCCCATGCCCTCCTTAAGACTCACTAAGACCTTCCACAATAATTTTTTCAGAATCCAAGTTTGGATATTGGTCCTAGGGGCTTGAATAGATTTTGTTGGCTAGTAGCCCTATTTTACTGATTTTTTTGGTTTTTCCTCCAAATTGTGCAAAACAATCTACCAAGTAAATTTGAGTTTCAAATACCCTTATGAGAATACTCTCAAACTCCAAAAGCTTAGGTTTTCAACCTATTCCTGCACTCTCCAACACCTACTAGGTTCATAGGCATAATTGATCAAGTTAGGTCTATTTTACAAAAGAAGTATGTGAGAATGGGGTCACGGGAATATTATAACTCTTCAAGAGGATTCTTCTATATCCCAATGTTCTTAATCCAAAAATTAACTCTTCAATTCATCATTCTTCATTGTGTGCACAATGAATTCCATTCTAGGCTAATCTAAACCCTCAAACAGTTTAGACTAGGGCTTGGTGGTAAAATTACCAAACCAACTCCCCTGACCTTTCCCCTTTGGAATCTTAGAACACATGCCTCTAACTTGCATTCTACCAATGGCCATTGGATTCCAATGGGTAGATTGCAAGTTAGGGCTCCATTTGTATTGTAACCCTTGAAAATGAAGGGTTTCAGACCTGCAGAGAGTAAACCGCTAATAACTTCCTCCAAATTTCACTTCAAGAGGTTAGACTAGGTGTATTAGAAGGGTGATTCAGGGTAATTTCAAATTAACTTAGAGTTTCATCACAAGATTTCACACCCTGTACGGACAGTATGGAAAACTATCACTATTATGGGAAAACCAGATTTGTTCTATTCACTTTCTCCACCAAACTTTACAAAACTCTCCAACAACATTCCCCATGGTTGTTCACACATATATAAACCCTCCTCAACATCCATAAGAAACTTTTGAATATTTATGAATGTTGGAGAGGTAGTTGTCATCCTACCAGCAACTTTTCAAAGTTGCTTGACAATAAAATGCAACATTTTTGCAACTTGGACAATATTGAGAATTTAAGAACTTAGACCTCATGGGAACATCTCCAAGGTCATTATTTGACTCCAAACACCTAAGAAAACATCCTAGACCTATCAATACTAAAATCCAAATTCCAAGCCTTAATGGTCTAATAGACCTCTAGGTTTATATGCTCACCTAAGAGATTATTGACCACGCAAATAGGTACTCTATTACATCAAGGGTGATCATTGATAAAACCCCATATTCCAACATAAAAGATCATGTAAACACTACTATGGTTAGAACCTTGTTTGAAAAGATAAGGTTCTCTTCACCAATGAATGCAAAAAACAATCAATGTGAAGAAAGAAATCAACTCCAACAACCTCTCCTTGAGATCATACACACATAGCTCATCTGTAATAGATAGATAAGATATTTTTTCACATGTATCTCCCCCCCTTTGACAACAATGTCAAAGACACAATTCATTATTATCTCACTCTTATAATCTCTTCTCATACAGATAATCTCTCTCTCCCTTAAATACTTAGATGATTTTGAACAACTGACCACTCCCCTAGAGTAGCAGGAACACCCACTCATCAATCTGGATAACAGGATAAGATAATGTAGTCCACCTGATTGATACATCTCAATGCATCTAGTTCATAGTAGGAGGGGAAATCTATTGGCATTGTATTGTTATTGATATCAATCGGTCATTAGAGTCACTGGTATATAAGTTAGTGTTGGGAAGAAGAGACTGGTACCTAGTACACAGTTGATGTTGACTGGTTAATAGTTATTGGAGATAGTTGGAATTATGGAATGTCAATTGATGAGTAATGATTTGGCAGTGTGTTGTTACCAACTAGTAAGCATGCAACCAGTAAGGAAGAAAGGTTAATCTAATGGAGAAAGTCCTGGCAACTAGTATGTAGTTTGATGACAATCCATAGAACTGCCACTGGATGAAGATGATATCATGGGATGAAGAGAAGACTAATAGAGAGTGTTCTCAATTAGGTTATATGTTTTGATTTAAGATATGTCTACTCAATTTTAGTAAAGTCAAGTTGAGTGCAATTGTCTATCTACTCCCACTATTTGGTGGCAATATCATAACCCTCTGGGATAAGACAATCAAAGAAGTTAAAGGTAGGTGGTTGAAAGCCTATATTGGAAGACCAAAGTGAATCATTAGAAAGCCTATGACATATGAAAACAAAGATATGAACTCGATCAATAAGAGAAGGCACATTGAGCTACTGGGAAAGAAGGGGAAGAACAAGAAGTGATTAGTTTTTCACTTTGGCAAACTGGTTGACATGATGTCTGGGCTAATGAAGAAAAAGGAATGGTTTAGCCTTCCAAACATGGAGTTATACTAGCATAACAGTCGAAGATTGATGACATGGAGTCATAAAGGATGTTACCGGTAAACAAGAACAAAGAGGTGATCAAGCAACTAGTACAAATGATTGGAGAAGATCCAGGTGTTGCAATTTTGAATATATGTTCACCACATTGGCATGTATTTGTTAGACAGTTCAAATAACTGGAAGACAACTAAGAGGGGGGGGGGGGTGAATCAGTTGTCATAGATTACCGAAACCATTGGCAATTTAAACTTTAATACTAGAACCCAAAACATTAATATTGGAATAGCAGTTAAACCAATTAAGCATAAATAGTAATCATAGAATAAAAGCCATCCACATAGTACCAATATTTGTATGTGGAAAACCCGGTAAAGGGAAAAACCATGGTGGGAAGCCTACCCACAGTCAGATAATACTTCTGTAGTAAGTATGTGAATTACAATTGAGGGGCCTGCACTTGTAGGAAGGCCAATAGCCTAGAGCGCATTTCTCATCACAAAAGGAGCCTCACTGACTACATAGAAATCCAGACTACAATATAGAGAAGTGTTGAACTACAAAAGATAGAATCTCCTATGCCTGAGTACAGTTCCAGCTAAGCTCAATACCAGAGGACTAAATCCTCTTACACAAAGCCAATTTGATCTCCAATGATTGACCAAATCCTCTTCCTAAATGATATTGCATTATTCGCAAGTTACATTCCTTGATCATGACCTCTAACATAACCATGATAATCTACAATGAGATCTTACATCTATATATATAAACCCTCGACCATAAACAATCAGGTCAGCCACCAGACAATAAACCAATTACATAATTACAAAACATATCAGCCTTAGACCAAACAAATAATATCCAACACATAAGACATCCTAAAAATACATCGATAGGTCCAATCCACATGTTACATTAAAGTCAGTCCATAACCTTGATCAACCGGGACCCAATATAGGTCCAAACACTACAACAATGATCTCCATCCTCCAAGTCTCGAACATGATCACCAACAACATCCTAAAAGTCCACCAGAAGCTGCACCAACACCACTTATGCAATTCATCAAAGATCTTCACCAAAAGCTCTGCTGGTGAAACCCTCGCCGGAACAAGAAACTAAGCTTCTAGGAAAGAAGGATAGCATCCGATCACTAGACCAAAACCAACTAACCAAATATGAGCATGAGTATCATGAACAAGCCAATTCCATCACAAAACTATACCGGAGCCTACCAGATCATGCCGGATCCAAGTCAACCAGAAACCACTCAACCTAGCAGGACCAGAAGGGTGCCCATAAAGCATCCAAATAGCTAGTATTGGCATCAATGACAAAACATCAATGCAACACATAATCAATTTCACCAAATGACCAACAATCTCCACCTTGGGCATTGATGGCAACAGTAGATGTGAAAAACATCTAAGTACCAAGAATTGCCAAACAAGTCTCCCCCAAATGGAAGATAGCCAACAATCTCTAAATGTCAATATCTCTCCCTTTTACTTTTCTTATTCATATCTCTCCTCCTTTGATTTTTTCTCTTCTTTTCTTTGTCTCGTCTCCCCCTTTCTTTTTCTTTTTCACATCAATATCACTCCCCTTTTGACATCAATGCCAAAAATCTAACAAAATAATCAAAGCAAAAACATATACTACTGAATCACAAAGATGACTACTCCCCCTGAGCAATAGCATCCCACATCAATGCCAGAATGAATAGTGTCTCTGATAGTGCATGTCGTACTGATGCCAAACTGCGTCAATCAAGTCTCTGTCGGAGGGGCAAAAACTCCCAATCTATCTCTCAAGTACTCAAATGATTCCTTGGGAAAAGGTTAGTGAAAATATCTACAATCTTCTCTTTAGTGTTCACATAAACTAGTCTAACTTCATTTGCTTCCACCTTTTCCTTCAAAAAGTTATACTTTATGTGCTTTGTTTAAGAATGAAATATCGGATTCTTTGATATATTAATAGCAGCAGAGTTATCACAGTGAATAACTATCGGTGTATCACATTCCACCTTTATATCCTTCAACATTTTCTTCATCCATAAAACTTGTGTACAGTTAGCAGTGGCAGCAACATACTCAGCTTCAACAGTAGATAAAGAAGTACATGATTGTTTCTTGTTGATCTATGAAACCATCTTCTTTCCAAGAAAGAAAGATCCACTAGAAGTGCTTTTCCGTTCATCAACATCTCCAGCCCAATCAGCATCTATATATGCACATAAAGTAAAGTTATCATCCTTAGGGTACCACAAACCATATTTTGATGTACCTTGTAAGTATATAAAAATCCTTTTCACTGCCATCTCATGATTTTCTCTAGGATAACTCTGAAATCTTGAAAAAATACAAACAACATTCATAATGTCAGGCCTAGTCTAAGTCAAATAAAGTAGACCTCCAATCATATATGTTTATCTTGTAGGATTTACTGATGTAGAAACATCTTTTCTTGTCAATTTCTCACTTGTAACCATAGAATTACTTACCGGTTTAAAATCTCCCATACCAAATCTCTTCAATAATTCCTTAGCATATTTAGTTTGACAAATGAAAACACCTTTGTCAGTCTGAGTAATCTGCAAACCTAAGAAAAATTTCAACTCACCAATCATAGACATCTCAAATTCTTTCTCCATACTCTTCAAAAATTCTATGCATAACTTAACTTCACCTCTAGAAATAATGTCATCAACAAATACTTTAGTAATCAGTATATCATCGTCAGTGATTTTATAATATAAATTACTGTCAGCACTGCCCTTAGTAAAACTGGTGAAGAGAACCTTCTCTTTTCAAGAAAGGTTTTTACCATAGTAGTTTTTACATGATCTTTTGTGTTATAATAAGGGGTTGGATCAATGATCACCCTTGATGTAATAGAGTTCCGATTTGTGTGGTCAATAATCTCTTAGGTGAGCATATAAACCTAGAGGTCTATTAGACCATGAAGGCTTGGAATTTGGATTTTAGTATTGATAGGTCTAGGATTTTTTCTTAGGTGTTTGGAGTCAAATAATGACCTTGGAGATGTTCCCATAAGGTCTAAGTTCTTAAATTCCCAATATTGTCCAAGTTACAAAAATGTTACATTTTGTTGTCAAGCAACTTTGAAAAGTTGTTGGTAGGATGACAACTACCTATCCAACATTCATAACTATTCAGAAGCTGGTTATGGATGTTGAGGAGGGTTTATATATGTTTGAAAAACCATGGGGAAGGTTGTTGGAGAGTTTTGTAAGGTTTGGTGGAGAAAGTGAATAGAACAAATCTAGTTTTGCCATAATAGTGATAGTTTTCCATACTATCCATACATGGTGTGAAATCTTGTGATGGAACTCCAAGTTAATTTGAAATTACATTGAATCTCCCTTCTAATGCACCTGGTCTGACCTCTTCAAGTGAAATTTGGAATAAGTTATAAGGGGTTGACTCTCTATAGGTCTAAAACCCTCCATTTTCAAGGGTTACAATGCAAATGGAGCCCTAAATTGCAATCTACCTATTGGAATCGAATGGCCATTGGTATAATGCAAGTTAGAGGCATTTATTCTGAGATTCAAAAGGGGCAAGCTTAGAGGAGTTGGTTTGGTAATTTTACCACCAAGCCCTAGTCTAAATTGTTTGAGGGTTTAGATTAGCCTAGAATGGAATTCATTGTGCACACAATGAAGAATAATGAAATGAAGAGTTAATTTATGGATTGGGAACATTGGGATATAGAAAAATCCTCCTATAGGGTTAGAATCGTGTTGTGACCCAATTATTACATATTTCTTTTCTAAAATAGACCTAACTTGATCAATTAAGTCTGTGAACCTAGTAGGTGTTGGAGAGTGCAGGAATAGGTTGGAAACCTAATATTTTGGAGTTTGAAAATAGTCCTAAAGGGTATCTAAAACCCAAATTTACTTGGTAGGTTGTTTGGCACAATTTGGAGGAAAAGCCAAAAAATCAATAAAATAGGGCTACTAGCCAATAGACCTATTCAAGCCCCTATGACCAATATCCAAACTTGGATTCGCAAACATTTTTGTGGAAGATCTTAGTGAGTCTTAAGGAGGGAATGTGAGTGTTCTACCATCCCTAGACAAGGTTAAGAACCCTATTTCATATTGGAGTGGATTGAGACCTTGAGAGGAAGCATAGGTATTGTAAGACCTAAGAGTGTGTGTGTCAGTTTGTCACCCTACTACTGCTAACGTCTGCATCAGGTGGTATCAGAGCATCAGAAGAGCCTTGGGAAAGACAAAGAAATGTAAGACATAATAAAGAATATTGAGGAGATTCTTTCTAGACCTATGACAAACATGGAGTTGGCCAAGATAGTGATGGAGAAGGTGGCAAAGAATAAAAAGATGGAGGAAGAGATAGAGAAGTTGAAGAAAGACCAAGAAGGAAAAGAAGTTGCATCAACCTTTGACGGATAAGGAGAGGAGGAAGAAGAGAGACAAGAGATGTCAGTAGACCAAAGGCAATTTGTTGAAGCCTTTAATAGGGTGGGAAGAAAAGACAATAGAGCAGAACTACCTACATTCTCTGGGAAAATGAATCTAGAAGAATGTATGGATTGGATAGATGCAATGGTGAATTATTTTGAATGTGAAGAAGTACCTGATAAGCAAAGGGTGAAGGTGGCTAAATATTAAATGAAGGGTCAAACTCTTAGTTGGTGGAAATTCCTGCAAAATGAAAGAGATGAAGAAGGACAGAAGCCTATAACTTCATGGAAAAAGATGGTGGTAGTGATCAAAAGGCAGTTTGTACCTAAGGAATATGAGATCAACTTACACAAGAGATTACAAAACCTAAGGTAAAGGGATTTGGATGTCAGTACCTACACTAAGGACTTCCACTGGATGTCACTCAAGGCAAAGATGCTAGAAAGTGAGACATTAAAGCTAGCAAGGTACATGAATGGTCTTAAGTTCAGTATTCAAGATGAACTGAGTTTGTTCAATCCTGAATCAATGCACAAGTGTTTTCAGATGGCACTTAGGATTGAGGAGAGGCAAAAAAGGAAAGGAGAACACAATAGTAGAGGAAAAGGTGCAAGTTTCAGGGGCAAGGGCATATTCAATGGTAGAGGATCATCTCCTAAACCCCAAGGAGAGTCCAATCATTAGGAAAATGAAGGAGAATTAGGGAGAAGAGGTAGCTTTAAAGGAAGAAGGGGGAATGGAAGAGGAAGATTTGGTGGAAGAGGACCTAGTGTCTTCACCGGTAGGTTTTTTTTATGCAACCAAGTTGGGCATCAGTCATTTAGGTGTCTAGAGAAGCTAAGCAGTAGTAGCCAAGGAGGTGATAGAAGAGCACATCTAATACAAGAAGAAGATAGTCAAAGTATGACCTCCTACCATACATCAACTTCAAAGTCTGCAGATCTGGAGAGAGGATAACTCTTGATGATTAATAGGACCCTCTTGAAGGTATCAACCTTCAAAAAACCCCCTTAGAGGAAATCTCTTTTCAGAACCTCCTACAAGGTACAAGGAAAGGTATGTAAAGTCATTGTGGATTCAGGGTCCACAGATAACATAGCTTCTATTGAAATGGTTACTAAACTTAACTTGCAAAGAATACCTCATCCCCATCCCTATAAAGTGTCTTGGTTGAAATAAGGTCAACAAGCCTTGATTAGTGAGAAAGGTTGGATAAAATTTTCAATAGGTGAACAGAAGGATAGGGTCTTGTGTGATGTGGTAGAAATAGATGCTTGTCATCTGCTACTAGGTAGGCCTTAGCAATATGATGTAGATGCTAGGCATGAAGGAGGGAAGAATGTTTACACCATCACCAAAGATGGAGTTAATTTCACTATGATCTCTCTTTCGAATGACAGTAAGGATAAGCACATTGTGACTAGTATTATGCTAGTAGATGAGAAGGAGTTCATGAAGGTTTTGAAGGAGAAAGATATGTTATGTCCAACTAGGAAAGCTAATGTACTGAGAGGGGAGAGGTGAATCAGTACTTTAAAACTTTTCTTCAAAAGAAATCTTACTAATAAACATAAATTGTAAATTGTTGATCTCATAATATAAAACTAACACATAATTATAGAAATAACATTCATACCCATTTCACTCTATAACACAAATATTTTGGTTACGTAGAAACTCTTTGTTAGAGAGAAAAACTACGGTGGGGATGGCACCCACAACTTCACTACTGCAATAATAAAGGTTGCTCGGTTAGAGCTACATGTTTAGCTATTTCTGATAGCTTATTCTGTTAGGAGTATCAAGATCTTTTAGATCTACCTTGCTAAAGGATTTTACAACACCTATACAAAATGTTGCACCTTGTTAAAGGCTTTACAATTTATAGACTTTGTTAGAGTCTTTTACCCTATTAAAGGTTTCTATTACAACTCAAATGATTTAATAAAATCTTTACAAATATCTGCAACTTTACATCTGAAATGTTATAGCAAATTCTATGTGCTCAATATGAAATTACCTTGCTCATAGCATACCTCAGTAATAGATAAATCAACTCGGTAAACCCTTCTGTTTACTTTGTCCCTTGAACTATTCTCTAAATATCTCTGTCAGTCATAGCAGTCACAACTCAATGTGTCCTCTTATGATTTTCCCTTTAACTTCTTCTATCACACATGTCTCTCTTTTTTATTCTCATATCACTCTATATAAATCAATCTCTGGGATGGTGATCTAGTTCATGCTTTTATCTTACAAATAAGATTCATCGAATGAGTAATCATAGAAATTATTTCATTGGATAAACTTCCTGAAAATCATATAAAATCTTGAAGTCTAATTTCCTATGTGATAACGGTTCCCTATTCCTCGATTCTTGTAACACGTTTCCACATATGTGTCCAGGTTCATTAAATTTGGCAACACATTTCTACTCATTTCAGATTACTCAGTATACCTTCTCTGTTGCTTGGTAGACATAGAATGTTACTTGATAGACAACTCGGTGTATACTTAACTTTGTGACTCCTTTCTTCTGTAACCAACTACTTTAGTTCTAACCAACTAAATATTTTAGTAGTACTAACCGACTAGAGTATATAGGATGACTTTGGACATAAAACTAATGACAACTTAGTAAATAATAACAATCTCCCCTTTTGACATTAGTTTGGTATGTTTGACAAAACTCCTTTCAAAGTCATAACTCAAAATCTATATACTTACAAAATTTGACTAGAATGACAGTATATACAATCGTCAATGAATAGTAACATATTCAAATATATACTCCCCTTATCAATATACTATAATGCTCTTGTGATCAATGCTTGGTGTTCATTGCTCTGTGTTCTATACTCCCCCTATCAAATTCAACTATACATTTGGATACTCTATTCTACTTGATATATTGTACACTCTTATACTCGATACATACTCCGTATACTCCCCCTTTTTGACAAACATCAAAACTAGTTACCATTAGGTGGAGGCAACTAGTCAAAAATAGATTTATACTTTGTACTAGTGTCGATGAGAGTAGTGGAGAGTGCATCTTTGACACTATCCATTAGGGAATTCTAAGCTGTAATATCAGGTAACAGTGAAATCAAACCATCTAAAGTGCTTCCCTCTTGTTGAGTGGATAAGTGGGTAGCTTGGTTGATCTGCTCTTGGACTGATGATAAGTGGGGAATAAATAAGGTCTGAAGAGTCATGATATCCATCCTTATTTTGTGCTCTTCATTCCGAAGTTCTAACTATTGAGCCATAAGAGTTTGCAGCTTAGTATAGAAATTCTTAATAGAATTCGGCTCGGTGGTCAATGTATTGGAGAGATTGGTGATCTCTTGTTCAGTAACTTCGGTCTTATGCTTGATATCCTTAATAAATAATGAAAATGTACAAAGCTTCTAAAATAATTAAAGAATATGTTTGAGTTGAGGGGACAACTCAGCAATGAGTCTAACAAGCTTCACTTTAACTATGTCAATTGCTTTCTGCACTTCCTCAATCATTTTGGCAGTCAACTCTTTGTCCTTCAACTTGCTTAGGTATCTTGATGCATCTACTCCTAATGCTTCTAATTTAGTGAGTAGCTCATCCAGTTGCATATGGATGGCAACATATTTATTCACGGTAGCTTCAGGTAGCATGTCTGTCAATAATGTTTTAACCTTCTAAAGTACTTGGTTCTTCTTTTGAATAGCCATTTGTCTTTCTTGTTCTGCTTTGGCTTTACATAGTTCTCCGAATTCAATAAGTGCTTGTCCTTTCAGTTTTGAAATGTCAACATTTGGCAACACAATAGGTTTTGACAGATCTACCTTGAAACTATGCTTCTTCACCTTCTTTTCTTTAGATGATGAGGCTTTCACCGGTTGAACGAGTACAATGGCTTTGGAGGCTTGTTCACCCTCGGTAGGTTGCTTGGTAGAGGCAACACTTTTCTCAGTTTTCTTAGCCTCTGATGTGTCCTTCGGTGATTCTTTGCTTGGGGTCTTAGTGGCAATAGTTTCAATGCATGCAGGTGCTTGAGAAGTCTATTCCTCGGTGGCCTGAAAAGTAGATTCTCCTTTTGTAGATTGTTGACCCTCTTTGCCTTGATCAGTGTCCTGAGGTTTCTCGGTTGAAACTTGCTGAGTTACAGGAGGATAGGACTTGAGTTGTTCCAAAACTGATTCACTAGATACCAGTTTGGCATAGGCATTTCCTTCTATCATCTCTTGTTTCGGTGCCTCAGTGTCCATGACATCCTCATCTTGTTGAATAGTTGAAGTAGGATCTTGCTCGGTAATGTCAACTATTTCAACTTCACCTTGAGTTTCTTTAGTCTGAATTCTAAATATTTCTTGCCATTTTTCTTTTGTTTCCTTTTCAACTTCAAGATAAGGTCCATTCATCATTTTCAAGGCTCTATGCTTGACTTGAAAGTTTGTCTGGTAATTTTTCAAATGATTTCTAATATCATCTATTGACATGTCTGGAAAGAGATGTACTAAAACTCTTTCTCTTATCTACTTCTCCGAGTCCATAGCATATTTCCATCTGTTGTCAATATGAGAATATAATGCATTTGGAAGAAAATTACTTACTTCCGATGGAACTACTCAGAATTTAAGAAGTGTACATACAACTAACTCTTCTATTTGTCTCTTTTCTTCTTCTGTCTGGGAGTCATATTTTACATACCTGAATGACCCATATCCACCATATTGTTTCAATTTGGCACAAAAGTTGTCAACACTGTGTACATCTTCCTTGGTGCTTTTAACAATCTAAAATTTATTTTTGTCTTTAGAATCTGTGTCACTTTACTCCTTATTCAAAATGAGTCTCCTAGTCAACTTTCTATAAGTCTTTGTAACTTTAGGCAATTCAACCTTTTTCTATTTCTTACCGAGTGACACTACAGATGATCTAGTGTTAGGGCGCTTCACTGGAGGAGTTAGTGATACTTTTGGTGTATCTTGTTTCTTCCTTTTCAATATTTTGCCCTTTGACAACTCAGTGCTTAGAGTATTTTTTGCTTCTTGGGCCTCAGACTCTTCCTCAATTATGAGTTGATCACTCTTTATAGGAGTGGAGGTAGAACCTTCTCCAAATTTGTCAGTTAGCACTTTGATCATTTTAGTGGCTTTCCTTGTAGCCTTTGATACAACTATGCTCATTTTTACTTTTTCTTTGACCTCTTCATAGGTACCATACCTGATCTCGATAGCATGCCTTGGAAGTGACAGAAAGGCATCTATCTGCTATTGAGAAATATCAAGATCCATCTCATAACCCATGAACGGTAGAGATTGAGTTCTAGGATCTACTGCATTAACATAATAGTAGTCTGTGTCTACTTCAAAACATATATCATTCTTATATTTTCCACTAACTGAGGTGGGATTCTATACCTGTTATGCATCTTTTCTTGAAATTTACTAAAGTAGTCATCCATTATCTCATTGAAATTATCACCTAATTGATTGATAAAGTCATTTATTTGATGGGTGATTGGTCGGTGTAACTCCCAAACTATGTTACCGACTGATGGGAAGAATTTCTGAAAATAGAAAAACATGCACACTAAGAGTGACCCAAACTTTAGTGTGTTTGTCGAGTTATTCTTCTTAGGTTTCCTTATAGTGTTGATATTTTCAAATATGTTTTTCAACAACACTTCACATAGATCAATTTTCATACCATTTTTCACAATCTTGTAGGCTAGATCTACAGCTGCACAAGGTACACTGTTTTCTCTTTCCGTTTAAAAGAAACAATAACCAATGACTCTAATTGCAAACTTTAGCTCTGCATCAGTAACATTATTCAATTTAAGACCTCTGCAATCAGACTCAACTCCGGTTAAGGTTATCAATTCCTTATGTGAAATCATTTTTTGTGCTCGGGCATGGTCATAGATAGGGTATCCGGTTATTATGTGAATGATCTCCTTGGTGATTTTGAATAGTTTCTCCTCTAACCACATAAAGTCATCATGAACTCTGCTCAAAAAAATTTAACCCATTGGGGTTTGAAGACTCGAGGGTAGATTAGGGCTTCGGTCAATCCCTTGACTTTGATATGCTCATACTTGCTATCTAGGATTCCATCGGTGCATAACTCATCATACATGTCTTTGATCTCGGTATGACCTAGCTCTTCAACATGACACTTAGTATAGAATATGACATCTTCAACCAATAGAACCCTATCTAGAATAAGAGAAAGTGCAGTTATGTCATCGGGTTCAGATGCAACTTTGGGAGGTAAGAAATACTTCAGTGAGGGCTTCTCAATATTCTCAACTACAACATGTTTCTGCAACTTAGGAGCCATTTTAAACTTCGATTTCTACTAACGAAAGAGCTTAGGGTTTTAACTAGCCAGAAAATGCTTTCAACTTAGTAAATATAATGCAAATGCTCACAACTGATATTGATCGGCTAACTGGCTTGAAAATACATTTGAGATTGCTATATAAATACCTTGAAATTCACTCGGGAGTTGTTTGATCGCTTTTGCATCACTTAGCTCTGCTCTTTTGATAACTGGTAAGTGTAAAATGACCTTGTGAAGAACTTTAAGTACACATTTTACATTATCGAGATTTGTGCAGTTAGGAAAGAAAATATTAAATGCACTCAGTTCCACTAAACCGATTAACTTCATTTTTACACTTTTACCGACTAGACAGGTTTCCTGCACTTACCGACTTCTCTGGTACTCCAAAAGACTAGATAGAATTTCAAACTTGCTAATGCATCTTAGCTATGCAGATTTTGAAATTAAGTACATGATAAAATAGGAACTATTAAGATCTAACCTTGAGAGAATGTAGCCCCTTCATACCTTTACTTATTAATTCGAAGTAGATGCACCTAACTCGGTAGGTAAGGTGCTTTCTTCATTTTTTGACTCATTTTCCTTCTTTTTCCAGATTTTTTGTAGTTTGATTTTTATTTCTTCAATATCTCCTCTCGGTTGATCTCTGCAATCTTTAGCTAAGTATCCAACTTTATGACAATGAAAGCATGCCATACCAAGATTTCTCCACGATCTTTGGTGGTTCATTCAAAACCTTATCATGCAGTTGGCACTTATATGTCCATATCTTCCACAGCATTCACACCATATTCTTGTATTGTAATCGCATGGTACTACAGTATACTGTCAGTTAAGATCTGTGTGAATTCAGTAGCTTCTAGTATTTGCTCGGTGTGAAGACCTCATATAGTTTTTCTGCTTAAACCAACACTTCTCGGTACTATGTCCATATCTATTGCAGTTTTTGCAAAACCCCATGAATTTTGCCTTCTGAAAATTGCTAGCAGACTTTGTCCTACATTGTTTAGATGTGTGACCATACTTATTGCAATTGTGACAATAACCATAAGACCTAGTGACACTCAATTGCTTACCTTCTCTGATTTGACACATGTTGGCAGTATGTCCTTGTTTTCCATAGTAGTTGTAGATAGGCTTCTTTCCATTGATGTTCTCCTTGTTTCCAGCTTTCTTTGATGATTCCCCTCTCTTGGTGGTGTTGATTCCTTTCTCGGTAGAGTTTTTTCTTTTATAACCTGTAGCTTAGGAAATAGGAAATCATCACAAGACAAAATAAACATAATAGCTCAATCACAAAAGCATCCATTGCAATGAATCTATCCTAAGACACACTCAATAGAGACATGAAACAAAAGCATTCAAAAGCAAAGAAATTAAGCAAACCAAAGACACGATTTGAATGCTCCTTCATGCGGCTCCATTGTCCTTCTTTCCTCTTCAAATGGTTTGGTTGTGGATCTCACCTACAAGTGCACACACAATTGAAAGCAAGTAGACAGGATTTTTGATTAAGAGTACTAGAAGCATAAATTCGATAGTCTGATTAAGGATTAGGGGATTAGATTGAAGAAATTCATCCAATTTATAGAAGAATTGGAGAGATGACAAGATTAGCATGATTCAATTAAAATGGAAATTGCAAATCAATTATGTCAATTATGACAAATTATGCACCTTCTATGCAAAGTTTGTTGATTGATGATTTATGACAATTTATGACAAATTTCTATGTCAAAAATTGATTGATTGTCAATTATGACAAATTATGACAAATTGACATGTCATTTCCATGAATTTAGGAGAGAAATAGGAGGAAATTGAAATTAAGAATTTAGAAAATTAGAAAATTAGAAATGAGGAATTAGGAATTAAGAAATTGATGGAAATTAGAAATTAGGTAAATTAATTAATAATTTATCATTTATTAATTAATTCACAAAGAGGAATAATTAGCCAATTAAATGAACATTTAATTGTAATGAGAAGACTTAGGATAAATAAACAATTTATTAATCCTAAAGGAAGAAATGACACACAAGGTTAAATGATGAAATCACAAAACCCTAGAAGATGAATTAGCAATGCGAGAATGACAATTAGGTCTTGATTGAAGATAATTGATGTTGATTCGATTACGATTAACAAAGAACCAATGTGATAAATGATTTGATTGATAAATGCGCCAATTGACGAGGAACAATGACTAATTCATCCAAATTGACATAATTGAGACAAACAATGATCGATGACAAATCGATCGCAAAATGACAAAATTGACAAGAGGACAAGGGTTGATGACAAAATAGATTGCAAAATGACAATATTGAAAAATGACCATGATCGATGATAAATCGATCGCAAAATGACAAAATTGAACATGACAACGACCGATGACAAATCGATCGTTAAACGACAAGATTGAAAATGATAAGAATTGATGACAAATCGACAAGATTGATAAGAGGAAAAAACCCTAATTAGGATTGACGATGTCCAAAATGATGACAAATTAGCACACACATTGATGCGACAGGATAAGATCGATCAAAATCATGACTAGATAGTTTTGTCAACAAGACCAAATTTGAGAGCGAGATGAATGAAGAATGTAGAGGAATGACTCGATGTTCGCAAATGATAAAGACCAAGTGCAAATCATAGGAGAAATGTTAATGCGACGCAAAAGCCTAAAATGAGGCAATGCGCAAATGTTAAAGTATGACTCCGCAAGCGTTGACCATTTTTAGGTGTCTACATTTTGCCCCTCTTTGAGACAATGCGATTTTAAGCGTTGTTTCAAAGAACAATAATGAAAATGCCCCAGACAATAATAATGACATATGCATGCCCCCTCGAGGAATTGGCCGGAAACATCCAAAAAAGAGGCCAATTGATCGATAAGAATGATAGAACATGATAGGATCAAACGGACTGCCAAGACTGACAGAAGAAATGTTAGTAAGAAGAAATTAGACAGAGGACAGTTAGAGATGAAGAAAAACTTGCTTTCCGTAATGCACTTTGTAGGTCAGAACCTTTATTTTTATGTAGCAAAATGGATGCGTAGCATCATGGCATTGAAGGCCAGAGCTGAAATGCAACCCTTTTTTGCAAAAGACAGACACATCACAGACAAACAACAATCACAAGCAAAAAGAAAAGGACCATGATCCATCCCGGTCACTCTAAATCACTCAGTGACATCATCGAGCAACATAGGAACATGATCGAAGCCAAAGATAAATCAGTAAAAAGATAAGATGTACAAATTCCAATAAATCAAACAAACATCTTGATCTTCATTGTCAAAAGTTGAAAGTGCTGAGAGGATGATCATGCTGTTTGGTTTCAGGACATGCGGTACCCCGTCTAAGACAGGACATAGTCTGGTTTCGAGTATACCACACCCTGTATAAGACCCATGATAGTAGAGACAAGGACAAATGATTTTGAGGTTGATTGATATGACAATGTTGATCAGTTTGAATGTCTGGTTTGAGTGAAAAAGTTCATCTGTTTAAGCGTGATTTCATTAAAGCACAATGTTTGATTGATTGCGAGGCATTGGATGGATGCTCAATGATCTGTCTATGCACAAAGGGGATCCTTTATTTGCAAAATGCTTATTTTTGGAGTTCAATGTTTTTGAAATGTTTTTGCGTTCATTTTTTCAGAACTTTTTATGATTTTTAGGGATTTTCATTTTTTCAATTTTTTAGATATTTTTTCAGGACTTTAATTGATTTTTTTTGAAGATTTTATTTTTTCAGGACATTCTTCAATTTTTTTGAATTTTTTTTTTTTTTCAGGACATTTTTCAATTTTTATGAGATTTTTTTTCAGGACATTTTTCAATTTTTAAGACTTTTTTTCAAGACATTATTCAATTTAAAAGTTCCAGTGATTGATCATGACAAGGGGAAGGCACCCAATGTGCATTTGAAAGACACATAGACCAGGACCAAAACATATGTACAAGAAACTGGAGTAGGCAAGACAGTGATGTTGACCAATAACAGGCTTGGAATAGAACATTGGGTCGAGACCAAGATAGGCATGATAAACCGGCCGAGAGAAAGCATATCTAGAAGTCATGATAGATGACGGAGCAATAATCTCATTACTCATGGTGCCTGATTGCCAGGTTTTCACCATGGTACTTGCCCAAAGCGCCTGTTTGCCAGGTTTTCACTAGAGGGCGAATCATTTTTTTTCTCTTTACTTTTTTCTTTGCTCTTTTCCTTTTCTCTCTTTTTCTCATTTTTTTTTTTTTGTATTTTTCATTTTTTCATTTTTATTTTTTTTGTATTTTTCATTTTTTCATTTTTTTTTTTTTTTTGGATTTTTCAATAAAAGATGGACACATGATAGGGGATGGAAGAAGGACTCAAGCGTCTTTTTGTTTGGATAGTAGCCTTGAAAAAAAAATGGACCATGACCTTTAAAAGTATGCTCAAAGACGTTGGTAGGATAAGGACATGGAAAATAAGATGAAACTAAGGCAAGGATTTATGCAAAGGATGGGATCAAAGGGATCGAAGGATGGAAAATATGCATTGGATAATGGATAGGGTATTGGAAGAATTGGGATTCAGTGGGTGGAAATGAAGGCAAGATTGACATTGGCACACACCTTGAGGGGTGATGGACTGATGGAGGAAAGATGTATTTTGGATATTGAGATTTGGATGGAGGAAAGGCTATGGATTTTGATACATAAGGGCCCAAAATGGATGAAGAAGGTGATGGAGGGACAAATTTGAGAGGTTTGGATGGAGGAATAGAAATTTTGGATGCCAAGTTGGATGTTTCTTTAGGCTTTTGTGCTTCAAGGAGCCGCTTAGGGATCCACATGGTTTTTGATTTTTCATGCTTCTGTGGTTCCTTGGAGTGCATTGCCAACACAAGGGATTTAGGAACCCATATATATTTTGACTTTGCTTTATTTTTCTCAGTGGGCCTTTGTGGCCTTTTGGATATATTTTTTTCTTTATAGATCATATTGTTCTTTGTTTTGACATGTCGATTATATTGGACATGTTGATCCTTGAATACATGTGGATTTTTAGACTTATGACTTTTATACTTGGCATCCAAATTGCTTGGAGGAGGAAAGGAATGCATGGATGGATATGAATGAAATGGATTTCTTCTGGATTGATGAAATTTACTCAAGGTTGTGTGCCTTTGCTGACCTTGCATACAGGAGGAAGGGATATAAGGACCTAAGATGGATGGAAGGTATGATGGGGAAGGTGTATGTTTGGATTTTGATGGAGGGATACCAACATCTTGAGAGTGAGTTGTGTAGACATGACCCTTAAGATCTTCTTTAACATGAAGGGATTCTTGCTTATGGAGATCTACTCCTTTGCCTTTATGAATATCTTGACTTGTAGGATACTCTTTTCTTTGGGAAGAAGACGCGAGTCCATCATGAGGTGGATATGATATGAGAGAAATAATGAGATCTTGAAGTGGATCAGATTGCACCAGAGTGGAAGAACCCATTATGCATGTCAAGGGTTCATGAACATCTTGCACTGACATGTTAGAATCATGAGTGGGATTAGGATCATGTGGTGGACATGGTTCAATGATAGGCTCTTCAAGAGATGGAATGGGAGACATAATGGGATCATCACAAGAAATGTGATCTTGGAGTGTATATGTTGGATTAGGATGAGGAGATGGAGGAACAAGTGGATCTTGTGGAGGATCTGAAGGAATGATAGGGTCTTGTGTTGGAAATGAACTTGGAAGGATACTTTGATCTTGACAAGGAGGAAGATCATTGGATTCCTCTTTAAAATTGCTTTGCTCTTGACTTTTAATGGGATCATCGAAAAGGATGGAAGGGATATTTGGAATGTCAATGGGATTTGAAAGGACATTTTTTTCATGAAATGGAAGGGGATCATTTGGGATTGGATGGACTAGGATATCTTGATCTTGCTCAAGGAATGGAGTGTCAATAGGACTTTGGATAGGATGGACAAGAATAGGGGAATCATCATGAGTGTCTGGGAACATGGAGTCCTGGTCAACAATTGGATGGGATGATAAGGTTTCAGGATCTTGATCTTGATTTGTTTTAAGACACATTTCTTCATGCTCTAAATTATCCTCTTGACATGGGGTTGGACTTTGGATATGCATGGGGGATTCTGACAAGGGATCAATGATTTGGCATGAAGGGGATGCACTTTGAACATTTGTGATAGATTTTGGCAAGGAATCAATGCTTGAACATGAGGAAGAGTGACTTCGAATGGGGTCCTCTAAAATAGATAATGGCAATAAAGTGCATGGTGGCATTGGGTCTTGTATTTCTGAAACATGACAAGGATGTGCATCATGAATTGGATTATTTTGGCAATCAATTATGGATAGCTCTTGGATAATTGCATCCTTGGGTGTATTATTTGATGAGGACAATATAGAAGATTCTTGTGAAACTTCTAAAGGTGTAGGGATAGATGCCACTGGAGAGTCAATTTGTTTGCAGGGGGATGAGGCATTGCTAGACAGAATTGTATTATTTGATCTTCCTCAAAGAACTCACTTGGTAGTTTCCTTAAGAGCATTGCAATAAAGCCACCTTTCTTTCGAGGTTTTGACATGATTGGATCTGGAATTTGAACTTGTTTTTGGTTTGATGTCATGTTTTGATTTTGAACTAGATGTTGATCAAATTGGTTTGACATGTTCAAAATTTGGCTTGGTGCATGTTGCAAGTTTTGTTTTTGAATGTTTGGTTGCAGTTGTTGACATTGGTACGTTGATTGAACTTGTTGATATTCCACCATTGGTTGAACCATTTGTTGACATTGTATAGTTGGTTGGACATATTGTTGAAATTGAACCATTGGTTGCGTTGGTTGAATATGTTGAACAATTGGTTGTGATGGTTGAAAATCTGATTGATAGTAAACACCTTGTTCTTGTTGTGGAGGCACGTAATGTTGAAATTGATGTTGTCTCTTTTCTTGAAATTGTTTCATCATCTCTATTTGGGAGAGGAGAGCTGGTATGTCTGATCGTTCAAGAAGAGATCTTACATCAATTGGCTCAATCTTTGGATTTTGACCTAGAAATTTTTGAAACACTTTAGACATTTGTGATCTATTCTTCTCAATGTTTTTCACTCTTTGTTCCAATATCTCCTCTTCTTGAGCTAGTTTCTCCTCTAGTTTTTGTATTTGGACATTTACATCATCATGATAAGTTTGACCAATGTTGCCTTGTTGTTGGGTTTGATATAATTGTGATTGCATTGTCAGTTGATATGTCAAACTTTGTTGCATCATTGGTGCTTGGAACCTTGTTTCAATAGACATGTCACTATGCAAATACAATATTTTTGGAATTTTTCAAGGATAATATATGATATGCAACTAAATGCAAACTAAATGAATGAAAATGCAATCTATGGCAAGAGTGCAACCTATGTTTTTGTTCTTTTTTTCAAGATTTTGACAAACTTTTGAAATGCAAATCTAAAAGAGAGACCCTTAAGAAATTGGAATGATGTCTAGACCTCAAAGGACAAAAGGACCAAGTGACAAAAGGACAAAATGACAATGTCTCCCCTATATGCTTGGATACTAAGCTAGGTTTGACAAAATGACATGGATGACAAAAGGACAAAGAGTTTGATAAGGTCTAGACTTCCTAACAATGACTTAGGGTTTATCAAAGATTTGGATTACTCAAGTATGACAAAACCTAGTTTTGGCACTATATGCAAAGGGACAATTAATATGCAAGTGACCTTGATATGATATGATAATGACTTAAGCTTAATGAAGAGACCTAGGGTATGCAAATATGAATGTATTACAATGGTATGACTTTAATGTAAGAGGACACATGCAAATGGATGACTTCTATTGAAAGGAGTATGACTTAGGTGAAATCTAACCTTAGTAATGACAAATGACTTTGCAAAATGCAACCTAGGATGAACCTAAATGTAAGTGACATGCATGTTAAGACAAGATTTTGAACAATGTTTGACAACCATGTTTGAAAGGTGTTTTGAAGCTTGTTGAACGTTTGTTGGATGAATGTCTCTTATGTTTAACCTTGTTTTGAATCAATTTGTTTTGCTTTTTGAAATGGGATGCAATTCAACTTTTGACAATCAAAGAATACAAGATATTGCAACTTAGACTCAAGACACTCATGCTCATTTCCACATTTCTTATGGTAGGCAAAGACATTAGGTACTTGAGAGGTAGACTCATTATGAGATTCAAGGAGAATACATAGATGCTTGACCCCACGGGCTCCCCTCCACGACACTCACTTCTCAAGGCAGCCAAGCATTAGTCCCCATGGAATCTCCCCATGGCGAACTTAGTATCTCTTCCAAGTATCCGAATTTGTCCTTCTCAAGCAACTAGAAGGGTTTTTGGCCTCTAAAAACAAGGTGTTTAGTAAGGATTTCTGTTAAGCATTACTCCTTGATGTCACGCAAGCGTGATTGAGACATTAAGCCCATCAAGATACCAAACAAATGTAGTCACGCAAGCACAATTTAGACCAAAAGGCCCTACTTAGATGTTGATATGAGAAAGAGTTTCAAGGGGCATCACTTCCCAAGTAACTACAATTCCCACGTAACACTTCCTTCAAAGCTTTCGCTCATCAGGTATTTGTTTATAGTGAGTTAGAATGCCAAGGAATTCTAGCTGTACTCACTTTGGGTCGTTCCCTTCTCATGATTATCACTTGCTTGCAAAAGCAAAGTGGTCGAGAAGGCAGGCCCTCTAAGGGTGACAAACAATCAAAGACATGAGCATGGTATTGAAGATCTGGATTTCTGATCACCCTAAAAGGATGAGAGCATACTCTCCTACTCCAATGTCAAACTCAACAATCAAATCAAAAACATGTTCATTCCAACCTACTTATAAATCACTAAGTGCCTAATTAAAAATCTCAAACACACAGTTTGGTTGTTTCTCGAAGGCAACCTGCAAAACCCAAGTTAGAAGTTTGATTTGTTGTCTTTGACCATCGATTCTGCATAACACATGTTAGTAGTTTGATTTGTAGTCTTTTCCATGCGTATGCCAAGATTCTACACAAATAATTAGTACCAAAATCCAAAGCACAGAAAATAGAATGCAAAAACACCAAAAATTTCAAGTAAAAACTGCATTTTTCACCTCTGTTCTGGACTTTACACAAGCGCAAGATGCATGACACAGGTGCAAGATGTATGACACAAGCGCAAGATGTCACCTACACAAGCGCAAGATGCATGACACAAGCACAAGATGCATGACACAAGCACGGAAGTGTCCAGAATACCCTACACGGCCCTGTTTTTGGGTTTTTTTAACCTGCAAACAACTTGAAAGCACTCAAAACACCATAAAGAGGATTAGAAGGTTAGTTTTCACGTCGGATTCACCAATTAATGTAGCTTAGGAAATAGGAAATCATCACAAGACAAAATAAACATAATAGCTCAATCACAAAAGCATCCATTGCAATGAATCTATCCTAAGACACACTCAATAGAGACATGAAACAAAAGCATTCAAAAGCAAAGAAATTAAGCAAACCAAAGACACGATTTGAATGCTCCTTCATGCGGCTCCATTGTCCTTCTTTCCTCTTCAAATGGTTTGGTTGTGGATCTCACCTACAAGTGCACACACAATTGAAAGCAAGTAGACAGGATTTTTGATTAAGAGTACTAGAAGCATAAATTCGATAGTCTGATTAAGGATTAGGGGATTAGATTGAAGAAATTCATCCAATTTATAGAAGAATTGGAGAGATGACAAGATTAGCATGATTCAATTAAAATGGAAATTGCAAATCAATTATGTCAATTATGACAAATTATGCACCTTCTATGCAAAGTTTGTTGATTGATGATTTATGACAATTTATGACAAATTTCTATGTCAAAAATTGATTGATTGTCAATTATGACAAATTATGACAAATTGACATGTCATTTCCATGAATTTAGGAGAGAAATAGGAGGAAATTGAAATTAAGAATTTAGAAAATTAGAAAATTAGAAATGAGGAATTAGGAATTAAGAAATTGATGGAAATTAGAAATTAGGTAAATTAATTAATAATTTATCATTTATTAATTAATTCACAAAGAGGAATAATTAGCCAATTAAATGAACATTTAATTGTAATAAGAAGACTTAGGATAAATAAACAATTTATTAATCCTAAAGGAAGAAATGACACACAAGGTTAAATGATGAAATCACAAAACCCTAGAAGACGAATTAGCAATGCGAGAATGACAATTAGGTCTTGATTGAAGATAATTGATGTTGATTCAATTACGATTAACAAAGAACCAATGTGATAAATGATTTGATTGATAAATGCACCAATTGACGAGGAACAATGACTAATTCATCCAAATTGACATAATTGAGACAAACAACGATCGATGACAAATCGATCGCAAAATGACAAAATTGACAAGAGGACAAGGGTTGATGACAAAATAGATTGCAAAATGACAATATTGAAAAATGACCATGATCGATGACAAATCGATCGCAAAATGACAAAATTGAACATGACAACGACCGATGACAAATCGATCGTTAAATGACAAGATTGAAAATGATAAGAATTGATGACAAATCAACAAGATTGATAAGAGGAAAAAACCCTAATTAGGATTGACGATGTCCAAAATGATGAAAAATTAGCACACACATTGATGCGACAGGATAAGATCGATCAAAATCATGACTGGATAGTGTTGTCAACAAGACCAAATTTGAGAGCGAGATGAATGAAGAATGTAGAGGAATGACTCGATGTTCGCAAATGATAAAGACCAAGTGCAAATCATAGGAGAAATGTTAATGCGACGCAAAAGCCTAAAATGAGGCAATGCGCAAATGTTAAAGTATGACTCCGCAAGCGTTGACCATTTTTAGGTGTCTACATAACCAAGTCTTGCATCTTTGTTGGGTCTTCTTATATTTAGTTGCTCATCTAACATCCTTGATGCTTCACAACTTTTCTTCAGTGTTTCTTTTGATTTCTTCTTTGCTTCAAGTTCATTGGTCAATCTTGATAATTCAAGTTTCAATGCTTGATTCTCATTTTCTTTAAGATTTGCTTCATGATGTGCATAACCCAATTGATCAGAAAGATTATGTTGAATTCCAGTCATTCTTGTGATTTCATAATTCTTTTCAGACATTAATGCTTCCAGGTGTTGTTTTTACCTTTCCATGTCTCTTATGTTATCCTTAGTTGTTCTTAATGCATCAAGATTTTCAGTCATCTGTGTGCTAAAATGTTCATGTTCTCTTTTCATTGCCTTTAGTTGTTCAGTCAGTGCTTTTTTCTTTTCTTTTAATTCTCCAATCATTTCTTCAGTCTCTTATGATATACTATTCTCAAATGATGTCTCAATTTGTTCCACCAACTCTTGTGAGTCCTGTAAATCATCAGACAACCTTCTTCTGACTTTCAGTGATCTTTACATTTGTCTCTACATATCTGCAATCACTTGGTTAGCATGATCCAATTCTTCTTGAAGATTCACAATCCTCCGAGATTGTTTGTAGCCTTCCATTGATAAGATCTTTCTCTTTAGGCAGTTAAACCCTTTTCCAAGATTGAAGATCTGATACCAATTGTTAGGTCCAACTAGGAAAGCTAATGTACTAAGAGGGGAGGGGTGAATCAATACTTCAAAACTTTTCTTCAAAAGAAATCTTACTGATAAACATAAATTGTAAACTGTTGATCTCATAATATAAAACTAACACATAATTATAGAAATAGCATTCATACCCATTTCACTCCATAACACAAATATTTTGGTTATGCAGAAACTCTTTGTTAGAGAGAAAAACTGTAGTGGGAATGGCACCCACAACTTCACTACTGCAATAATAAAGGTTGCTCGGTTAGAGCTACATGTTTAGCTATTTTTGTTAGCTTATCCTGTTAGGAGTATCAAGATCTTTTAGATCTACCTTGCTAAAGTATTTTACAACACCTATACAAAATGTTGCACCTGGTTAAAGGCTTTACAATTTATAGACTTTGTTAGACTCTTTTACCCTATTAAAGGTTTCTATTACAACTTAAATGATTCAATAAAATCTTTACAAATATCTACAGCTTTACATCTGAAATGTTATAGTAGATTCTATGTGCTCAATATGAAATTACCTTGCTCATAACATACCTCGGTAATAGATAAATCAACTTGGTAAACCCTTCTATTTACTATGTCCCTTGAACTGTTCTCTGAAGACTTTCTCAGTGACCTCTTAATATCTTTGTCAGTCGTAGTAGTCACAACTCAATGTGTCTTATGATTTTCCCTTTTAACTTCTTCTATCACACATGTCTCTCTTTTTGATTCTCAAATCACTCTATATAAATAGATCTTTGGGATGGTGTTCTAGTTCATGCTTCGATCTTACAAACAAGATTCATCAAATGAATAATCATAGAAATTATTTCATTGGATAAACTTCCTCAAAATCATACAAAATCTTGAAATGCAATTTCCGATGTGATAACAGTTCACTGTTCCTCAATTCTTGTAACACATTTCCACATATGTGTCCAGGTTCATTGAATCTAGTAACACGTTTCTACTCGGTTCAGATTACTCGGTATACCTTCTTTGCTGCTCGATAGACATAGAACGTTACTCAGTAGACAACTCGGTGTATACTTAACTCTGTGACTCCTTTCTTCTGTAACTGACTGCTTTAGTGCTTGCCGACTAAATATTTGGATAGTACTAACCGACTAGAGTATATAGGATGACTTTAGACATAAAACTAATGACAACTTAGTAAATAATAACAAGATGCCTCTTGCTTTGCAATAGTTGTCAAGCCTAAGACTTGACCTAAGAAGTAGCCTAAGGGAACAGAGGTAGAAAAGAAAGTAGGTCCTAAAGAGGTTCAAGATCTTCTAGGAAAGTATAAAGGAATAGTTGCAGATAGTACCATAGACTCCCTGCCCCCTCAAAGGGAAATCAGTCATTGTATTTACCTCATACTAGGTGCTACACTTCCCAATGAGGCAGCATACAAGCTTACCCCTGACCAGAATGCAGAACTTGCAAGATAGATCCAAAAATTGTTAGAGAAAGGGTTCATTAGGAAGAACATAAGTCCCTGTGCAGTCCCAACAATACTAGCTCCCAATAAAGAAGGGACATGGAGGTTGTGTACTGACTCTAGGGCCATCAATAAGATAAAAATCAGATATAGATTCCCAATGCCAAGAATGGAAGACTTGATGGATTGTCTAGGAGGGGCCAAGTACTATTCCAAAATGGATTTGAAAAGTGGGTACCATCAAATTAGGATCAAAGATGGAGACCAATGGAAGATAGATTTTAAGACCAATGAAGGCCTATTTGAGTGGATGGTAATGCCATTTGGGCTTTCCAATGCCCCTAGTACATTCATGAGACTCATGAATGAGGTTCTTAAGCCTTTCATTAATCATTTTATAGTAATTTATTTAGATGATATATTGATTTTTGGTAAATACAGGGATGAACGTCTAATGCACTTGGATTTGGTGTTGAAAAGGTCACATAAGGAGCAGTTGAAGATCAATTTGGATAAATGTGTTTTCTTGTAGGAAGAGCTAGTATTCCTTGGGTTTGTGATCTCTCAAGTCAGTCTGAAAAATGGATCCATCTAAGGTGGAGGCAATTATACATTGGCCAACCCCTCAGTCAGCAAGTGAGGTAATAGGTTTCCATGGGTTAGCAAGTTTCTATAGAAAATTCATTAAGAATTTCAGTGGGGTTAGTGCACCAATGATAGAAACCATAAAAGGTGGAAGGAAATGTCAATTTGTCTGGATGAAGGAGGCTAATAGATCTTTTGAGTTTTTGAAAATTAAGATTGCAGAACAACCTATTCTAGTACTCCCTGACTTTCACAAGGTTTTCACTATTGAGTGTGATGCATCAAAGAAGGCCATAGGAGGAGTCTTGAGTCAGGAAGGTAGACTTGTGGCATTTTTTAGTGAGAAACTAAATCAAGAAAAGCAAAACTATTCTACATATGACTTAGAGATGTATGCTATGGTGAAATCTCTTAGGAAGTGGAGAAATTATCTCTTACCTAAGGAGTTTATTGTGTATACTAATAACCATGCTCTAAGTTTTTTGAACAGGCAGAAGAAACTAAATCACAAGCATATAAAGTGGATGGAATATCTTCAAGCTTGCACTTTAACTATCCTACATAAGAAAGGTGTGGCTATTAAAGTAGCTGATGCACTTAGTGGGAGGAACTTAACAATCCAAGAGATTCAATTGGAAAACATGGGAATCACTGCCTTGAAAGATATGTATCAAGAGGATGAAGATTTCAAGGAGGCCTATAAGGTTTGTAAGGACATGAATGACAGGTATCATATTGAGTTTTTTTATTATATTCTACAAGAAGGCTTACTTTTCAAGGCAAATCAGCTTTGTATTCCTAATTGCTCCATTAGGGGAAATATTGTAAGGGAAAAACATTGTTGGAGTTTGTCAGGTCACTTTGGACTTGATAAGACACTTTAATTGGTTAGGATATTTTACTTTTGGCCTAAGATGCAATTAGATGTAAGAAATTATGTGATAGAGTGTGGGATATGCCAAAGGGAAAAGGGGACAAGTTCCAATGCAGGTCTATATACTCCATTACCCATCCTTACCGAACCCTGGGATTCAGTTAGCATGGATTTTGTCTTAGGCCTCCCTAGGACTAAGTCAGGATATGACAGTATATATGTTGTTATGGACAAATTTTCAAAAATGGCACACTTTTTGCGATGCAAACTTACACATGATGCTTCTAGTATTGTAGGATTGTTCTTCAAGGAGGTTGTTAGACTTGATGGGCTACCCTTGAGCATCATATCAGATTGGGACCCTAAGTTTATAGGACATTTTTGGAGGACTTTGTGGCGTAGGTTGGGGACACACTTGTCTTTCTTGTTTTCTTATTGTGTGTGTGAAAAAGTGAAAAGTATTCTGATAGCTACAGGCACAAAACTTCAATTAAGTCATTACATGTATGGTTAGTAAATCAATAATCAATAAATAATAAACCATAACAAAGTGACTAATTGCCTTCTAAAAGATGTGAGTATAAGATTGCTCTCAGTTTTTTTATAAGTAATACCAATGACTAGACTACACTAAGACGAAGGATTTAATCTATATGATAATGATAAACAAGCAAAACAAATGCAAGATGGATGAATAATTCAAGCAATAATGAATCAAGCAATATGGATTCAAGAAATAATGAAATAAACTAAATATGGATGCAAATAATCAAATAAAGCACAATATTTTCAATGACTCCAGAGCAAAATTAGCATAATAATAATAATCTCCAAGGTGTTTCTCAAATATCTCTAGGGTGTTTTGGATGAGAGCTGAAGGCTGAATTTATAGAGAATTACAAGAGAGATAAAAAAAGCACAATTTAGAACTAATTGAATAATTGAGAAATCAAGTTTAGTCAACTTTGAGATAGATTCCAATTATAGTTTAATTAAAATGCATATAAATAAGAAGTTCAAGTTGCATTAGAAATAAGATTTAATTAATTCCATGCACTTGTGATAAAAATAGATAATTCTTTGATTTATTCAAGAAAAAAGTCTTTTAATGCAACTGAACTTCTTTTTCTCAAAAGCTTTGAGTTCTAATTTTAGAGAATAGCAATTAATAATTCAATTAATTGTTTTTTCTGATTTCAAGTCCTAAATTTAGAAGAAGAAATAATATCTCAAGTTTGATTTCTCTCTCAATTCTTTTATTCTATTTTTCAAATTAATTCCTCTTTTGTAGTAAATTAATCCCTTTTTTCCATGATTAAATGACAAATTAATTAATTAAATATGCTAGGATATTTAATAAATTAAATAGGATAATTAATCAAAATGATATTCTTGGAATGATTCAATTAATTAAATAAATATTTAATTAATATAGAGTAATTAACTTGCCATGTGACATTTGATGATTAAATAAATAATTAATGTGCTCAAGATTGATTTGATTGCCTTTGGTTAGGACCTTAGTGATGTTGTCAAGATTAGGGGCTCATGGTTTAGATGACCAATTTTAGGGTATTACATTTTCCCCTCTTTGAATTAATGTGCGAGTAGCACGTTGGTTCAAAGAATATGTGATGTCTAGGAGATACCAGTTCTGAACTTGGTTGATCATGAACCAGATGAAAAGCGAGGTTTTTAGCTTGATTTGAAACAACGAAACTGAACAAAGTTGATTAAAGTGATACCGATCCCAAACTTAATTGAACTAAGAATGATAGAGAGAAAAGATAACGAACTTGAACTTGATTGATCAAGAAGTGGATCTTACTGATCTAGAACATGATTGAACTAGACATAGTGAGCGAAGATAAAATTGATCTTGAACTTGATGGATCAAGAAACGATGAGCGAAGATAAACTGTCCAGCTTGATTCAATGCGATGAAACTGAACACCTGCTTAGATTGAGCATGTGATCGAAGATACTCTTTAAACCCTTGATTGAGTTTAAATGAATAATCATCTTGATGAAAAGAAATGAAACTGATTAACGTTAAGAGATCAAAATGATTTAGATGAAGACAAATATCAGCTTGATTTGAAGTGATGAAACTGATATGCCCCTAGCGATTGATTCGATTTAGATGATCGAGAGATCTTAACTTGATGTGAAGTGATGAAGCTAAGATGGCCCTTAGCAATAAGAATTTGATTTTCTTTAGTTGAAAAAGATTTTTTGCTTGACTTTTGATGAAGATTTGAAACTTTTCTCGACTTTGAAGATGTGAGGATCATAAGGTCATGAGTATGCCCCCGGAGTGAAATCGAAAGATAGTGAGGGTACATGATTATAGCCAATTTTTGGTGATGATAAGTAATTTGAGGACAAATTGATTCAGAGGAATTTTTGTAGATTCGACATTGATTGATGAGAAATTGAGTTGAGATTCAGCATTGATTCATGAGAAATTGGGCGCAAATTGAAGCAAGAATGAGCTTCTGATGAAAAAACGCTAAGTGGTTAAAATTGTGAAATTGACTAGGAAAATGATCTCCTATTTTGATTTTGATCTCGAAAATGGAATCAGAATGTACAAATTAGCTAAGGGTACAATTTTCATGTCCATCAGAGCAAGTTGAAAAATTAGGGTTTTGGCTATATATGGGGTAAAAGTGTCATTTTCAATTCATTTTAATCCTCCACGTTTGAAAATTTAAAAAGCCTTCTGTGAAGAAAAATGGTGGTTCCCACTTGTTAGCATTGATTTGAGTGCCAGAGATGACATAATCAACCATGGAATTATGAGCCAACGGTGAGTGATCAATCTTAAGCATGTTATTCATTTTAATTTTGAATTTTTTTTGTTGATTTTTTCATTTTTTAGCACGTTTAAAGTTGACCATTCTCTTTTTGTCGTGCAAGACAGGATCCCATCTCATATGATAAACTGATGAAGTTTGTTTTGTCATTTAAGCCTACTAGTTTAATCGTTTGAAGCCTACCCTTGTATCGTACGATAATATTCAAAAGAGCCCATTTTGTTGTCCTAAGTATAGTCCTATATCGTATGGGAGTTTGTTGTCATATGAAGCCCATTCCTGACTTGTACGAGTTCCTGCCCTTTTCTGTTTTATCATTTGGAAAATAGTGAACATTTTTTAAAGTGCAAACTTGAAATTTTGATTTTGCAATTGGCATAGTTGAATTTGTGTGATGTTTTACTTCTCTTATAAGTTAATTTGAAATATTTCCTGATGCTTCATTGTTTGATTTTGCAGGTTCGATTGCCTCATGTTCTTTTCAGATGCATCTATCCACCGATGATGACATGAGTGCAGTAGTTATCAGAGGTTGACTGGGCTCATATTGATTTGTGTGGATTGACCCACCTTCTTGATTTACCTAATATCTATGTGAATCACGGTATGCTCACGATGTTAGTTGAGAGATTTCATTTTGAGCATAACACGTTCCATTTGCTAGTTGGGGAGATGACCATCACTCCTGAGGATGTTTACAAGATTCTTTGTATCCCTTTTGCTGGGGGTAATGTAGATTATGAGGTAGCATAGCTTCTTGGATTATAGGCTGTTAGACATGTTTTCAGGGATCTAGATATTTTGACACATTCCATCAATTGGGACGTGATGATGGCCTAGTATAGTGAGGATTTTCCACTTGCTTGCATCTTGGCAGAGTTTATCGGTTGTTTTCTTATGCTGGATAGGGGACAACAAGTATTTTTGTGTGGATGGGGTAGGATGCTGGAGAGGCTTGTTGAGACCCCTTAGAGATTAGGCTAGGGTTCTTGTATATTAGCACACATGTATCGCGAGATGCATGAGATTGTTTATAGGGAGGGGAAGAGCATGGCTATTTGAGTTTTGATCTTACAGGTATGGGCTTGGGAGCACCTCCTAGAATGCAGGCCAATTGTAGATGATGACAGAGATCCTGGTTAGGCTATTGTATATAGATATTCAGGTTATGTCACTTAGCCCCATCTAGGCAAGACATATTTTTGGAGATGGTAGCTGGATGATTTGATAGCCATTACATGGAGACCTTATAGGGGCTTAGAGCCATGGGATGATTGGAGGATTGTTTAGAGAGATCTGTTTGTTACTTGCCTACTCATTGGTAGATCACAGAATGTGGTTGAGCGATTTTTGGTCTCCCAAGTGATGAGGCAGTATGGTAGACCTCAAGGGATCTCATAGGAGTTCACTACATACTTGTGATATGCTGATGAGGAGAGGTGGGGATGGGCACCGAGGTTATCCTTTTCCTTGAGTATGTAGGATTTGACTAGATTACAATGACTTCGGTGGGATTACATAGATAACATTGCAAATGCAGGGGTATTGCCCCAGTATAGGGATTGGTTCTAGCAACACCCTTTCCCTAGATTCAATTATCTAGCAGAGCAGGCACCTCGTATTGAGGAGATTAAGGATGATGCACTCGCATAGGGATAGGGATAGGTACAAAGATAGGGACAGGGAGAGAGATTTGAGGCTCTGAGGTAGACAGGTGGTGATCCTGGTGCTAGCAGTAGTAGGTTTCCAACTAGAGGTAGACATTAGAGGGGTGAGGGTGGATCCCTAGGTAGTGTTGGTGTTAGGTTGTGTGGAGGTGAGGAGGAGTGAGTAGCTCCGAGATAGGTTAGGTAGATACAGGAGGAGCAGGGTGGAGCTAGAGGTGGAGATGGGGGTGGAGAGCCTATGAGAGAGCAGGGGGCCGATGCAACATGGTCAATGAGAGCACGTCTTGCAAATCTGCAGTCACAGTTGATAGTGGCACAGACTCAGCTGGCAGAGCGAGAATAACAGCTAGCAGAGCTTAGAGCAAAGAGAGACTGTTAGGTCTCTAAGATGAGAGCAGAGAGGAGGGTAGAGACAGACGCTTTGTGGCAGGAGGTTTTGCACTAGACCAGTCGGGTGACTTATTATGTTGCAGCTTACAACGTAGATGTTCCTGTAGCACAGTAGGTTATACCATACTTGTAGTATATGGCATGATCAGAGGGAGCACGAGCACCTCATCAGGATCTCAGTCAGCAGACTCCACCTCCTCCACCAGGCAATGAGGGAGAGGCCGAGAGCTAGATATTATTTTTGTAGCTCTGAGATTTTTTGTAGACACACCCATTTTTTGTAGCCCTTACGATTCTTGCTTCGATGGGAGTTTGTATATGTCAGTTGACATTTTTCTTTTGTACCTTGAGACTTGATGATTATATATATATGAGATCTGATTGGACTTCATATTACTTGTGTTGATCGATTATGAGATGTCTTCTATATGCTTTATTCTATATGTATGCATTTTTTATTTAGCATGGATGTATGTAATGCAGATGAATATGAATGTTTGTTTTTGTTTCTTTTCATATGCAAATAAATGATGAAAATGAGTAATGAGTAATGCAAATTTTCTTTTCATCTATGCAATAAGATGAATGTGAATGAGTGATAATGAAATTTATGAATCTATATAATATGCTTGTATATGCAACCAACATCTCAATACATAATTACTCAATCAGAGAAATGATGAAAAAGAGACCACTTAGCTAAGAAATGATGATGCATCCAACTCTCATTCATAATATAAAGAGATTATGACCATAATGAAATCACTCTAAATTCACAAAATACAAAATGAAATGCAACCTAAACCTAGTCACTGGATTTAAAATGCTTAAGTTTCATCACTGAGCATAACAAACAAAACAGGCAGATTAGAGTTCCTTTCTTTTCATGTGCAATATTAATTATCTTGTTTGCAATGACCCTTTTTTTCGTTCATATCCTTGGATAGATTACGCAGGGACTCGAATTGCATGATAAAGAAATTTGCTCAAAACAGACAAAGAAATGATGGGAACCTCCCTAGAGCATTCAAGTAAGCGGAGTCGAGGTATGTGTGGCAATTTCACCTTGATGTGAAGGCTCTTATCATAGACATCCAACTTATTAGATGTTTCCAGATCATCAGAATCATTCCTACAAGAAGAAAACAAAGAAAATATTATGCCCCCAATCCTTGCTCCTCTTAGTCAAGATAGACTTCCTCGAGTTACTCTGAGGGATAATAATCAAAAATCAATATAAAAGACAACATACAAAGTAAATTCTCATTCATATCTCAAGTTGTTTAGTGATTGTTTTTAGTAATGTTTTTTTTTGTGTACTCAGTGATAAAACTCTTTGGCAGTTAGGAGACAGGTGACTAACTCAGAGTTGACGACCAGGTTTCATTGGCAGAAAGATGACGTGGTTGATACTGCTTAGGACATGTATTGGCTTTGTCTATTAACCTTAGACTAGGACATTAATCAGTTTGAAGCCATGTGGGTTCCAACGAATGAAAATGTCACAAATGTGACTGAAATATATGTACAAGCAATAGCGTAGATGCAACACTTCAGTATAGGAGATAAGATGAACCTGGATAAAATCGAGCAGCCATACTGATCGATGTCATTGTTTTGATTTGATAATTGATAGGAATGTCTGGTTTCAAAGAGTAAGTACCCCGTATAAGACCGATCTGTCTGGTTTCGAGTGTACCCTTCCTTGTATAAGACATGTTGATGTTTGATAGAGTTTGATAGATTGATTTTTTAGGATTTTGTCCAAGACAATTTATGATTTTTAGGAGTTTGTTCAGGACATTTTATAATTTTTTTTTAATTTTCTCCGCTATGCCCCCAGTGTACAGACCTATATGACATGATGATCTGTAGAATGCATATGGAGACAATGATTTTTTATATGACCTTGTTAATGCAATATGCATGATGAAGATGCATTTCCTATTTGAACAAGGATAACCATATTTGTTTAGCACTTTGTAATACACCAATTGAATTGGAGGTACAAAACATTTCATAGATAAGTGATCAATCAATCCTCAAAGTCCCTTGGAACATCCAAATTAACACACTTAGTGACTAGGATTTACAAATGGAGACGCAGAAAACTTCCCCATGTATTCTTGAAACTTTGATCTTCTTTTGCCCATGTCAGTGCAAATGAGTTAATTCCTGCTCTTGTGTTCACTAAAGATCCTTAGCATCCTATATGACTAGCTACATGGATTATTCTAACTTCAAAAGCATCCCGAATAGAGCTTCGCTACCAGCAAGCCTTGAGAGCTCCGACGAGGTTATAAACTGTAATTTCTTGAATATTGCTCCATTGTCAATAGGCTTCCATAGCCCTGATGGAGTTCCTCGCATGTTCCCATAGTAAATATTTTTGTCGCACTTGCATGCATGATATTTCAGTTATATATCATTTCTCTTTTTCCTTGAGATGAATATTTGGGTTTGACAATTACAATAGCACTGAAGTAGAATTTTAGATTTTTCACTAGTCATATGATCAACTAGGTGTCTAGAATGAATTAGAGATTTTTTAATGTGTTTGAGATATCACAATTGATAGATTTTGGGTTAACAAGTCTCAAATAGTGAAATCACCACACAACCATAAGTAAAGCATCGTCACAGGGTAATGCTGAAAATGAATGACCTTATGACCTCAAGGACTTCATGTCTGAATATCTAAGAAAGGAGATGACCCTTGTTTGTCTTGAATGCAAACAAATGATAAACTTGGACAGTTACCTTGTTTTATTGATGCTGCTATATGAAAATGCAAAAAATTTATGAATGGGATGCATTTGAAAAAGAAGCTATATGTGATGTAGTGCTTTGAATAAAATGATATGCAATGCAGAAAGCAAAACCTGAACTAACCTAGCCCTTGGATATGATATCGTTGAAGGTGCATGTTGTTCATAGGGTCAAGGAGTTTTGTGTAGGTAGTTCACTGGTCCAACATAAAGATGTATTTCCAAGAAGGACTCAACTAAGTGTACATGTCCAACATCTCCAATGTTGATTTCCTTAGCTTTTAGATTTTGCGATGAAACTAGGGTAAAGTCTTATGCAAAGGATTGGATAAGGGGAATGGAATAATGAAAAAAGAGGTGTTGGATAATGGACCAGATATTGAAAGTTTCGTGCATGAGTGAATGGAAATGTTTGCGGGATCACCATTGGCACACATCTTGAGGGATGGTGGATTGATGGAGGAAAAGTGGATCTCAAATTGTGAGATTTGGATGGAGGAACAACCAGGGATTTTGGGACATAAGGTTCCAAAATAGATGAAGGAGGTGATGGAGAAAGAGATCTCGAAGGTTTGGATGGAGGAAAAATAATCTTGGCTATTGATTTGGATTTTTCTTTAGATAGTTGTGCTTCAAGAAGATGCTTAGGGATCCACATGGTTTTTGAATTTTCATGCTTTTGTAGTTTCTTGGAATGCATTGCTTCTACTAGTGCCTTAGGAACCCATATAGATTTTGATTTTTCTTTCTTTTGCTCAGTGAACCTTTGTGTCTTTCTAGATAGATGGAAGGTATGTGAAGATGTACGCCTTTGTTGATCCTGTACAAAAGATGGAGGGATATAGGGTCCTAAAATGGATGGAAGAGATGAAGGGGAATGCATGTACTTGGATTTTGGTTGAGCAAGGATACCAACATTTTGAGGAATGTCACTGAGATGATGACCCTTAATATTTTTTTTAACATGAACGGGTTCTTGCTTGTGAAGGTCTACCCCTTTATGTTTATAAATATTTTGACTTGTAGGATCATGAGAGGGCTTTGTAGGCATGATGGATCCTTGAGGTGAACGTGGAGGATTATGACACAGAAATGAAGGTATACTTTGATCTTGTCATGGAAGAGGACCATTGGATAGAGTATTTGACTCTTCATTTTGAATATGATGGTTTGAAAATGTGGAAGATGCATCATGATCTTTCTTAAGAAGTATGCTTGGCTCTTGAGATGGAAGGGGATCATCTTGAAAGAAATGGAAAGGTATAATGAGATCCTCATGGGATTATAGGGAGGTAAGATCTTTTTCAACCATTGGATGGGATTGAGGAGTTTTGGTGTCTTGATCTTGATTTATGATAGGACTTGTTTCTTCATTCTTCAAATTATCCTCGTGGCACAGAACCATTTCTAAGGAAGGAATAGGATTTTGCATACGCGTAGAGGATTCTTGGAAGGTCTCCATATTTTGGTATGATGGGGAAACATTTTGAGTGGGATTCTCTAAAGTGGGAATGTTTGGAATTAGATTGCATGATGGCATAGGATCTGGGATTTTTAAATCATGTGAGGAAATTATATCAAGATTGAGATTAGCTTGGATTTGCATAGGAGATAAACCCTGAAGGTCAACATGAAAAGTTTCATCATTAGGTTCATTGTTTGAAGGAGATGGTATGGATTGTTGCTGAGAAGCTTCAGGAGATGAAGGCATCATGGAAGAGATGGAGAACACATATGGAGCCTTGCTTGGAGGTAGTTCCTTTTCTTTCTTTAGGTGAGTCATTAGGATCTTCAATTTCAATGACACCAGTATCAATGAGATATTGAATCTTATGTTTTAATTCCATGCATTTCAAATTCTTATGTTCATTTTGTCTATGATATGCACAATACTTACTCACAAATTCACATCCCCATGTGGTCTTTTTAGGCAATATGATAAGATTGTGCTCAAGAAGCTCTTTCAAAGTCAACTCAATAGATTCCCCCAAAGGTGTAAATTGTCTATCTAGGGGATAAATGTCTTTTTGTCTTGGTGAAGGTTTCTTGTGATTTTGTATGAGATTTGGCTTTTGATTTTCAATTACTTTATGTTCCATCTTATGTAATTGTTTTAGCATTTCTTGAAGTCTAGTGTTATTAATATCATGAATTTTCATCTCAAGAGGAGTCATTGAATCTTTTCATTGAGCTTGAATGTCATATATTTCTCTCTTGAGAACTTGAATTTGTTGAGCCAAGGTAGTCATGGCCTTCTTACTTTTATCAGAATTTTTAGAAGAGCTTCTGGTTTGAGTCAACATTTTTATTGATTGATGTGACCTAAAGTTGTTTGTGATGCAGAAGTCAAGATCAAATTTAGAGCTAGTTGATCTAAGTGACTTAGGTTTGATATGTAGTTGATTGAACTAGCTGAAATATGATTGACAAATCGTGCAACACAAATGGAAGAGGTACATTGTTTTGATCTGTTTATGCTCAGGATGATGATAACCAATTTTATGCTTGCTATAGACTGTTTTAGGCAAGTTTGACTATTCTGGACTGACAAAATATGAGATTCGTATGACAAGTTTCTCAGGACTAGATGACAATTCAATAGCTTCAGGATGACAACAAGAGTGTTTCGTACAAGTTGCTACCTTGTACCGTACAACATATGGGTATGTCAAGAATGATAGACTAATCAATATAATTTTTTATCGTATGACACAGGATGTAAGGTGAAATGACAATTCTCAGAACCGGATGACAGATAATCAGGATTCGTACGACATAGGATGCATGCTTAAATGATAGATTGTTAGGACTGATGGAATTTTGTATGACACAAAATATGAAACATGATGATAAATCAGAAAACTCGTATGACTGTTTGCTGGACAGGGGAAAAATTTTGAGTTTTCAATGACTGAGTATGACCAGATTTGAGATGGACTGAGTTTTTTTTATCATTGACTGACAATGAGCAGTTTAGAGGTGGACTGAGTTCTTGATAGCTAAGGTGTACTAGTTTGTGACATAGACAGAGTTTTGACTAGAATAGACTAGTTTTGGACAGAGTTTTGACTGGGATAGACTAGTTTTGGGCAGAGTTTCAACTAGGATAGACTAGTTTTGGGCAGAGTTTCAACTAGGATAGACTAGTCTTGACATGGGCAAAGTTTTTAATCACTGAGTTGTTTCTTGTTTTCTCCAGTTTTGGTATTTTAGTTTCAGTTTCAGGGATGAAAACATAGAAAACATGTAGTATGAATAATAAATCCAATCACAACATGCAAACCCTACGGAATTTGGTGACAAAAGAAAACTTTTGCTTGTAGACTCAGGTACACACCCAATAGCTAATCAAAATATGGCTGTTGAGTCTCATGCAATGGATTCTCAATGTCGTATTAGCCGACTCCAAATGCTAATGGGGGCACAAAATGAAAAGTATCTTGGGAGAGTTACTATCTCTCTTGCACAAAGATTATCCCCCCTTTTGGAGGTGAACCGGGTAGCTTCTATTTTGAATTGGAACTAGTAAGGGGATCGTTTGGCACGTCAAGGTATAAACTCAATTAAGAGGTCTCCCAGCCTTGAAAACTAAGGTTTAATATACCCGAAGCTACTGAGGAGAGCTATTCCTGAGCACTACCGTTGACTTGATTTTTATCAAATCATGTTTATTTTATAGTGGGTTGGAGTACTTGGCATTTAGCTGTTCCCACTTAGGTCATTCCCCTCACACCGGTCATAATGGCTTTAAGAGTTTTTAAGCTCCTCGGGAGGGTGGGCCTACTAAAGATGTACAAATCTCAAACAAAGAAAATGCCTCAAGGGTTTGGATTTTTTATTGTCTAAAAAGATAAGAGCATACTCTCCTACCTCTCAGAATTTACTTAAAACATGAAATATAGATTTGTTCTTTAACCAGATAGCAATTTAGGTGCCTAAAAATAAATTTAAAGAATACACGATGTTTGGTCGATTCTGCTCAGGCAACCTACAAAGACAATGAATCAGTAGTCATATTGTCTTTGTGCGACAAGCATATTCTTCGACAAGTGTTCTACAAAAACTGATTAGGCTATGAAAAATTCTAAGATAGACAGATAAAAAACCAGGGTCAGTCATCAGTATAATCAATTTGAACAGAAAACCAGAGTCATAAATTTTTTTTTCCGCTTTTTAACCAGGAAAAATACAGAAATGTACGACAGTATTTACCAGATCATACGATATAGGATTCCAGTTCATACGACACCAGTAGTTTATCATTTTGGCCTATGAGAAATGTCGTACAATATTACGTAGAGAATTTACGGACGAAAATCCAAAAAGTCAAAAATCTGAAAAAATAACAAAAATAAAAATTTGATCTTGGAGGCCAAAAAAATGTAGTCTTCAGCCCCACAGTGGGTACCACAGATGTGTGTCTGAAAAAGTGAAAAGTAGTCAAATAGCTGCAGGCACAACACTTCAATTAAGTCATTACATGTATGGTTAGTAAATCAATAATCAATAAATAATAAACCATAACAAAGCGACTAACACTAGTACATTTGGGCCTAATTTTCGATAGCTAATTGTCGGATTTATGATGACCAAACGTCAGACTTCTGACCAACTTTGCCATCAAAAACTTGTCGTCGGGCTTCCTGACGATTCCATTTGCATCAGTCATCCGACGATGTAATGAACTCATCCGACGGCGGCTATATTTTCACCCCTCACCACAAATATCGGCGGATTTCCCTCAGATTTTCGACGGATGTTATGATTACTCCTTGATGACCATCCAACATGGAAGTGACGTCGGATATACAACATCCTTGTCAAAAATTTCATTAGTTGTCATCGGAATTCTAACGGTGAGAGATGATGTGGGTCAAGTGGATTTGCCGTTGGTGAATGAAAGCATTGAATGAGTTCTATTTTTAAAAATTGCATTAAACATTTATTATTTATTTGATTTAGTGTTATTTGCAAAAAATGATTATCAATGATGTTTCCTTTCTCCAAGAATTGTCAAGGATCTTTCCATCAGATAATATGTAACATCGAATGACTAAATCTTTTCTTTACAAATGTTTATTTTATTTAATTATTATCTGAGCATGAATTAAAATTAATATTTGTATGGAAGAAAAATATACAAGCTTTAGAGACATGTGAAAGCAAATTTCCTAAAAGAAAGCAAGCAAGCATTATCTTGAATGACATGGAAACAAGCTCATCAGCTGCCTAGAAGAGAGAAATTGGAGAAAAGTAGAGGAAATTGTTAAAGGGTGATAAATACATAGAGAGTGTGCAATATAAACAAACAATGTGTGGAGTGTCTGATGTGATGTCTCTAATTTATGTCCGGAGGGACTAACTAGTTTTGGAGTTCATGCGAAACCTATTGGGCCATGCTTTGGAGGAAATCAATGTGTTCATGCAAGGAGCACCTTTTCTCTATTATGAGAATGATCCTTTTGCACCAAAGGATATTTGGAAGTCAATATACAAAAATTTCTATAGTGTGGAACCAGAGTTGGCGGACTTAAAGTAATTGTCATCTTTCTGAAGACCAAGAGGTTATGTACACAATCTCCCAATAGAAGGGTGATTTCAAGCATTACCTCTCCCTCCCATGACTATTCAAGAAGCACTTCCTCAAACAAAGGATTATTAGCCTCCATGGGATCAAAGAAAAAAATTGAAGCATAGACTCTAGACGATATGGTGGTGTCCTTCGTGAATAACTCTGCACTATAATTGAAAATACATGAGGGAAACTGCAAGATAGTGAAGAGAAATACAATCTTAAAAAGTGGGAAGAATGGATCTTGGTTTGGGTGGGGCCAAGTCAGGTGGCTCCTCTAGAGGTTGATGAGATAGAAATCATATTAGGATTTGAAAAAGATCACACTCATGGAACTTCGTGTGTGAGTGATCGATTGCGGTGTTTGGGTAATGCATTCCAAATAGATACAGTTGCATGCCATCAGGATAAAAGTCTTTAATCAAGACATTACCCATTTGGAATGCAACTGTATCTATTTGGAATGCATTATTCAAACACCGTAATCGATCACTCGTACAAGAAGTTCCATGAGTGTGATCTTTTTCAAATCCTAATATGATTTCTATCTTGTCAACCTCTAGATGAGCCACCTGACTTGGCCCCACCCAAACCAAGATCCATTCTTCTCACTTTTAAAGATTGTATTTCTCTTCACTATCTTGCAGTTTCCCTCGTGAATTTTCAATTATAGTGCAGAGTTCTTCATGAAGGACACCACCACATCGTCTAGAGTCTATACTTCAATTTTTTTCTTTGATCTCATGGAGGCCAACAGTCCTTTGTCTGAGGAAGTGCTTCCTGAATAGTCATGAGAGGGAGAGGTAATTCTTGAAATCTCCCTTCTATTGGGAGATTGTGTACATAACCTCTTGGTCTTCTGAAAGCTAAAAATTACTTCGATTCTGCCAACTCTGGTTCCACACTATACAAATTTTTGGATATTGACTTCCAAATATCCCTTGGTGCAAAAGCATCATTCTCATAATAGAAAAAGGGTGGTCCTTGCATGAACACATTGATTTCCTCCAAGCGTGGCCCAATAGGTTTCGTAGGAACTCCAAAACCAGTTAGTCCCTCCGGACATAAATTAGAGACGTCACATCAAACACTCCAGACATTGTTTGTAATGCATACTCTCTATCTATTTATCACCATTAAACACTTTCCTCTGCCATTCTCCAATTTCTCTCTTCTAGGAAGCTGATGAGCTTGTTTCCATGTCATTCAAGATAATGGTTTCTTGCTTTCTTTTAGGAAATTTTCTTTCACATGACTCTTCAACTTGTATGTTCTGCTTCCATGCAGATATAAATTTTATTTCATGCTCAGATAATAATTAAATAAAATAAGCATTTGTAATGAAAAGATTTAGTCATTCGATGTTACATATTATCTGATGGAAATATCCTAGACAATTCTTGGAGGAAGGAAACATCATTGATAATCATTTTTTGCAAATAACACTTAATCAAATAAATAAAAAATGTTTCATGTAATTTTTAAAAGTAGAACTCGTTCAATGCTTTCATGCACCGATGGCAAAGCCATCTGACCCACACCATTATCCATAATAGAACAAATCAATATAATAGGATATTATAGAGAATATATACAAAAATATGAAAGAACATTAAATTACCATTACAAACCCATAAACCATTAAATAGTAAAAATAGATATAAATTGGTAAATGTCTCCCTATAAACACCACAACCATAACCAAAACAAAAAAAAATCTTACCCACAAAAACTAAGTAGCTGGTGAGTTGCAAGTCTACAACATCTCTCAGATGATCAAACCGTTTCTTAATTTTGTTCTTCTGATTAGTCAATGGATTTAGTTGCATGTACAAGTTTTCTATTTCAAGCCTTCTATTTCCCTATATTTGAGACTTAATAAAATTCTTGTGAGTAGGAAATTGATTCAGGAGTTACGTGTGAAGAGTCTGGCAAAGTAAATGATGACAATCAAACTCAAATTTTATTTGTCTAGAAAGCCTTTATCCTGATGGCATTAAATTAAAGTTATTTCTCATCTACCTCGCAACTGTCATAGAAACCTCCCTGAGGAGATATTCTCATGTCCTTTCCTGCTTTATGTTGTCAATGAAATACATAAGCATCCTCACAATGCAGTCAATGCAACAAATAGATTTCCATTTCGATCAGTTTTATTTGCCAACGTACTCTCTACCTATGCCAAAATGTGAGCTTTGGAATAGAGTATGGGCTTCCATCAAAGTATAAGGTAAGGGCAATTAATATTAGATGCTTACAGTTGGAAATGCTCTATTTGACATGTTTGGAAAATGTGGAAGTATAGACATGAAAGCGCATGAACTATTTGGTGAGATGCATCAAAGAAACACGATCTAATGGAATGTTATGATTGCAAGATATGCACAAAATGTGTTTGAAATGATTTAGAAACTTCCAACCAAATGTGATTAGTGAGTATAGATGTTGAAGTGCAACTGCCCAGGTACACATGCATGCAAAATGTGTAAGCTTAGATAAGGCACATAAACTATTTGACATAATGCCTCAAAGATCACCCAATATCCAATGACGGTTGGGAGAAAGAAAACATCAAATTTTTGAGAATCTTAAATATTTCTTTATTCATCACTATAAATCTATTATGAATTTAGTCTCAATATTGCAGAAATTTATTCTATTATGAATGCAATATTTAGGGATGTAATCTTTATATATTTTTTTAATTAGGAAAAGGTCCTAATAGAATCTCCAACTAATTAATCTAGAGAAAGATACCACTAAAGAAAAAAATTCAATCCTCACCACTATGGACTTGAAGGCTTTTAAGACACTTGGATTCCTATTTTGGCCCGCTTTTCCTTGACCCTATGTTATGATAGTAAACTAGTTTGAGAGAATATATTGGGTGGGAAATTGTGTATGGTTGCAATTATTTTCATGCATGGAAATTGATTTAAAGTTTGGACCAATAGAGGATAAGTATTTCTTGAACCTTCAAGAACATGTGTAGAGCACCACATGGATGTTTCTCCATTATTGAACTCTTTGAATATGTAAGTAAATTATTTTTGGTTGATGACATAGTAAGTGTGGTATTTGTCTTTTCGATATGTTGTGGATAATATTAATCAAATATGGAATTTTTTTGATGCTATATACACTATGTTTTGGATTGAATTTAGGTAAGCAAAGAGGTAATGGAAGAATAAAAGAGGTACACAAAGGAAGAAGAGTGAAATAGGTGGTTTGGGATGGAGGTTACAAGTATATATGATAATGCGTATGGATAATTTGTTGTCTATAAAGAGGCAAATAAGCTATCACAACTTCAACATGAATGAATGCCTCATCTACAAAAGAAAAAGGTACCTCTAATGGTTTAAAAATTTGTCAAAATAGTTATGATATACCAAATAATCAAGTGGAATATCCTTTAGGTAACTAATATTATCTTCAAACTATTTATATTGATTTTCATCATATATGGACCTAATTGCCCCACCTTTAGGAGATAACTATAGGAGATAATTTATTACATTTAAAAGTCCATCATAAATAAATTAATTATACATGCTATGTGAATGTTTACTATCACAAATTGATTTTAATTCATTTATCTACATGAATACACTCTTTATTTATTAGTTCTAGGAATGGAGCACTCACATGGGCAAACAAAATGCTAGGTTTGAGAAAAATAGTTAAGAGATTGGATATACTTTTTTATATTTTCCAAATGGCTTGATTATAATGATAATATAATTTTTAAAATAGGTTTATATCACTTTCCTTTGACTTGGTCATGGAAGATCATCTAAACGTCGAATGCACCTTCATCTTTAAAAACATGTAGTTTAAGGTCAATCATTCATATCTATCTTATCAAACATTAGAGGAGTGAACTTCTAAAAGTAAGAAGTACCAAGATGCATGGTCTAGTAAAAATTTTGTAGTCCTAAATCACTCAAAATCATAACCAAGGTTTTTGTATTGCATATCTATCATTTATTTCACTTTATTATTAAACCAAAGAAAATAGGATTCATTAAAATCCATAATTCCCTTTAAAATATTATTCATATCTAAGAAGGCATGGAGTGGGATGAGTATTCATAGAAATAACCCTTTGTCCTTTCCATATGCATTTCCTTTGGTTTTAGTCCCAGTTTTTCTTTATTTTATTCAAAACAAAATTTATAGATGCCTCTACTTGTCTCACCATTCATTAATTGTTTGGGATTCTCATTCCATTCACCAAGGTTAGCATCTATTCTAAGACTCTGTGTCATGGGCAAGCTAAATGATTTGACTCTAGTTTCTCTCCAATCTAGTAACCTAGTAGCATGTGAAATCTATCTCTTCCTAATTATTATTCTCTCCATCTTGTTAATGGTAATTTCATTAATGAATCCTTCCTAATAATTCTGGACAAGTGAGACAATGTTAGCTCAAGGAATCTTTTCAATCCTCTTTCAAGATTCTTTCCCAACTAATAATCTTGCATATTGGAAAATAAGTTACGCTTCTATTTTTCCAAGCTACTCTTCCTTATAATGATTAGATTTACTCTAAAGTGCTCATTGTGACTCATGTTTACTACTCTTCCTATTAGTCTCATTCCAATATCTCCTACAAAAATATGGAATGATTACATTTATATTTTATTTGTGTCTCCTAACTATCCACAAAATTTGGAACAATAATGCAATTTTTTAATAATATTTAATTGTAAAAGAAAGGATTAAAATGGAACTAAATACTCTAAATAATTTAATCAGGGTTAAAGGGATAAACTAGGATCAATTCATGAAGGCAAGATTTGTTATCTCAAAATTAATAGATTCATGCAAGAAAAGAAATATTAAATCTAGAGATAAAATTCTTGAAAAATTTAGCTAGCTAAAAGTTAAAGAATGTTGTCAAGCTCTCATTTTCGCACAGATTGGAAGAATATTGGCAAAGGTTGTAGAGGGTAAAGGCTGCTGGTCGTTGTAGGGTCTAACTTTATACCCACCAATCAGATTTCATTGGAATTTTGTAAATCCATTTCAACAAACATTATTTGTGCATATCCTATAATCATAGCATTTCATTAGACCACATTTCTTTGAGGCATCTGACCAAAAAATTCATTTCTTAATTATAAAATCAATTCAATTCCAAGTGAATGGGCAATGAAGCATTCATCAAGAATTGAAGGAGAAATCACTATTGAACTTACCCCTGTCTCATATAACCCTATGTTGGCTAGGCCCCACAATAATTGGAAGATCCTAATTACTACTGTCCTAAACCTTGCATTGACTATCACAATTTCATAGTGAGTTGAGTTAATTATTCCATTAGCGAGATTGGGAAAGAGTTTGGTATTGAGTTAGGTGTTGGTGGAAGGTTTAAGGAGGTACAATATCATCATAATTAATGTTAGAGAGTGTTGTGTGAAGAAGAATGGCCACAAAAGGAGTGACTATCCTAAGTGCTTGAGACTGTCACAAAAAGTGAGTGTTGTAGCAATGAATCTTCCTTTTACCTTTGTGTGTTTGGGAGGGTAAAGACCCAAATATCAACTATCTACTTTGACATCCTAGGATGGTGTTCACCTACTCTAAAAGCTTTTGGACACTCTCTGTCTGATACTAACATATAAATAACATGTGTCTCTCATATAACCCTATGCTGGCTAGGCCCCACCATAATTAGAAGATCCTAATTACTAAAAACACTAGATTCTCCCCTAAAAGGTTGTTCAGTCATAGAAGGCCTAGCTTGATAGCCCTATAGTCTCTCATACCTAAAATGAGAGACTTTGCCATAGCTGGTTACAAACTTCTCTCATGCCTCTTGTGTCCTCCCATGTACGTCCTTTTCTATAAGAGACTTTACCATAGCAACCCTAAAGTCATTTGGATTGGCCATGTGTAGGAAAACTGAAATTTTGGGCTTTCCACCCCTAATGAAATAATTGACAAGTAACTTGTCTTGAATGTAATATACAAACTATAAGAACTCCAAAAACTAACTCTCATGTTGAGCCACTATGAAACCTTATTATGTAAATTGTGAAACTCATCTATGCATCTTTGTCAAAAACATTTTGAAATAGAACACACTTTGAAGCACTCCAAAATGGTATCTGGAGAGGGTTTCCAATGTGAGTTGGTGCATTTTATCCTCCCAATACCACAAGGTGGAATCAAGTCCTCTAAAAAATTGCATTGAAAATTATGCCTTTAAGTTGCTCACATATAGATGCAACCTAAAGCATAAGTCCAAGCTAAGTAACCAAGACTTAACCTCAACCCCATTTGTGGATCTTAAAAATGTAGAGGATTGGAGATGAAGCAACTCTCGAATATGATCCTTTGGCTCATGATATGTGCTTGCTATAGTCTATACCTCTTGTATTTATGCATGATGAGGCTAGGTAATGTGTATTCATTAATATTATATCTCCTCTATGTGTATTTCTGAAATTCAAGGTGAACTCCTAATAAGCTCCCAAGATGCAAGTATATGCTCCTCTACTACAAGTGGATCCTCATGGCTTGTAACATTTGAGGTCCCCATTCACTTTCCTACCTTCCAAACCCCTAACATATCCTAACTTACTCTTTCACCATTACATCCTTCATCACTTACCTCCCTATCTTACCTCCCTATCTTATCATCTTTCACCATTTTATACCACCTTCCTAATGGTACACTTATGCTTCCTTCCAAATTACTGCCAAAAAATAGCACTCGATCACTACACAGTGCTCTCACAGTTCTGCAGTAGGGATATCACCTCAATTTGTACATATTCACCTCAATTTGAGTAGTAGCAGATATCAGAGCATAGAGAAGTGAAGGACAACTATAGTAGTAGTTGCCCATAGGATCACGAGATGGATCTATCACCAAGGCTGCTTTCTTTGTTGCCTCTGTCAGATGAAGGGAAGCAGTGAGGAACAACTAACACCTCTCCTTGCAGGGGTTCCCCATTCCAGATGGAGGCTCACCTTCACTGCTTCAGATTCAGGGATAACCTTCATTCAATGTGCGGTGTAGGTTAGGGTCATTAATTTTAGTCACTTCACCAGTCATGTTTGCGAGAAAAATGATCAATTGATTGATGGTTTATTAGCTAAATGGACGCTGGTCTCTTCTACAGTCATGTCTGTGAGAACAATGATAAATGGAGAGAGGGGTTATGTCAAGGCCCCTACTATTGTATGCCCCTACTATTCTATGGTGGAAGAAGATCTATTCCATCTGATTTTTTTCTGGTCGGAGGATCAATCCATAGTTGTTACGCTCCATCCCAAGGAATCCATCCCCGGGAAGAGGGATTGAAGCAGGGAATCCATTGCAAGGAAGAGGGATTAAAGCTGGTCCAAAGGATGGAGGTAGTTCACCCCCAGTTGAGGAAGTTAGTGTTGGCATTATGTGAACCGGTATGTGGACATAATGAAATTGTATGTTTTCATTGATGTCAATATGTTGAAGAGGTATGAACCGGCATATGTGAGAATCGGTATAACACTGTGAACTGGCATTGGTGCCAAAGTAAAGTGGTGTGCTTGTTCAAGATGAACTGGCATATGGTTATGGGAACCGACACATGGAAGCATTGTATGACTACCGGTTGGTAGTCTCAAATTCAGGGTTTTCAGTTGAAGTGCTTCAAGCCTATATGGCTCAACTGGTGATCTTTATGTAATGAGTAAGCAGTATAACAAAGAACAGATCATGTTGCCATGTCAGCCTTGCGTGCGTGAAGGATCTTGCATGGAGAAGACTATCCCTATCTACCTCGAGAATGTGCGAAGTTTGTAAATAGTGAAATACAATATGATCAACGATCAGGATTGAACTGTTTGAATTTCTTAATCTAATAGGTCTAGGGTTTAGGGTTTATGCTACCAATCTGTCTGTTGTCCTATAAGGTCGATGTTGTGATTCTTTCAAAGGTTGTTGGCAAAAGCAGTGTGTGAGTATCCAAGAGAAGGGATATGAGATCCTTGCCAGACCAGAGGAGAGAAGTGATACCTGCAGAGTGTAAGTGCAGAAGGTGAAGAGGAGCTTAAGTGGATCTGCATTGGCATTGAGTGCTATTACCAGATCATTGTAATACCTATTGATCTCTAACCACCTCAATAGTTGGAAAATCCCCTAACAAGGTAGCCTTAACCACCTTGTTGTAAATCCCTTAACAGGGTAACTCAAAGTTATTGAGATCTGGAAAGCTAGAGAGCTCTGGAAATCATTTAGCTATTGAGTTCTTGAAATCCTCTAACAAGGTACCCTTAATCGGGTATTGTAGCCATCCCTTAACTGGGTGATCTCTAATAGGATCGGTTCCTAGCAGAACCTTTTGTAATGTCTTTAACTAGACAAGGCTTCTAACAGAGTGAACTTCCAAAGAGTTCAACAATAAGCTTGTGGGTATTCATCCCCACCATGGTTTTTCCCAGTTGGGTTTCCACATGAAAAATATGTGTGTCATGTGTGATGCTTTATCTTGTGATGCTTTGCTATTACCTATTAAACATATGATGGTTCTATGTTTTATGCTTGTCAATAAAACATGTTGAACTAGCTGTTGTGAAGATATGATGATAGATTACCTATTCATACATAAGGGTGAATGGTGGTGTAGTTCTGAGTTGAGTGGAAAGCTCAGTGAGTAACCAGTTTATGATTGTTTTAGTTGTTCTGAGTTTTACCGGTTGCACTCTGTTTCAAACCGGTGTCACTGTTTGCCAATCATTTGGAGTGATTGTTGCTGAATTGGTTTAGGTCTGTATTTTGTCTGTACTGATTCACCCCCCCTCTTAGTACCGGTTTGGTACTATTCATTCATCATTGAGTTATCAGTTAGGTTCTCAACAGTTCAGTTGAAGGGAGGGAGGCTTTTATGGAACCCCACTTAATTCTATTTCGTTACCCCACTGGATTGTTCTCCCTCATTATCAAAACATGCCCTTATTACATTAAATAATGCCCAGACTTGAAAATTCCTAATAAAACACAAAAACAAAAACACAACAAAATTCCTACCATGAAACTGGAAAGTTTCCTGTCACCTGGTATCCCGATATAGCTGCTCCTGCAGCACCACTTCATTCCACGGTTGGTTCCTTGCAGAGGTAGGATTTTGTAATGGTAGAGGCGAGAGGAAGAGGTGGGACAAAGTAATGGCAGAGGTTGATGGGACGAAGATGTGAGATTTATGAAATGACATGGTCTTTTCTTTTTTTTTGAAGTAATGCACGCGGTCGCCAGAATTTCGATGAGCGCGGGTACTTTTTCTAAAAAAAACAAAATGTCATTGCCAATTCTTTCTCCGTCGAAACCAAATGTTGCTTCCTCATTGGAATTCTGACGAAATTGGGCATTTTAAAAAAAAAAATCAAATTCGATCATAATATACCTTCTCCATCAGAATTTTAGGCCAAATGTATCAGTGTAATTGCCTTCTAAAAGATGCGACTATAAGATTGCTCTCAAATTTTTTATAAGCAATACCAGTGACTAGACTACACCAAGATGAAGGATTTAATCTATATGATAATGATAAACAAGTAAAATGGATGCAAGATGGATGAATAATTCAAGAAATAACGAATCAAGCAATATGGATTCAAGCAATAATGAAATAAACTAAATATGGATGCAAATAATAAAAAAAACACAATATTTTCAATGACTCCAGAGCAAAATCAGCATAATAATAATCTCCAAGGTGTTTCTCAAATATCTCTGGGGTGTTTTGGATGAGAGCTGAAGGCTGAATTTATAGAGAATTACAAGAGAGATAAAAAAAGTACAATTTTGAATTAATTGAATAATTGAGAAATCAAGTTTAGTCAACTTTGAGATAGATTCCAATTATAGTTTAATTGAAATGCATTTAAATAAGAAGTTCAAGTTGCATTAGAAATAAGATTTTATTAATTCCATGCACTTGTGATAAAAATAGATAATTCTTTGATTTATTCAAGAAAAGAGTCTTTTAATGCAACTGAACTTCTTTTTCTCAAAAGCTTTGAGTTCTAATTTTAGAGAATAGCAATTAATAATTCAATTAATTTTTTTTTCTGATTTCAAGTTCTAAATTTAGAAGAAGAAATAATATCTCAAGTTTGATTTCTCTCTCAATTCTTTTATTCTATTTTCAGATTAATTCCTCTTTTGTAATAAATTAATCCCTTTTTTGCATGATTAAATGGCAAATTTATTAATTAATCAAATATGCTAGGATATTTAATAAATTAAATAGGATAATTGATGAAAATAATATTCTTGGAATGATTCAATTAATTAAATAAATATTTAATTAATATAGAGTAATTCACTTGCCATGTGACATTTGATGATTAAAGAATTAATTAATGTGCTCAGGATTGATTTAATTGCCTTTGGTTAGGACCTTGGTGATGTTGTCGAGACTAGGGGCTCATGGTTTAGATGACCAATTTTAGGGTATTACACTTATCACCCTCAATCTGATGGATACACAGAGGTGATTAATAGATCCCTTGGGAGTTTGTTGAGGTTCTTGACTAAGGACCATGGGGTCACTTGGGATGCCATTCTTCCATAGGAAAAATTCTCATACAATTACTCTATGAATAGAAGTACAGGACTAGGTCCTTTCCAAATTCTATATGAAGATCATTATAGAGGTGTTTTTGAACTCAGAGAGGTATAGAATATCGAAAGGAGGAGTGCTCAAGCATATGATTTTGTTGAAGTCATGAAAGACGTACACCAACAAGTCAGGGATAGATTGGTTCACACCTCTGAAAATTACAAGCAAGCAATAGATGCCACAAGGAGAGATATTCAGTTCAAGGTGGGAGACATGGTGATGATTCATCTAAAAAAGGAGAGACTCCCTAAAGAGAAGTATACAAGGATACTCATGAAAAATATAGGTCCTTTCAAGATCCTCAAAAGATTTGGGAAAAATTCCTACAAGATAGATCTACCCCCTGATGTTGGTCTATCTCCCATATTTAATGTTTCTCACATATATGCATATAAGGGTTCTGTGGATGATGTTTGTGTTGCAAGTCCATCTGATTATTCTAGCCCAGTAATGTTGGAAGGACTTCCACCCCCTCTCAAACCTGAGATTGATTACATTTTGGATCAAAGGGTTAGCAAGAAGACAAGGAGGAAGAATTACTTGGAGTACCTACTCAAATGGAAGAATCAACCTTTAGAGGATGCTAATTGGATGACCTTGGAGCACATCGAGAAAATAGGAACTTGGTTGTCAGATATGCCAACTCAAGGGACTCGAGTTTTTTGGAGCCCATGAGTATGGTGAAGAGAACCTTCTCTTTTCAAGCAAGGTTCTAACCATAGTAGTGTTTACATGATCTTTTATGTTGTAATAAGGGGTTGTATCAATGATCACCCTTGATGTAATAGAGTGCCTATTTGTGTGGTCAATAATCTCTTAGGTGAGTATATAAACCTAGAGGTCTATTAGACCATGAAGGCTTGGAATTTGGATTTTAATATTGATAGGTCTAGGATGTTTTCTTAGGTGTTTGGAGTCAAATAATGACCTTGGAAAAATTCTCATAAGGTCCAAGTTCTTAAATTCCCAATATTGTCCAAGCTACAAAAAAGTTGCATTTTATTGTCAAGCAACTTTGAAAAGTTGTCGGTAGGATGACAACTACCTCTCCAACATTCATAACTATTCAAAAGTTGGTAATGGATGTTGAGGAGGGTTTATATATGTTTGAACAACCATGGGGTGATGGTATGATGAAATAATAAGTATCCGATAGAATACTGAGAGGGAGGGGGGGGTTAATCAGTATATTGAAAACCTGATACAAAGTTCCCAAACTCAAACACAGTCAAATAAAGTAAACATGTCTTAGTCAAGATCAATATTCATAAGAATACTTGACATCAATCGGTTTTACTGTTATGACAACTTTAATAGTAAACAACTTCAATCTTGTAAACATCAACAATGCTTAATCATAACTCAACATATTCAACTCTCAATGCTTCTACTTAACATGCCTTCTTAGAAGTTAACCAAATCAACAAATAAGATCACAACCACAAAAGCATTCACCACTTGACACAAATGTTTATACGTGGAAAACCTAAATTGGTAAAAACCACAGTGAGATGAGACTCACAAGGATAGCTATCTGAACTCTTCTGAAGTTCACCCTATTAGGAGACAAGCTTGTTAAAGCTTTACAATAAGTCCTATTAAGAACTAATTTCAGTTAGGAATCACCCAATTAAGGGATTTATAAATATTCCTTGATGAAAAGCACAATACCCTGTTAGGAGTCACCTCACTGGAGGATTTAATAATCCAGGTGAATGGACCACCTTGTTAGAGGATTTGATGAGTAACTAATATTTTTAGAGCTTACCTGGTTAAGGGATTTCACTTCTACTATAATTGTTAGAAAACAATAGGTTTTCTTGATCTATCTGAGTAGCACTACATTTTCTTGATCGGATCCTTCTAAGCTTCAATCTGCCTTCACTCAAAGTGCAGATCCATTCACTGGTTAGGCACCTACACACTCAACAGGTTTCTATCAATCTTACCAACAACCTTTACAAACAACTTCATTGACTTTAAATACAAATCAATTAGGTTGGTAACACAGCAAAAACGTAATTCTCATCATCGAGATTACAAACAAGTCGGTAAAATCTTGACCGTTAGAAATCATGACAATCTCTTCACATTCTTCAAGAAAATTCTTGTTGCTCCATGATCACCACTTGTATTAGATGCAATCCACTTTTGTCCTTCCCTAGACAAGAAACAAACACGCCAAAACAATTTGAACATATCCTTATACAATGATCACACGTGTCTCCATCATTACCACTTATCAGATAATAAACCACCAAACCTGATTGGTTAGGGTTTAATAGTTGATAGGGTTTACTGGTTACATTACATAGAAAGGTTTAACCCTTTACACCAGTTCACCAGTTCAACTCACAAACTTTACATACTGGTTTACAATATCTTCCACAAAGCTCTTCTTTTTGTTACTAGCCAATATCAAAAGCAACAATATCAACAATAACATGAATACCATTACCGGTTCAATTGACATCAATGATAACATATCATTAATGAAATTTCTATGCAAAATGCCAACAAACTCAAAATGCTAACAATCTCCCCCTTTGGTATTGATGCCAATACAAATATCAATGCCTTTGATTGTTGTTGAGATTGGTGAATAGGAATCCTGGTTTACATTACCAATTATTCACCTTGCTTTGTCTGTCTTCAGCCTGTCGTTGGTTCACCTAATAAGACACATAATTCTTCTCATCAATCACATAATTCTTCTCCCCCTTTAACAGCAATGCCAAAGTGAAAGTAAAACATGTAATTCTGCTCTCACTATGCATCAACATCATTCTGCAACTTGATGCTCCCCCTGTGGAATACATCCACTTCTTCATCAATCCATGTAAAATTCTGCAAGTAGTTCAAGGGCTAATGCAATCAGCATCATGCTCAACTAACTTCATGAAGAGGGACAACCCCCAATGGACTTCTAAGATACTTGAAAGTGGTCTTAGGCAAAGGTTTGGTAAATGTATCTACAAGCTACTCCTTGGTAGAAACATGCTCTAAGATAACATCTTTACTTTGAACTTTTTTCCTCAAGAAGTGATATTTCAATTCAATGTTCTTAGTCCTTGCATGCAAAACATGATTTTTAGAAATGTTTATTGCACTTGTATTATCACACAAAATCTTTATTGGTTTTGAGATTTCCATCTTCAAACCTTCCAAAATGTGTCTCATCCACGTAGCTTGTCTACAACTCATATAAGTTGCTACATACTTAGCTTTAGTAGTAGATTGTGAAGTGCAACTCTGCTTTTTACTACTCCATGAAACTATCCTTCCTCCTAGAAATAATGCTCCACCGGTAGTACTCTTCCAGTCATCAATATTTCCTACCCAATCAGCATCTGTGTATGCTTTCAAATCAAAATTTCTACCATATGGATACCATAACCCATAGTCAACAGTACCTTTCAGATATCTAAAAATTCTCTTGGTTGCCATTAGATGTGCCTCCTTTCAATTCTTGTGAAATCTAGCAACAATACCAACTGCATGGCAATATCTGGTCAAATATGAACAACATAGTGTAATTTGCCAGTCATTGACCTATATTCCTTTTCATCTACAGACTTAGATGCATCTACCTTGGACAATTTACAACCTGTAACCATTGGGGTTCCAACTGGTTTACAGTCACTCATACCGAAAGTCTTCAAAACCTCTTTCACATACTTGGATTGAGTAATGAAAATACCATTCTTCATTTGTTGTATCTGTAAGCCTATAAAAAATTTTATTTCCCCTACTAATGACATCTCAAATTCATTCTTCATTTCACCTATAAAACAATTACTCATGTCATCATTACCTCCAAATATAATGTCATCTACAAATACTTCACTGACCAGTATCTCATCTCCTCTAGAATTGAGATAAATGTTGTTGTTATCACTAGTTCTAGCAAAGCCTATCTTCATCAGATGAGTATGAATCCATTCATACCATGCTCTGGGTGCCTGCTTTAATCCATACAAGGCTTTATGCAATTTGCATACCATGTCTTCCTTATCTGTCAATGTATAACCATCAAGCTGCTCTATATAACTCTTCTTCTAGTATCCCATTCAAGAATGTAGACTTAACATCCATCTGATATACCTTGAACTTCTTATGAGCTGCAAATGCAAGAAATGTTCTGACACCTTCCAATCTTGCTACTGGTGCAAAAGTTTCTCCATAATCCTCTCCTTCTTCTTGCGCATAACCTTTGCATACTAATCTTGCCTTATTGGAAACTACAACACCATCTTCATTTAATTTGTTTCTAAACACCCATTTAGTACCTATAACATTCTTGTTTACCAGTCAAGGTACCAGGGTCCAAGTGTTGTTCTTCTCAATTTTATCTAACTCCTCCTCCATAGCTTTCACCCAATGACCATCACCAAATGCCTCCTTAGCACTTCTAGGTTCAAAGGTGGAGATCATGCAAGAGTTCTTTCTTATTTTGCTTCTAGTTAGTACACTGACATCCTTATCCCCAATTATCTGTTCAGGACTGTGATTCAGTCTCACATACCTAGGAATAACATGATCATTCTCTTCAGGTTCAACTTCTTCATTATCATCTTCCTCTAAATTTATTTGTTCCGGTTGAACAAGTACATCAAGATTTGCTTTACCATTTTCTAATTTAACAATTTTAGGTTCCAAAAGCAAAATGCAAAGATCTTCATCCTTCTTCTCAGAACTGGTTCCTTTTGAAACTTCAGGACATTCATCTACATGAACATCACCACTCTCAACAATTTTTTGTGTCTGGTTGTTGAAGCATTTATAGCCCTTACTGTTGGTGGAATAGCCAAGAAATATGCCTTCATCACTCTTAGCTTCAAACTTGCTTATGTAATCACCTCTTTTAATAAAACATTTGCTTCCAAATATCTTAAAATAGCTAACATCAGGTGATCTCCCATACCAGTACTCATATGGGGTCTTGTCATTACCTCTTTTCACCATAATTTGGTTCATTGTGTAGACAACTATACTTATAGCTTCTTTCCAAAATGTTTTTGTTACACCACCTTGTATCAACATAGTCCTAGCAGCTTCAACCACTGACCGATTTTTTCTCTCTGCTATACCATTTTGTTGTGGTGTCATTGGTGCAAAAAGTTGCCGCTTGATACCATTATCATCACAATAATTAGTGAACTCCATAGAAGTGAATTCACCACCTTGATCTTTTCTTAGACATTTTATCTTTTTTCCACTCTCTTTCTCAGCTAAGGCTCTGAATGCATTGAATTTACCAAAATCTTCATTCTCATCCTTCAAGAATGTGACCCACATCATCCTTGAACAATCATTAGTGAAGATCATAAAGTATTTGTCACCTTGAATGCTTCTTGTTCTTATTGGTCCACATAGATCTGTATGAACCAAATCTAACAAGTGCTTTGCTGAGAAGGACTTGCTCTTAAAAGTTGAAGAATTCATCTTTCCTAATTGGCATTCTTTACAAAGAGCATTAACCGGTTTGTGTAGTTGAGGCAAACCTCTTACTATCTTAGACTTGCTTACTTTAACAATTTTATCAAAATTTATATGACAAAATCTCCTATGCTAAAGCCAGCTATCATCTATTTTTGCAATCAAACAGTTGCTAACTTTAGGATTGAGATGAAATAGATTACCTCTGGTTTGTTTCGTGGTTGTAATCAATTCACCTTTATTGTCAAATATTTTGCACATTCCCTTTCTAAACTCCAGTGGGTATCCTATATCATTAAGTTGTGCCACACTTAAAAGGTTGTGCTTTAGGCTGTCAACCCAATAGACATCATCAGCATTGCTCTTCCCATTAAGTGAAATAACTCCCTTACCTTTAACCATACAGGGTGAGTCATTGCCGAATCTGATAACACTGCCATCAATTTCCTTCAGGGAAAGAAATTTGCTCCGATCACCGGTCATGTGATGTGAACAACCACTATCAATGATCCAATCGTCAGAGTTATCCATTTTGGATACTAGTGCCTTCTGATATGATATTTCTTCCTTAATAGCTACAAACACAATATCTTCACTAGCATCATCATTAGATTCTTCATCAATAATACCACTGTCAATAGCTACAAGACAATCTCTCTTTCCTTTACCCCTGTACTTCTTAAATTTGTCTCTCTTGTATTCATTTTCACCATTAGGGTAATTTGTTGCTATATGACCAATCTTGTTGCATGCAAAACATTTTAAAGGTAGCTTACCTCTATATTTACCAGTGCCTCTAGGCAGTCGTTTTGCCAACAATGCTTCAAGTTCCACTAAGTTGTCTTCATCTTCAACATCTCTGCTGGATCTAGATTCATAGTTATGGCCAGTATCTTTACTTCTTCTCATAGATTGGTTAGAGACAAGCTCTAAATGCATATTCTGATTTCTATACACTACCATTATGGCCATTTAGTTCAAAAGCAGTAAGTTTGCCAATAATAGAGTCAAGAGTTACCTTTGTCTTGTCAATGGATTTCAGCTCCTGAATAGCTACAACTTGAATAGCATAGAATGGTAGCAGGGTTCTCATTACCTTACTGATTACTATGGCATCTTCCACTTTCCCTCCTGCACTCTTTATCTCACCAACTATCTCTTTAATGATTTGACCATAGTGTTGGATATTCTCACCTTCAGACATTCTCATGTTGTCAAACTTTCCTCTTAAACTCTCCTCTTTGGCAATCTTAACATGTTCATCACCACTATAAATCTCTTCTAATTTCTTCCACACTTCATATGAACTATCAAGACCATGAACATCTACATATTCAACATCAAATAGGGAACTGATAATAGCTTCTAATGCCTGGTGATTTTCTTGTTGTTCTTTCTTCTGATCATTAGCCAGGGGTCTAGTAGGTGTAATATACTTATTTTCTATATGATCCCAATACTGACTACCAAGACTCTTAATGTAAATATTTATTATGTCACTCCATATTCCATAGTTATCTTTGTTGAACTTTAGACAAATTTTCATCATGATCTATAAGATCTTTTCCTCAAGTTGTTAGGCTTTTATATTAAGAGGACCTGAGATGCCATGATACCAATTGATAGTATGATGAAAGAATAAGTATCTGGTAGAATACTAAGAGGGGGGGTGAATCAGTATATTGAAAAATTGATAGAAAGTTCCCAAACTCAAACTCAGTCAAACAAAGGAAACAAATCTCAGTAAAGATCAATATTCATAAGAATACTTGACATCAACCGGTTTAACTGTTATGACAACTTTAACCATAAACAACTTCAATCTTGTAAACATCAACAATGCTTAATCATAACTCAACATATTCAACTCTCAATGCTTCTACTTAACATGCCTTATCAAAACTTAAACAAATCAACAAATAAGATCACAACCACAAAAGCATTCACCACTTGACACAAATGTTTATATGAGGAAAACCCAAATAGGTAAAAACCACGGTGAGATGAGACTCATAAGGATAGCTATCTGAACTCTTTTGAAGTTCACCCTGTTAGGAGCCAAACCTATTAAAGCTTTACAATAAGTCCTGTTAAGAACTAATTCCGGTTAGGAATCACCCGGTTAAGGGATTTCCAAATATGCCTTGATGAAAAGCACAATACCCTGCTAGGAGTAACCTCGCTGGAGGATTTAAGAATCCAAGCTAATGGACCACCTTTATAGAGGATTTAATGAGTAACCAAGCTTGTTAGAGCTTGCTCGGTTAAGGGATTTCACTTCTGTTGTAATTGTTAGAAAACAACAGGTTTTCTTGATTTGTCTGAGTAGCACTACATTTGCTTGATCGGATCCTTCTAAGCTTCAATCTTCCTTCACTCAAATTGCAGATCCATTCACTTGTTAGGCAACTACACACTCAACAAGTTTCTATCAATCTTGCCAACAACCTTTACAAACAACTTCATCAACCTTAAATACAAATCAATTAGGTCGGTAACACAACAAAAACCTAATTCTCATCATCGAGATTATAAACAAGTCAGTACAATCTTTACCATTAGAAATCATGACAATCTCTTCACATTCTTCAAGAAAATCCTAGCCGCTCCATGATCACTGCTTCATCAAAATTTGTAACTCATCATGTATTGTGCATTAGATGCAATCCACTTTGCTCCTTCCCTAAACAAGAAATAAACATGCCAAAACAATTTGAACATATCATCATACAATGATCACATGTGTCTCCATCATTACCACTTATCTGATAATAAACCATCAAACTTGATCGGTTAGGGTTTAATAGATGATAGGGTTTACTGGTTACATTACATAAAAAGTTTTAACCCTTTACACTAGTTCACCGGTTCAACTCACAAACTTTACATACCGGTTTACAACATCTTCCACAAAGCTCTTCTTACCAGTTACTAGCCAATATCAAAAATAACAATATCAGCAATAACATGAATACCATTACCAGTTCAATTGACATCAATGACAACATATCATTATTGCAATTTCTATGCAAAATGCCAACATGGGGAAGGTTGTTGGAGAGTTTTGTAAACTTTGGTGGAGAAAGTGAATAGAACAAATCTAGTTTTACCATAATAGTGATAGTTTTCCGTACTGTCCGTACAGGGTGTGAAATCTTGTGATGAAACTCTGTGTTAATTTGAAAGTACCCTAAATCACCCTTCTAATGCACCTGGTCTAACCTCTTGAAGTGAAATTTGGAGGAAGTTATAAGGAGTTTACTCTCTAGAGGTCTGAAACCCTCCATTTTAAAGGGTTACAATGCAAATGGAGCCCTAACTTGCAATCTACCAATTGGTAGAATGCAAGTTAGAGGCATGTATTCTAAGATTCCAAAGGGGCGAGGTCAGAGGAGTTGGTTTGGTAATTTTACCACCAAGCCCTAGTCTAAACTGTTTGAGGGTTTATATTAGCCTAGAATGGAATTCATTGTGCATAGAATGAAGAATGATGAACTGAAGAGTTAAATTCTGGATTGGGAACATTGGGATATAGAAGAATCCTCTCGAGGAGTTAGAATCTTCCTGTGACCCCATTCTCACATACTTCTTTTGTAAAGCAGACCTAACCTAATCAATTAGGCCTGTGACCCTACTAGGTGTTGGAGAGTGCAGAAATAGGTTGGAAACCTCAGCTTTTGGACTTTGACAGTAGTCCCAAAAGGGTATCTAAAACCCAAATTTACTTGGTAGGTTGTTTGGCACAATTTGGAGGAAACGCCAAAAAATAGTAAAATAGGGCTACTAGTCGATAGACCTATTCAAGCCCCTAGGACCAATATCCAAACTTGGATTCCAAAAAATTGTTGTGGAAGGTCTTAGCGAGTCTTAAGGAGAGCATGGGAGTGTTCTACCATCCCTAGACAAGGTTAAGAACCCTATTTCATATAGGAGTGGGTTGAGACCTTGAGAGGAAGCATAGGTATTGTAAATTTGTAAGACCTAAGAGTGTGAGTGTGTGGGTTTGTCGCCCTACTTCTGCTAACCTCTGCATCATTCATATGTTGCCATTAATGCCAAAGGGGGAGATTTTTGGATATTAGAGTCATTGGAATGTATTGTTGTTATTGATATGAACATATTCCTATGTTGCAAAGAATGTGTTTGTTGCAGAGAGGTGGTTTGGGTGATTTGTTGCAGATATGTTGGTGCAGATTATTGAGTTCTGAGATACTTATCTCTAGTTTATTCAGTATGAGTTTCAATATTTGGAAAGGTGATTTGATCAAGATGTGTGATTTGGTGTGAGGATTGGTTTTTCTATTGGTTCGGTATTGCAAAATTGTGATTTCTTGATTGAATTGCTTCGGAATGATAATATCTTGAGCTGAGGATTTTGGAGAGTGATTGGGACGTTCATGTGTGTCCTCGGATTAGATGGTTCCTGATTTTGAATTTTGCAAGCATACCTTTCTTTTTGTAAGTTGGTGTTCTTGAGCTCCGGTGATGATGTTAATGATGATTATTATTATCCAAGTTGTTACAATAATTGCGGTGGAATTCACACCGCTTTTTTATGTTCTTTGATTGTGTCCTATGCATTTTGGTGGTCTATGTTGATCGTGGTGCATGTTATTGAAGATTTTATTGGTCCAATGGTATTCTTCATGTTATGCGACATATTCAATGGTTTACCATGTTGTGGATGATCTTGGCGAATTATTTGGTGGTGTTACATGTTTGAGGATTTGATTTGGGTCCATGATATGTCCTTGTCGACATTGTATTAGTCTGGTTATTGATTTATGTATCATGTGGTGTAATTTTGTAATTAGGTCTTATGTGTTGAGCTGACCTTGAGGTCAAGGTTGATGATTTGTGTAAATAAGTGTTGTAATCCTATAAGTTGTGTGCATGCACTTGTAACTATGATCTGTGAGAGTATTGTTTGTGAAAATAAGAGAATCTATCATTTGGAAGTGTGGAAGACGAGAGAAGTGTCATGCAAAGAGTATGCTTAACCGAAACTATAATCAGGCATTTGGAGATGCTATTCCTTCAGTTCATGTAATCCAGATTGTTGTCCAGTATTTGTGAGGTAGTGAGCCTTCCTAGGATTGTATCCCTTTGTTTTTTTGAGCAGTGATCTCTAGGTAGTGTGTCTGAATGCATTTGCATTCCCCATTGTAATATTTACACATACTACTATAGAGTATCATCTTACTGTGGGTAGGTTCCCACCGTGGTTTTTCCCTTAACTAGGTTTTCCATGTCAAAAATCCATGTGTTATGTGATGTTGATGTGGTTATTATTTATGTTATTGTTGTTCATGATTAGAACTAAAGTTTGTTGGAATCCAAGAACACTGAGAGGGGGGCATGAATTAGTGTTCTATTGGTTAGATTATTTTTAACCTTATTAACACAAACACTTAGCAATCGGTAAACATAAAAGCATATAACAATAAGCAAAAATGCAACCACAAAGATGAACACCATAAAACCACATATTTATACATAGAAAACCTCAAAGAGGAAAAACCACAATGGGATTGGAGACCCACAATATCTATCCACTGATCAGATGAAAAAATATTATAATAAGGGGGGTGCACATGCAGGAAGGCCAACAACCTAGAGCAAATTGCTCATCAAAAAAGGAGCCTCACTGATTACAGAAAATATCAAACTACAATCCGGAATAAAGATTGAATTGCAAGTGTAGCATCTCTTATGCCTAAGTACAGTTTCATTTAATCTCTATACCAGAGGTCTTAAAGCTCTCTTACCAACCCAATTCGATCACCTATGATCGACCAAAACCTCTACATATGATTACTGCTGGCATGTTTGGCATAATTGATGAAGAAGAGCTGCTAGTGGATGATTGTACCGGTAGAGGAAGATGACATGATCAATTATTTATATTGTTATTTATTTCAACTAGGTTCAACTAATGTTTAATGATTTTTACAGTTGGTTTTTGGTGATTGACCTGTGGGCAAAGTGATTTGGTCTACCGGAGTAAGAGTTTGACAGTTTGACAGTGTTTACCGGCAAGACGGTGAATTAGGACCTTAACCGGTAATGTAGATATGTTTTGATGGAATCAGATGATTGGCGATGTTTGATGACTTATGGTTTGATACATAATCTTTTATGATGGATTTGAGTATGTAACCGGAACCGCATCCTATGTGGATTACTGGAAGGCATGTTTTGAATTTCTGATGAAGTTTGGCTAGGGTTTAAGAAGGGTTTAAGGACCGATAAAGAATCCTCTTAACTGGTAATGATTTTTCATTTGGTGGTGATCTACATCATGTTGACATGTTGATGATAACACAACACAAACCACATGATGAGTTTGAAAGATGTTTTGGCACGTTTGGAGAACAAATTTCTTGGGAATGTGCAAAGTGCTTAGCGAAATGTGTTAAGGGTTTGACTTTATACCAAATCAGCTTACTGTGATGATTTATAATCATTCAATGACCAATATTGATTTGTAACTAGTTATAATGATCCCTATGAAGATTTGTAATGAGTTGTAAGGATATGTGATGATCTATGTAGTAATTCTTAGGGTTTTGAAGCCAACCTAGATGTAAAAGTTATTTATGTTGGCAAGGTTGATGTTTTGAAGTGTCAATGATTTTGTGAAGTGTGAGAAGTCTAACCAAAGTGTGTGAGAAGATCTACCAGAGAGATGCAAACTTAGAACTTAATTGGATCTAATCAAGCAATCAGTAGAGTGCTATGCACAGATCATTCAATGTTGTTCTCTAACAATGACAGCAACAAAATCCCTTAACTAGGTAGGTCCTAACAGGCCTCACATTGTAAAATCCCCTAACAGGGTGACTTAATATCTGAGTTCTAAATCCTCTTGTGAGGTTAATCCTAACATATCAAAGCTTCTAACAAGGCCGAGGTAAATCCCTTAACCGAGTGACTCCTAACAGGGTTTTCTCCTAATAGGGCATCATTGTAAGCTTCTAACTAGGCTTGGCTCCTAATAGGGCACATTCCAAAAGAGTGCAAAATATTTGTGGGTACCAATTCCCACTATTTTTTTCTCTATTTGGGTTTCCACGTGAAAACATGGTGTTCATGTGTGGTATTCTTTTCTTGTGGTGTTCATGTTTTATTTTTGATAACCGGTAAAGATAGTTTATGTTTGTTTATCAGAGATCTTAAAGTGATTATCGGTAATGATGATTATATGATTGATGAAGCATTTTGATTAGTTAATAATTTGGTAACATTGTTTGTTGATCTGATATTAAAAAGATGGCTAATCTGATTAATAAGTTTGTATAAGAGGAAATGATTATATAGATCTGATAAGGAAATGTGTCACGAATATTTGGTTTAAGTGTTGAATGTTTTTAGATCTGATATAAGTTTGTTTTGGAATTGAATGTTTCAATTTTTGTTAATAATGATTCACCCCCCTCTCAGTATTAACCAGATCCTCTAGGTTTATCAATTGGTATCAGAGCCTTGGTCCTTTGTGTGCAGAAAGCTAAAATCTTGAGGGAAAGATTATGTGAAAGATGATGAAGGAGGGTCCCAAGTTTACCAAGGACAACTACTGGATATGGAGTGATCAGATGAAGATATACATTAAAGGAACGGGTTCACAGTACTGGAGTCATGTGTTAACCAAGTACGTTGTACCTACTACCAGTCCCTTGACACCGGATGAGCTCAAAGAACAGCAGAAAAACATTTAGGATCTTGAAGCAATTGTAAGTACTCTGTCTGACTCTGAATATATTGATGTTCATGGATTAGAAACTATAAATGAAGTATGGGATAAATTAAAATTAATCTATGGAGGAGATGAACATGTACAAAGGGAAAAGGAAGAGAGTTTGAGAGGAAAATTTTATGATATGAAAATAGTTGATGGTGAGAACATAACTCAATATGGACAAAGGCTTAAGGAAGTTGTAGGTGGAATAAATAGTGTCGGAGGTAAGATTATAGATGATACTATTGTTAGAAAAATGCTTAGAACTCTTTTACCACAGTATTCTATTAGAGTATCTTCTATTCACGAACCGAGATCCATTTCAAAAGATAAAGTTACTGTTGAATCTTTAATTGGAAAGTTAACTGCATTTGAACTTGACAACTTTGATAATAGTGTTTCCAAACCTTCTAAATCTACCTTTAAGGCTTCAGTAACTGGTACATCAGCAAGGAAAGGACAATATGTTTTTCATAATAATGATTGCAGGTCTAGTCATGGTGGTAGCAAAGGTGATGGTGATCATGAAGATCATTTGATGGAACTTGAGGTATTACTAGCTAGAAGATTCCCTAGAGGAACAGGTAAATATAAAGGTAAATTACCCTTAAAGTGTTTCTCTTTTAGTAAGATTGGACACATAGCTGCTAACTACCCTAATGCTGATAAGAAAGATAAGTTTTAGAGACTCAAAGGAAAAAGCAAGAAACATTGTTATATTGCAGTGGATGAAGGTGTGACCGATGATGAATCAGAAGAAGATGATAATGAGGAGATAATATTTGTTGCTGTGAAGGAGGATCTAACTGATGAGAAGGCTTTGGTATATGGAGAGAAACAATGAATGGATAATAGATAGTGGTTGCTCACACCACATGACTGGTGACAAAAGTAAGTTCCTATCCCTTGAAGAGTTTGATGGAGGTGTTGTAAGATTTGGTAATAACTCTCCCTGCATGGTTAAAGGTAAAGGATCAATTTCATTAAATGGGAAGAGTAATGAAGATGATGTCTTTTGGGTTGAGGGACTAAAACATAACCTCTTGAGTGTTGGACAACTTAATGATAAGGGATATCTACTTGAATTCAAAAGTGGACTGTGCAAGATTCTTGGAAATAATGGAGTATTAGGAAGAAGACTAGAGGTAATTTATTTCATCTGAATACTAATGTAAATGATTGTTTGGTGGCGAATATTGAAGACAACTAGTTGTGGCACAAGAGATTTTCTCATGTCAATTTTGACAATTTGATTAAAGTTAGTAAGTCAAGTATTGTTAGAGGTTCACCCCATCTTGTGAAACTGGACAATGTGTTATGCAAAGATTGTCAGATGGGTAAGATGACCTCTATATCCTTCAAGAGTAAAATATTCTTGATTTGGCTCATACTGATCTTTGTGGTCCTATGAGGACTAAGAGCTATTTTGGTGATAACTATTTTATGATATTTACTGTTGATTATTCCAAAATGATGTGGGTAACTTTTCTGAGAGAAAAATCTGAGGCTTTTAGTCTAAAATCTTTGAGATCTGACTGGGGAGGTGAATTTTTTTCTCATGAGTTTGTGAAGTTATGTGATGAACAAGGAGTTAAGAGGCAAATGTCAGCTCCTAGAACTCCACAACAAAATGGGATAACAGAGAGAATGAATAGAATAGTTGTTGAAGCTACTAGAACCATGTTGATTCAAGGTAAAGTACTGAAGATGTTTTGGAGAGAAGCAGTCAGCACTGTTGTCTATACTTTGAACAAGGTACTTGTCAAAAAAGGTAATAACAAAACACCTTATGAATTATGGCATGAAAAGACTCCTAGTGTAAGCTATTTCAAAATATTTGGGAGTAAATGTTATATTAAGAGAGATGATTACACTGAAAAATTTGATGCTAAGTGTGATGAAGGCATTTTTCTTGGTTACTCTACAAAGAGTAAGGCATTTAAATGTTATAATAAGAGAACTAAGAAGATCATTGAGAGTGATAATGTGAAGATAGATGAACTCCTTGAGAAATATGGTGAATCTAGTAGATCTGAGCCTGAGAAAGATGAAGAAATAATTATGTTCATAGAGCCAGAAGTGCAGAAGACTGATGAGAAAAATATTGTAGAAATAGGTGTTCAACTGGTAAATATAGAGAATGGTGAAGAACATGAAGTAGGAAGCACATCACTGGAACCATTTATTCCAAGGTATGATAGGTTAAATCACTTATAAGAACAAATAATTGGAGATAAACATGTTGGAGTACAAACAAGGAGGAAAATCAGAGAAAATTCTTGTCTGATTTCTACTATTGAGCCGAGAACAGTAAGAGAGGCATTAAAGGATGATGACTAGATTAGTGCAATGAATGAGGAGTTAGATCAGATAGAGAAGAACAAGACATGGACTCTTGTTCCCAGACTGGAAGACAAGAATGTGATTGGAACCAAATGGGTTTTTAGGAATAAGTAAAATGAAGATGGAAAAGTGGTAAGAAATAAAGAAAGATTAGTTTTCAAAGGCTATGCACAAAAAGAAGGAGAAGATTATGGTGAAACCTTTGCACCTGTGACAAGATTGGAAGGAGTAAGAATGCTACTTGTTTGTGCTGCATTTAAAGGATTTAAAGTCTATCAGATGGATGCTAAATCAACTTTTCTCAATGGCATCCTTGAAGAAGAAGTATATATAGAACAATCAGATGGATTTTCTTTGTCTGAAGACAAAGATATGGTTTTCAAACTACATAAGGCATTGTATGGATTAAAGAAAGCACCAAGAGCATGGTTTGAAATGTTGCATGCACACTTGATCAAGATAGGATTCCAGGGTACCAGTGAGGATGGTAACATATATCTAAAGATTGATGGAGAGAAAGTATTGATAGCTGAAGTATTTGTGGATGACATTATCTTTTGTGGTAATGATGACTTAAGCATGGATTTTTCTAAGGAGATGAAAAAGGAATTCGAGATGTCTCTTATTGGAGAGATTAAATTTTTTATTGGGTTGCAAGTCCAGTAGTTGGATGGTGGAATTTTTCTGTTAGAGTAAGTATGTCAAAGAGGTGTTGAAAATTTTTGGCATGGAAGATTGTAAACTATGTGTGTGAAAAAGTAGAATAAGTCTGTAAGATGCAACACACAACACTTCAATTAAGTCATTACATGTATGGTTAGATAGATATAAGCATAAATATGAAAATTATAACAAATCGACTAATTGCCTTCGAAAAGATGCGAGTATAAGATTGCTCTCAGATTTGTATAAGCAATACTAGCGACTAGACTACACCAAGATGAAGGATTTAATCTACATGAGAATGATATTAAGCTAAATGGATGCAAGATGGATGAAATATTCAAGCACTATGGATTCTAGAAATATGAAATATGCAATATGAATAAACTAAGATGCAATAATCTCAAAAAGAAAGCACAATATCTTCAATGACTCCAAAGCAAAAAGTGTATAATAATAATAAATCTCTAGGCTGTTTTGAATGAGAGATGAAGGGTGAATTTATAGAAATTCACAAGAGAGATCAAGAAAAAGCACAATTTAGGACAATTGAAATAATTGAGAAATCAAATTCAGTTAGACTTGAGATAGATTCCAATTATAGTTTAATTGAAATGCATTCAGAAAAGAAGTTTGATTTTGCATTAGAGATATAAGAATTAATTAATTCCATTCTCTTGAGATAAAAATAGGCAATTCTTTGATTTATTCAAGAAAAGAGTCTCTTCAATGCAACTCAACTTCTTTTTCTCAGAAGCTTTGAGTTCTAATTTTGGAGAATGATTAATAATTCAATTAATTGCTTTTCTGATTTCAAGTTAATCTCAATTTTTAGAAGAATATTTCAAGTTTAATTTCTATTTCAATTCAATTCTTTTATTTTATTTTCAATTTAACTCTTTCTTGTGATTGATTCCTCTTTTGTAATAAATTAATTCACTTTTTATGATTAAATGGCAAATTTATTAATTAATTAAATATACAAGGATATTTAATAAAATAAATAGGATAATTGATAAAAATTATATTCTTGGAATGATTCAATTAATTAAATAAATATTTAATTAATATAGAATAATTCACTTTCCATTTAACATTTGATGATTGAATAATTAATAATGTGTGCTCAAGATTGATTTAATTGCCTTTGGTTAGGACCTTAGTGATGTTGTCGATATTAGGGGCCCATGGTTTAGATGACCATTTTTAGGGTATTACATTTGCCCCTCTTTGAATTAATGTGTGAGTAGCGTGTCGGTTCAAAGAATAGTTGATGTCTAGGAGATACCAGTTCTGAACTTGATTGATCACGAACTAGATGAAGAGCGAGGTGTTTAGCTTGATTTGAAGCGATGAAGCTGAACAGAGTTGATTAAAGCGATGTCGATCCCAAACTTGATTGAACTAGGACCGATAGAGAGCAAAGATACTAAACTTGAACTTGATTGATCAAGAAGCGAATCTTATTGATCTAGAACTTGATTGAACTACACAATGAGTGAAGATAAACTCAATCTTGAACTTGATAGATCAAGACATGATGAGTCAAGATAAACTGTCCAGCTTGATTTGATCCAATGAAACTGAACACCTGCTTAGATTGAGCGTGTGATCAAAGATACTCTTTAAACTTTTGATTGAGTTTAAATGAATAACTAGCTTGATGAAAAGCAATGAAACTGATTAACAATAAGAGACTAATTCAGATGAAGACGAATATTAGCTTGATTTGAAGCGTTGAAACTAATATGCCCCTAGCGATTGATTTGATTCAGATGATCGAGAGATCTCAACTTGATATGAAGTGATGAAGCTGAGATGCCCCTTAGCAATAAGGATTTGTTTGATTTTCTTTAGTTGAAAATATTTTTGCTCGACTTTTGATGAAGATTTGAAAATTTTCTCGACTTTGAAGATGTGAGGTCATTAGGTCATGAGTATGCCCCCTCAGGAGCGAAATCGAAAGATAACGAGGGTACATGATGATTTTTGATAATTTTTGGCGATGATAATGATTTGAGCACAAATGACTGAGAGTAATTTTTGAAAATTTGGCATTGATTGATTGATGTGAAATTGAGCACAAAGTTGATTTGTAGAATAAAATTGAGATCTAGCGTTGATGCATTAGAAAATGAGCTCAATTTGAAGAAAGATTGAGATTTTGATGAAAGTGCTAAGTGATCCAAATTTTGTGAAATTGAATAGAAAAATGATCTTGAATTTTGATTTCAATTCCAAAAATGGAATCGGGACGGGAAAATTAGCTAAGGGTTCAATTTTCAAGTCCATCGGAGCAAGTTGAAAAATTAGGGGTTTAGCTATATAAGGGGTCAAAGTGTCATTTTCAATTCATTTTAACCCTCCAAGTTTGAAAATTCAAAAAGCTTTATGTGAAGAAAAATGGTGGTTCCCACCTATGAGCATTGAATCAAGCGCCGAAGATGACATAATCGACCTGAGAACTATGAGCCAGCGGTAAGTTGTAGTGTCCACCCTTGATTTGACTTATTTTGACTAGAGTTGATTTTTATATTATGCTTGATAGACTTATCTAGATTATATTTTGATGAGTTGGATGATGATTTCTCATGTGCTTCAGTGACTTATGACTGATGTTAGACATTATTGGACATATGCTATTTTGATTATCTATATGGATGTTGGTACTATCATGATTGATCATGTTATTTGATGATATATGTACTCGATGGATTTTATATGCTCGCTATGTGATAGATTATTGATAGATTAGATTTATCATGGTTTTGATGATGATTATGATTACACCAACCCTACTTCATGATTACATATGATGAGATATTTATCAAATGTGTTTGACTATTGTTTGATTGTCTTTGTGATAGAGATGATTCCACATCACTCATTGCGAGCGAGATGTGTCGTTGCGATTCAATATCACTTGCTTGTTCTATATACATATATGTATATGTGGTATTGTCATTTGTGGTTGCGAGATTTTGTAGGTACCAAACATCAACTCCACCTAGCTTTGCAGGTCTGAGTGTGTCTTTAGTTCCAATGGCTTATGTGGTTCCGAGATGGCATGAGTTCCCCTCTCATACTCTAGGTCTAAGTTTTTCACCATGTGTAGTTTGTTGGTATTTTGGTATGGTTTTGTCATTGATGTCAACACCTACTAAACACTTATCAACTCTAGCACTTTGGAGAATCAACAACATTCACCGGCAAGCAAGTGACTTATGCATAGTCATCGGTATCTGGTACATCAGCAGGATATAATGATCACCGACACTTGGAATGATATGGAAAACACTTGTTTATGTCGAAGACATTGTGTGGATACCTTGTCTTGGATTTTTGTTTATTGGTATATTCATATTTGCATATTTGCTGTTACCGGCAAATAGGTCTAGGTTACACCGGCAGATTTATCTTTTCCAGATCAACATGGCATGCTATAGAGATGACTTATTGTTGTTGTAAATGCATTAAGCCAACATGGTGAATCAGTTATTGCATCGGGTATTAATTAATTTGTAAATTAATTTTATTGTATTATCCTTTAGAGCTGACCTACTAAAATTGGTCTTAGGGTATGGTATAAATGTAAGACCTTATTTGTAAGATCGAATGTGGAATGTGAAAAAAGGATTGTGTGAAGGCATATGTGAGAATAAGCAGAGCTATACACGCAGACATCATTTGAAGATTGAAGGAGGATTTTTGTGAAGACAATCAGAACTACACCGGTGCTAAATCCAGCATATGAAGATGCTATTTTGAGCAATACATTCTTATTGGATTTAACCATCCAACTATAGTCAGTGTGACTCCTATTTTGTGATTGAGCAGTGAGCTCTAGGTGCTTGGCCTTTCTACATGTGCAGACCCCATTTGTATACACTTACTATCTGTAGTAGTATCATCTAATTGTGGGTAAGTTTTCTCACTATGGTTTTTCCCCTTACAGGGTTTCCACATACAAATATTGGTGTTATGTGTTGTGGATGAATTTGTCCTTTTGTTTCATGTATTAATCCTTACTGGTATAGCAACTAACTATTAAAACTATCTACCAGCATATTAGACTGGTTTATTGGTATTAAGCATTAAGTTGGTTTAATTGTTTTTGGTTTGAATTTATGAGACAATTGATTCACCCCCCCCCCTCTCAGTTGTCTCCGGGACCTAACAATTGGTATCAAAGCTTAGTCCTCTTTTGTAGAAGTTTAATAGCTTGAGGAGATCCAATGTCTACTAACTATTTCAGGAAGGATAGTCCTAAACTTGATGGAACCAACTATCGCATATAGAAGATAAGAATGGAGACACATCTAAATATCATTGGAAAGGACATTTGGGATGTTACAAAGATTGGTTATACTACTCCTACTCAGAGTCAGCCCAATCCACCTAACTTGACTAAAGAAGAAGAAAATGATCGCAAAGCAAGAGAAGCACTTTTGAGTGCATTATCTGATCAACAAATCATGGGATTATCAGATAGGTCTACTGCTAAAGCTATTTGGGATCATTTGGAAACACTGAATGAAGGAGATTCCATAGTCAAAATTGCAAGACTTGAAAGCTTCCGGGTCAGGTATGAACATCTAAAAATGGAAGAAGATGAAAGGATTTCTACCTTTATGGAAAGAGTAAATGAGATTGTTTTGGGTATTAAATGTTGTGGAGGAACCTTAAGTGAGGATGGAATTGTTTCAAAAGTTTTAAGAGGATTGCCACTAGCATATAAAATGAAAGTCACTGCTATGAGTTAAGAACAATGCCTAATACATCAGTAACTAGAGATACATTGATTGGAAAACTTTCAGCTTTTGAAATTGAAGAATTTGGTCTTGTTGTTACTATAAAGATAGATTTAGCCTTTAAAGCATCTACATCATCTGCACCATCATTTGATAAATTAGATTGGAAAACCTTTTATGCAAGAGAACTTGAAGAAAGCAGGAAAGAAAATGAAGAACTTGAAGAACTTGAAGCACTATTTGCAAGGAAAATGCCTAAAGGTCCAGTTGGAAGTAAGTATGAAGGTAAAGCACCCTTTAAATTTTTTAACTGCAATAAGATTGGTCATATGGCTTCAAGATGCCCTGATAGACATGCTAGACTAAGAGAAGAAGCTAGAAGAACATACAAGCCTAACCCTGAATATCAAAGATACAGATTTAAGAAGAATAAAGACAAATCTTGTTACATTGCTGATGAAGGAGTGACTGATGATTCTGATGAGGATCCGGTAGACAATGGATGGGTTTTTGTTGCTATAACAGAAGATCAACCGACACGTATTGCTCAATCAGTAGAATAGGCCTTGGCAGCTAAAGTTGAAGTAAAGGATGAGTGGATCATTGATTCAGGATGCTCACATTATATGACAAGAGATAAAGGTAAATTCTTGAACTTTCAAGAATACAATGGAGGCTTAGTAAGATTTGGAGATGATAAAGATTGTTTGATCAAAGGTAAGGGTACAATATCTCTTGATGGTAAGAATAATACTGACAATGTCTACTATGTTGAAGGTTTAAAACATAATCTTTTGAGTGTTGGTCAATTAGTTGAGGAAGGATTTCAGTTACAATTCAAAAATGGAAAATGCAAAATCATGAATAGAATTGGTTTGGAAATTGCAACCGGTAATCAGACTAGAGGTAATATCTTTCATTTGAATAACAGTGAAAAGACATGCTTAATTGCATATATTGATGAAAGTTGGCTATGGCATAAGAGACTTTGTCATGTAAACTTTGATTGCATGGTGAAAATCAGTACTACTAAGGCAGTTAGAGATTTACCTAAAATTGTCAAACCTCACAATACAGTATGTAAGGAATGTCAATTTGGAAAACAAGTTAGAGCTAGTTTCAAAAGTATTCCAGAAAAATCCAATAATGCTCTTGATTTAATTCATACTAATTTATGTGGTCCAGCTAGAACTAAAAGCTTACAAGGTGATAGATATTTCATGCTAATCATTGATGACTATTCTAGAATATGTTGGGTTACTTTTCTCAGAGAAAAATCAGAAGCACTTGGAAAGTTCAAACTATTCAATGCTATTGTAGAAAATGAAACCGGTAAGAAAATCAAATTTCTAAGATGAGATCAAGGAGGAGAATTTACATCTAAGGAATTTAATACATTCTGTGAAGTAAATCCAATCAGAAGACAACTATTAGCACCTCAAACACCACAATAGAATGGAGTTGTTGAAAGAAAAAATAGAACTATCTTGGATGTAGCAAGAAGTATGTTATCAGAAGAAAACCTACCAAATGTATATTGTAGAGAGGAATTAAGTACATCGGTCTATACATTCAACAAAGTTCACATCAAAGGTGAAACCGGTAAGACCCCTCATGAACTATGGTTTGGTATTACTCTTACTCTTAAATATTTTAGAATTTTTGGAAGTTAATGCTATATCAAAAGAGATGAGTATATTGGCAAATTTGATCCTAAAAGTGATGAAAGAATATTTATTGGTTATTCATCTAAGAGCAAGGCATATAGATGTTTTAACAAAAGATTGCAGAAAATTGTTGAGAGTACAAATGTAAAGATTGATGAACAACTCAGAGGAACTTCAAGGTATATAGACTCTAAACCGGCAACAAAAATTTTGACAAATGAACCTACACTGAATCCACTAGTACATAATGAAGATCTAGTTACACCGGTATCATCTGAAAATTCCACAGTAACTGAGGAACAACAACAAACAAAGACACCCCGGTATGTAAAACTGAATCATTCTAAAGATCAAATAATTGGAAACAAGTATAAAGGAGTTATGAAAAGAGGAAGATTGGAAAATGAAGAGGTATGTCTTATTTCTCAAATTGAACCATCATCAGTTAATGAGGCATGTGAACATAAATATTGGATTAAAGCTATGGAAGAAGAATTGGAACAAATTGAGAAGAATAACACTTGGACATTAGTTCCCCGGCCTAAAGATTAAAATGTAATTGGAACCAAATGGGTATTCAGAAACAAACTTAATAAAGATGGTAAGGTTATTAGAAATAAAGCAAGACTAGTGTGTAAGGGATATTCTCAGAAAGAAAGAATTGATTACAATGAAACCTTTGCACTGGTAGCAAGAATTGAGGCAGTCAGATTATTTTTGGCTTTTGCAGCACATAAGAACTACAAAGTATATCAAATGGATATTAAATGTGCATTTTTGAATGGAGATCTTGAAGAAGAAGTTTACATTGAACAACCTAATGGATTTTCTTTGACAGATAACAAAGATATGGTTTGCAGGTTAAGAAAAGCTTGGTATGCAAGATTGGATAAGTATCTTTTGAAGATTGGTTTTTCTAAAGGTAATGTAGACAACAATTTATATTATAAAGTGACTAATGATGACATATTGGTTATAGAAGTTTTTGTTGATGATATAATCTTTGGAGGAGAAGATGGATTATGTAAAGAATTTTCTACTAAAATGCAGCAAGAATTTGAAATGTCTATGATTGGAGAAATAAAATTCTTTTTAGGATTACAGATTTCATAGACTGATAAAGATATATTCTTGAGTCAATCCAAGTAATTAAAAGAATTACTAAAGAAATTTGGGATGGAGAACTCTAAACCTGTAAGCACACCTATGACTACAAATGACAAACTATCACTAAGGGATGAATCTACACCTATTAATCCAACTAGATACAAATCTATGATAGGAGGTTTACTGTATTTGACACAAACAAGACCTGATATTATGAATGCAGTATGTATTGTTTCAATATTTCAGAGTAATCCTAGAGAAAATCATGAATCAGTAGTAAAAAGGATTTTCCGGTACTTACAAGGCACTATAAATCTTGGATTATGGTATCCTAGAGATGAAAACTTTGAATTATGTGCATACACAGATGCAAATTGGGCAGGAGATGTGGATGATAGAAAAAGAACCACTGGCAGAGCATTCTTTCTTGGAAGTAGACTAATTTCTTGGTTAAGTAAGAAACAAAGTTGTACATCTTTATCAACAACAGAATCAGAATATGTTGCAGTAGCAACTAACTGTACATAGGTACTATGGCTTAAGCAAATGTTGAAAGACATAAAGGTAAAATGCAAGGAACAATTACTATCTATTGTGATAACACTGCAGTAATTGATATATCTAAGAATCCGGTATTACATTCTAAAACCAAACATATTTCTATCAAACTAAATTTTCTAAGGGAAAATGTTGAAGCAAAGGAAATAAAACTAGTTTATGTGAATACTAAAGAGCAGATTGTAGATATCTTTACTAAACCTCTACCTAAGAAGACTTTTGAATATCTTAGAGACTAGCTTGGGGTCATACCCCCATCGGTAGAGACTTAGAGAATTGATATTTGTCATCAACCGGAAAAATTAATAGAGAAATCTTTTACTCTGGCTTTGATGAGGAAGCTACTTCTCAGGGGGAGTAGTTGGTATACTAAATTGATTGGTATTTTGTATATGAACTTGGCTTGGTAATAACTTTGGCATTTGATGTCAAAGGGGGAGAGATTGGTATGGAAAAACACAAGGAAAACACATGTTGCTCCTAGGGGGAGAGATTATTACTCTCTGTATCTATATTTTGATTTCTGGTTATGATCTATTTTTGGAGATTGTTGGTTTTTGGTATTTGGCATTTCTGTTTTGGCACTTTGATAGTTTTTCCATCTTGTGTTGCCATCAATGCCAAAGGGGGAGATTGTTGGTATTTTGGTATGGTTTTGTCATTGATGTCAACACCTACTAAATACTTATCAACTCTGGCACTTTGGAGAATCAACAACATTCACCGGCAAGCAACTTATGCACAGTCACCGATATCTAGTACACCGACAGGATATAATGATCACCGACACTTGGAATGATATGGAAAACACTTGGTTATGTCGAAGACATCATGTGGACACCTTGTCTTGGAGTTTTGTTTATTGGTATATTCATATTTGCATATTTGTTGTTACCGGCAAATAGGTCCAGGTTACAATGGCAGGTTTATCTTTTCTAGATCAGCATGGCACGCTATGGAGATGACTTATTGTTGTTGTAAATTCATTAAGCCAACATGGTGAATTGGTTATTGCATCGGGTATTAATTAATTTGTAAATTAATTTTATTGTATTATCCTTTAGAGACGACCTACTAAAATTGGTCTTAGGGTATGGTATAAATATAAGATCTTATTTGTAAGATCGAATGTGGAATGCGAAAAAAGGATTGTGTGAAGGCATATGTGAGAACAAGTAGAGCTATACACGTAAACATCATTTGAAGATTGAAGGAGGGTTTTTGTGAAGATAATCAGAACTACACCGGTACTGAATCCAGCATATGAAGATGCTATTTTGAGCAGTACATTCTTATTGGATTTAACCATCCAACTATAGTCAGTGTGACTCATATTTTGTGATTGAGCAGTAAGCTCTAGGCGCTTGGCCTTTCTATATGTGCAGACCCCATTTGTATACACTTACTATCTGCAGTAGTATTATCTAATTGTGGGTAAGGTTTCCCATCATGGTTTTTTCCCTTACAGGGTTTCCACGTACAAATACTTGTGTTATGTGTTGTGGATGACTTTGTCTTTTTGTTTCATGCATTAATCCTTACTGGTATAGCAACTAACTGTTAAAACTGTCTACCGGCATATTAGGCTGGTTTACCAGTATTAAGCATTAAGTTGGTTTAATTGTTTTTGGTTTGAATTTATGAGACAACAGATTCAACCCCCACCGCCCCCCTCTCAGTTGTCTCCGGGACCTAACATAGTCAGCGTCTTGGCATAATTTGCCATGTCAATTAGTAAGCTTGATCTTTTGGTATTGCGAGTCCAGTTATGCCGCTTGATTTACTTGTTTATGTTAGAGTAATTATGTGGCTCTTGATGTGTAGTTTTATATTTGGTAATATTGATTTTAATATATTTAATTTATAAGTTTGGACTATTTAATTATTTGGTATTTATATTTATTCGATAATTAACGTTTATTGATTTTATGACTATTTAATATTTGATAAGCTTTATTGTTGTTTAATATTTATTTAATATTTATGATTTAATCTTTAATGGTATTTGATTATTTAATTATTTATTTGACCTTCTATGGTTTGATATTTATTTGATATCTTACATTTATTTGGCTCTTTAATTTATTTTATTAGCTTTTGGCTTATTTGATTTTAATCCCCATTTGGATTATTGACTTTTATTCCTAAGTGGGGTGTAAATAAAGAAATAAAAACAATCCCACTTAACTGGATAAGTATATTTTATTTACTTTAGCTACCCTTCACTCTCATTGGTTAAATTAAAAATGGGTGAATAAATTATATTATATGGTGGGTTGGTAAAATATACTCCAAAATGGAATATTTTGATTGGCTGAGAATGAGGCTAGGGTTTTGGATTATTGTTTCTTTTTATTTTCACTCCCGTGAAGTTTTTCGGGTTGGTTGGCTCTTCTCTGGAAAATTTCTCCAGCAAGTTTTCTTCTTGGTTTTGGATTTCTTCTCTCTTGGATTTGGCTGGAGCTTGGATTGGATTTGGCTTGGCTTGTGGGAGCTCTTCTTCAGCTTCAAACCATTACTTCATAGTTGCAGGTTGGAGTTCTTCACTTTGCATTTTGGTTTTCAATGGATTCTTTGTGTATGCATTGTGTTTGCAATGTTTTCGGTTTGGGTTGAAATGATATTGTATTCTATAGTTTTATTAGTGCTGAAATGAAATATTTGGGAAGGAAACTTTATGTTATGAGAGTTTCTATATAGTTGTTGGGAGATATTTATTTTGGTTTTCCCGTGTATGCATTTCACAGCTCTATGAGAAATTGTTGTGAAGTTATTTGATTAAATCTTGGTCTATAGGTTGAGTTATTTTATTGTGTTTATACCCAAGAATTCATTGTTTCAGGGCTTTTCTTTTCATATATTTTTCGAGCCCTTTTGTTAAGTCTTTATTTTATTATTTTACCTAAAAGTTTTCTAAGTTTTCCGTAAGTTCTATGCAAAAGTGTTGTTTCTGCAAAAGCATTGTTCTGTATTCCATTTGCGATGTTAGGTATTGCATTTGCGCTGCTATGCACAACATAAGAATTTTTTTAGGATGCATAAGCATGAATCTGGAAACATAAGCACTGTTTTAGGATGCATATGCATGATTTTGGAATGCATAAGCGTTGTTCTTCTTGACAGAAGCGCTATTCTTTTTGGAAAAAGTGCTAACCTGCGAGACAAAAGCGCTAACCTGTTGGACAAAAGCGCTAACCTATCTGTGTTTTGTATTTTCTCAATTTTGGTCATTTTGAGTTATTTTTCCAAATTGATTTTTATACCAGAGGCTTTATTTGAGGTCTGTTAATATTTCCCAGTTTTGGGTTTGATCAGTTTTGATACATTTTGATGGTTTGAGTATATTTATTTCTCTATCCATTGTGTATATTTTAGACTCACTTCCATGTGGATAGGCCATTGATGATTGAGATGATTTCTTTGTTGTTTTGGAACATCAACTGAGTAGGTCTTGTTGTGATGTTATTCTTTATTTGATGGCAGCATTTGATTACTTGATATGCCTTTGTTATTGCTAGCCAAGAGGCTCATTTTTCTATATTGATGTTGTATATGTTGTTGTAGCCTTGTTTCTATTGTAAGAGTATGTGTGGAAGTTGTTGGTTGCTTTGAGTAATATTTTCATGTAATTATGATGGTAGAGCCTCTTGTGATTTATTGTTGGGCCATGTTAGGAGGAGTGGGCTTCCTTGTGATGACCGGAGTCACGAGAGATAGGCTTGCATGAGGTTTCTTGTAAGGATGCATGAGGTTTCTTGTAAGGATGCATGAAGTCTAGACCACCAGGGCACTTTGGAGTTTTCCATGATTTGTAAATAAGTGATAACCTAATAATTAATGGGTTGGGTAGTTAGATTATTTAATAAGATGATAAATTGATTTGTGCCTCATGACTTAGTCCTAGGGAGGATGTTTTAGGATAAGCATGTGAAGGTCATGAAGATGGTAAGATAATCTCCCTTAGTCTCTCATAGGTTGAGATGGTTCCACATGTCCATCAGGCTAGTGCCTTGTGTTATTATGTTATTATGTTATGAGGATGGCATGTGATAACACTCCACTCCTACATGTGTTTTCCCTTTATGATTTATGATTATGCTTATTGGATGCATTTATGTCTTGATGAGTTTTACACCTCAGGGAGTTCATTCTTGTTGTGTGTGGGAGTTCTTGCTTGAGATTCCTTGTGTGGTTAGTCTCCTTGGTTATAGGTGCCAGCTTAGGTTTAGAGTACGTGTTGGGACCTTGTGTCATCTCCTAGCATTGGGGGTGGTTCCATTGGTTCCACATGGTCAGGAGGTTGGTACTTTTTAGCCATTGGGATGTTTTCTTGGATTCTGCTTGTGTGGATGTGAATTCTTCTTCATGATGTACTATGGATGTACCTTGTAGTACCCCTGCCCTAATTAATTTCTAATCTTGGTTTGACCTTGGTTAGTTTATCATATTATAGTGTTATAGTCAGGTGTTTTGATTTTAGTGCATACCTGTTAATGTGGTTTTCACACCATTTTGTATGAAAGTTTATTAGTTCTCATATTTCATGTTATTAATCTCGGGCTAACACTTTCATTAAGTATATATATGTATGCATGTATGACTCTTCGTTATAGGAGATTTCAGGTATAGTACTGCATGGGTGCGAGGCTTGTCTCCACCTAGATTCACATGTTTGAGTGCACCTCTTTGGTCCTTAGAATTTGGATTAGGTGGTCATAAGACCCTCATTTGACCATAGTCGTGCTCAAGTGAGCATCGTCAGTCGTCGTCGGTATTCCCTTTGGTTGGGTTTACGAGTTGTCTGTTCGTTTGTCTTTCTTAGGTTGCGTGTTTGTGTGTGGTTAAATTGAGTATTTAATCCTTAATGTTTAATTTGATTTAATGTGTGTTTAGCATTAATATTTTGGGGACTAAATTAAATAGGTTCCTTTTATGCGACTTATCATTAATTAGAATTGCTCAATTTAGGTTGGTAGCAAGTTCGTTTAAATGGCTAATTTTAAATAATGAGTATTGTCAATTATGCTTTTTGGATAGGAAAGATTAAATTTATTTGAAATCAAATTAATTTAATCTTGTTGGCATTTTGAAATAGAAAGGTTAATTTCAGTTATTTGAGAAAATTAATTTTTAAATTGAAACGCAAGTTTAATATATTGATATAGATTAAAAGAATGATTTTTGGAGATTTATTTTAAATTCAAAAATAAAAATTTTGGTCAAACCTTTCCCATTTAACCTAGTTTTTGGAAAAATATGGGAGGATCATTTAATTGGAAAATATTTTGGGGAAAAATATTTTCGGTAATGAAAATTTGGGGATTTTGGAGGAGAAGATATTTTTGGAGCTTGTAGGTGGGGTTCTTCTTCAATCTTGCTAGGATTGCTGAACCACGTAGGCCTCTAGTTTATTTCATTGGTTTATTTGTTTAAAAAAAATAAAAATTGTTTTGGTGTTTTTGTGGAAACCTGGTTGTGTTTGTAGATAAATCCTTATTTTGTGTGGAAAATGGAAGCATTGCCTTGAAATCACAGACTCAAACTCTCCTTACTCTCTTATCAAACCTCCAGATGTCATTTTTGTTTGTATAAATTGGTTTTCAAAAATTAAAACCAAATATTGGGGTTTGGCTGTTCTTGAGGAAATTTTGTTTAAAACTCCTATGAATCTTCTCTTAAATAAGTTTAAAATTGAAATTTAGTTTGGGGGTTTGGCAGATTTGATGTTAAATATGTGTAAATCAATCTCATTTTGCCAATATGGTGTTTGATTGAAAGAAAATTTTCTTGCTCTGGGTTATTCTGTAAATGCAAAATTTTAGAAAAAACTCATTATTTTCTGGAAATTATTTTTTTAAGTCTTTGTAGAGACTGGATTTTTTTGTGAGTTGTTGTTTTAATAGTAATTAAATTTTTAAAAAATAAAATAAATATAAAATTAAAAAAAAGCAAATTACCCACGTGGCAGGGAGAAAACCCCCCACCACGCGGGAGGTAGCACGTTACCAAGGGTAGCGGCTACTACCTATTGGTAGTAGTGCTACCAATGATAGTGGACTGCTACCTTTTGGTAGCAGCACTACCATAGGTAGCATGAGCTACCAAGTGGGGGGCCACGTGGAGGTCCATGTGGGTACCCTCCCCCTTTTTTTATATATATTTTTTTTATCAAAAAAAAAATATAATAGTTTAAAATTTTAAACAAATGTTAATTTTTAAGTAAAGTTTTAATTATAATTAAATTTGGCATTAATTAATAATCTATGAATAATTTGTTATTAATTAATTGTATAATGTTAAATATACATTAATTAATATTCAAATCCTATTTTATTATTAATCCATATTTTTCTAATTAAATACTTGATTTGCTAATTTCGCTATTAATTATTAATTTGTTATATTTTATTAATCACGGATTAATAAATATATATATTAATTAATAGTTAATTTTGGTATTTTTCTTTATGTGCATAAGGAAGTAATTTGTGGATTTGGGAAAAGCTTGCCTATTTTTGGTTCCTTTAAATGTATGTATCCTTAATCAAAAAAGTGTAGTTTGAATCTGGAAAAGATGAACTTGGAGAAATTATTTTTGAACTAGTACGACAATGATGTTTTATTTGAAGATTAAATATCATATTTAGACGGTTAATGTTTATTTAATTATATTCATGTGAACTTGGTTCAAAAACTTGTAATGATGTATTTATGTTATGTTTTGATGCAAACAAACTTAGTGAGTTAGAAAACCAAGAATCAACCTAAACCTAGATGAAGTAGACAACAGCAATCTAACTTAGATCATTTAGAAAACTTGATTGACTTTTATTGTTTAAATCAATAGGAAAGAAGATTGTCTTTTCCGGTTATTGCCTATGCAAGTTTAAATTTTTGTATTCACTTTTTCTTAAGTAATGGTAAGCTTTGCTTTGTTTGATTGGACCCTGTCGTATGGATTGATTTGGGGTACCTGTTTCTATCCTCGATCTTGAGTTTGACTATTGTTTTGTGGTGGTGTTGTAATTGGTCATGTCCCTTGTGTGGGTGTCGAATGATGATTTGTGGTTGACCATAGCTGGTCAGGTCTCTAGTTAGAGTACCATCAGTCAGTGCATCTCATATGAAGACATGTTTGACCAAATGGTTGTTTACTCCATTTTGATCTCTATATGCTTGACCTTGTGTATACCTGGGTTTATGAGTTCATTTGAGTATAGTATAGTGTCGTATGGGAAAGTGGCTTTAGATTGGGGGCCGCGCCCAAAGTGGTTGTTGGGTAACCCATTGAAAGTGTGTCTAATAAGTGATAACCTAATAAGATATTAGAGAGTTAGTTAATGAATCACTATGTAAGATAATTGTGCCTCACACATGGGAGGAGTGCTAACACAGACTCAACATGTTGTGGGAAGGCCTGAAATGGCAAACCATCATCCTTGTCTTCACGAAAGGATGTATGGGTCCACATGAGGCTTGGATGAGCCAGAGGTTTGGAATAGGTTGCTAGGGTAACCTAGTGGATGGGGCCAGAACCTATGAAGACCTACCTTGGTAACCATACCAGGTTGTGTGATGACACTTGTCCCTTATGCTAGCTAGTGTGTTGTTGTGTTGTCTTGATAGGAGCACTTTTGTGGAGTCATCCTGTTGCTTATGCCCTTGTGAGAACCTAATATCATGCTAGACCTTGGGTTGTGATGACTTAGTTTCATGGATGCTCCAGTGGACCTTTGTATTTGCTTCTATTAAGTTCAGTCAGATGCTTTCCTATTCGAGGATCATTTATGTATTTATTTGACCGATGTGGTCATTGTATATTGGTTATGTTCGCCTTGATGGTAGGATTGTAAATGATGTGAACCTTATGTATTCTTAACCTATTTAATGATCAGAGGGGTCTTGCAGTTGAGCAGACTCAGAGATGTACCCCTCTAGGAGTGAACTCCGATATCAATTTGGTGTTATGTGATGCTTATGTTCTTATGTTTTCATGTTTAGTTTTAGCATGTATGGGTGGCATTATGCTAGAATGTATAAAGTGGATAAGATGAGAGTAATCATAAATGCATGTATACAATCATGTTTTGAATACAGTAAATTGGATCATGAAATAAAGTAGATTATAATAATGGGATATATTATGTTATTGTTAAGGAAATTAAGCATGCATGGAAAGATCTCATTAGTTTATGATGAAATTAAAGTGTGTTATAAAATTAGATGCACAACTTAAATTTTAATGAAAATTTTGAATGAAAGGTGTAGATAAATCTTAATGGATGAACCTTATATTGTGATCTATATTTTTCATCTTACTAAAAGAAATTATCCTTGTTTAGGAATTATCTCATTATTAAGATAATCGACTTATTGGATTAATTAGCGTGAGTTAAGTTAAATGTGGAATTTGTTGGCATATGTGTAGAATATGTTGACATGATGATATTGTGTTGTCATTGATGTCAATATGCTGAAACAATGAATTGGTAATATGCTGAAGAGAGAACCGGTAATATGTTGAAAGAGTGAACCAGTAACATGTTGAAGAGTGAACCGGTAATATGATGAAGAGTGAACAGGTTTATTGAAGTTAAGCAACTGGCAAAGTGAACTGGTATAATGTTGAGAACCTGTATATGTGCAAAAGGTGAAGTGGTTTAATATGGTATGACTATCGGTTGGTAGTCTCAGCTTTAGGGTTTCTGGTTGAAGTGTTTCAAGCCTGTGTGATTCAACTGACAACCTTGTGTGATGAGTTAGCATTGTAATGGAGATCAAATCATGTTGCCACATCAGCCTCATGCACGTGAAGGATATTGCATGAAGGATATTGATCCTATCTACCTCGAGAATAAGCGAAGTCTCTGCAAATAGTGGAGAACACGTGATGGGTTATCGCCTCTAAGAAGCGGTGAAGAACAAATGATGGAGAATGTCTTGAGATCTGTTCAAGACTGTTGCACTCAAATGTAAAGTGTTCAATGGTCAGGATTGAACTGACTAAATTGCTCAACCTAAATGTTTAGGGTTTAGGGTTTATGTTACCGACCTATCTGTTTCCTATAAGGTCGATGTTGTGCTTCACATTGAAGTTGTTGGCAAATGTTGTGTGTGTATCTAAGTGCAAAGATACGCGATTGTTGCCAGACTAGACAAGAGGGTTGATACCTGCAGAGTGTGTATGCAGAAGAAAGGAACTAAAGTGGGTCTGCATTGGCATTGAGTGCTATTACTAGATCATTGTAATACCTATTGATTTCTAATCACTTCAATAGTTGGAAAATCCCTTAATAGGGTAGCTTTAACCAACTTGCTATAAATCCTTTAACAGGGTGACTCAAAGCCATTGAGTTCATAAAATCCTCTAACAAGGTAACCCTTAATAGGGTTTAACCCTTAATCGGGTATTCTAGCTATCCCTTAACCAGGTGATCCCTAACAGGATCGGTTCCTAACAGAACCTATTGTAATAGTCTTTAACCAGACTAGGCTCCTAACAGAGCGGACTTCTAAAGAGTTCAAAAATAGCTTGTGGGTATTCATCCCCACCATGGTTTTTCCCAGTTGGGTTTCCATGTGAAAAATATGTGTGTCATATGTGATGTCTTTTTCATGTGATGCTTTGTTGTTTTTTGTCAAGCGGTGAATCATGTTGATCTAGCAAGTTATTATATTTCTAATGATAGATTACCTGTTTATGCATGAGGATAATATGGAAATGAGGTTGTAGGTTGTGTGGTAAGATAAGTGTTTCCAGTTTATATCTTTCATAGTCTCATTGTGCTTAACCGGTAGTAATTTGGTTTATGACCGGTGTTAGTGATTGCCAATCAAGTTCACTATTTGCAGTCAAACCGGTTCAGGAAAATTTTTTGTGCCTATACTGATTCACCCCCCCCTCTTAGTACCGGTTTGGTACTCACTGTTCATCATTATGTTTTCAATTGGTATCAGAGCGTCCCCTAGGTCCTCTGTGTTGTAAGCTTAACCGCTTGAGGGAAAGATCCCATTGTAATGATGAAGAGGGAAGGTCCAAAGTTCAACACAGATAACTTTAAAATATGGAACAAAAGAATGAAGATATACATCAGAAGCATGGGTGCTCAACATTGGAGATATGTTGAGAATGTTTATGTTATCCCTACCGGTACTCTCACTGATGACCAAAAGAGAGAGATTCAGGAGAATGGGCAAGTCATGGAAGCCCTAATCAGTAGTTTATCTAACATTGAGTTTATTGATGTTCATGACAAAGAGAATCCCAGAGAAGTATGGGATACTCTTGAGAACATCTATGGCAATGATGAGCATGTGAAACAAGATAAGGAAGAAATCCTTAGAGGAAAGTTTGAAGACATGTGGATGGTTGAAGGAGAGACCATTCAACAATATGGAATAAGAATCAAAACTGTTGTTGGAGATATCAAGAGTGCAGGAGGTAAAATGGAAGATTCCACTGTTGTTAGCAAAAATTTGAGATCCTTATTATCGGTCTATGCAACAAGGGTTGTTGCTATTCAGGAGTTGAGGTCAATAGACAAGACTAAGGGGTCCCTAGACTCCATCATCACAAAGTTGACAACCTATGAGCTAAATATTTTTGATGGCAGTGTTCAGAAGACTGAATCAACCTTTAGAGCATCTGTTGCACCATCTAGAAAAGGCAAATAAGCTAGTACCAGTGGTGAACCAAGACAGAGCAGAGAAATGGATGATGAGGAGATCTTGATGGAATTTGAAGCTCTTCTTGCCAAGAGACTTTCTAAGGGAGTTGGTAAATACAGAGGTAAGCTTCCTTTGAAATGCTTCTCTTGTAACTAGATAGGACACATTGCTGTAAACTATCCTAATGGTGATAGCAAGGACAAACCAGAAAAGTTCAAGAAGTTCAAAGGAGGAAACCAGAGAAACATTTTTGTAGCAGTTGATGAAGCTATCACTGATGAGGAATCAGAAGATGAAGAAAATGAGGATATTGTGTTTGTAGCAGTCAAGGAAGATGTGTCAGACAAGAAGGCTCTTGTCTCCCACTTTGATAATTCTAATGAGTGGATTATTGACAGTGGCTATTCTCACCATATGACTAGTGACCAAAGTTTCTTTCTCTAGAAGAGTATGATGGTGGTGTGGAGGGTCCATCTCTCTGAATGGAAAGAGAAGTGCTGACAATGTGTATTGGGTGGAAGGTCTCAGACACAACCTATTGAGTGTTTCCCAGTTGAATGATAGTGGACCCACTCTGGAATTCAAAAATGGAGTGTGCAAAATCAAAGGAAAGAATGGTCAACTGATGGCCACCGGTATGCAGACCAAAGGTAACCTATTTCAGCTAAATGCAAATATAAGTACATGTCTTATGGATAAGTTTGATGATAGATGGATATGGCATAGGAGACTCTGCCATGTAAACTTTGATAACATTGTGAAGGCCAGTAAGATCAAGGCAGTTAGAGGACTACCGATGCTGAGCAAACCGGAAAATCCTCTGTGCAGAGAGTGTCAACTAGGGAAAATGTCTTCCTCAACCTTCAAAGGTAAATCTTTCACTGCAAACAATTTACTTGATCTTGTGCATACTGATTTGTGTGGTCCTATGAAAACTAGGAGTGTGCAGGGAGATAGGTATTTTATGATTCTTATAGATGATTGCTCAAGAATGATGAGGGTCACATTCCTAAAGGACAAGTCTGAAGCCTTTAGAAAGTTCAAAGCTTTTAGAGCACTAGTAGAGAAGGAAAGTGGTAGAAGAATCAAATGCCTTAGAACTGATCAAGGAGGGGAATTCACTTCCAGTGAATTCAACAAATATTGTGAAGAGAATGGCATCTGTAGATAGGAATTTGGAATTCATTAAAGCAATACAAACATTAAACTAGCTCAATCACAAAACCAGATTGCAATGATAACAAAACCTACAAACATTCAATAGAGATATGGAAATAAAACATTCAATTCAAATGCAAACCATCACAAATGCGGATGTCTCCTCCATGATTCTCCATTGTCCTTCTTTTTCCTTCAAATTGCTTTGTTTTATGGATCTCACCTTCAAGTGCATAAGCATAATGTGAAAGCAAGATTGACAAGAAGATAGCGCAAGAATACTAGAAGCATGATTGATTCGGGGATCCTTTGATTGAAGAAATTCATCCAATTTATAGACCAATTGGAGAGATGACAAGATTAGCATGAAGAGATTTGAAAGGAAATTTCAAATCAAGAATGAAAAATATGACAAATTATGACAAAATTGACACTTTCTATGCAAGATTGATTGATTGACAAATTATGACAAAATTGACAAGGTTGCTATGCAAAATTGATTGATTGACAAATTATGACAAATTTGCTATGTCATTCCCATGAAATTAGGAGAAATATTAGAAAAATAGGAGAAAAAAGAAAATTAGATGAATTGGAAATTAGGAAATTAGAAATTGATGAAAATTAGGTAAATTAATTAATAATTTTTCATTCATTAATTAATTTACAAAAAGAGAGAGGAATTAATTAGCCAATTAAATAAATATTTAATTGTGCCAAGAAGACTTAGGATAAATAAATAAATTATTTAACCTAGAGGGAGAAATGACAAACAAGATTAAATGAATAAATCATGAAACCCTAGAAGACGAAAATGAAAGGATGACAATTAGGTCTTGACAAAAGATAATTGATGCCGATTCGATTTGATCACGACTAACAAAGAACCAATGTTGATAAATGATTTGATTGATAAATGCGCCAATTGATGAGGAACAATGACAAATTGATCCAAATTGACATGATTAAGAAAGATGATGATCGATGACAAATCGATCACCAAAATGACAAGATTGAAAAGAGAACAATGATCGATGACAAATCGATCGCAAAACGACAAGATTGAAAATGACAACAATCGACGAGAAATCTATCACAAAATGATAAGATTGATAAGAGAACAAAACCCTAATTCCATCATCGATTAGGATTGACGATGTCCAAAATGAAATCGAATTGACGATATCAAAATATGCCAAATGAGCACGCACATTGATGTGATAGGATAAGATCGACCAAAATCATGACTGAAGATTGTTATCGACAAAACCAAATTTGAAAGTGATAAAAATGAGGAATGTAGAAGAAGGACTCGATGCTCGCAAATGATAAAGACCAAATGCGCAACATAGAAGAAATGTTAATGCGATGCAAGAACCCTAAAATAAGGCAATGCGCAAATGTTAAAGTATGACTCCACAAGCGTTGACCATTTTTAGATGTCTACATTTTGCCCCTCTTTGAGACAATGCGATTCTAACCATTGTTTCAAAGAACAATAATGAAAATGCCCCAGACAATAACAATGACATATGCATGCATGCCCCCTTGAGGAATTGGCTAGAAACATCCAGAAGAGAGGCCAATTAATCGATAAGAATGATAGAAAATGATAGGATCAAACGAACTGAAAATCGGGGATCGGATGCATAAATGACAAGCAATTGAAGGTGCAAAAGACCGTGACCAGCATAAGATGGAGAGAGTGCACATCCATCTATGCACTGACAAAGAGCTATATAAGAGACCAAGAGAATGAAAAGAGCTCATTTGCACTAGCCAAAGTGGAGGATTTGTTGCTCTGGAAAAAGACACTTGCAGAGAGATGGCAAACATTCCAATGGAAGATCACCTCGGGGAATGTGTATGCACCTACAGATGATCAGACGACGTGGGAGTAGCGGTATGTATCTCAAAAACCCATATTGTCAATTTCATGAATTTTACTCACTTGCGGGACATTGCGGGGCCCACAGGGAATGAAAAAAATGACTTCTGCGCCTGTGTGGGCGCATCCTGCGCTTGTGTAGGATGTCCTGCGCCTGTGTAGTATGCAAGACAATGATGGCATTCAGAGACTTCCTCATTCCATCTGCCAACTAGAGAGGTGACGGTGACACTAGAGGATGTGTGGCGCATCCTCTGCATTCTGATTCATGGGGAGATGATAGAGTATGACCCAGCGATAGGGAGAGACACGTTGTGTAGATTATTTGAGTGCGACACAGATGATCTGGATATCACAGAGTGGGAGACTGGTTGGGAGACCATGGCAGCAGAGTATGATCAGTGATATGTGGTGATAGTTGTGGTTATAGCATGCCTATTAGCAAGGGACAGACAAGGACATGGATTCCCTATTGGATGGGGAAGAGTGCTAGAGCGGATGGTGACAGAGGGGACTATATACGCATGGGGACCATGTGTGCTTGGCATGCTATATTTTCAGTTGTATCAGATAGCATATCAAGGGGTGTAGACTTTGAGCTATGGAGTCACACTATTACAGGTATGGGCATTTGAGCACATAGCCATATGTCGACTGATTGCAGAGAGATAGGTAGTACCACATCAACCATATGTGTACTGCTATGGGGGAGCACTGAGATAGGGTCCTTTTGGATACATATTGTATTGGCAACATGAGCTAGACAGATTGAGAGAGTTCATATGGAGGCCATATCTTGATTGCCCTGGATGGTCAGATGATAGTGATGAGCTACCGTATTGCAGACAGGAGAGATACCTGATTGGGCGACCAGTGAATCGCTAGAGAGTGATTGAGATGTAACTACCAGAGAGAGTCAGACGATAGTTTGGAGAGAGGCAAGATGTACCGAGAGGGACTACACACTTTGCCCGATCTCATAGAGAAACGAGTCAGTGGGGGAGGATGATTCAGCCACACATAGCATATGCCAACTTCACATAGCTACAACAGAGACAATGGGATTGGAGATCAGATGTGGTGGACACTGAGATGACAGAGGAGTATGAGTGATGGTTTGCATGATGATGGCCTGTGCCATTGATAGATCTTGATATTCCGGTACCTAGGAGATAGGAGGACTTCCCACTCGCTGGAGAGGAGGAGGGAGATGATGAGGATGAGGAGGATGAAAAGGATAGAGGTGATGAGGATGACAAGGATGATGAGGATGGAGGGGGTGATGAGGACAGAGATGATGAGGATGAGGAGGATGATGAGGATAGAGGGGATGATGAGGACGGAGATGAGGACGAGGAGGATGAGCTAGATCCAGCCGATCAGAATTCATTGCAAGATATACCCATAGAGCCGAAGACAGCTAGCATAGAGGAGATGGAGATATGTAGGGCCACCATAGCGAGTCAGCATGATCACATTGTGACATTAGAGAGACAAAATGCTATCTTGAGGATAGAGTAGGATCAGTTCAAAGCCGAGATAGCCAGACTTACAGCAGCTCGAGATACAGCAATAGTGCAGGCACAACAAGTAGGGCAGAGAGTGGCCGAGTATATTGGGTCGATCAGGGATGCCAGTGCATGTGAGATGGCATAGATGTTGGTAGAGACCAGAGAGGAGATATGCCATTGGAGGACACTATATGAGAGTGCAGTTCTACCAGAGTAGAGAGTAGCATCATATCGGGCATGATTGAGGACAGAGAGCAGGCCACATTCTCAGAGGTCAGTGAGTAGCATGGGGGTGAGTGGACCTATGAGACCACCACAGCCAGGACCAGGGATAGGAGGGATATCATCCTTGAGGCATGGCAGGGATGAGGAGGACAGAGGGAGCACCCAATGACAGAGGCACATGCTCTTTATGATAGAGACATATGTAGTTTGACATTTATGTAGTCAGCCTATGGGCCATACTTAGGACAGACAGTCCAATTTTGTACTTCGATACATTTTGATATATGATATGATATGCAGCTAGATGATGGGATACAATGCATTATGGCTTATGGTTGATGTTTACTTTCCATGTATGGATGGCTTATGCACTGTTTATGTACCATTGTGGAACATGTATGGATATATTTTTATGTGTTTTGGATGCATTTATAATATGAAATAGATAAAATGCTTGATATGGGCTTGATAAAATGCAAATGTACTAATCAATGAATGCAGGATATAGCTAATGTTATAATGCAAATGTACTAATCAATGAATGTAGGGTGCAACTTATGTTTTTGGAGATCAGAGAACTAGACCGAACTGACTGCCCAAACTGACAGAAGAAATGTTAGTAAGAAGAAATTAGACAGAGGACAGTTAGAGATGAAGAAAAACTTGCTTTCACTAATGCACTTTGTAGGTGAGAACCTTTATTTAATGTAGCAAAACAGATGCATAGCATCATGGCATTGAAGGCCAGAGCTGAAACGCAACCCCTTTTGCAAAATACGGACACATCGCACACAAGGAATGAGTGAAGCATCCTAGGGTCCATACATCAAGGGTTGAGGTATGTGCAACGTTCACAAAGCGAACGTACTTATCATAGACACCCAATGATATAGTTGCCCCAGTTTGTGACAAACATTCCACAAACAGCAAACACAACAAAAAAACAAAAGGGACCATGAACCATCCCAGTTACTCTAAATCACTCAGTGACATCATCGAGCAACATAGGAACATGATCGAAGATAAATCAATAAATGATAAGACTCGCTAATTCCAACAAGTCAAACAAACATCTTGATCTTCATTGTCAAAAGTTGAAAATGTTGATAGGACGATCATGTTGTCTGGTTTCAAGACATGCGGTACCTCATCTAGGATAGGACACAGTCCAGTTTCGAGCATACCACACCCTGTATAAGACTCATGATAATGTGGCAAGGACCAATGATATTGATGTTGATTGATTGATATGACAATTTTAATCGGTTTGAATGTCTGGTTTGATTGAAAAAGTTCATCTCTGAATGTGTGATTTCAGTAAAGCACAGTGTGTGATTGCGTGTCATTGGAGGTATGCTCAGCGATCTGTCTTATGCACAAAGGGGATATATTTTTTTTATGTTTTTCGAGTTTTTACAAATTTTTTTTGTTCATTTTTTTCAGGACTTTATTTGACTTTTTAGGGATTTATTTCAGGACATTTTTAGATTTTTTTGGATTTTTTTCAAGACATTATTTGATTTTTTTTTTGGATTATATCAAAACTTTATCCAATTTTTTATGATCTTTTTTTCAGAACATTTTTCAATTTTTATGATTTTTTTTCAAGACATTTTTTCAATTTTTATGATTTGTTCAAGACATTTTTCAATTTTTATGATTTTTTCAGGACTTTTTTCAATTTTTATGATTTGTTCAGGACATTTTTCAATTTTTATGATTTTTTCAGGACATTTTTCAATTTTTATGATTTGTTCAGGACATTTTTCAATTTTTATGATTTGTTCAGGACATTTTTCAATTCGAAAGTTCCAGTAATTGATCATGACAAGGGGCACACACCCAATGCACATTTGAAGGACATATATAGAGACCAGGACCAAAACATATGCACAAGGACTGGAAACTGGAGTATGCAAGATGATGATGTTGACCAATCACAGGCCTAGAACAAAATATTGGGTCAGGACAAGGATAGGCACGATAAACCTGCAGAAAGAAAGCATAGCTAGGGGTCATGATAGATGACGGAGCAATGATCTTTTTACACATGGCGCCTATTTGTCAGGTTATCACCATGGTACTTGCCCAAAGTGCCTATTTGCAAAGTTTTCACTAGAGGGTGAATCATTTTTCTTTACTTTTTGTTCTTTTCAATTGTTTTTCACTTTTTTTTGTATTTTTTCTTTCACTTTTTTTTTTTTTTGATTTTTTTGATTTTTTTTTTTTTTGTATTTTTTCAGGATCATATTTGAAGAACTATTGATAGAAAACTATGCCCAGTACTTGCAAAGGTGCATACTATTGATTGGATCTGACAAAGGTTCACCTTCTGGGGTGGCAAGCTGATAGGCCCCCAAGCCATAGGCTACAGTAACTATGAAAGGCCCAACCCAATTAGATTCAAACTTGCCTTTGATTATGTCAATAGATTGTGCATTCTTGGGGTTTGCCTTTAAAACCAAATCTCCCACTTCGAAGTGTCGCCCTTTGACCTTCTTATTATAAGAGTGACGGAGATGGTTTTGATATGCTTGCAAATGTGTCAAAGTTGTCTGACATCTCTCATCTAACATCTCAAGCTGATGTAACCGAGAGACTCTGTGCATCTCATCATCAATCAGATGTTGCAAGGAAACATGCAAAGAAGGAATCTCCACTTCCAAGGGTAAAATGGCTTCCGCACCATACACCAAGGAATAAGGTGTTGCGCCAGTAGGTGTGCGGATAGAAGTGCGATAAGCCCATAGTGCTGGATTCAACTGTACATGCCAATCTTGACCAACATCATTGACAACCTTTTTCAGGATCTTGATAATGGTCTTATTTGATGCTTTGGCTTGACCATTACCTTATGGATAGTATGGACTGGAGAAATGGTGTTGGATGTGAAACTTTTCATAGAGTTCCTTAACATCTTTATTCTTGAATGGACGGCCATTATCTGTGACTATGGCAAGGGGAACCCCATATCTGCATATGATATAATTCAGTAGGAATTTTGAAATTTGCACACTAGTGATATAGGTCATGGGGATAGCCTCGATCCATTTTGTAAAATACTCTGTGGCTGTAATGATGAACTTGTGTCCATTTGCAGATGTTGGGTGAATCTTGCCAATAAGATCCAATCCCCATTGAGAAAAGGGCCACTGAGATATGACAGAATGAATCTCTTGGGCTAGTGCATGAATTTAATTTCCATGGATTTGGCATTTGTAGCACTTCCTAACAAAATCATGAACATCCTTTTCCAGAGTGGCCCAATAATACCCAGCACAAGCCAACTTTTTGGCTAAGCTTAGACCATTGAAATGGCCCCCACATATACCATCGTGAACCTCACGTAAAGCCATTTGTGCTTCATCAGAATCCAAACACCTGAGGAGGGTATGGTCAAAGGAATGACGGTAAAGGGTGTCGGCAATGATGACATATTTGCCTGTCTGTCGAATGAAGGCTCGGTGTTGGTTAGCGGAAAGGTTAGGTGGTAAGGTTTGGGATTTCAAATATTGATAGATGTCATTGTACCATGGGGAGTTAGGACAAACAAGAACACACATCACATCTACTGTCAGAATTTCAAAAGAAGGGACAAGCAACTGTTCGACCAAAAATTCACATTTGTCCATATTGTGGGGCATATTTAACATGGAAGCAATCATAGCCATCACATCTGCCGACTTGTTTTGAATTCTTGGAACTTGACTGAAATGGATAGCCGTGAATTTTGTCTTGAAGAAATCTACCATATGCTTGTAGGGAATAAGATTTTCATCTTTTGTTTCGTAGTCATCATTCACTTGACAGATGACTAACTGAGAATCTCAATAGACTTGTAAATGTGTGATGTTCCAGTGGATTGCTACTCAGAGTCCTGTGACTAGAGCTTCATATTCTGCAATGTTATTGGTACAATGGAAAGTTATTCTGTAGGATTTGGGAATAGCATCACCTTGAGGGGTGACAAACAATATAACTGCTCTAGACCCGAATTTGGTATGGGATCCATCAAAATATAACTTCCATTCTGTACGTTAGGAAATAGGAAATCATTACAAACAAGAGAAAATATTCATTAATCATTAGTTCAATCACAAAAACATCCATTGCAATGAATCTATCCTAAGACACATTCAATAGAGACATGAAAACAAAGCATACAAAACTAATGATTGTGCAAACCAGATGACGATTTGAATGCTCCTTCCATGCAGCTCCATTGTTCTTCTTTCCTCTCCAGATAGTTGTGGATCTCACCTACAAGTGCACACACAATTGAAAGCAAGTAGACGGGATTTTTGATCAAGAGTACTAGAAGCGTAAATTCGATAGTCTGATTAAGGATTAGGAATCAAGAATCAAGGGATTTGAGTGAAGAAAATCATCCAATTTATAGATAAATTGGAGAAATGATCAAATTAGCATGATAATGATTCGAATGGAAATTCAAATCAAGAATAGAAAAATTATGACATGTTATGACAAATTGCTATGCAAGGATTTATGACAATTTATGACAAATTTCTATGCAAGAATTGATTGATTGATGATTTATGACAAAATTATGACAAATTGCTATGCAAGAATTGATTGATTGTCAATTATGACAAATTATGACAAATTGACATGTCATTCCCATGAATGTAGGAGAGAAATAGGAGGAAATGAAATTAGGAATTAAGAAATTAGAAAAATAGGAAAAAGAGGAATGAGGAAATTAAGAATTAGGAAAATGATGAAAATTAGGAAATTAGTGAATTAATCAATAATTTTTCATTTATTAATTAATTCATTCACAAAGAGGAATAATTAGCCAATTAAATGAGCATTTAATTGTGATGAGAAGACTTAGGATAAATAAATAATTTATTAATCCTAAAGAGGGAAATGACAAACCAGGTTAAATGATTAAATCACGAAACCCTAGAAGATGAATTAGGTCTTGATGAAAGATAATTGATTCGATCATGATTTGATTTTGGATTGATAAATGACCAATGTGATAAATGATTTGATAAATGTGCCAATTGACGAGGAACAATGACAAATTGATCCAAATTGACATAATTGTGACAAACAATGATCGATAGCGAAATGATTGCAAAATGACAAAATTGACAAGAGGACAAGGATTGATGATAAATAGATTGCAAGATGACAAGATTAAAAATGACCACGATCGATGACAAATTGATCGCAAAATGACAAGATCGAACATGACAACGACGGATGACAAATCGATCATTAAACGACAAGATTGAAAATGATAAGGATTGATGACAAATCGATAAGAGGACAAAACCCTAATTAGGATTGTCGATGTCCAAAATGATAACAAATTAGCACACACATTGATGCGATAGGATAAAATCGATCAAAATCATGATTGGATAGTGTTATCAACAAGACCAAATTCGAGAGCGAGATAAATGAAGAATGTAGAAGAATGACTCGATGTTCGCAAATGATAAAAACCAAGTACGAATCATAGGAGAAATGTTAATGCGATGCAAAAACCTAAAATGAGGCAATGCGCCAATGTTAAAGTATGACTCCGCAAGCGTTGACCATTTTTAGGTGTCTACATTTTGCCCCTCTTTGAGACAATGCAATTTTAAGCATTGTTTCAAAGAACAATAATGAAAATGCCCCGAACGCTGACAATGATATATGAAAATGCCCCAGACAATAACCATGATATATGCATGCCCCCTCGAGGAATCGGCCGGAAACATGCAGAAAAGAGGCCAATTGATCGATAAAAATGATAAGATCGAACGGATGGACAATCGGAGATCGGATGCATGAAGGAAAAGCACTTGAAGATGCAAAAGACCGCAACCAACATAAGATGGAGAAGATGTACATCCATCTATGCAATGACAAAGAGCTATAAATGAGACCAAGAGAGTGAAAATTTGCTCATTTGCACTAGACAAGGAGGAGAATTTGTTGCTCTGGACAAGGACACGTGCAGATAGATGGCGAACATTCCAATGGCAGATCACATTGAAGAATGTGTACGTACTTACAGATGACCGGACGATGCGGGAGCAATGGTATGGATCTCAAATACCCATGTTTTCAATTTCATGAATTTTAATTGCATGCAGGACATTGCGGGGCCCACAGGGGATGCAGAAGAGGACTCCTGCGCTTGTGTAGGGTGAATCTTGTGCTTGTGTAGGGTCTTCTATGCTTGTGTAGGGAGACACAAGTGTAGGTTACCTGACACAGGCGCAAGTTCTTTGACACAGGTGCAAGAGTGCATGGAAAACCCTAATTTTGGTCAAAATAACATGCAAATGATCCGGAAAGGGGGGACAAGGATAAGATAGGTCAAATTAGAGGAAAAACACCCTGAGTAGACATGAAAATGAGGAAATGCAACCCGTAGGAGCAAACCCTAAAAATGACAAAAGTAGCCCCAATTGTGATGCAGAGTCGACAGTATCCATTGATCACACGGGAGAACCGACCTGATTGCTTCATGCTACGACATAGACTCAGGAGCACAGAGAGAGATACCTTAGTAGGACTTGGGATATACTATGTCACATTCATGCCCAAGATTAGGGCAAACATAGGATTGCTTACTGCATTGGTAGAGCGATGGCATTCAGAGACTTCCTCATTCCATCTGGCGACGGGAGAGGCGACGGTGACACTGGAGGATGTATAGCGTATCCTCCGCATTTTGATTCATGGAGAGATGATAGAGTATGACCCAGTGACAGGGAGAGATGCATTGTGCAGATTGTTTGAGTGTGACACAGATGATCTGGATATCGTCGAGAGGGAGATTGGCTGGGAGACTATGGCATCAGAGTATGATCGACGATATGTGGTGATAGCAGTGGTGATAGCATGTCTACTAGCACGGGATAGACGAGGACATGGATTCCCTATTGGATGGGGAAGAGTGCTGGAGCAGATGGCGATAGAGGGGACAGTGTATGCATGGGGACCATGTGTACTGGCTATGCTGTATTTTCAGCTGCATTAGATAGCATATCAGGGAGTGCAGACTTTGAGCTGTGGAGTTACACTGCTACAGGTATGGGCATTTGAGCACATAGCCATATGTCGACTGATTACAGAGAGATAGGTAGTACCACACTGACCATATGTGTACTGCTATGGGGGAGCACTGAGACAGGGTCCTTTTGGATACATATTATATTGGCGACATGAGCTAGACCAACTGAGAGAGTTCATATGGAGGCCATATCGTGAATGTCCGGGATGGTCAGATGATAGTGAGGAGCTACCGTATTGCAGACAGGAGAGGTACTTGATTGGGCGACCAGTGAACTGCCAGAGAGTGATTGAGTTGTACCTGCCAGAGAGAGTGAGACGATAGTTTGGAGAGAGGCAGGATGTACCTAGGAGGACTGCACACTTTGCCTGATCTCACAGAGAGACGAGTCAGTGGGGGAGTATGATTCAGCCACACATAGCCTATGCCGACTTTGCACAGCTACAACTGAGACAGTGGGATTGGAGGTCAGATGTGGTGGACGCTAGGACAACAGATGAGTATGATAGATGGTTTGCATGACGATGGCCAATGCCATTGACAGATCTGGATATTCCAGTACCGAGGCGACAGGAGGACTTCCCACTCATAGGAGAGGAGGAGGACAGAGATGAGGATGAGGATGATGATGAGGATGGAGAAGAGGATGAGGATGAGGGGGAGGTGGAGGGTGAGGATGAGGATGAGGGGGATGACGAGGATGAGGATGATTCAGGCGAGCATGAGGCATTGCAGGATATACCCATAGAGCCGGAGATAGCTAGGACAGAGGAGATGGAGATGTGCAGAGCTACCATAGCGAGTCAGTAGGATCACATTATGACTTTAGAGAGAGAGCATGATCAGTTCAGAGTAGAGATAGCTAGACTCACAGTGGCTCGAGATGCAGCGATTGCTCAGGCACAGCGAGAGGAATAGAGAGTCACTGAGTATATTGGGTCGATTCGGGATGCCAGTGTATGGGAGCTAGGACAGATGCTGGTAGAGACCGGAGAGGAGATACGCCATTGGAGGACACTATATGAGAGTGCAGTTCCACCAGAGCAGAGAGCACCTTCATATCGGGCACGATCGAGGACAGAGAGCAGGGCACACTCTCGGAGGTCATTGAGTAGCATGGGGGTGAGTGGACCTATGAGACCACCACAGCCAGGACTAGGAGGGACATCATCTGCGAGACATGGCAGGGATGAGGAGGATAGAGGGAGTACCCAGTGACAGAGGCATGTGCTCCTTACGACAGATAGTAGACATTATGTAGTTTGACATTTTGTAGTCAGCCTGCGGGCCATACTTAGGATAGACAGTCAGATTTTGTACTCTGATATTATTGTGACATATGATATGATATGCATCAATATGATGAGATGCAAATGACTTGTGACATATGTTATTTTCCATGTATGGATGACTTATGCACTGTTGATGTACCATTGTGGAACATGTATGGATATGTTTTTGTTTATGTGTTTTTTTTGATGCCTTGATAGTATGAAATGGATAAAATGCTTGATATGATGCTTAATGTAATGCAAATGTACTAACAAAATGGATGCAGGATGTAGTATATGTGTGTGGGGAAATCGAATCACTAGACCGAACTGACTATCCGAACTGACGGAAGAAGTGTTAGTAAGAAGAAAATGAGACAGAAGATAGTTAAAGATGAAGAAAACTTGCTTTCAGTAATGCACTTTGTAGGTGAGAACCTTTATTTTTATGTAGCAAAATGGATGTGTAGCATCATGGCATTGAAGGCCAGAGCTGAAATGCAACCCTTTTTGCAAAAGACAGACACATCACAGACAAACAACAATCACAACAAAAAGAAAGAGGACCATGAACCATCCCGGTCACTCTAAATCACTCAGTGACATCATCGAGCAACATAGGAACATGATCGAAGCCCAAAGATAAATGAAGAAAAAGATAAGATGCACAAATTCAAGCAAATCAAACAAACATCTTGATCTTCATTGTCAAAAGTTGAAAGTGCGGATAAGACAATCATGCTGTCTAGTTTCAGGACATGCGGTACCCCGTCTAAGACAGGACACAGTCTGGTTTCGAGTATACCAAACCCTGTATAAGACCCATGATAGTATGCCAATGATGAATTGATTTTGAGGTTGATTGCTATGACAATGTTGATCAGTTTGAATGTCTGGTTTGATTGAAAAGTTCATCTGTTTAAGCGTGATTCCATTAAAGTACAATGTTTGATTGCGTGTCATTGGAGGGATGCTCGGTGATTTGTCTTATGCACAAAAAGAGATCCTTTATTGACGAAATGCTTGTTTTTTGGATTTTAATGTTTTGAAATGTTTTTGTGTTTATTTTTTCAGGACTTTATTTGACTTTTTTTTTAGGGATTTTCTCAGGACATTTTTCAATTTTTATGATTGTTTTTTTTTTTCAAACATTATTTGATTTTTAAGATTTTGCCCCCAGTGTCTAGCAAGGTAGGGAATATGATAGGTGAATAAATAGGCTTGCTAAAATGATGGTGGATAGAGGGAAGACAAAGGCCTTTTATCATGGAGACAATACGGATGCAATTTTCAAGGGCTATTGCATGATGGGACAAGAGACTGGATATGACAATGTAAAGCAGTGACATGAGGGATATGTCAAGAGGTTTTTGAAAATATGTTTTGCATTTCACGTCCTTATGTCAAATCAAGATCAAGGAATGAAAAAGAGTGTATGGATAGTGATAAGATATGGATAGGATAAGCAAGACCAAGAATGGATAAGGGACATGGACTGAAGGTCGGGATAGGATACGGGATAGTGGCAGAAAGTTGCAATAAGACAGGGAATAGGGATGAAAGGTTGTAATAAGCAAATGGATAAAGACCAAAAACTATGATGGACTAAAAGCTGCAAACAAGACACATGATGCTCATGAAGATCCTCAGCCTTGTCAAGATCAAAGGTGGAAAGAGGAAATGGACAATAGGATATGAAGGGTAATGACAGGGGTTTGATAGGATAATGAAGGGCAATAGGATATGAAGGAGGAAATCTGCCCCCAAGTGTGGTGTGCAAGAAGTTCATAAATTACACATGACGCCTGTTTGCTAGGTTTTCATCATGGTACTTGCCCAAGGCGCCTCTTTGCCAGGTTTTCACCAGTGGACGAATTATTTTTGCTTTATTTTTTTTCTTTTGTCTTTTTTTTTTTCTTTTTTTTTTTTGTATTTTTTTTGTGGATTTTGACTTTTTTAATAGAAGATGGACACATGATAGGGGATGGAAGAAGAACTCAAGTGTCTTTTTGTTTGGATAGTAACCTTGAAATAAATGGACCATGACCTTTAAAAGCATGCTCAAAGACGTTGATAGGATAAGGACATGGAAAAAGAGATGAAACTAAGGCAAGGATTTATGCAAAGGATGGGATCAAAGGTATCGAAGGATGGAAAATATGCATTGGATAATGGATAGGGTATTGGAAGAATTGAGCTTGAGTGGATGGAAATGTTGGCAAGATCGACATTGGCACACACCTTGAGTGGTGATGGACTGATGGAGGAAAAATGGATCTCAGATTGTGAGATTTGGATCGAGGAATAGCTTGGGATTTTGGGACATAAGGGCCAAAAATGGATGAATATGGTGATGTAGGAATAGATTTGAGAGGTTTGGATGGAGGAATAGCAATTTTGGATGCCAAGTGGGATATTTCTTTAGGCTTTTGTGCTTCAAGGAGCCGCTTAGGGATCCACATGGTTTTTGATTTTTCATACTTTTGTGGTTCCTTGGAGTGCATTGCTTGCACAAGGGATTTAGGAACCCATATAGATTTTGACTTTGCTTTATTTTTCTTAGTGCACCTTTGTGGCCTTTTGGATATTTCTTTTTCTTTATAGATCATATTTTTCTTTGCTTTGACATGTCGATTATATTGGACATGTTGATCCTTGAATACATGTGGATTGCTAGACTTATGATGCTTATACTTGGCATCCAAATTCCTTGGAGGGGGAAAGGAATGCATGGATGGATATGAATGAAATGGAGTTCTTTTGGATGGATGGAATTTACTCAAGGATGTGTGCCTTTGTTGACCTTGTATAAAGGAGGAAGGGATATAAGGACCTAAGATGGATGGAAGCGATGATGGGGAAGGTGGACATTTGGATTTTGACTTTGAAGGGATACCAGCGCCTTGAGTGTGAGCTCTGTAGCCATGACCATTAGTATATTCTTTGATATGAAGGGGTTCTTGCTTGTGAAGGTATACTCCTTTGCCTTTATGAATATCTTGACTTGTAGGATACTCTTTTCTTTGGGAATAAGACGCGAGTCCATTATGAGGTGGATATGATATGAGAGAAATAATGAGATCTTGAAGTGGATTGGATTTCACCAAAGTGGAAGAACCCATTATGCATGTCGAGGGTTCATGAACATCTTGCACTGACACGTTAGAATCATGAGGGGGATTAGGATCATGAGAGGGACTAGGATTTTGTAGTGGACATGGTTCAATGGCAGGCTCTTCAAGAGATGGAATGGGAGAAATAATGGGATCATCAAAAGAAATGCAATCTTGGAGTGTGTATGGAGCATTAGGACAAGGAGATGAAGGAACAAGATGATCTTGTGGAGGATCTGAAGGAATAATTTGATCTTGACAAGGAGGAAGATCATTGGAATCCTCTTTAAAGGTGCTTTTCTCTTGACTTTCAATGGGATCATCATAAAGGATGGAAGGGATATCTTGATCTTTCTTAGGAAGTGGAATGCCAATGGGATTTGAAAGGACATTTTTTTCATGAAATGGAATGGGATCATTTGGGATTGGATGAACTGGGATATCTTGATCTTGCTTGGGGAATGGAGTGTCAATAGGACTTTGGATAGGATGGACAAGAATATGGGAATCATTGTGAGTTTCTGGGAAGATGAGATCCTGGTCAACAATTGGATGGGATGATAAGGTTTCAGGATCTTGATCTTGATCTGTTTTAAGACACATTTCTTCATGCTCAAAATTATCCTCTTGACATGGGGTTGGACTTTGGATATGCATGGAGGATTCTGACAAGGGCTCAGTGTTTTGGGATGAAGGAAATGCACTTTGAACATCTGTGATGGATTCTGGCAAGGAATCAATGCTTGAACATGAGGAAGAGGGACTTCAAATGGGGTCCTCTAAAATAGGTAATGGCAATAAAGTGCATGGTGGCATTGGATCTTGTATTTTTGAAACATGACAAGGATGTGCCTCATGAATCGGATTATCGTGGCAATCAATTATGGATAGCCCTTGGATAATTTCATCCTTGGGTGTATTGTTTGATGAGGACAATATAGAAGGTTCTTGTGAAACTTCTAAAGGTGTAGGGATAGATGCCACTGGAGAGTCAATTTTCTTGCGAGGGGATAAGGCATTGCTAGACATAAGTGTATTATCTTGATCTTCCTCAATAAACTCACTTGGTAATTTCCTTAAGAGCATTGCAATAAAGCCACCTATCTTTCGAGGTTTTGACATGATTGGATCTAGAATTTGAACTTGTTTTTGGTTTGATGTCATGTTTTGATATTGGACTTGGTTCAATTGTTCCGACATGTTTGAAACTTGGGTTCGTGTGTGCTGCAACCTTTGTTTTTGAATGTTTGATTGTTGTTGTTGATACTGAGTTGTCCATTGAGTTTGTTGTTGATACTTGATAGTCGGTTGGACATATTGTTGAGATTGGACCATTGATTGTGTTGGTTGTATATGTTGGAAATGTTGGAGCTTTTGAACAATTGGTTGTGATGGTTGAAAATTTGATTGATAGTAAACACCTTCTTGTTCTTGTTGTGGAGGCACATAATGTTGAAATTGATGTTGTCTCTTTTCTTGAAATTGTTTCATCATCTCTATTTGGGAGAGGAGAGCTGGTATGTCTGATTGTTCGATAAGAGACCTTACATCAATTGGCTCAATATTTGGATTTCGACCTGGAAATTTTCGAAACACTTTAGACATTTGTGATCTATTCTTCGCAATGTTTTTCACTCTTTGTTCCAAAATCTCATTTTCTTGAGCTAGTTTCTCCTCTAGTTTCTGTATTTGGAGACTTGTTTCATCATGAAAAGTTTGACCAATATTGCCTTGTTGTTGGGTTGGATATAATTGTAATTGCCTTGGATTAAAATTTGATTGCATTGTCAGTTGATATGTCAAACTTTGTTGCATCATTGGTGCTTGGAACCTTGTTTCAATAGACATGTCACTATGCAAATGCAATATTTTTGGAATTTTTCAAGGATAATGTATGATATGCAACTAAATGCAAACTAGATAGACGAGCATGCAATCTATGTTTTTGGTTGTTTTGAAGATTTTGACAAACTTTTGAAATGCAAATCTAAAAAGAGACCCTTAGGAAATTGGAATGATGTCTAGACCTCAAAGGACAAAAGGACTTAAGTGACAAAAGGACAAATGACAAAGTCTCCCCTATATGCTTGGATACTAAGCTAGGTTTGACCAAATGATATTGATGACAAAAGGACAAAAGGTTGACAAGGTCTAGACTTCTTAACAATGACTTAGGGTTGCATCAAAGATTTGGATTACCCAAGTATGACAAAACCTAGTTTTGACACTATATGCTAAGGGACAATTACTATGCAAATGACCCTAATATGATATGATAATAACCTAAACTTAATGAAGAGACCTAGGGTATGCAAATATGAATGACAATGATATAACTTTAATGCAAGAGGACATATGCAAATGGATGACTCTTATTGATATGCAAAGGAATATGACTTAGGTGAAACCTAACCTTGGTACTTGACAATGACTTTTGCAAAATGCAACCTAGGATGAACCTAAATGTAAGTGACATGCTTCTTGAGACAAGATCTTGAACAATATTTGACAACCATGTTTGAAGATGAGTTTTAAACTTTGTTGAACCTTTGTTGGATGAATGTCTCTTGTGTTTAATCTTATGTTGGATCAATTTGTTTTGCTTTTGAAATGAGATATAACTCAATCTTTTGACAAGTAAAGAAGACAAGATACTTCAACTTAGACTCAAGACAATCATGCTCATTCACAAATTTCTTATGGTAGGCAAGGACATTAGGTACTTGAGAGGTAGACTCATTATGGGATTCAAGGAGAATACATAGATGCTTGACCCCACGGGCTGCCCTCCACGGCACTCACTTCTCAGGGCAGCCAAGCATCAGTCCCCATGGAAATCTCCCCATGGCGAACTTAGTATCTCTTCCAAGTATCCGAATTTGTCCTTCTCAAGCAACTAGAAGGGTTTTGGGCCTCTAAAAACAAGGTGTTTAGTCAGGATTTCTGTTAAGCGTTACTCCTTGATGTCACGCAAGCATGATTGAGACATTAAGCCCATCAAGATACCAAACAAATGTAGTCGCGCAAGCACGATTTAGACCAAGAGGCCCTACTTAGATGTTGATATGAGAAAGAGTTCAAGGGTCATCACTTCCCAAGTAACTGCAATTCCCACGTAACACTTCCTTCAAAGCTTTCGCTCATCGGGTATTTTTTTATAGTGAGTTAGAATGCCAAGGTATTCTAGCCGTACTCACTTTGGGTCGTTCCCTTCTCACGATTATCACTTGCTTGCAAAAGCAAAGTGGTCGAGAAGGCAGGCCCTCTAAAGGTAACAAACAATCCAAGACATGAGAATGGTATCGAAGATCTGGATTTCTGATCACCCTAAGAAGGATGAGAGCATACTCTCCTACTCCAATGTCAAACTCAACAAACAAAGTAAACACATGTTCATTCCATCCTACTTAGCAATAATACTAGGTGCCTAATTATGAATCACAAACACAAAAGTTTGATTGAAATACAAGGCAACCTACAAAATCACCAAGTTAGAAGTTTGATTTATTTGGTCTTTGACTAGCGAACCTGCAAACAATTCATTAGTAGTTTGTGAAATAATTCTTTGTCAAGCGTTTTGCCACAAAGCTACCAACAATGTTAGAGAATCAAGAAAAATGAATCACCATCAAAATTAATCCATAAAAGTTGTGATTCTTTGTCCTCTTAGATTAATCTATGTGAAATTTATCAAATTTACCACCTTAGATTAATCTAGATAAAATTTGCATGAATGCATGATTAATTTGCCAAGCTAAATTAATCTAGATGAAGGTTGCATGATTTTGTTTTTTGAAAATTTTGACCATTTACAGCAGCATAATTAAAAATATCATAACTTCCTCAATTATTATCCAAATCAAAAACCGTAAAATGATCTGGAAAGATAAAAACGTGATCTAATATACCCAGAAATAGTTTATTTTAAATATGTACGAAATATTTTACGTGATCAATTGAGTATGACTGTTTTTTTTAGAAGAAAAATCTACAATTTCTCCACACAAAAAAAAATCTGCAACTTCACAAAACATTCAAAAAAAATATTAGATCCAAGCATTTTCATGTCGGGTTCACCAATTAATGTACGTTAGGAAATAGGAAATCATTAAAAACAAGAGAAAATATTCATTAATCATTAGTTCAATCACAAAAACATCCATTGCAATGAATCTATCCTAAGACACATTCAATAGAGACATGAAAACAAAGCATACAAAACTAATGATTGTGCAAACCAGATGACGATTTGAATGCTCCTTCCATGCGGCTCCATTGTTCTTCTTTCCTCTCCAGATAGTTGTGGATCTCACCTACAAGTGCACACACAATTGAAAGCAAGTAGATGGGATTTTTGATCAAGAGTACTAGAAGCGTAAATTCGATAGTCTGATTAAGGATTAGGAATCAAGAATCAAGGGATTTGAGTGAAGAAAATCATCCAATTTATAGATAAATTGGAGAAATGATCAAATTAGCATGATAATGATTTGAATGGAAATTCAAATCAAGAATAGCAAAATTATGACATGTTATGACAAATTGCTATGCAAGGATTTATGACAATTTATGACAAATTGCTATGCAAGAATTGATTGATTGATGATTTATGACAAAATTATGACAAATTGCTATGCAAGAATTGATTGATTGTCAATTATGACAAATTATGACAAATTGACATGTCATTCCCATGAATGTAGGAGAGAAATAGGAGGAAATGAAATTAGGAATTAAGAAATTAAAAAAATAGGAAAAAGAGGAATGAGGAAATTAAGAATTAGGAAAATGATGAAAATTAGGAAATTAGTGAATTAATCAATAATTTTTCATTTATTAATTAATTCATTCACAGAGAGGAATAATTAGCCAATTAAATGAACATTTAATTGTGATGAGAAGACTTAGGATAAATAAATAATTTATTAATCCTAAAGAGGGAAATGACAAACCAGGTTAAATGATTAAATCACGAAACCCTAGAAGATGAATTAGGTCTTGATGAAAGATAATTGATTCGATCATGATTTGATTTTGGATTGATAAATGACCAATGTGATAAATGATTTGATAAATGTGCCAATTGACGAGGAACAATGACAAATTGATCCAAATTGACATAATTGTGACAAACAATGATCGATAGCGAAATGATTGCAAAATGACAAAATTGACAAGAGGACAAGGATTGATGATAAATAGAATGCAAGATGACAAGATTAAAAATGACCACGATCAATGACAAATTGATCACAAAATGACAAGATCGAACATGACAACGACTGATGACAAATCGATCATTAAACAACAAGATTGAAAATGATAAGGATTGATGACAAATCGATAAGAGGACAAAACCCTAATTAGGATTGTCGATGTCCAAAATGATAACAAATTAGCACACACATTGATGCGATAGGATAAAATCGATCAAAATCATGATTGGATAGTGTTATCAACAAGACCAAATTTGAGAGCGAGATAAATGAAGAATGTAGAAGAATGACTCGATGTTCGTAAATGATAAAAACCAAGTACGAATCATAGGAGAAATGTTAATGCGACGCAAAAACCTAAAATGAGGCAATGCGCCAATGTTAAAGTATGACTCCGCAAGCGTTGACCATTCTTGGAACTTGACTGAAATGGATAGCCGTGAATTTTGTCTTGAAGAAATCTACCATATGCTTGTAGGGAATAAGATTTTCATCTTTTGTTTCGTAGTCATCATTCACTTGACAGATGACTAACTGAGAATATCCATAGACTTGTAAATGTGTGATGTTCCAGTGGATTGCTACTCGGAGTCCTGTGACTAGAGCTTCATATTCTGCAATGTTATTGGTACAATGGAAAGTTATTCTGTAGGATTTGGGAATAGCATCACCTTGAGGGGTGACAAACAATATACCTACTCTAGACCCGAATTTGGTATGGGATCCATCAAAATATAACTTCCATTCATTAGAAGATGTGAGAGCAAAGACTGATTCATCCAAAAAATCGATCAACGTGGGATGATCATCATAAATAGGAGCCTCGGCAAGTTTATCTGCTATGATTTGTCCTTTTATTGCCTTTCGCTCCATGTACTCAATATCAAACTCACTGAGAATCATAACCCACTTTGCTAGGCGACCTGTCAAAGCTGCCCTACTAAGCAAGTATTTCAAGGGATCAATTTTTGCAACTAGCAATGTCTGATGAATTAACATATAGTGTCGAAGCTTTTGTGTTGCAAAGACCACTGCTAAACATGCTCATTCAATAGTTGAATAATTCAGCTCATAGCCCACTAGTGTCTGACTGATATAATAAATAGCCCACTCTTTGCCTTTCTCATCCTATTGGGCCAAGAGAACTCCTAGTGCCGTTTCAGCTGTAGAAATATACAATATAAATGGCTTCCCTTCTATAGGAGGCATTAGAATAGGTGGCGACAATAGATAATCCTTGAGAGCTTGAAATGCTAATTGACATTGCTCAGTCCATTTAAAAGCAACACCTTTATGCAATAAATGCTGGAAAGAATGACATTTGTCTGCTAATTGAGCTATAAATTGGCAAATTGACTGTAGCTTTCCTTGCAGACTTCTTAGTTGATGGAGATTGGAAGGAGGCATATCCACTATTGCTTTAACCTTGGTAGGGTCGACTTTGATGCCTCTATGAGAAACAATGTACCCTAATAATTTGTTGGCTATGACACCAAAGACACACTTCTTTGGATTGAGTTTGAGCTTGTAGGTCTCCATTTGGTCAAAGATTGGGCCCAGGATGGCTAGATGACTATCTCTTGTGATAGATTTGCATAATAAGTCATCAACATAGTCCTCCATCAAAGTATGCATGAAATCATGGAAAATTGTCATCATAGCTCTTTGATATGTTGCTCCAACATTTTTACGACCAAAGGGCATCACATTCCAGCAGTAAGTACCCCAAGCACATGTGAATGCAGTCTTATGTTGATCTTCAGGAGCAATGCGAATTTGATTATATCTAGAAAAACCATCCATCAATGATAGCATCTCATATCCAGTAGTCATGTCAAATATGATGTCGATATTCGATAGGGGAAAATCATCTTTAGGGCATGCTTTATTGAGATCCCTAAAATCCGTACAGATTCTGATGCCCACAGTTACTTTGCTAACTGGTACCAAATTTGAAATCCAGTCTGCATAATCAATGGGTCTGATAAAGCCCACGTCTAGTAATTTTTTTAGTTCTACCTTGACCAAGACAGCCACCTGGGGATGCATCTTTTTGAGTTTTTGTTTGACGGGCTTGGCATCTGATTTTAATGGCAAGTGATGAAGGACTAATTCTGGATCAAGGCTAGGCATATCTGCATAGGACCATGCAAAACTGATCTTCTTCTTAAGAAAGAAATTTACAAAATCTATCTTTTCCTATTTTGATAGAGAAGCAGCGAAATGAATGACCTTAGGGTTGTCAGGCGTACCCAAATTTATTTCTTCGATCATTTTGACAAGCAATGTTGATTTATCCTGACTTGACGAGGGTTTGTCCAATCTTCCACCTTTGGGTGCCTCAGAGAGGTTTTCACCTGCAGGTACGTCTTTTATTTTTACTTTTTCATGATCAGAGTGTGCCTTACGGTTTTCACTCAAAGACTCATTCTTTTGATTTTTTACTTGTTTTTTTTTTTTCATTTTTATGACTGGAAGATGGAGTTGACTCCCCAAAATATGCTATGGAATCCAGATCAATAGCAAATCCTACCTTATGATCACCTTGTGGTATGCCTTCCCATAGTCCAAGGAATTCTGCAATTGCTTCGTCATTTTGAAAACAATCCAATGTGAGTGGTTCTTGTTGGTCATGTTGGATAAGTTGTGGATAGACAAGGGGCATGTCATCATCAATTTTAAGGAGAGAGAGGACCGAGATGGTAAAGATGTAAACATCTATGGTATCACTATCCAAACTGCTCGCATCTGATTCAGAGCTTGGGTCCCAGAATGACTCTATCCAAGCATTAGGACATGTTTTAGAAGGGGGAGTTATTTCATGTTTGTCTTCCATGGGAAAATCATCAGGGTCAAGGAAAACATTTTCAAGGGCATAGGAGCTAGAAGAAAAAGAACTCCACTCCCATTCATTGGAATCAGTTTCAGGTTGGGTATCCTCAGGTGTTGTTTCATCATCAGAGTCACGCCCCTTTCTACATGTGGTCATTTTGGTAGATGAGGGTCCAATTTGCAATGGTACAAAACCTAACCCTAAAGTTGTAGGTCTCATCTTGGGCATAATAAGTTCTAGCCTTCCTTTCTTGTCAGGGCCTAAGCCACCGCAGCCATCATATCCTTTCTTCTACAGCATAGTAAATCCTTTTCCGTACCACCCCACCGACAACCTAATAGGTGGGGTCTCAGTTGGATCCTTATAAAGCCAATCTATGACATCATCATCTAAAGTTTCTTTGTCAAGTTCACCCCATCTTGTAAATGTAGTGGGGGGCTGATATTGAATGACTATCTTAGGTTCCTTTTGCAACAAATGTGGTTTGCCATCTGATTTTGGAGATATTGGTAAATTCCCAATGAGGAATGTTTGAGCCATTGAATACTCTCCGCATCCTTGGTCCTATATCTTCAATTTTCCTTTGACAACATCTAACAATTCATTAGGATCCACATAACTATGTGAGTGGGCCTCTCTATTGACTGGGACTTGTTGTTGTGGGGAATCCTTTAGGTTGGCACAAAATTGAAATGGATTAGGATCTCCTGGAATTGTTATCCCAGTCCCATTGTAAGGATATTTTAAACATTGATGATACGTGGATGGAACTGCTTTCATTGCGTGGATCCATGAACGACCAAGAATCATATTGTAAGGGAGATCAAGGTCTAGGACATGCAAGAAAGTGTTTTCTGTCACTGAACTGACTTTGATAGGAAATGTAATTATCCCTTTAGATGGGTGCTTAGCATCATCATATGCTTTGATTGTTATTCTTCTGGAAGGATCAATATCATTTTCTGTATAACCAAGACCAATGACCACTCTCAAGGTACAGATGTTAAGACCTGCTCCGCCATCTATCAAGACTTGTCGGATTTTGCAATTATGGACAAAGACTTCAAGATGTAAAGGATCATTATGAGGGAGCTTATCAGGTGAAATATCATTATCAGAAAATGCAACATGTTGGGAAACAACTAGATGTCCAATTCGGGCTTGACACTACAGTGGACTCAATTAAATCTTTATCTAGGACTCTGCAATGCATGGGGGACATTTTCAACAACTCAAGGATTGATATTTGTGCAGGTGTCTTTCCCAGATGATCTAGGAGATTATACTGACTCGCAGGAGTTGATTTGGGAGGAGTTGCAGGAGCTCCTTTTAGGACTATTTTAGATCGACGAGTGGTGACCGCGCAAGAAGGATCTTGTCCCTTTATTCTTATGGTGGAAACATACTCATTTGAAGCTCAAAAAAAATTGATGACATTGTTATAACCAGTATTTGCATAATTTTCTATTTGGGTAGAGTTTGAAGAAGATGCTTTACCCTTGTCATGATCAAGCAAAGGAGTTTTGAAAATTGTATGATCAGTGTTAGAGGTCACATTGGGCGAGTCTACCTCAATTACTCCTTGATCTAACAAATCTTGAATCATATGTTTCAATTGAAAACACGATGCGGTTTTATGTCCTTTTCACTGATGGTACTCACAATATGCATTATCATTCCACCAATGCAGCTTTACCAATGGTTCGGCCTTGATATCTGGTAACTTGATAAATTTTGCTTGTATTAATTATTTCATTACTGACTCAATAGGCTCTCCCAATGGTGTAAACCATCGAGGAGGCCCATCCCTTGATCGAAAAGGTTTGCGTTGCTGGTTTTGTTGCTGACCTTGTTGTTGATTATATTGTTGAGTGTATTGTTGATATGGCGGTTGTTGAGTAACATTGCTTGCTGGTGTTTGATTTTGTTCCATAGTTGACATATTAGGAGCACTCAATTTCTTTATTGTGAATGGGGGTTGATCTGTATTCACCGTCCTTGCGTCAACAACTCCATCATTAGTGACATTCTTATTTTTGTACCAAAATCTATTTCTGTCCCCTGAATTGTTTGTGTTGTCACTGTCTTTGTTGAGCTTAATGATTCCCTTAGCTACAAGAGCGATTTCAATGTTCACCCCTTTCTTAATGAGTTTCTCAATGGTACTAGGACTTTTCAATTTGAGTTCATACATCATTTCTAGGACCAAATTTTGAATAAATAAGTTCACTTGTTGTTCTTCAAGTATATCTAGGGAAGAATGACTATACAAGCTTCGCCATCATTGCAAGAAAGTCACTAATGGTTCACCTTGCTTTTGCTTGGTGTTGCATAAATCTAACATAGTCACGTCACTGTCAATGTTGAATGTGAAGTGAGATATAAACTTTTGAGCCAATTCCGACCAAGTCTTTATATTCCCTGGCAGATGCGAATACCAATCCATGGCTTGTCCTGTGAGACTTCGTGCAAATAAGTGCATTAAATATGTTTCCTCATAACTCACTTCAGTACATGCCACAAAAAATGCTCGAATGTGATCTTTTGGATTGCCATTCCCTTTATATTTCTCAAAATTAGGTGCCTCAAAATGCTTAGGGAAGGGAGGCATGTACAAGCTCTTGTCAAATGGATTAGGACATAAATCTTGATCTATGTACAACTTCTTTGTTCCTTTGGTTTCCAATGCATCGACATGTCATTGCAACTTCTCAAGCTGTTGTGCAAATGTGTTAGGTAGTGAAGATTTTGGAAGTTCATCATTTACTCTTGGGTGTATGCTTTGTCGATACATCTTGTTTCCCATCGGTTATTGATGCTCTGAAATTGCCGTCTTTGGTGTCTCCGGCATATAATGTTCTTGGTACACCTCTTGCTGTTGTGGTTGTGCCATGCCTTGATATTGACCTTGTTGCTATGCTTCTTGCGGTGGAATCATCGTTTGTAGCCTAGGTTGATATTGCAATTGAGGGTGTTGTTGATATTGCACATGCGTCAATTGTGGTTGTGAAGTATGATAACTTGTTTGTCTTGGCGCATATTGAGGCACATGTTGTTGTTGATGCTGACGAATCATAATTTACTGACTTTGTGCCAATTGTTGTTGTCTTGATGTAAATCCCATCATTTGCAAAAAACTTTGTTTGGGAGGTTTTTGTTGTTTCTCCTTAAGATGGGGTATGGCACTTGCATTGACTTGCTGTGTTGTTTGTCCAATCCATTGTGGTTGTTGCAAGTTTGCACTAACTTGTAATGGGGCAGAAGGCACTGCAACTTGTTGTCGAATGCGATATTGTTGTTGTTGTGCATTGTTTGTTTGCACATTCGATTGTACCTTTTGTGTATTACTCAATTGTTGCAACATTTGTTGTTGGTGCAAACCACTATCTATAGCTCTTTGTGTCACCATTATCGAAGGATCTATCACAATAGTTTGCATAATAGGTACTTGAGTATTTGGCAAATATATTGAACTTAATGGGACATAGGAGCTTTGTTGCATTGTGGAATTATTTTGGACATTGGTGAGATCAGGCATTCCAGTCGTAAAGCTTTCTCGCATCTTAGATTTTGATCCAATTTTATGCATGCGAGGAACCACTTCTTGTTGAGGGACAGTTGTCAATATTTGTGTGGCCCTCATTTGATCTTGTGTTATAGGTGTTGTATTAAATAACGGATTATTTATTGTTTCAAATGGTGACTTTTGAGGAATAGTCACTGTCAATGCTTTTGAAGCACGTTTACTCATCAAGGTATGTTGAGTTTCTTGTTGCACATTTTCTTCATTTGGATGTGGAGAGAAACTTAACAACTCACTGCCTTGTTGCTTTTGCACATTGATTCACTCACTTGAGGAGGTCACATTACTCATCATGTCAAGATATTTTTGTGGGAACATCTTAAAGACCTTGTTCAAGAATTTATCCATCTTTTTCTTCAACTTTGGATCTTTAAGGAACATATCAACATCATCAGAAGCATCGAAATCTGATGAAGAATCTGGTAAAATATTTGGATTTGTTTCCTGTTGAATGCCTTGATCTGAACCAAATCCTTGTGAAAGAGTTTGTTCCTCATATAATGTTTGAGTTTGAATGTCATGTTGCAGGTTTGGTTGATTCCAATCAAAAGGTGCATTTCCTCTTGGTGTTGGTGGAACACTCCCATGTCCTAGTTTCATGGGTACAAACACTGGTTCATATAATGGAGGTGGTCCAAGTTGAACCATTCCATATGGTGGTAATGATGTTCTTGATGAACCTTCAATTTGTACTATTTGACTAGTTTGAAACTGTGAGTTTGATATGTTGTCAATGGGTTGATACGTTGGTTCGCCCATCTTCTTAGATTTTGACCTTGTATCAACAGGCATGCCACTTATGAAAATGCAATATTTTTTTTGGAATCTTTCTAGGATAATATATGATATGCAACTAAATGCAAACTAAATAGATGAGAATACTATCTATGGCAAGAATGCAACCTATGTTTTGTTCTTTTTTCAAGATTTTGACAAACTTTTGAATGCAATTCTAAAAATGAGACCCTTAGGAAATTGAAATGATGTCTAGACCTCAAAGGACAAAAGGACCAAGTGACAAAAGGACAAAATGACAATGTCTCCCCTATATGCTTGGATACTAAGCTAGGTTTGACCAAAAAGACAATGATGACAAAAAGACAAAGGTTTGATAAGGTCTAGACTTCCTAACAATAACTTTGGGTTTTTATCAAAGATTTGCATTACTCAAGTATGACAAAACCTAGTTTTGACACTATATGCAAAGGGACAATTACTATGCAAATGACCCTAATATGATATGATAATGACCTAAGCTTAATGAAGAGACCTAGGGTATGCAAATGTGACCTAATGTTATAAGGACAAAGATGTAAATGCAAATGTATGACAATGTCAACCTAAGACAAAACCTAAGGTTGAATTATGAAATGGTATTACTCTAATGAAAGAGGACACATGCAAATGAATGACCCTTATTGATATGCAAAGGAGTATGACCTAGGTGAAACTTAACCTTGGTAGTTGACAATGAACTTGCAAAATGCAAACCTAGGATGAACCTAAATCTAAGTGACATGAATGTTGAGACAATATTTTGAAAAATGTTTGACAACCATGTTTGAAGGTGTTTTGAACTTTGTTGGATGAAATACTCTTGTGTTTAACCTTGTTTTGAATCAATTTATCTTGTTTTTGAAATGAGACACAACTCAACTTTTGACAAGCAAAGAAGACAAGATATTTTAACTTAGACTCAAGACAATCATGCTCATTCACACATTTCTTATGGTAGGTAAAGACAGTAGTTACTTGAGAGGTAGACTCATTATGAGATTCAAGGAGAATACATAGATGCTTGACCCCACGGGCTCCCCTCCATGGCACTCACTTCTCAGGGCAACCAAGCATCAGTCCCCATGGAAATCTCCCCATGGTGAACTTAGTATCTCTTCCAAGTATCCGAACTCCTCCTTCTCAAGCAACTAGAAGGATTTTTGGCCTCTAAATACAAGGTGTTTAATAAGGATTTCTGTTAAGCGTTACTCCTTGGTGTCACGCAAGCATGATTGAGACATAAGACCACCAAGATACCAAACAAATGTAGTCACGCAAGCATGAGTTAGACCGCGAGGCCCTACTTAGATGTTGATATGAGAAAGAGTCCAAGGGTCATCACTTCCCAAGTAACTACAATTCCCACGTAACCCTTCCTTCAAAGCTTTCACCCATTAGGTATTTATTTATAGTGAGTTAGAATGCCAAGGTATTCTAGTTGTACTCACTTTCGGTTGTTCCCTTCTCATGATTGTCACTTGCTTGCAAAAGAAAGCAAATGGTTGGGAAGGTAGGCCCTCTAAAGGTAACAAACAATCCAAGACATGAGAATGGTATCGAAGATCTGGATTTCTGATCACCCTAAGAAGGATGAGAGCATACTCTCCTACTCCAATGTCAAACTCGACAAGAAAAGTGAACACATGTTCATTCCATCCTACTTAGCAAACATACTAGGTGCCTAATTATGAATCACAAACACAAAGTTCGGTTGGAATACAAGGCAACCTGCAAAATCACTAAGTTAGAAGTTTGATTTGTTTGGTCTTTGACTAGTGAACCTACATAATATTTGTTAGTAGTTTCATTTTTGTCCTCGCCATGCGTAATGCCAAGGTGCTGCATAGAGAATCAGTACCAAAGAAAACCAGAATAGAATGCAAAACAAAGTAATTTGCAAGTAAAAACATTGATTTTTACCTCTGTTTCTGGCCTTACACAGGTGCAGAATGTCTTGACACAAGCGTAGAATGCCTTGACATAGGCGCAAAATGCCTTGACACAGGTGCAGATCCCTCCTACACAGGCGCAGAAGTGTCCAGAAAGCTCTGGGTCGCCCTGTTTCTTGAGTTTTTCACCTGTAAGTAAGCTCAAAAGAACTCAAAACACAATTAAGGGGTTAAGTTCATGTCGGGTTCACCAATTAATGTAGATAGGAATTTGGAATTCATCAAAGCAATATAAACATTAAACTAGCTCAATCACAAAACCAGATTGCAATGATAACAAAACCTACAAACATTCAATTCAAACGCAAACCATCACAAATGCGGATGTCTCCTCCATGATTCTCCATTGTCCTTCTTTCTTGTTCAAATTGCTTTGTTTTATGGATCTCACCTTCAAGTGCATAAGCATAATGTGAAAGCAAGATTGACAAGACGGTAGCGCAAGAATACTAGAAGCGTGATTGATTTGGGGATCCTTTGATTAAGGAAATTCATCCAATTTATAGACCAATTGGAGAGATGAAAAGATTAGCATGAAGAGATTTGAAAGGAAATTTCAAATCAAGAATGAAAAATATGACAAATTATGACAAAATTGACATTTTCTATGCAAGATTGATTGATTGACAAATTATGACAAAATTGACAAGGTTGCTATGCAAAATTGATTGATTGACAAATTATGACAAATTTGCTATGTCATTCCCATGAAATTAGGAGAAATATTAGAAAAATAGGAGAAAATAGAAAATTAGATGAATTGGAAATTAGGAAATTAGAAATTGATGAAAATTAGGTAAATTAATTAATAATTTTTCATTCATTAATTAATTTACAAAAAGAGAGAGGAATTAATTAGTTAATTAAATAAATATTTAATTGTGACAAGAAGACTTAGGATAAATAAATAAATTATTTAACCTAGAGAGAGAAATGACAAACAAGATTAAATGAATAAATCATGAAACCCTAAAAGATGAAAATGAAAGGATGACAATTAGGTCTTGACAAAAGATAATTGATGCCGATTCGATTTGATCATGACTAAAAAAGAACCAATGTTGATAAATGATTTGATTGATAAATGTGCCAATTGACAAGGAACAATGACAAATTGATCCAAATTGACATGATTAAGAAAGACGACGATCAATGACAAATCAATCGCCAAAATGACAAGATTGAAAAGAGAACAACGATCGATGACAAATCGATCGCAAAATGACAAGATTGAAAATGACAATGATCGATGAGAAATCTATCACAAAATGATAAGATTGATAAGAGGACAAAACCCTAATTCCATCATCGATTAGGATTGATGATGTCCAAAATGAAATCGAATTGACGATGTCAAAATATGCCAAATGAGCACGCACATTGATGCGACAGGATAAGATTGACCAAAATCATGACTGAAGATTGGTATCAAGAAGACCAAATTTGAAAGTGATAAAAATGAGGAATGCAGAAGAAGGACTCGATGCTCGCAAATGATAAAGACCAAATGCGCAACATAGAAGAAATGTTAATGCGACGCAAGAACCCTAAAATAAGGCAATGCACAAATGTTAAAGTATGACTCCACAAGCATTGACCATTTTTAGATGTCTACAGCATCAAGAGGCAACTATCTGCCCCTTGAAATCCATATTAGAATGGCTTAGTAGAGAGGAACAACCGGACTATGGTTGAAGCAGCTAGAACTATGTTGATCCAAGGAAAGGTTGCTCACACCTTTTGGAGAGAAGCGATGAGCACTGCAGTCTACACAATGAACCAGGTACTCATCAAGAAAGGAGAGGATAAGACCTCTTATGAGTACTGGACCGGTAAGACACCAGTGGTAAGATACTTCAGAGTGTTTGGTAGTAAATTTTATATCAAGAGGAGTGAAAATTGATAACTCAATGATGAACGAATAGTACCAAACCGGTACTAAGAGGGGGGGTGAATTAGTACAAACACAAATACAGTCCAAAATTGGTTTAACAACAAATACTCCAAATGACTGGCAAACAAGGATACTGGTTGAAACAAAGTGCAACCGGTAAGACCTAGGACAACTAAAATAGTCATAAACTGGTCACTCACTAAGCTTTCCTCTTAGCTCAATACTATAGTACCATTACACCCTCATGCATGAATAGGTAAAATATCATCAGATCTTCATAACAGTTAGTTCAATATGTTTTATAGACAGGCATAAAACTTAGAACCATCATATGCTCAATAGGTAATAACAAAGCATCACAAGATAAAAGCATCATACATGACAAACATATTTTCATGTGGAAACCCAACTGGGAAAAACCATGGTGGGGATGAATACCCACAAGCTACTTTTGAACTCTTTAGAAGTCCACTTTGTTAGGAGCCTTGTCCGGTTAAAGACATTACAATAGGTTCTTCTAGGAACCGATCCTGTTAGGGGTCACCCAGTTAAGGGATGGCTACAATACCCGGTTAAGGGTTAAACCTAGTTAGGGTTACCTTGTTAGAGGATTTCAAGAACTCAATAGCTAAAGGATCTCCAGAGCTTTATAGCTTCCCAGAAATCATTAACTTCGAGTTACCCTATTAGGGGATTTAAATCAAGCCGGTTAAAGCTACCCTGTCAGGGGATTTGTATCAAGCTAGTTAAGGCTACCCTATTAAGGGATTTCACAACTGTTGAAGTGGTTAAGATCAACAGGAATTACAATGATCTAGAAACAACACTCAATGCTAATGCAGATCCATTTTGGCTCCTCTTCACCTTCAGCACATTCACTTTGCAGGTATCTCTTCTCTCCTTTGGTCTGGAAAGAATCACGTATCACTTCCCTTGGATACACACACACAAATTTTGCCAACAACCTTAGAAAGAAACACAACATCAACCTTATAGGAAATAGACAGGTCGGTAGCAAAAACCCTAAACCCTAAACCTGTTAGGTTAAGCAATTCAAGAGGTTCAATCCTGACCATTGAATCATACTGCATTAAATGCAACAATCTTGAATCGATCTCAAGACATTCTCCATCATCCATTATCCACCAATTTCATGTGGCTGATAACCCATCATGCATTATCACTGTTTGACAAACTTCGCACATTCTTGAGGTAGATAGGAATAGTCTTCTTCATGCAAAATCCTTCACGTGCACAGGGCTTACATGGCAACTTGATCTGTTCTCTATTATACTGCTAACTCATCACACAAAGATCACCGATTGAGTCACATAGGCTTGAGGTACTCCAACCGAAAATCCTGAAGTGAAAACTACCTACCAACCAGTAGTCATATAGTGCTTCCATGTGTCGGTTCCCATAACTGCATGCCAGTTCATCTTGAACAAATATACCGCTTCACTTTGGCATATATACTGGTTCACACATATGCTGGTTCTCTCTTCTCACATATCACATATTGACATACATATTGACATCAATGAAAATATCATTATGTCCTTATACCGGTTCACATAAATGCCAACAATCTCCCACTTTGGCATTGATGGCAATATACAAAGATATCTCTCCACTTCACATCTTCTCCCACATTTTCTGTAGATATCTTTTCCACTTCACTCCTTCTCCGCCTTTGACAACAATGCCAAAGTGTAGGCACAAGCATCCTTGTTCCATTATGCTGCTCCCCCTAAGGAGTAGCATTCTTCAACACATCAATCCTGAAGAGAGATTTGACTATGTAGTACATGACTGATGTGGAGAATATACCTTTTAGTTCACCTCTTGAAGGGGCAGTACCCCCAATTCACCTCTTAAATGCGCAAATGTAGTCTTTGGGAGAGGCTTGGTGAATATGTCTACTAATTGCTCCTTACTAGTGTAGCATCCTAAAATTGTGACACTTGCAATTTTGACTGCATTTGGGTCTTCACAATGGCGACGCAACACTAAACCTGAATGGAGACCCCGAAACTTGTTCATGACATCAAAAACTGCATTTTTCCAGCACCCTGGCCTGATCATCCTTGCACCCTGCTGTCCCACGAGGTGGGACCAGAGCGCCTAGTGCACTAGTCCTTCAGGACTAGGGCGCCCAGCACCCTAGTCCCTAGCCCTATTTTGGGCCCAGTCTCCTATGGGACTTCGGGCCTTTTTGTTTACAATTTGGAAAATAACATTTCCTGGTCAGCCTAAGGTCGGGAAAATCAGTCTATCAACCCTAATTGACAAGTATATAAACTACTTTTCCTCTCTCATTTTGGGGAGGATGAAAAAAGTGGGAAACGATATTCAAACATTCAAGCATTCAAGCATTCAAGCATTCAAGCATTCAAGCATTCCTTCAAGCAATTGATCATTCTAAGTCTCCATTCAAGGCTAAGTGTTGCATTCAAGACAAGGATTCAACCATTGAGGAGGAGATCACATACTACAACATACAACATACAACAAACAACAACATCTATACCTTTGCATATAAGGATACAAACATCCTTACAACAAGGTATTAGTACTTGTTTTACATTACATTTACAACATTTCTCATTTCTTGGTTAATTCCAAAACCGGGGTTTGACCTAAAGGCAAACACCTCATCCCTAACCCCCCAATCATCCTCTCTTTTCTGTGTGTAGGTTGCAGGTACGTGGCTGTAATTGAAGATCTGGAATCCTTGTGCAGTGACGAACAGATCCACCTTCATTTCGTGGATTTTTCGGAGGACCGTGTGCACGTCGGGCGCCATCGTCCTGTCAAATTTGTAGAACAGCACCGTCCCGACATTTTACTACTAATTCCAGGTCCGCAACTTCATCCCATATCCCTATCTCTGTTTATAAGCGAATCTTTCCTACTTTACATGCATTCCTAGTTCAATCATTCTATCTACATTTCTTTACAAAAGAGGATAGCCTTGCTGTCATAACCCTTGAAACTCATCTAGAATCCAATCTTGCATTGCGTGGGATTGGATCTTGTGGGTTTCAACCCCTCTTTTGAATGTAAAGTCTCTCCTAAGTGAAAACCATCAACCCTAGTGACTCTCCCTTCTCTCTCCTCGGAGTTGGGGAGGGGAGAACGACAAGGGTTCGATTTTTCCGCTTTACATTTTGGTGAACCCGACGTGAACATCCTTTCTGATTATTCATGGTTAGATCTGAAAATTTTGATTCCTTGATTACATTTCCATGTTTGATCTTTTGCAAATTTTAGAGGCTAATTGCATAAAAACCCTAAAATTTTCTTTTTAAGTAATTAAACTTGTGAAATGTTTAATTGTTAATGCTTGTTTCAGATCTGCCCTTCTATTGCAAATTGTCAATTCATATTTGTGCTTTAATTTTGAAAATTAAGTGGTTAAGTGTCAAAACCCTAATTTTTGAAACCCTCTTGATTCAACCTTTGTCCGACAATTTCACTGATCAAAACATCTCCAAATCGGCTGTAACTTTGGATTCCGCAATAAAATCACAATATCTTTCATCCCTGAAAATTTGGAAAAAAGTTGCGAGGACCATGTGCACCCCGAGCGCCATTTTGGGAGCTAGGTCTTACTGTATTTTTCTGCTAAAATCCAGAATTTTGGCTGATTTTATCAATTTTAACACCTTCAAAATTACAGTCAAAGTTGGTCTAGCGATTGCTTGGATTGAGGCTTCTAATCATTCAAAAATTGTTGAAACTAAAATTCATGTCAAAATTGTGTTTCTTATTGTCCTAAATCTGAAAAGTGTGTTATCATTCATTCGAAATTTCAGTGATTTATTCAAATTTTTGCAATTTGTGACTTTTGAAATTAAGTGCTTAATTACAATAAATTTGATTTCCGCTTTCAAAATTGAATTTTGCATGAAATTGAGTCAACTTTCAAATTTCAAAACTTGCATTGCTTTTGGTATTCCCTCTAAAATCATAAAATTCAAAATTTCAGTTTCCCTCTCTTTTTCAAAATTCAAATTTTGCATTTTTCGACAATCTTGGTAGGGTTCAATTTTGAGATTGCAACTTTAATTTGGCCTATCTACAGATCGTAAAATCACTCAATTTTTTCAGGTTAGCTGTAAAATCATCATAACTTTCATCCCTGCAAATTTTGAAAAAAGTTGCGAGGACCGTGTGCACCCCGAGCGCCACGGTCCCAGACATTTTTTCCGAAATTTCGGGAGATTGTCCTGATTGTATTTAACAGCTTAAATCTAGAAGATTGGCTGGTTTTACTAAAATTTGCTACCTCTAAAATTCAAAATCTTCTCTCTTTCTTTAGTGCATGAGTTTTACAACAATAAGCCCTACTTACACTATTCCCGTTAGACGAAGCCTTAGAATTAAGTCCTTCCAAGGTTTAATTACTAAGGAGATGGAACCTAATTTGAATGGTCTTTTTAATGAGGACATGGGTAATTCCTCTAATCCTCTTAATGATGAAGAAGCTCTCCATGAGGTTTCTGTAGAACAACTTTCAAAATTGGATAACCAATTTGATGATTTTCGACAATGGATGTCTCAAGAATACCCTGATAGTCAAAGTCTTCCTTTAATTGAGGGTCTAAAACGTATGCTTCAAAGTGATAAGAATGGAATTGATATTTTGCGTGGTATTGCACACATTGTGGATTCAAATGTGATGCCTATGAAAAGTTGTGCCGAAACCTTAGGTTATACACAACCTCCTACTCAAGACAATCATTCTATTCCTTTGACGACTCCTATTGCTAGTATACCTACTTTTACATCAAACATAATGACTACTTCAATACAAGATATTCCTCCTATGATCACTAATAATGGGGGCAATCCTTCTTCTTCAATCAACCCTCTTCCTTCATTCAATCCAACTTCTTCATTCACTCCTTCAGTGAGTGTTCCTCTTATATCACCACAAATGAACATGACGCAAGGGGGCAATTCATTTAACCATTCCATTGCTCCTTGTAGTGTTCCTCCCTTCCAATCATCTCCTATGACTAACTATCATAGTGTCCCACCACCTTACTCTCTACCTTCTTTCAATAACATAACACCTCCATCACAATCTAACACGTCTAATATGAACTCTTCGACTGAAGCGACCATTAACAATCTTGCACAAACTGTCTCTTCTTTACAACAACAAATTGCCTCTATGAATCAATCTAAGTTTAGTGTGCCCACATTTGATGTTGCGAGCCCACTTTCTCTTGATATTGTTTGAGCTATCCCCCCTAAACATGTTGAAATTCCACATTTGGATCTTTATAATGGTAAGGGTGATCCTCTAACACATGTTAAGACCTTTCAAACAATATGTACCAATTTTGCTTATGACCAAAGGTTACTTGCAAAACTGTTTACTAGAACATTAAGAGACAAAGCCCTACAATGGTATTGCTCGTTGCCTTCCTATTCTATTACTTCTTTCGAACAACTTGCAAATGCTTTCATTCAACAATTTCAAAACAATATAAGTCCTAAAGTTACTTTGATTGATTTAATGCATTGTAAACAAGGTGTTAAAGAAAAAGTGACTGATTTCATTGGTAGATATAAGCATTTGTATGCTCAAATTTCCTTTCCAATTCCTGACAATGATATTCAAAGAATCTTTATTTCTAATTTACAAAAAGACATTAGAGAAAAACTCCTGTTTTCTGAGTTTACTTCTTTCCAACAGTTGTGCGCAACTCTTCACAATTATCAACTGACTGTGAGTCAAATGGAACAATCACATCCTATGGCTCCGAGTGATAAGGGTGATAGTAGTCAACAACCATTTGGGAAGTTTAAACTGAACAGAGAGTCCATTAAATTCAATGAACACATCATCAACAACAATGTGAATGCAGCATCAGGTGTGCCTCCTATTTCTAAGTTTTTTAGGAAAGAAAGAAAGTTTACTCCTTTGAATGAATCATTGCATAGTATTATGAATAAGTTATTGGAACAAAATGTGCTTACTCTTCCTCCTATAAGGCAAATAGATCCTGTGAAGATTAATTCACCCTATTTTGATAACAAATCTTTTTGTCAATTTCATCGTCATCCTGGGCATGATACTGAAAAATGTTTTGCTTTAAAGGGTAAAATTCAAGATTTGATTGATAATAATACTCTCTGTTTCTAGTGTGAATGATAAAGGCAACACATCTGTAGCTCATCCTAACCAAAATCTTTAGATTTTCACTGATCCAATGCCTTCTCATACCTCTAATGCGATTGATACTACTGATTCCTCTATCTCACCTGATGATCTCGTGTCTATGACTCCGAATGTGATTAACTTTGTGGAGCAGCAGAAAATCCCTAAAGAACCTTCCATCACATTTGATTCTAGTGAAACTATCAGGGCACCTGATGGTCCTTTATATATAGTTGCATAAGTCAAGAATACACCTTGCCGTGGAGTGCTTATTGATCCTTCGTGCATGGTTAATGTTATTACTGAAGAATTTCTTTTTACTTTGCAATTGAATCAAGTGATCTATGATGAAACAAATGTGGTTGTGAAACTATTTGATGCATTTTCTTCTCCTACAATTGGTTCTATTACATTACCTATTGAGGTCCATAACAAATCCCTTGATGTGGACTTTGCTATTATTCCATCTTCCGAACAATTTCGTGTGAAGCTTGGCTATCCTTGGCTATCTTCCATGAAAGCTATTGCTTCTCCTATTCACAAGTGTTTGAAATTTCCCCATAATGGTGAAGTTGTTACTGTCAATCATAGTCTCTTTAAACCAGCTGAAAGAACTTCTAGCGTTCCTATTGATTACTTTTGGCCTAAACAATTCCAATCTCTTCCTCTGCGAAGTGATCATCTTTTCAAATCTTATCAAAGGTGGAAAAAAGATATGATCCTATCTCTAAGTGAACCTAGAACACCCAAACTTGATATTCCTATCATTCTTGAGAAGGAAGTTCTTCCTTTGAAAGATAAAACCAATGTCTTTCCTCAAGAAGATTCCCAACCCATTCCTATGGATGTGACTATGCCTATATCTAATAAACCTCCTAAGAGTAGACCTATACCTCCTCGTCATGATGGACTTGGTCTCCTTCCTAAACCGAATATTCCTCCCTTATACGGAGTAGTTCCTCCTCCTTCCTTTTATAGAGAGAAGAGACCTTCCTCTTCTCCTATTATTCAACCTAAGAGACCACAACCTAAACACCCAAGTGATAAAGATGAGAACATTCCTCCTCCTCAATCTTCTCAACTTCCTACTAAGACTAGATGAAATCATTCTGCACATGAACGCCGATGAAAGCGTCGTCTTAGAGCTCAGGCAGCTGCCTCTCAAACTTTGCAATCCCCAAAGACACCTTCAACAAGCATTATTCCATTTTCTCCTCAGCCGACGATTGAGCCAAAATCTCCTAAACATAAGATGCATGATGGCCTTGATCCTGTGTGAGTTAAAGATCCTATTTTTATAAATCTTGATGATGATATAGATGAAAATGTTATTCATGATGAAAATATTACTCCTATTCATTCTGATAGTGAATATGAACTTGTTGATATTGATAACCATTTATCTAATTAATTTTCTAAAGCACTTATCCTAGCTCCTAGACAAGAACACCGTGGCTTGGGATATGAACATAGCCCTTGTTTGGATCTTGTGATAGCTCCATCTGCTGTGTTGGATGTTCCTCCTCTAGCGTGTTTCCTACCTTCCCGAAATACTGATCAGCAAGATCGGGGGGTAGATGACATGCTAGACTAGTTTCATTAGCATAGCAGATTCTCTCCTCCTCTCTTTTGTTACTTCTTCTATGTGTTATTCTCATTCTTCTATTTGTTGTCCTTAGTATTGTCTACTTGAGGACGATGCAAAGCATTGAGATCTCTTGATCTCTCTCATGTTGACTCAAAAGACACATGTGTTCCCTTCTTCTAGGTGACCTTCCTTGATTGGGGAATGAAGAACAATTATGCATACATACATATGATATACATGAATTATCATACAGCATACTGACCCCGAGGAAAGTGAAGTTACCTTGTGCTTTGTGTTTTGTGTTTATTATCCTTGGGCTTATCTCACACTTGGGGGCTAAATCCTTGTGATAACATGCTCCTTTCTCATTTCTTATATGTATCACTACCTTAAAGCAATCACCCCCAATGAGGCATGTGCGATCTCTTTAACGTAGGGGGGCATACATCCCATTCATATCTTTTCAAGATACTTGAAAATTTCTTGACAAATTTAGCTTTGCCTTGAAAATTTTTGATATCTTTCTTGCATGACTCATAGTGAGGGAACCTTACTACTGACAGTCATGGTTCTCCCTCGTGATCTTCCCTTTTACTTTGTCAATCGAAGTCGTAAGATCCTTAGTCCACTGGGGGCTTGGTGTATCTTGCCTCCTTGACATGGTGAAAGTTTTTCAATGTTGTTTCCTTGTACTTTACCGGAAGTATCAGCATACGCTTATACTCCCGCTAAAGTGGGGGCTAAATGTAGCATCCTAAAATTGTGACACTTGCAATTTCGACTGCATTTGGGTCTTCACGATGGTGACGCAACACTAAACCTGAATGGAGACCCCGAAACTTGTTCATGACATCAAAAACTGCATTTTTCCAGCACCCTGGCCTGATCCTCCTTGCACCCTGCTGTCCCGGGAGGTGGGACCAGAGCGCCCAGTGCCCTGGTCCTTCAGGACCATGGCGCCCAGTGCCCTGGTCCCCCAGGACCATGGCGCCCAGCGCCCTGGTCCCTGGCCCTATTTTGGGCTCGGTCTCCTATGGGACTTCGGGCCTTTTTGTTTGCAATTTGGAAAATAACATTTCCTCGTCAGCCTAAGGTCGGGAAAATTAGTCTATCAACCCTAATTGACAAGTATATAAACTACTTTTCCTCTCTCATTTTGGGGAGGATGAAAAAAGTGGGAAACGATATTCAAACATTCAAGCATTCAAGCATTCAAGCATTCAAGCATTCAAGCATTCAAGCATTCAAGCATTCCTTCAAGCAATTGATCATTCTAAGTCTCCATTCAAGGCTAAGTGTTGCATTCAAGACAAGGATTCAACCATTGAGGAGGAGATCACATACTACAACATACAACATACAACAAACAACAACATCTATACCTTCGCATATAAGGATACAAACATCCTTACAACAAGGTATTAGTACTTGTTTTACATTACATTTACAACATTTCTCATTTCTTGGTTAATTCCAAAACCGGGGTTTGACCTAAAGGCAAACCCCTCATCCCTAACCCCCCAATCGTCCTCTCTTTTCTGTGTGTAGGTTGCAGGTACGCGGCTGTAATTGAAGATCTGGAATCCTTGTGCAGAGACGAACAGATCCACCTTCATTTCGTGGATTTTTCGGAGGACCGTGTGCACACCGGGCGCGATCGTCCCGTCAATTTTCACTTAAATTTGTAGAATAGCACCGTCCTGACATTTTACTGCTAATTCCAGGTCCGCAGCTTCATCCCATATCCCTATCTCTATTTATAAGCAAATCTTTCCTACTTTACATGCATTCCTAGTTCAATCATTCTATCTACATTTCTTTACAAAAGAGGATAGCCTTGCTATCATAACCCTTGAAATTCATCTAGAATCCAATCTTGCATTGCGTGGGATTGGATCTTGTGGGTTTCAACCCCTCTTTTGAATGTAAAGTCTCTCCTAAGTGAAAACCATCAACCCTAGTGACTCTCCCTTCTCTCTCCTCGGAGTTGGGGAGGGGAGAACGACTAGGGTTCGATTTTTCCGCTTTACAACTAGAAACATGTTCCAGTGCAATCTCTTTATTCTGAAACTTTTCCCTCAAGAAATGATACTTAAGCTCAAAATGCTTGGTTCTAGAATGTAAAACCAGACTCTTTGAGATATTGATAGCACTTGTGTTATCATAGAATATACTTACCAGTTCAGATATAGGGATTTTGAAGCCTTCCAGTACATGCTTCATCCAAATTGTCTGAGTGTAGTTCATGAAAGCTGCAACATACTCCGCTTCTGCTGTGGACTGAGAGATACAACTCTACTTTTTACTCATCCATGAGACCAGTCTACCACCAAGAAAGAATGCACCACTAGTTGTGCTTTTCCTGTCATCCACAATACCTTCCTAATCAGCATCTGTGAACACTTTCAGATTGAAATCATTGTTGTATGGGTACCACAATCCATAGTCAATTGTTCCCTTCAAATACCTAAGAATCCGATTGACTGCAACCAAGTGGGATTCTCTTGGACTTTTCTGGAACCTTGCAGTAATGCCAACTGCATGTGCAATATCTAGTCTACTATGCACTACATAATGTAACTTACCAATCATTGATCGGTATTCCTTCTCATCAACTAGTGCAGAATCATCCTCTTTTGTCAATTTGCAACTGATCACCATCGGTGTACCAACCGGTTTGCTATCTTCCATGCCAAAGGTTTTCAACACCTCTTTGACATATTTGGACTGAGTGATAAAGATTCCATCTTTCATCTGCTGGATTTGCAGTCCAATGAAGAACTTAATCTCCCCTATGAGTGACATCTCAAACTCTTTCTTCATCTCATCAGAAAACTCATGACTCATCTTGTCATCTCCACCAAAGATGATGTCATCAACAAAAACCTCATAGAACAGGATCTGATCTCCTTTAGACTTCAAGTAGATATTGTTTTCTTCACTTGTTCTCTCAAATCCAATCTTCACAAGATGGGAATGTAGGTGTTCATACCATGCCCTAGGTGGTTGCTTTAGACCATATAAGGCTTTATGTAGCCTACATACCATGTCACTGTCTTCAGATAAGGCAAACCCATCTGGTTGCTCAATATACACCTCCTCTTCAAGTACACCATTTAGGAATGCAGATTTTACATCCATTTGATATACTTTGAACCCTTTAAAAGATGCATATGCAAGAAGCATACGAACTCCTTCCAATCTGGCTACAGGGGCAAAGGTTTCTCCATAGTCTCCTCCTTCTTCTTGAGCATACCCTTTGCACACCAATCTGGCTTTATTCCTAATCATTGTGCCATCCTCATTAATTTTGTTTCTGAACACCCATTTGGTGCCAATGACATTTTTATGCTCTAGTCTAGGTACCAGGGACCATGTACCATTTTTTTCTATCTGGTCAAGTTCCTCTTCCATTTCCTTGATCCAGTCTTCATCTTTATGAGCCTCTTTGAATGATTTAGGCTCAAGTTCAGAGATCATACGAGTTTTCTCTGATCTTTCTTGTAAGGATTCCAATATCTTTATCTCCTATGATCTACTTAGGATCATGATTTGGCTTGACATACCAAGGAATGGTCTTGACTGGTTCTTCTTGCTTTTCCTCTTCATCCTCATCTTCATCGGTATCAGCATTCACCAGTTCAGGAACATTGTTACTGGTACTTGGTTGACTGACAACCGGTTCCCAAAAGGCTGAAACTGGTTCATTTATAGCTTGCTCACTGCCAGTTTCCTTAGTTTTCTTAGAGGATTCATCAACTCTTACATTGACACTTTCCATAATTCTCTGAGTCCTATTCTTGTAACACTTGAGAGCTTTACTCTTGGTGGAATATCCTAGGAATATTCCCTCATCACCTTTAGCTTCAAATTTGCCCTGATGTTCACTCCTCTTGATGTAACATTTGCTGCCAAATACCCTAAAGTAGCTAACCATAGGTGTCTTACCAGTCCAATACTCATAAGGAGTTTTGTCCTTACCTTTCTTGATGAGTACCCGGTTCATAGTGTAGACTGCAGTGCTCACCGCTTCTCTCCAAAAGGTGTGATCTACCTTTCCTTGAATCAACATGGTTCTAGCTGCTTCAACCACAGTCAGGTTATTCCTCTCTTCTAGGCCATTCTGTTGTGGAGTTCGAGGGGTAGACAGTTGCCAAATTCTTCACAATACTTGTTGAATTCACCAGAAGTGAATTCCCCTCCTTGATCAGTTCTGAGACACTTGATCCTTTTACCGCTTTCCTTCTCCACTAATGCTCTAAAAGCTTTGAATTTCACAAAAGCTTCGGACTTGTCTTTCAAGAATGTGACCCACATCATTCTTGAGCAGTCATCAGTGAGAATCATGAAGTACCTATCACCCTGCACACTTCTAGTTTTCATAGGACCACACAAATCAGTATGCACAAGATCAAGCAAGTTGTCAACAATGAAATATTTACCTTTAAAGGTTGAGGAAGACATTTTCCCCAATTGGCACTCTCTACACAAGGTATTATCCAGTTTGCTTAGCACCGGAAACCCTCTAACTACCTTGATCTTACTAGCCTTCACAATGTTATCAAATTTTACATGGCAGAGTCTCTTATGCCATATCCAGCTATCATCAAGCTTAACCATAAGGCATGTACTTATATTTGCATTCAAATGAAATAGATTACCTATGGTCTGCATGTCAGTGGCCACCAATTCACCATCTTTTCCTTTGATTCTGAAAACTCCATTCTTGAATTCCAGAGTGAGGCCACTGTCATTTAGCTGGGCAAAACTCAAAAGGTTGTGTCTAAGACCATCAACCTAGTACACATTGTCAGCACTGCTCTTTCCATTTAGAGAGTTGGACCCTCTGCCTTTGACCATGCATGGTGCATCATTCCCAAAGAAAACCACACCACCATCATACTCCTCCAAAGATAGAAACTTGCTCCGGTCACCTATCATATGGCGAGAACAGCCACTATCAATGATCCACTCATTGGAATTATCAAACCAGGAGACAAGAGCCTTCTTGCCTGACACATCTTCTTTCATAGCAACAAACACAATGTCTTCATTTTCTTCATCCTCTGATTCTTCATCTATGACACCTTCATCAACTACCAAAAAACAGTTTCTCTGGTTTCCTCCTTTGAATTTCCTGAACCTTTCTAGTTTGTCCTTGTTATCGCCATTAGGACAGTTTATAGCAATATGTCCTATCCGGTTACAAGAAAAACATTTCAAAGGTATCTTACCTTTGTATTTACTGGTTCCTTTAGGAAGCTTCCTGGCAAGGAGAGCTTCAAATGCCATTAGAATCTCCTCATCATTCATTTCTCTGCTTTGACTAGGTTCCCCACTACTGCTAGCCTCTTTTCCTTTTCTGGATGGTATAGCAGAGGCTTTAAATGTTGATTCGGTCTTTTGAACACTGCCATCAAAACTATTCATCTCATAGGCTATCAACTTGGCTATGATGGAGTCCAAGAACACCTTAGACTTGTCTATTAATCTCAGTTCCTGAATAGTAGCAACCCTAATTGCATAGACCGGCAACAGGGATCTCAGGACTTTGCTTACCACGGTGGAATCTTCTATTTTTCCACCTGCACTCTTGATTTCTCCAACAACTGTTTTGATCCTTATTCCATACTACTGAATGGTCTCACCTTCAACCATCCACATGTCTTCAAACTTCCCTCTCACGCTTTCTTTGTTAGCCTATTTTACATGTTCATCACCACCATAGATATTTTCAAGAGCATCCCATACCTCTTTGGGATTTACCTTGTCCTAAACATCAATAAACTCAATGTCAGATAGACTACTAATGAGGGCTTCCATGACTTGCCCATTTTCTTGTATCTCTCTCTTTTGATCATCGGTGAGAGTACCGGTAGGGATAGCATAGATATTCTCAACATAACTCCAGTGTTGAGCACCCATGCTTCTGATGAATATCTTCATCCTATCTTTCCATATACTGAAATTTTCCTTGTTAAACTTTGGACCTTCCCTCTTCATCATTTGACTGGGATCTTTACCTCAAGCAGTTAAGCTTACAACACATAGGACCTGGAGTGCTCTGATACCAATTGATAACTCAATCATGAACAAATAGTACCAAACCAGTACTAAGAGGGGGGGGTGAATCAGTACAAACACAAATACAGTCCAAAACTGGTTTGACAACAAATACTCCAAATGACTAGCAAACAGGGATACTGGTTGAAACAGAGTGCAACCGGTAAGACCCAGAACAACTAAAACAATCATAAACTGGTCACTCAGTAAGCTTTCCTCTTAGCTCAATACTATAGTACCATTACACCCTCATGCATGAACAAGTAAACTATCATCAAATCTTCATAACAGTTAATTCAATATGTTATATAGATAGGCATAAAACATAGAACCATCATATGCTCAATAGGTAATAACAAAGCATCACAAGATAAAAGCATCACACATGACACACATATTTTTTCACGTGGAAACCCAACTGGGAAAAATCACGATGGGGATGAATACCCACAAGCTGCTTTTGAACTCTTTAGAAGTCCGCTCTGTTAGGAGCCTTGTCCGGTTAAAGACATTATAATAGGTTCTGCTAGGAACTGATCCTGTTATGGATCACCCGGTTAAGGGATGGCTATAATACCCGGTTAAGGGTTAAACCCGGTTAGGGTTACCTTGTTAGAGGATTTCAAGAACTCAATAGCTAAAGGATCTTCAGAGCTCTATAGCTTCCCAGAACTCATTAACTTCGAGTTACCCTGTTAGGGGATTTAAATCAAGCCGATTAAAGCTACCCTGTTAGGGGATTTGTATCAAGCTGGTTAAGTCTACCCTGTTAAGGGATTTCACAATTGTTGAAGTGGTTAAAGATCAACAGGAATTACAATGATCTGGAAACAACACTCAATGCTAATGCAGATCTGTTTTGGCTCCTCTTCACCTTCAGCACATTCACTTTGTAGGTATCTCTTCTCTCCTTTGGTCTGGCAAGAATCGCGTATCACTTCCCTTGGATACACACACACAACTTTTGCCAACAACCTTAGAAAGAAACACAACATCGACCTTATAGGAAACAGACAGGTCAGTAGCAAAAACCCTAAACCCTAAACCTGTTAGGTTAAGCAATTCAAGCGGTTCAATCCTTACCATTGAATCATACTACATTAAATGCAACAATCTTGAATCAATCTCAAGACATTCTCCATCATCCATTATCAACCGATTTCATGGCGGCTGATAACCCATAACATATTATCACTGTTTGACAAACTTCACATATTCCTGAGGTAGATAGGAATAGTCTTCTTCATGCAAGATCCTTCACCCACACAAGGCTTACATGGCAACACGATCTATTCTCCATTATACTGCTAACTCATCACACAAAGATCACCGATTGAGTCACACAGGCTTGAGGTACTCCAAATGGAAATCCTGAAGTGAAAACTACCTACCAACCGGTAGTCATATAGTGCTTCCATGTGCCGGTTCCCATAACTGCATGCCAGTTCATCTTGAACAAATATATCGCTTCACTTTGGCATATATACCAGTTCACACATATGCCGGTTCTCTCTTCTCACATATCACGTATGCCAGTTCACTTCATATCACATATTGACATACATATTGACATCAATGACAATATCATTATGTCCTTATACCGATTCACATAAATGCCAACAAAAATCAGAGCAAGTTTGATGCTAAATGTGATGAGGGAATATTCCTAGGGTATTCCACAAAGAGAAAAGCTCTCAAATGTTTCAACAATAGGACTCAGAGAATTGTTGAAATCATCAATGTTAGGGTTGATGAAAACTCTGAGAAACCTGAGGAAACTGGCAGAGAGCATGTAGGAGATGAACCGGTAGTAACCTTCTGGGAACTGGTTGCAAATCAGCCCAGTACCAATAATTATGCTCCTACATTGGTGGATGCTGATGCTTATAAAGATGAGGATGAAGAAGAAAAGAAAGAGGAATCTATTAAGAATATACCTAGATATGTAAAACTCAATCATGATCCAAAGCAGATCATAGGAGACAAATATGCAGGAATTCTTACAAAAAGAAAGGTCTGAGAAAACTCATGTATGATCTCTGAATTTGAGCCTAAATCATTCAAAGAGGCACATAAAGATGAAGACTGGATCAAGGCAATGGAAGAGGAACTTGACCATATAGAAAAGAATGGAACATGGTCTTTGGTACCCAGACCAGAGCATAAAAATGTCATTGGAACCAAATGGGTCTTTAGAAATAAACTAAATGAGGATGGCACAATGGTAAGGAACAAATCTAGACTAATATGTAAAGGATATGTCCAAGAAGAAGGAGAAGACTATGGAGAAACCTTTTCTCCAGTAGCACGATTGGAAGGATTTTGTATTCTTCTTGCATATGCATCTTTTAAAGGATTCAAGGTATACCAAATGGATGTAAAATCTGCATTTCTAAATGGAAAACTTGAAGAGGAGGTGTATATAGAGTAACCAGATGGGTTTTCCCTATCAAAAGAAAGTGACATGGTGTGTAGGCTACATAAAGCCTTGTATGGTTTGAAGCAGACACCTAAAGCATGGTATGAACACTTGCACTCCCATCTTGTGAAGACTAGATTTGAAAGAACAAGTGAAGATAGCAATATCTACTTGAAATTAGTAGGAGATCAGATTTTGATATGTGAAGTATTTGTTGATGACATAATCTTTGGTGGAGATGACAGGATGAGTCATGACTTTGCAGATGAGATGAAAAAGGAGTTTGAGATGTCACTCATAGGGGAGATTAAGTTCTTCATTAGATTGCAGATTCAACAAATGAAAGATGAAATCTTTATTACTTAGTCCAAGTATGTCAAAGAGGTGTTGAAGACCTTTGGCATGGAAGACAACAAACTGGTTGGTACACCAATGGTGACCGGTTGTAAACTATCAAAAGAGGATGACTCAGCATTGGTAAATGAGAAGGAATACCGATCAATGATTGGTAAGTTGCATTATGTAGTGCATAGCAGACCAGACATTGCACATGTAGTGGGTATTACCACTCAGTTTTAGCAAAGCCCAAGAGAATCCCACTTGGTAGCAGTCAAGTGGATTCTTAGATATCTAAAGGGAACTATTGACTATGGATTATGGTATCCATACAATGATGATTTCAATCTGAAAGTGTTCACAGATGCTGATTGGGCTGGTAATGTGGATGATCGAAAGAGCACAACCGGTGGTGCATTCTTTCTCAGTGGTAGACTGGTCACATGGATGAGTAAAAAGCAGAGTTGTATCTCTTAGTCTACAGTAGAAGCAGAGTATGTTGCAGATTTTATGAACTGCACCCAGACTATTTGGATGAAGCATGTATTGAATGGCTTCAAAGTTCCTATATCTGAACTGGTAAGTATATTTTGTGACAATACAAGTGCAATTAACATTTCCAAGAATCCAATTTTACATGCTAGAACCAAGCACTTTGAACTCAAGTATCATTTCTTGAGGGAAAAGGTTCAGAAAAAAGAGGTGGTATAGGACCATGTTTCTAGTAAGGAGAAGTTAGCAAACATATTCACCAAGCCTCTACCAAAGGCTACCTTTTCCTATCTGAGAGGTGAATTAGGGGTGCTGCCCCTTCAAGAGGTAATCTAAAGGTTTGTGCTCCACATCAGTTAGATCTTACTTTGCTATATCTTTTCAAGATTGATGTGTTGAAGGATGCTACTCCTCAGGGGGAGTAGCATAGTGGAATAGGGAAGCTCGTGCCTACACTTTGGCATTATTGTCAAAGTGGGAGAAGATGTGAAGTGGAGAAGATATATGTAGTACTAAGGAGAAGATGTGATGTAGAAAGAGAGATATCTTTGTATATTGCCATCAATCCCAAAGGGGGAGATTGTTGGCATAAGTGCATAATATGTTGACATGATGATATTGTGTTGTCATTGATGTCAATATGCTGAAAGAATGAATTGGTAATATGCTGAAGAGAGAACCAGTAATATGCTGAAAGAGTGAACCAGTAATATGTTGAAGAGTGAACCGGTAATATGATGAAGAGTCAACAAGTTTATTGAAGTTAAGCAATTGGCAAAGTGAACTAGTATAATGTTGAGAATTGGTATATGTGCAAAAGGTGAAGTGGTTTAATATGGTATGACTACCGGTTGGTAATCTCAACTTTAGGGTTTCCGGTTGGAGTTTTTTGAGCCTGTGTGATTCAATCGATGGAATTGTGTGATGAGTTAGCATTGTAATGGAGATCAGATCATGTTGCCACGTCAGCCTCATGGACATGAAGGATCTTGCATGAAGGAGATTGATCATATCTACCTTGGGAATGTGCGAAGTCTCTACAAACGGTGGAGAATGCGTGATGGGTTATCGCCTCCAAGAAGCGGTGAAGAACAAACGATGGAGGTCTTGAGATCTGTTCAAGACCATTGTATTCAAATGCAAAGTGTTCAATGGTCAGGATTGAACGGACTGAATTGCTTGACCTAAATGTTTAGGGTTTAGGGTTTATGTTACCAGCCTATTTGTTTCCTATAAGGTCGATGTAGTGTTTCATGTTGAAGTTGTTGGCAAATGTTTTTTGTTTATCTAACTACAAAGATATGTGATTCTTGCCAGACCAGATAAGAGGGTTGATACCTATAGAGTGTGTATGCAAAAGAAAGGAACTAAAGCGGGTCTGCATTGGTATTGAGTGCTATTACCAAATCATTGTAATACATGTTGATCTCTAATCACTTCAATAATTGGAAAATCCCTTCATAGGGTAGCTTTAACCAGCTTGCTGTAAATCCTTTAACAGGGTGACTCAAAGATATTGAGTTCATAAAATCCTCTAACAAGGTAACCCTTAACAGGGTTTAACCCTTAACCAACTATTCTAGCCATCCCTTAACCGGGTGATCCCTAACAAGATCGGTTCCTAATAGAACCTATTGTAACAATCTTTAACCAAACTAGGCTCCTAACAGAGCAGACTTCTAAAGAGTTCAAAAACAGCTTGTGGGTATTCATCCCCACCATGGTTTTTCCTAGTTGGGTTTCCACATGAAAAATATGTGTGTTATATGTGATGTCTTTTTCATCTGATGCTTTGTTGTTTTCTATCAAGTGGTGAATCATGTTGATCTAGCAAGTTATTATATTTCTGATGATAGATTACCTGTTTATGGACAAGGATAATGTGGAAATGAGGGTGTAGGTTGTGTGGTAAGATAAGTGTTTCTGGTTTATATCTTTCACAGTCTCATTGTGCTTAACTGGTAGTAATTTGGTTTATGACCAGTGTTAGTGATTGCCAGTCAAGTTCATTATTTGCAGTCAAACCGGTTTAGGAAAAGTTTTTGTACTTGTACTGATTCACCCCCCCCCTCTTAGTACCGGTTTGGTACTCACTGTTCATCATTTTGTTATCAGAATCAAGTAATCACATTGGGAAACCCTTTAGGTGTTAGTTGAAGTCTTCCGATGTGTAATCTGAACTTTGATATCTCGTTGTATCTTAATGTTGTGTTTAACTTTAAAAATAAAAATAAAAAAATTATTGCACTCCATTTGTGTGTTTTAAGTTTATCCCTTCGGGGTTTTCTAGCAGGGCATTACATTTGGTATCAGAGCCCATGTTGCAAACAATGGGATCTCTGGTGTCTCTTGTGCCCTTAGTTGGTGTGAGGTGTATCGACCTTATGTTGTATGCTTGTCCTCCTTTTTGTATGTGTCTAATTGAGCAGACCATAATTGGTGTGTAACGCGTGTGTTCACACCTTGTTTTCACCTTCTTGATGTTGGTGTTTTGAGTGATTATATGTGCTTTGTTTCCTTATTGATGTCTTGGTCTATGATTACTCATATTCTAAAAGAGAGTCATATGTACCTTCCTTATTGAGTAATGTACTCTTTACACTAATCCATTTGGGTTGGTTCGTGCTTGTCTTGAATCTGAAAGTACGAAATGTACTTGTTTAAGATTATGATCTAGCTTAGTGTTGTCCACTTGAAAGACTAGTATCATAGATATTGAATGTTTGTATGTAGAAAATTGAATGATTATCACCCTTCCTGCCCTCTCTCTCTAGAAATTAAAATGTTTGGGATATGTGTAATTATCTCTCATTTGAGTTTTCTTTTTTGTGAGAGAAAGGTTGTGACTTCTTGAGCCCTTGTGTGAGCCTCATGATGCTTATGTGTTTTTAGATTATAAAAGAGCTTTGGGTTGAAAGTTAATATTGGTTATTGGGAGAAAACTATATGTTTGCATTAAGGAATTCTCCATGTGTAATGTAGGAGTAACATATCTAAATTCTATCTTAAGTGAGATGCATTAATATGCAAATAGTTGTTATGTGAAACTTCTTTGTTTGTAAAAGAAGTATCAAAAGGGAACATGTTATAGTAGCTTCGCGAGTGTATTAATGTGTTCCACGAAAGATTATTTTATGTGTTTCATTAAACCAGTTTGATTGAGAATCTATTTTAGCAATGCTTCATTGAACTTGCTTTTGGATATATGTAATTACCTTAATGTGTTTAGAAAGTGCGAATGAAAAGCTTGTTTGATGTGTATGCATTAATGTGTATTATTTAGTTGATAATTCCTGCTTTACCTTCTTATCATATTTGATTTTCAATGATATGTTTTGTATTGAATTAAGAGTCGTGAGTGTTTGCTTGAGGTCTTGCATTATCGAAAAGATTGCCTATTTTGATCTCTGTTGTTTGAAAAACAAGAACTTCCTATTGCAACCATAATAATTGGAGATATCATGTAGTCCAATTGGCATTCTTCTAAAAATGGTAGTGAAATGAAAATCGTGCAATTAAAATGATAGGCTTATAGTGAGAAATTTTAGTATATAGTGTGATCTTGTTGATCTTGTGTCTTTGTAGGAAATAGTTTGATTATCAAACTCTCTTTTCCTTCTCTTTGCCTAGATTATAAAATTTTCAGAAATGCTACTAAGAATGCATTGATTTAAATAGAATGTTTATAACGCATATGAAATTGTATGTTTGCATTTGGGATTCTTATGGAAAGATGAAAGTCTTAAGCTTTAGAAAGAAATTTGCATAGTTAGTAATGTGAATACAAATGCTTAGTGGTATTAGAGAAAGATATAGGAATGATGTTATTTCCTTATGTAGTTTTGAATTGATAAGAATTTCAGCACTTGTATCTAGAGTAAACTTTATTCATTTATTCATGTGAAAAACATAATTAAAATCTTCCTTGAGTAGATGATAGCATACTGAAAAGTACTCCCTGTAAATGTGACTAAACCAGTACTGGTGTATTCGTGGGTATTGTAAGAAACTAGTGCTTATTATATGTGCCCATGGGTTGGTGAAGTAATCAGCCATGGAGGATATGTTGCTTATGAGTATGGGAAACCATACTGTTTATGTGTTGTTTCTTATTTGTTTCCCTACTGAGTACCAAACCTCGAGTTGCTAATTCAATATGTTAAGGGGTAGTATTTGAAGTCACCATTCCTTGAATAGTATGGATCGGCATACGATAAATATCGGTGCGAAGCGACTTTATCTTCTCTATTTCGAGGAATGATATAGTTATACAATAAAACTATATCAAAGGTGTACTTAATACTTTCCCTTTTGATGAATTTATTTATAGGTTTATGTCTGACAGCCTATTCATCTCCTTTATTTGAGCATTTTGATGGTGACTCTTGAGCATAGTGATGGTGTATTTTGGAGGATCCTTTGCCTTATCTTAATGAAAGGTAGGTTTATACACATGAGTTGTTAGTTAGTATGTGTTAGTGGACATGTGGGTGGACCTTAGTCATGTATACCTCTGGCTTATGATGAGTATCCTAATAAATACGTCGCTATATGGGACGTGACCTACGCATGCTTGTTTCCGTGAGGTACACTACCATGCGGGATACGTCCATTGTGCTCCTTCTCCACTTGGAGTATTGTTATGCTGTGTGACAATGTGATGTGGGGTGATGTCGAGGTACACACTGCCATGACATGTGGATGTGTGACTAGGCCGCACCAAATGATGATCTTCTGCGATAGCTTTACGATTGTTCCTTCCTTCCTCATTGGTGGCTAGATGCTAGTCACATAGTGATGCTATGTGCAATTGTGATATTCTTATTTATTTCTTTGTGGACCAGCAATTTATTCTAATTTGACTTTGAAGGTTTGGCCATGATCTTGTGATCTTTTGCTTACTTGATTTGGTGTTGCAATTCTGGATTATTTTCTTGCCTTATTGTTGGAATTGATGATTTATTATCTTTATTCATCTGTAGTTTGGTGGCTAAATTGGTTTATCCTTATTATTTTCGTATGTTGGTCTTGTGTTGAAATGTGAAATTCCTCTCCAAGGATGTATGAGACAGTCTTGGTAGAGTGTGTACAAGAAAGTAGACTTAGGGAACCTTGAGGATGGGGGTATGTGAGGTTGCGATGCAACTAGGATCCACTACCTACCTATGTGTGGTGACTATCTCTTGGAGGCTAACCACCTTACTCAACAAGGGATGTTCACAAAGGTCTTGTATGGAAGGTAGCACTACTATGGTGTTCCCTAGCACCATCGAGCCTTGAGTGAGATATTGGATATTTATGATCATACTATTGTTATGAGATCAGGCTCAAAGATGTTGACTGTGCATGTTATCTTTGACCGGGCATTAGACATGCTCACATGTGGCCTTTTGAGTTGTGCATTCCAGTTATGTGGATGGTTATTATGTGTAAGCATGGAGTAAATTGTGTTAACTTGTCACTATGTTATGGGACATAGCCATTGGAAAGGTTTTTATATACCTAGCAAGTGTAAGCAATTGTGTACTATATGTTTCTCTTATTCCATGGAAGTTAACTTGGTTGTAGAAATTAAATTTTAAAGCTAGTTCTATGGGATAAAGTTTTTTCAAAAAGATGTATTGGTAAAAGAAATTGATCATGATGGCATGTTTTCTTGTCATGTTTGATAGATGAGTATGGTAATTGTTTCTTACCTCTTTTAATGCTTTAATTTGGTGTAATGAAAGGAAGAGAATTCTTGTTTCTTTGCTATGATTGTGGATAATTCCTAGAATATGTTAATAAATGTATGGATTTAGCTGTATCTTGCCAATGGATAATGGTATTCGTAAACGATTTAACAATAATGTTTTATTTATTTATGAAAAGATTCCTATGTGCAATTTGATATTTGTTGATTGAGTTTTAGGGCAAATGCATGCAACATGTTCTCCGTCAAGCCTTACGACTTCCAAGAGTAAGTCGGAACCTAGGGGGGGAGAATGTAGTACCCCTACCCTAATCAATTTCTAATCTCAGTTTGACCTTGGTTAGTTTATCATATTATAGTGTTATAGTCAAGTGTTTTGATTTTAGTGCATACCTGTTAATATAGTTTTCGCACCAATTTGTATTCAAGTTTATTAGTTCTCCTATTTCGTGTTATTAATCTTGGGATAACACTTTCATTAAGTATATATATGTATGCATATATGACTCTTGGTTGTAGGAGATTTTAGGTACAGTACCACATGGATGCGAGGTTCATCTCCACCTGGATTTGCAAGTTTGAGTGCACCTCTTTGGTCCTTAGAATTGGATTAGTTTCTCGTACGACCCTCATTTAACCATAGTCGTGCTCAAGTGAGCATCGTCAGTCGTCGTCGGTATTCCCTTTGGTTGGGTATGCGGGTTGTCTATTCATTTTTCTTTCTTGGGTTGTGTGTTTATGTGTGATTAAATTGAGTATTTAATCCTTAATGTTTAATTTGATTTAATGTGTGTTTACGCATTAGTATTTTGGGGACTAAATTAAATAGGTTCCTTTTATACGGCTTATCATTAATTAGAATTGCTCAATTCAGGTTGGTAGCAAGTTCGTTTAAATGGCTAATTTTAAATAATGAGTATTGTCAGTTATACTTTTTGGAAAGGAAAGATTAAATTTATTTGAAATCGAGTTAATTCAATCTTGTTGGCATTTTGAAATAGAAAGGTTAATTTCAATTATTTGAGAAAATTAATTTTTAAATTGAAAATCAAGTTTAATATATTGATATAGTTTAAAAGAATGATTTTCTGGAGATTTATTTTAAATAAAAAATTTTAAATTCAAAAATAAAAATTTTGGTCAAACTTTTCCCATTTAACCTAGTTTTTGGAAAAATATGGGAGGATCATTTATTGGAAAATATTTTGGGGAAAAATATTTTTGGGAATGAAAATTTGGGGATTTTGGAGGAGAAGAGATTTTTGGAGCGTGCAGGTGGGGCTCTTCTTCAATCTTGCTAGGATTGCTGAACAAGGTTGGCCTTTGGTGTATTTGATTAGTTTCTTTGTTTTAAAAAATAAAAATTATTTTTGGTGTTTTTGTAGAAACCTGGTTGTGTTTGTAGATAAATCCTTATTTTGTGTGGAAAATGGAAGAGTTGCCTTGAAAAAACAAACTCAAACTCTCCTTGCTATCTTATCAAACCTCCAAATGTCATTTTTGCTTGTATAAATTGGTTTTCAAAAATTAAAACCAAATATTGGGGTTTGGCTGTTCTTGAGGAAATTTTGTTTAAAACTCCAATGAATCTTCTCTTAAATAAGTTTAAAATTGAAATTTAGTTTGGGGGTTTGGCAGATTTGATGTTAAATATGTGTAAATCAATCTCATTTTGTCAATATGGTGTTTGATTGAAAGAAAATTTTGTTGTTCTGGGTTATTCTGTAAATGAATTTTTTTTTTAAAAACTCATTAGATTTTTGGAGCTTGCAAGTGGGGCTTTTCTTCAATCTTGGCAGGATTGCTGAACTAGGTAGGCCTCTGGTTTATTTCATTGCTTTCTTTGTTTTAAAAAAAAAATTGTTTTTGGTGTTTTTGTAGAAACCTGGTTGTGTTTGTAGATAAATTTTTATTTTGTGTGGAAAATGGAAGAGTTGCCTTGAAATCACAGACTCAAACTCTCCTTTCTCTCTTATCAAACCTCCAGATGTCATTTTTGCTTGTATAAATTGGTTTTCAAAAATTAAAACCAAATATTGGGGTTTAGCTGTTCTTGAGGAAATTTTGTTTAAAACTCCAATTAATCTTCTCTTAAATAAGTTTTAAATTGAAATTTAGTTTGGGGGTTTGGCAGATTTGATGTTAAATATGTGTAAATCAATATCATTTTGCCAATATGGTGTTTGATTGAAAGAAAATTTTCTTGTTCTGGGTTATTCTGTAAATGCAAAATTTTAGAAAAAATTCATTATTTTCTAGAAATTACTTTTTTAAGTCTCTGTAGAGACTGGGTTTTTTGTGAGTTGTTGTTTTAACAGTAATAATTTTTTATTTTTAAAATTAAAAAAAAGAAAATTACCCACGTGGTAGGGAGAAAACCCCCCACCACGCGGGAGGTAGCAGGCTACCAAGGGTAGCGGCTGCTACCTATTGGTAGAAGTGCTACCAATGGTAGCGGACTGCTACCTTTTGGTAGCAGTGCTACCATAGGTAGTGTGAGCTACCTGTTGTTCACCAAAAGTGATAACCCAAGACACCTGTAAATTTATCTATGAGATAGCCAATCTCAATAAATGAAACACCTCAGGGCTTGGACAACATAACATAGGATCCTAATGATCCTCCTGCACTTCAGGTTCTGCTAGACCTAGGGGGGACACCCTTTTGATGCATTGAATACAACAATCACAAACATAAGACTGCATCAACAATGAGCAGACAAACCATTCCACAAGCTCACCAAATTAGGTAACATGTACAGATGGGCTGGATCTTATACAAACAATAGGTGAAATAGAGCTTTGGAAGGATAGAGCATTAACCCCTAAACATAAAGGGAAATAGATTTGTCTTTTAAAATGTATATCTGAGACCATTCCCAAATCTGTCAAAGACTAGTGCCTTGTTCATTGGGCAGCAGAGTCACTCACAGAACTACAAATATGAATCATAGATGCAAGTTTGTTTTCCTTAAACAAGATATTCATGCATCAATACCTTATATTAATGCACTATTTGATTCATTCACAAATTCATCAAATCTGGATACATATTTCATTATTTATGACTGACTATAGAATTTAAACTCTTGATTGAAGAATGCCTACAAACAATCATACAATCTCCTTGAGATGACAAATTTCATCCTCCTTGAGGATTGAATTCATAATAATGAAAAAACATATCATAGAGACAATCTTGTGGGAAATTACTCATGCTTGACACAAGTAAGACCTGCAATTAAAACCATATTTACAACAATGCACTGCAATCTCTCTACCCTGAAACCAAATAGAAGCATTTACAAACTTGGGTCAAGATCTTCAGAAAATGGAAGCCATCAAATCTGGAGCATTTTCCAAATTTCTAGAACCCTTACAACTGAGAAGAATTGGGAATAAGAAGGAGAGGGAAGAGAATCAAATCTACAACTGAAAATTGCCAAGTGTCTCCCCTCTAACTGAATTTTGTTTCCATGGATACTGCTTCCAAAATATCCAACATTTGTCAAAATTAACCTCATAATTGGATTCCTCAATCCGAGAGCTTTCCGAAAACATATAACACTTTATATTTTGGGCAAAATTTAGACCCTGGGCGAATTAATTCCCAACATGGACCCATCATTTAAATATTTAGAATTTTAATATAGTCAGAACTATATCATTTATTCATTTTAATTTTGATTTTTTGCCTCCATTTGTGCCTTGACGCCTTGCCACATGGCGGCCTCTGATTGGTCGATGGGGTTGACCGGACGCCACCTGGGATGACACCTCATCTTTTGCCACCTGTCGGCCACGTCACCACCACTGGGCTGCTTGCTTGTACGCCACTTCATCGCCATGTCATCTTCAGAACTGACATGACCATCTATCACGACACGTGGACAACTCTCGTTCACTTTCACTATTTCGCAGGGTGTAACTTGCGTGCATCTTCCTTTCGCGAAATAGCGCGCACCGTTGATCCATCTCGAACTTGCTCACTCGTTAAGCCGACCTTCCTCTGCAAAATTTTGCCTGCCTGACTCAGGAAGCGTGCTTGCGTGGGGTCCACCTAGTTGCCATCTAGTCAACTCCTCCATTGCCTCAAGATCCATGCTCACGCATGGGCCCACCTTGGGCGCCATTGGGCACCATCCGTCAAAAGCCTTTATGACTTAGACATTTTACTACTGTGCGTTTTTGGTTATAAATACCAGAAAATACCACTTCCCAGCCAATGTGGGATAAAGTGATTTGCCTGTAGCTGCACTTTTGGAGCTCTTTTCTGAGACTTTCATGGCGATTTCTTGCTCACTTGACACATTTGAGGAAAGGAGGACTGCCTTTGCTTTGAGACATGTTCCAATGCCCAACACATAGAGGATCCACCATGCACAGGGAAGACTTGGCAATTTGTTTGTTTGAAACATTTTTTAATGCTGCCATTTGTATTTGCTGAGTGTTGTTTGCTTCTCCTTGGAATTTGTTGCTGCTGACTTCCACAATCTCCATGCCTTCTTCAAACTCCATCTACACAGAAGCTTCAACCAACACCACATCCAGCAAGGAAAGGCAACGTGGGGGAGGAGGAAATGCTGGTCTGTATTTTAACATTGTTTTAAAAACTTTGCCTTCTAATTACCACACAAGGAGAAAAGATGCCAATGGTTTCGATGCAATTGTTGGAAAGTCTTTATTGTTTGCCTCTTTACCATACCACATAGAATCCTGGAGTGCCCAATGGCATTTGTTATTTCAAGTTTTTTGTTGTTGTAGCTTCACATGGGGAAAAAGGTCTGCTGTTTGCATTGGTTGGAGTTTATAAAGTCTTCTCTTTGTCAAACTTCAAGCATGGAGGATGTTGGCAAAGTCATGAAATTTGGCTTACACCTTCCACATTACATTTGGTTGAAAGGTTTAATGGCTTTTCACATGCCAATGCATTTAATTTGAAAGTTTAAATGGTCTTCTCACACCATGGCTGCCAAGTGCATTCATATTTTTTAATGCTCTTCTTTGTCGCTGAAGGAGGATTTGGCTCCAAACTTGCCAATTTTAAATTGCCTGAAGTTCATAATAACATCTTGAACTCTTATGAAATGCCTCGTGACTATAATCCATATTTAGATATTCTGAAAATCTCTTAGTGAACAAAGTCGCCAATAAACTAATACGGCACAGGCATGAGCCAGGTCGGGCCCCAAAGTGGGTCCGACTAAAAAAAATTTCGTTTTCATGCAACTCACCCCTGGAATGCTTCACGGACCTCAAACATACCTCCGGAAATGATCGGCATCATTTTCGGATCATTAATGCACATTTTACAACCTTCAAGCAATTACGCCACAATTTTCGCATTTAATCGTGAAGACGTAATTTTCAAACCTGTCAAAACATCTTTCTGGAGCTTGCCATCTGACAGGCATGTACTCTGATATACAAGGATGACTTCTACTAAATGGTTTCTCAAGATGAGTCCTGAGCGAAGAGATAATAATTTCTGAAAATGCCCAACTGGCTTTGTCGACACTGCGGACCTGATGAAGTCAATGTCCTGGCAACACATGACGCCTTTCTCAAAAATATCAAACGACCTCCGTAGGCCCTCAAATTTGAAACATAGGTACCTTGAAGTACATATTAAATCTTTGAATCCTCAGTTCGATCACCAAACTGACAGGATTCAAATGATGTGCTCACAAAAATGGCTACATTAACTGATAAAGCACTGAAAGTACGGATAACTGAATTTGATAGTAAAATGAGCTCTTTTGAAAACTAATCAAACGGATTGGTAGAGCCTTGAAATTTGAAACGTAGCTCACCATTTATACCAACATTATCCCAGAACAAACATTCTGACATGATGCTCACCAGGACATTTTTACACTTGTGCAAACATCACAAACTACAAACGGATTCATAAGGATTTAAAATTTTGCATGTTGACTCACATTTATGCATAAAATTCAATCCATTTTTAAATTCTTCATGATAATAAACATGGAAAAAGATATTAAAACCCAAAGTAAGCTACTTAATAAAATTTGCACTTGTGCCTAGAATGCACTTTCAGCTCACCCCTCGAAATGGGTACCTAGTAAACTTATCCAAACTGAATTCTGAAAGTTGCACATCACTGCATAGGCCAAATGAAAGGTGTGGGACATGAATCCCGAGCCTTACCCTCTGAAAATCAACCGGCTCCATTTTACCCCCTTGCTAACTAGGCCATTCAAACTGACTTATTTTAATCATTTGGAAATGCAGGGCAAAATTTTGAAATGGGCCTATAAACTTGACTCAGTTTTAAATACTCCCAACACTACCAAGGGGGGGCCCACGTGGGTACCCTCCCCCTTTTTTTATATTTATTTTTTTGAAATTATTTTTTTTATATATATTTTTTTTATCAAAAAAATATATAATAGTTTAATATTATAAATAAATTTTAATTTTTAAATAAAGTTTTAATTATGGTTAAATTTGGCATTAATTAATAATTTTTGAATAATTTGTTATTAATTAATTGTATAATGTTAAATATACATTAATTAACATTCAAATTTTATTTTATTATTAATGCATATTTTTCTAATTAAATACTTGATTTGCTAATTTCTTTATTAGTTATTAATTTGTTATATTTTATTAATTGCACATTAATAAATAAATATATACATATATATATATATATATATATATATATATATATAGTTAATTCTGGTATTTTTATATATGTGCATAAGGAAGTAATCTATGGATTTGGGAAAAGCTTGCCTATTTTTGGTTCCTTTAAATGTATGTATCCTTAATTGGAAAAGTGTAATTTGGTTCTGTAAAAGATGAACTTGGAGAAATTATTTTCGAATGAGTATGACAATGATGTTTTATTTGAAGATTAAATATCATATTTAGATAGTTAATGTTTATTTAATTATATTCACGTGAACTTGGTTTAAAAACTCGTAATGATGTATTTATGTTATGTTTTGATGCAAATGAACTTAGTGAGATAGAAAACCAAGAATCGACTTGTACCTAGATGACGTAGACAACTACAATCTAACTTAGATCATTTAGAAAACTTGATCAAATTTTATTGTTTAAATCAATAGGAAAGAAGATTGTCTTTTTCGGTTATTGCCTATGCAAGTTTAAATGTTTGTATTCGATTTTGCTTAAGTAATGGTAAGCCTCACTTTGTTTGATTGGACCCTATCGTATGGATTGATTTGGGGTACCTGTTTCTGTCCTCGGTCTCAAGTTTAACTGTTGTTTTATGGTGGTGTTGTAATTGGTCATGTCCTTTATGCGGGTGTCGAATGATGATTTGTGGTTGACCATAGCTAGTCAGGTCTCTAGTTAGAGTACCGTCAGTCAGTGCATCTCATATGAAGTCTTGTTTGACCAAATGGTTGTTTACTCCATTTTGATCTCTGTATGCTTGACCTTGTGTATCCCTGGGTTTATGAGTTCATTTGAGTATAGTCAAGTGTCGTATGGGAAAGTGGCTTTCGATTGGGGGCTGCACCCAAAGTGGTTGCTGGGTAACCCATCGAAAGTGTGTCTAATAAGTGATAACCTTATAGTATATTAGAGACTTAGGTAATGAATCACTAAGTAAGATAATTGTGCCTCACAAATGGGAGGAGTGCTAACACAGACTCAACATGTTGTGGCAAGGCCTAAAATGGCAAACCATCATCCTTGTCTTCACGAAAGGATGTGTGGGTCCACATAAGGCTTGGATGGGCCGGAGGTTTAGAATAGGTTGCTAGGGTAACCCAGTGGATGGGGCTAGAACCTATGAAGACCTGCCTTGGTAACCATATCAAGTTGTGTGATGACGCTTGTCCCTTATGCTCACTACTGTGTTGTTGTGTTGTCTTGATAGGAGCACTTTTGTGGAGTCATCCTGTTGCTTATGCCCTTGTGAGAACCTGATATAATGATAGACCTTGGTTTGAGATGACTTAGTTTCTCAGATGCTCCAGTGGACTTTTGTGTTTGCTTCTATTATGTTCAATTGGATCCTTTCCTATTCAGGGATCATTTATGTATTTATTTGACCGATGTGGTCGTTGTATATTGGTTATGTTCACATTGATGGTAGGATTGTAAATGATGTGAATATTATGTATTCTTAACTTGTTTAATGATCAGAGGGGTCTTGCAGTTGACCATACCTGAAGATGTAGCCCTCTAGGGCTAAACTCCAATATCAATTTGGTGTTATGTGATGGTTATGTTCTTATGTTTTCCTGTTTAGTTTTAGCATGTATGGATGACATTATGTTAGAATGTATAAAACGGATAAGATGAGAGTAATCATAAATGCATGTATGTAGTCATCTTTTAAATGTAGTAAATTAAATCATGAAAGAATGTAGATTAGAATAATGGGATATATTTAGTTATTGTTAAGGAAATTAAGCATGCATGAAAGGATCTCATTAGTTTATGATGAAATTAAAGTGTGTTATAAAATTAGATGCATGACTTAAATTTTAATGAAAAGTTTGAATGAAGGGTATAGATAAAACTTAATGTATGAACCTTATCTTGTGATCTATATTTTTCATCTTACTAAAAAAGATTATCCTTGTTTAAGAATTATCTCGTTATTAAGATAATCAACTTATTGGATTAGTTAGTGTGAGTTAAGTTAAATTTGGAATTAAGTAATCACGTTGGGAAACCCTTTAGGTGTTAGTTGAAGTCTTCCACTGTGTAATCTAAACTTTGATACCTCATTGTATCTTAATGTTGTGTTTAAGTTTTAAAAAAATTTATTTCACTCTATTTGTGTGTTTTAACTTTATCCCTTCGGGGTTTCCTCGTGGGGCATTACATTTGGTATCAGAGCCCATGTTGCAAACACTGGGATCTCTAGTGTCGCTTGTGCCCTTATTTGGTGTGAGGTGTATTGACCTTATATTGTATTCTTGTCATCCTTTTTGTATGTGTCTGATTGAGCAAACCTTAACTGGTGTGTAACGCATGTGTTCAGACCTTGTTTTCACCTTCTTGATGTTGGTGTTTTGAGTGATTATATGTGCTTTGTTTGCTTATTGATGTCTTGGTCTACGATTACTCATAATCTGAAAGAGAGTCGTATGTACCTTCCTTATTGATTGTTGTACTCTTTAGACTAATCCATTTGGGTTGATCCATTCTTGTCTTGAATTTGAAAGTACGAAATGTGCTTGTTTAAGATTATGATCTAGCTTAGTGTTGTCCACTTGAAAGACTAGTATTATAGATATTGAATGCTTTTATGTAGCAAATTGAATTATTATCACCCTTCCTCCCCTTTGTCTAGAAATTAAAATGTTTGGGATATGTGTAATTATCTCTGATTTGAGTTTTCTTTTTTGTGAGAAAAAGGTTGTGACTTCTTGAGCCCTTGTGTGAGCCTCAAGACGCTTATGTGATTTTAGATTATAAAAGAGCTTTGGATTGAAAGTTAATATTGGATATTGTGAGAAAACTGTATTTTTGCATTAAGGAATTCTCCATGTGTAATGTAGGAGTAACATAATTAAATTATATCTTAAGTGAGATGCATTTGTTAGGTCCCAGAGACAACTGAGAGGGGGGGGTTGAATCAGTTGTCAAATAAATTCAAAACAAAAACAACTTAACCAACCTTAATGCTTAATACCAGTAAACCAAAATTTATGTCGGTAGACAGTTTATCAGTTAATTACAGTACCGATAAAGATTAATACATGAAATAGAAAGACAATAACATCCACAATACATAACACCAATATTTGTACGTGGAAACCCTATAAGGGGAAAACCACGGTGGGAAACGTTACCCACAATCAGATGATACTACTGCAGATAGTATGTGTACACAAAATGGGGTCTGCACATGCAGAAAGGCCAAGCACCTAGAGCTCACTACTCAAACACAAATAAAAGTCACACTAACTACAATTGGATGGTTAAATCCAATAAGAATGTACTACTCAAAATAGCATCTTCATATGCTGGATTCAGTACCAGTGTAGTTCTGATTGTCTTTACAAATACCTTGCTTCACCTTCAAATAATGTCCGTGTGTATAGCTCTTCTTATTCTCACATATATCTTCTTACAAATAAGATCTTACATATATACCATAACCTAAGACCAATTTTAGTAGGTCGGCTTTAAAAGATATAACAATAAAACAATTACAAGTAAATAAATAGCCGATCCAATATCTGATTCAACATGTTGGCTTAATGCATTTATAATAACAAAAAAATCATCTCCAAAGCATGTCATGCTGATTTGGAATAGATAAGCCTGTCGGTGCATAACCTGGACCTATTTGCTAGTAATAGAAAATATGCAAACATGAATATACCAATGAAAAAATATCCAAGACAAAGTGTCCAACCGATGTCTTTGACATAACCATGTGTTTCCCATATCATTCAAAGTGCCAGTGAACATTATATCATGTTGGTGTACCAGATACGAGTGACTATGCATAAGTCACTTGCTTGCCAATGAACATTGTCAATCCTTCAAAGTGCCAGAGTTGATAAGTGTTGATAGGTTTTAACATCAATGAGAAAACCATACCAAAATACCAACAATCTCCCCCTTTGGTATTGATGGCAACACAAGATGGAAAAACCATCAAAGTGCCAAAATAGAAATGCCAAATACCAAAAACCAATATCTCCCAAAAGAGATCATGACCAGAAATTAAAATTCAGATACAGAGAGTAATCAATCATCTTAAAGTATTAATCTCCCCCTCAATGAATAATCTCTCCCCAAAAGATAATGTGTTTTTCCGTAGATATCTCTCCCCCTTTGACATCAAATGCCAAAGCCAATACAAAACCATATGTAAATACAAAATACCAACCAATTTAGTATGCCAGCTACTCCCCCTGAGAAGTAGCTCTCCTCATCAAAGCTGAAGTAAAAGATTTCTCTATTAATTCTATCGGTTGATGACAAACATCAACTGTCTAAGTCTCTACCAATAGGGGTATGACCCCAAGCTGATCTCTAAGATATTCAAAGGTCTCTTTAGGTAGAGGTTTAGTGAAAATATCTGCAATCTGCTCTTTAGTATTCACATAAACCAGTTTTACTTCTTTTGCTTCAACATTCTATTTCACAGAATTTAGTTTGATAGAAACATGTTTGGTTTTAGAATGTAATACTAGATTCTTATATATATCATTTTCTGTAGTGTTATCACAATAGATAGTTATAGGTTCCTTGCATTTTACCTTTATGTCCTTCAACATTTGCTTAAGCCATAATACCTGTGTACAGTTAGTTGCTGCTGCAACATATTTTGATTTTGGTGTTGATAAAGATGCGCATCTTTGTTTTTTACTCAACCAAGAAGTTAATCCGCTTCCAAGAAAAAATGCTCCGCCAGTGGTGCTTTTTCTATCATCCACATCTCTTGCCCAATTTGCATCTGTGTATGCACATAATTCAAAGTTTTCATCTCTAGGATACCATAAACCAAGATTTGTAGTACCTTGTAAGTACCAAAAAATCCTTTTTACTATTGATTCATGATTTTCTCTAGGATTAATCTAAAATCTAGAAACAATACATACTGCATTCATAATATCAAGTCTTGTTTGTGTCAAATACAGTAGGCCTCCTATTATAGATTTGTACCTAGTCAAATTAACAAGTGTAGATTCATCCCTTAATGATAATTTGTCATTTGTAGTCATAGGTGTGCTTACTAGTTTAGAGTTCTTCATCCCAAATTTCTTTAGTAACTTTTTCAAGTATTTGGATTGACTCAAGAATATACCTTTATTAGTCTGTGAAATCTACAATCCTAAGAATTTTATGTCTCTAATCATAGACATTTCAAATTCATGATTCATTTCAATACAAAAGTATTTACATAATCCATCTTCTCCTCCAAAGATTATATCATCAACAAAAACTTCTATAACCAAGATGTCATCATTAGTCACTTTGTAGTATAAGTTGCTATCAGTATTACCTTTAGAAAATCCAATCTTGAAAAGATACTTATCCAATCTAGCATACCAAGCTCTTGGAGCTTGCTTCAACCCATACAAAGCTGTTCTTAACCTGCAAACCATATCTTTGTTATTTGTCAAAGAAAATCCATCAAGTTTCTCAATGTAAACTTCTTCTTCAAGATCTCCATTCAAAAATGCACATTTAATATCCATTTGATATACTTTGTAGTTCTTGTGTGCTGTAAAAGCCAAGATTAATCTGACTGCCTCAATTCTAGCTACTGGTGCAAAGGTTTCATTATAATCAATTCCTTCTTTCTGAGAGTATCCCTTACACACTAGTCTTTCTTTATTCATGATTACCTTACCATCTTCAATAAGTTGGTTTCTGAATACCCATTTTGTTCCAATCACATTTTTATCTTTAGGCCAAGGAACTAATGTCCATGTGTTATTTTTGTCAATTTGTTCTAGTTCCTCTTCCATAGCTTTAATCCAGTGTTTATCTTCGCATGCCTCATTTATTCATGATGGTTCAATTTGAGAAATAAGACATACCTCTTCATTTGCTAGTCTTCCTCTTGTCATAACTCCTTGATATTTGTTCCCAATTATCTGATTTTCAGAGTGATTTAGTCTTACATACCGGGGTGTCTTTGTTTGCTATTATTCCTCAGTTACAGTGGAATTTTTAGATGATACCGGTGTAACTGGATCTTCATTCTATACCTGTTGATTCAATGTAGGTTCATTTGTCAGTATCTCTGTTGCTGGTTCAGAGTCTATATACCTTGAAGTTCCTCTAAATTGTTCATCAATCTTCACATTTGTACTCTCAACAATTTTCTGCAAACTCTTGTTAAAACATCTCTATGCCTTTCTCTTAGATGAATAACCAGGAAATATTCCTTCATCACTTCTAGGATCAAATTTTCCAATATACTCATCTCTTCTAATATAGCATTTACTTCCAAATATTCTAAAATATTTAAGAGTAGGGGTAATACCAAACCATAGTTCATGAGGGGTCTTACCAGTTTCTCCTTTGATGTGAACTTTGTTGATTGTGCAGACCATTGTGCTTACTACCTCTCTCCAATATACATGTGGTATATTTTCTTCAGATAACATACTTCTAGTTGCATCCAAGATAGTTATGTTTTTCCTTTCTACAACTCCATTCTACTGTGATGTCCAAGGTGCTGATAACTATCTTCTAATTCCATTCACTTCACAGAATGTATTAAATTCCTTAGATGTGAATTATCCTCCTTGATCTGATCTTAGACATTTTATTTTATTACCAGTTTCATTCTCTACCATTGTTTTGAATAGTTTGAACTTTCCAAGTGCTTCTGATTTTTCTCTGAGAACAGTAACCCAACACATTCTAGAATAGTCATCAATGATTAGCATGAAATATCTATCACCTTGTAAGCTTTTAGTTCTAGCTAGACCACATAAATCAGTATGAATTAAGTCAAGAGCATTATTTGATTTTTCTGGAATACTTTAAAAAGATGCTCTAACTTGTTTTCCAAATTAACATTCTTTACATACCGGATTGTGAGGTTTGACAATCCTAGGTAAATCTCTAACTGCCTTAGTAGTACTGATTTTTACCATGCAATCAAAATTTACATGATAGAGTCTCTTATACCATAGCCAACTTTCATTAATATGTGCAATCAAGCATGTCTTTTTACTATTATTCAAATGAAAGATATTACCTCTAGTTTGATTATCGATTGCAATTTCCAAACCGGTTTTGTTCATAATTTTGCATTAATCATTCTTCAATTGTAACTGAAATCCTTTTTCAACTAATTGACCAACACTCAAAAGATTATGCTTTAAACCTTCTACATAGTAAACATTGTCAGTATTATGCTTTCCATCAAGAGATATTGTACCTTTTCCTTTGATCAAACAAGCTTTGTCATCTCCAAATCTTACCAGACCTCCATTATATTCCTAAAAGTTCAAGAATTTACCTTTATCACCAGTCATGTGATGTGAACATCTTGAATCAATGATCCATTCATCCTTAACTTCAACTTTAGCTGCCAGGGCCTTCTCTACCACTTGAATAGTAGGTGTCGGTTGATCTTTTGTTATAGCAACAAAAACCCATCCATTGTCTACCGGATCTTCATCAGAATCATCAGTGACTCCTTCATCAGCGAGATAACAAGATTTATCTTTATTCTTCTTAAATCTGTATCTTTGATATTCAGGGTTAGGCTTGTATGTTCTTCTAGCTTCTTCTCTTAGTCTAGCATGTGTATCAGGGCATCTTGAAGCCATATGACCAATCTTATTATAGTTAAAGCATTTAAAGGGCGCTTTACCTTCAAAAATTACTTCCAACTAGATCTTTAGGCAGTTTTCTTGCAAATAGCGCTTCAAGTTCTTCATTTTCTCTCCTACTTTCCTCAAGTTCTCTTGCATAAAAGGATTTCCAGTCAGACTTGTCAAATGATGGTGCAGATGATGTTGATGCCTTAAAAGCTAAATCTATCTTTATAGTAGCAACATGACCAAATTCCTCAATTTCAAAAGTTGAAAGTTTTCCAATCAATGTATCCCTTGTTGCTGATGTAATAGGCATTGTTCTCAACTCATTTATAGTAGTAACTTTCATTTTATATGTTGGTGGCAATCCTCTTAAAACTTTTGAAATGATTTCATCTTCACTTAAGGTTCCTCCATAACATTTAATACCCAAAATAGTTTCATTTACTCTTTCCATAAAAGCAGAAATCCTTTCATCTTCTTCCATTTTCAGATTCTCATACCTGACTCGGAAGCTTTCAAGTTTTGCAATTTTGACTGTGGAATCTCCTTCATTCAATGTTTCTAAATGATCCCAAATAGCTTTAGCAGAAGATCTATTTGATAATCCCATGATTTGCTGATCTGTTAATGCGCTCAAAAGTGCTTCTCTTGCTTTGCAACCATTTTCCTCATCTTTAGCCAAGTTTGGTGGATTAGGTTGACTGGTTGAAGGAGTTGTATAGCCATTCTTTGTAACATCGCAGATGTCCTTTCCAATGCAATTTAGATGTGTCTCCTTTATGATCTTCCATATTCCATAGTTGGTTCCATCAAGTTTAGGATTGTCCTTCCTAAAATAGTTAGTAGACATTGGATCTCCTCAAGCTGTTAAACTTTTGCAAAAAGAGGACTCAGCTCTGATACCAATTGTTGAATCAGTTGTCAAATAAATTCAAACCAAAAACAACTTAACCAACCTTAATGCTTAATACCGGTAAACCAAACTTTATGTCGGTAGACAGTTTATCAGTTAATTACGGTACTGGTAAAGATTAATGCATGAAACAGAAAGACAATAACATCCACAACACATAAAACCAATTTTTGTTCATGGAAACCCTGTAAGGGGAAAAACCATGGTAGGAAACCTTACCCACAATTAGATGATACTACCGCAGATAGTATGTGTACACAAAATGGGGTCTGCACATGCAAAAAGGCCAAGTGTCGAGAGCTCACAGCTCAAACACAAATAGGAGTCACACTGACTACAATTGGATGGTTAAATCCAATAAGAATGTACTTCTCAAAATAGCATTTTCATATGCTAGATTCAGTATCGGTGTAGTTCTAATTGTCTTTACAAATACCTTGATTCACCTTCAAATGATGTCTGCATGTATAGCTCTTCTTATTCTCGCATATATCTTCTTACAAATCCTTATCCTTATCGCATATCGATCTTACAAATAAGATCTTACATATATACCATAACCTAAGACCAATTTTAGTAGGTCAGCTCTAAAAGATATTACAATAAAAAAATTACAAGTAGATCAATAGCCGATGCAATATCCAATTTAGCATGTCGGCTTAATGCATTTACAATAACAACAAAATCATCTCCAAAGCATGTCGTGCTGATTTGGAATAGATAAGCCTGTCGATGCATAACCTTGACCTATTTTCTAGTAGCAACAAATATGCAAACATGAATATACCAATGAACAAATCTCCAAGACAAAGTGTCCAACCAATGTCTTTGACATAACTAGGTGTTTTCCATATCATTCCAAGTGTCGGTGAACATTATATCTTGCTGATGTACCAGATACCAGTGACTATGCATAAGTCGCTTGCCGGTGAACATTGTCGATCCTTCAAAGTGCTAGAGTTGATAATTGTTGATAGGTGTTGACATCAATGACAAAACCATACCAAAATACCAACAACATTAATATGTGAATAGTTATTATGTGAAACTACTTTGTTTGTAAAAGAAGTATCAAAAGGGAACATGTTATAGTAGGTTCGAGAGTGTATTAATGTGTTCCATGAAAGATTGTTTTATGTGTTTCAATAAACCAGTTTGATTGAGGATCTTTTTTATCAATGCTCTATTGAACTTGCTTTTGCATATATGTAATTACCTTAATGTGTTTAGAAAGTGCAAATGAAAAGCTTGTTTGATGTGTATGCATTAATGTGTATTATTTATTTGATAATTCTTCCTTTACCTTCTTATCATATTTGAATTTCAATTATATGTTTTGTATTGAATTAAGAGTCGTGAGTGTTTGCTTGAGGTCTTGCATTATCAAAAAGATTGCCTATTTTGATCTCTGTTGTTTGAAAAAATAGAACCTCCTCTTGCAACCATAATAATTGGAGATGTCATGTAGTCCAATTGGCATTCTTCTAAAAATGGTAGCGAAATGAAAACCGTACAATTAAAATGATAGGCTTATAGTTAGAAATTTTAGTATATAGTGTGATCTTGTTGATCTTGTGTCTTTGTAGGAAATAGTTTGATTATCAAACTCTCTTTTCCTTCTCTTTTCCTAGATTATAAGATTTTCAGAAATGCTACTAAGAATGCATTGATTTAAATAGAATGTTTATAATGCATATGAAATTGTATGTTTGCATTTGGGCTTCTTATGGAAAGATGAAATTCTTAAGCTTCAGAAAGAAATTTGCATAGTTAGTAATGTGAATACGAATGCTTAGTGGTATTAGAGAAAGATATAGGAATGATGTTATTTCCTTATGTAGTTTTGAATTGATAAGAATTTCAGCACTTGTATCTAGAGTAAAATTTATTCAGTTATTCATGTGGAAAGCATAATTAAAATATTCCTTGAGTAGATGATAGCGTACTGAAAAGTACTCACCATAAATGTGACTAAACCAGTACTGGTGTATTCATGGGTATTGTAAGAAACTAATGCTTATTATATGTGCCCATGGGTTGGTGAAGTAATCAACCATGGAGGATATGTTACTTATAAGTATGGGAAACCATACTGTTTATGTGATGTTGCTTATTTGTTTCTCTACTGAGTACCAAACCTCGAGTTGTTGGTAATTCAGTATGTTAAGGGGTATTATTTGAAGTCACCATTCATTGAATAGTATGGATCAGTGTACAAGTAATGTCGGCGCGAAGCGACTTTAGCTTCTCTATTTTGAGGAATGATATAGTTATACAATAAAACTATATCAAAGGTGTACTCAATACTTTCCCTTTTGATGAATCTATTTATAGGTTTATGTGTGACAACCTATTCATCTCCTTTATTTGAGCATTTTGATGGTGTATTTTGGAGGATCCTTTGCCTTGTAGTCATGAAAGGTAGGTTTATCCACATGAGCTACCAGTTAGTATGTGTTGGTGGACATGTGGGTGGACCTTAGTCATGCATACCTCTAGCTTACAGCAAGTATCCTAATAGATACATCGTTATGTGGGACGTGACCTGGGCGTGCTTGTTTCCATGAGGTACACTACCATGCAGGATACGTCCATTATGTGCCTTCTCCGTTTGGACTATTTCCATGCCACATGGCGACATGATGCGGGGTGATGCCGAGATACACAGTGCCATGACATATGGATGTGTTACTAGACCGCACCACATGATGATCTTCTGCGACAACTTTACGATTGTTCCTTCCTTCCTCGTTGGTGGCTAGATGCTAGTCACATAGTGATCTTATGTGCAATTGTGATATTCTTATTTATTTCTTTGTGGACCAGCAATTTATTCTACTTTGACTTTGAAGGTTTAGCCACGATCTTGTGATCTTTTGCTTACTTGATTTGGTGTTGTAATTTCGGATTATTTTCTTCCATTGCTGTTGGAATTGATGATTTATTATCTTTATTCATTTGTACTTTGGTAGCTAAACTAGTTTATCCTTATTGTTTACATATGTTGGTCTTGTGTTGAAATGTGAAATTCCTCTCCAAGGATGTATGAGACGGTCTTGGTAGAGTGTGTACGAGGAAGTAGACATAGGGAACCTTGAGGATGGGGGTATGTGAGGCTATGATGCAGCTAGTATCCACTACCTACCTATGTGTGGTGACTATCTCTTGGAGGCTAACCACCTTACTCAACAAGGGATGTTCAGAAAGGTCTTGTATGGAAGGTAGCACTGCTATGGTGTACCCTAGCACCATAGAGCCTTGAGTGGGATATTGGGTATTTTTGATCATACTATTGTTATGAGATTAGGCTCAGAGATGTTGATCGTGCATGTTATCTTTGACCAGGCATTAGACATTCTCACATGTGGCCTTTTGAGTTGTGCATTCTAGTTATGTGGATGGTTATTATGTGTAATCATGGAATAAATTGTGTTAACTTGTCACTATGTTATGGGACACAGTCATTGGAAAGGTTTTTATATACCTGGCAAGTGTAAGCAATTGTGTAGTATATGTTGCTCTTATTTCATGGAAGCTAACTTGGTTGTAGAAATTGGATTTTGAAGCTAGTTCTATGCGATAAAGTTTTGTGAAAAAGATGTATTGGTAAAAGAAATTGATCATGATGGCATGTTTTCTTGTCATGTTTGATAGATGAGTATGGTAATTGTTTCTTACCTCTTTTAATGTTTTAATTTGGTGTAATGAAAGGAAGAGAATTCTTGTTTCTCTGCTATGATTGTGGATAATTCCTAGAATATTTTAAGAAATGAATGGATTTAGTTGTACCTTGCCAATGGATAATGGTATTCGTAAAGGATTTAGCAATAATGTTTCATTTATTTATGGAAATATTCCTATGTGCAATTTGATATTTGTTGAATGAGTTTTAGGGCTAATGCCTGCAACATGTTCTCTATCCAGCCATATGACTTCTAGGAGTAAGTCGGAACCTAGGGGGGAAGAATGTAGTACCCCTTCCCTATTCAATTTCTAATCTCGGTTTGACCTTGGTTAGTTTATCATATTATAGTGTTATAGTCAGGTGTTTTGATTTTAGTGCATACCTATTGATGTGGTTTTCGCACCAGTTTGTATGCAAGTTTATTAGTTCTCCTATTTCATGTTATTAATCTCAGGCTAGCACTTTCATTAAGTATAGATATGTATGCATGTACGACTCTTGGTTGCAGGAGATTTCCAATATAGTACCACATGGGTGTGAGGTTCATCTCCACCTGGATTCACAGGTTTGAGTGCACCTCTTTGGTCCTTAGAATTTGGATTAGGTGGTCAGAAGACCCTCATTTGACCATAGTCGTGCTCAAGTGAGCATCGTCAATCATCATTAGTATTCCCTTTGGTTGGGTTTGTGGGTTGTCTGTTTGTTTGTCTTTCTCGGGTTGCGTGTTTGTGTGTGTTAAATTGAGTATTTAATCCTTAATGTTTAATTTGATTTAATGTGTGTTTACCCATTAATATTTTGGGGACTAAATTAAATAGGTTCTTTTTATGCGACTAATCGTTAATTAGAATTGCTCAATTCAGGTTGGTAGCAAGTTCATTTAAATGGCTAATTTTAAATAATGAGTATTGTCAGTTATGCTTTTTGGAAAGGAAAGATTAAATTTATTTGAAATCGAATTAATTTAATCTTGTTGGCATTTTGAAATAGAAAGGTTAATTTTAGTTATTCGAGAAAATTAATTTTTAAATTGAAAAGCAAGTTTAATATATTGATATAGTTTAAAAGAATGATTTTTGGAGATTTATTTTAAATAAAATATTTTAAATTCAAAAATAAAAACTTTGGTCAAACCTTTCCCATTTAACCTAGTTTTTGGAAAAATAAGAGAGGATCATTTTATTAGAAAATATTTTGGGGAAATTTGGAGATTTTGGAGGAGAAGTGATTTTTGGAGCTTGCAGGTGGGGCTCTTCTTCAATCTCGCCAGGATTGCTGAACTAGGTAGGCCTCTAGTTTATTTCATTGGTTTCTTTGTTTTGAAAAAAAAAAAAGTTTTTTGTGTTTTTGTAGAAACCTGGTTGTGTTTGTAGATAAATCCTTATTTTGTGTGGAAAATGGAAGAGTTACCTTGAAATCAGAGACTCAAACACTCCTTGCTCTCTTATCAAACCTCCAAATGTCATTTTTTCTTATATAAATTGGTTTTCAAAAATTAAAACCAAATATTGGGGTTTGGTTGTTTTTGAGGAAATTTTGTTTAGAACTCCAATGAATCTTCTCTTAAGTTTTAAATTGAAATTTAGTTTGGGGGTTTGGCAGATTTGATGTTAAATATGTGTAAATCAATCTCATTTTGCCAATATGGTGTTTGATTGAAAGAAAATTTTCTTGTTTTGGGTTATTCTTTAAATGCAAAATTTTAGAAAAAACTCATTATTTTCTAGAAATTATTTTTTAAAGTCTCTGTAGAGACTAGGTTTTTTGTGAGTTGTTGTTTTAACAGTAATAATTTTATTTTTTTAAAAATAAAAAATAAATAAAGAAAAGAAAATTACCCACATGGCGGGGAGAAAACCCCCCACCACGCGGGAGGAAGCACGCTACCAAGGGTAGTGGCTGCTACCTATTGGTAGCAGCGCTACCAATGGTAGCGGACTGCTACCTTTTGGTATCAGCGCTACCATAGGTAGCGTGAGCTACCAAGGGGGTCCCACGTGGAGGTCCACGTGGGTACCCTACCCCTTTTTTATATTTATTTTTTTGAAATTGTCTTTTTTTATATATATATTTTTTTTATCAAAAAAAATATAATAGTTTAAAATTTTTAATAAATGTTAATTTGTAAATAAAGTTTTAACTATAATTAAATTTGGTATTAATTAATAATTTATGAATAATTTGTTATTCATTAATTATATAATGTTAAATTTACATTAATTAATATTCAAATCCTATTTTATTATTTATGCATATTTTTCTTATTAAATAATTGATTTGCTAATTTCATTATTAATTATTAATTTGTTATATTTTATTAATCGCGGATTAATAAATATATATATTAATTAATAGTTAATTTTGGTAATTTTCTATATGTGCATTAGGAAGTAATTTGTGGATTTCGGAAAATCTTGCCTATTTTTGGTTCCTATAAATGTATGTATCCTTAATCAAAAAAGTGTAATTTGGTTCTGGAAAAGATGAACTTGGAAAAATTATTTACGAACCAGTATGACAATGATGTTTTATTTCAAGATTAAATATCATATTTAGACGGTTAATGTTTATTTAATTATATTCATGTGAACTCGGTTTAAAAACTTGTAATGATGTATTTATGTTATGTTTTGATGCAAATGAACTTAGTGAGTTAGAAAAACAAGAATCGACCTATACCTAGATGAAGTAGACAACTACAATCTAACTTAGATCATTTAGAAAACTTGATCAACTTTTATTGTTTAAATCAATAGGAAAGAAGATTGTCTTTTTCTAGTTATTGCCTATGCAAGTTTAAATTTCTGTATTCGCTTTTACTGAAGTAATGGTAAGCCTTGCTTTGTTTGATTGGACCCTATCATATGGATTGATTTGGGGTACCTGTTTCTATCCTCAGTCTTGAGTTTGACTGTTATTTTGTGGTGGTGTGGTAATTGATCATGTCCCTTATGTGGGTGTCAAATGATGATTTGTGGTTGACCATAGCTAGTCAGGTCTCTACTTAGAGTACCATCAGTCGGCTCATCTCATATCAAGTCGTGTTTTACCAAATGGTTGTTTACTCCATTTTGATCTCTATATGCCTGACCTTGTGTATGTATGGGTTTATGAGTTCATTTTAGTATAGTCTAGTGTCGTATGGGAAAGTGGCTTTTGATTGGGGGTCATGCCCAAAGTGGTTGCTGGGTAACCCATCGAAAGTGTGTCTAATAAGTGATAACCTAATAGTATATTAGAGACTTAGTTAATGAATCACTAAGTAAGATAAGTGTGCCTCACACATGGAAGGAGTGCTAACACAGACTCAACATGTTGTGGGAAGGCCTGAAATGGAAAACCATCATCCTTGTCTTCACGAAAGGATGTGTGGGTCCAGATGAGGCTTGGATGGGGTGGAGGTTTGGAATAGGTTGCTAGGGTAACCCAGTGGATGGGGCCAGAACCTATGAAGACCTACCTTGGTAACCATACCAGGTTGTGTGATGACCCTTGTCCCTTATGCTCGCCAGTGTGTTGTTGTGTTGTCTTGATAGGAGCACTTTTGTGGAGTCATCTTGTTGCTTATGCCCTTGTGAGAACCTGATATCATGCTAGACCTTGGGCTATGATGACTTAGTTTTGCGGATGCTCCAATGGACCTTTGTATTTGCTTCTATTATGTTCAATTGGATCCTTTCCTATTTAGGGATCATTTATGTATTTATTTGACCAATGTGGTCGTTGTATATTGGTTATGTTCCCCTTGATGGCAGGATTGTAAATGATGTGAACCTTATGTATTCTTAACTTATTTAATGATCAGAGGGGTCTTGCAGTTGAGCAGACCCAGAGATGTAGCCCTCTAGGGGTGAACTCTGATATCAATTTGGTGTTATGTGATGGTTATGTTCTTATGTTTTCCTATTTAGTTCTAGCATGTATGGATGGCATTATGTTAGAATGTATAAAGCGGATAAGATGAGAGTAATCGTAAATGCATGTATGCAGTCATCTTTTAAATGCAGTAAATTGGATCATGAAAGAATGTAGATTAGAATAATGGGATATATTCATTTATTGTTAAGGAAATTAAGTATGCATGGAAAGATCTCATTAGTTTATGATGAAATTAAAGTGTGTTATAAAATTAGATGCATGACTTAAATTTAAATGAAAAGTTTGAATGAAGGGTATAGATAAATCTTAATGGATGAACCTTATCTTGTGATCTATATTTTTCATCTTACTGAAAGAAATTGTCCTTGTTTAAGAATTATCTCGTTATTAAGATAATCAACTTATTGGATTAATTAGTGTGATTTAAGTTAAATGTGGAATTAAGTAATCACATTGGGAAACCGTTTAGGTGTTAGTTGAAGTCTTCCGCTATGTAATCTAAACTTTCATATCTCGTTGTATCTTAATGTTGTGTTTAACTTTAAAAAAAACAAAAATTTATTGCACTCCATTTGTGTGTTTTAACTTTATCCCTTCGGGGTTTCCTGGCGAGGCATTACATACCTTGCGTAGATTTATGTAATGGATAAGATGGAATATATGTAATGTAATATTTTTGTATATAGTAGATGGATCCTTGTAGTGGAAAGAGCTATGCTCATGATGTATTTAATGTACTCATATTTGTAAGATGAAATGTAGTTGGAAATTGGAATTTAGGCATATTGTATTTGTACTATTGTAGAGATGTGATCTTATGAATCATGGAAATAAGTGGATTATAGTTGGAATAGAATGGAATTGCTTTATGGATTAGTTGTATTATTTCATGGAATGTTTAGAGGCTAATTAGAATGTTAATTAATCTTGAAAGAGGAATATTCATAGATTAATAATTGAATATGTTAGAAGATGTTAATAGGATTTAGTAAATGGGAATGATTCACATAGATGCATTGGTAGAAAGGAAATTATGCATATCATGAGGAATAAATAATGTTGTAGGATGCATATATCATGGTTAAAGAATTATAATATGATGCATTAATGAAGGTGAAATATACCTATCATGTGTGTAGTATGTTATTGTAGAAATGAATTAAGTAATGATGTTAAAGTACCCTAGAGAAAGATTATTGATGTTGTGCTATTTCTGCTTGCATTATTTGATGAAGTGAGCAATGATGTATGTTCATATTGAATAATTGGTTTATGAATGTAAATAGATGGAGATGTTATATGTTGCATTAGCTATTATTAGATGTTAATTAAAAAATATATATCTCCATTTGTATATTATTGTTTAGTTTCTTTAGGGTATTTTGGCGGGCATTACAATTTGGTATCAGAGCCCATGCTCAACACTAGGTACTTTGGTTTCGATTGAGCCCATTGTGCATTTTAGCATTTGGCATGGGGTAGCCCTGCAGTTTTATCCCTATTATTTATTTTCTTGTTATAGTTCCCTTAGATGTTTAGCTTATAGTTTCCTTTGCATTTTCTTAGATAAGATGCCTGTTAGGGGTAGAGATCGTCATCATGTTGGTCGCATGGGTACTCATAGGAACCCTCATCCTGAGGTTTCTGAAGAGTCACACCATGAGGAATAGGAGTAGAAGAAACCTAGAAATGATCCGATTCCATAGTTGGTGAACGTGCTTCAGGAGCTTCTTGGTCGCCTAGGACCGAGACATGAAGAGAACCAGCAGGAGGGATCTCGTCATTCAAAGCATTGGGAGAGAGAGAGTTCATGTTCTCCTAGGAGGAGAATGGATGTGGATCAGGAGGTGCTTGCAGCTAGTCACATCAAAGATCTGAAGAGGACTCATCCTCCTACTTTTGATGTCTTAGTAAGTGGTATGGAGGTAGAGACTTGGTTATTAGACTTAGGTAGGTGTTTTTCTATGCATCAGTGTATTAGTAACACCAACGTGAGATGTGCAATTTTGCATCTTCATGATTTTTTGACGACATGGTGGCACATGGAGGAACATAAGTTACATTTGGACATAGCGATGATATCTTGGGAATTATTCTTGGAGCGGTTTCATGCTAAATTTCTTTCAGATCATTGGAGGTAGAGGAAGGCCGATGAGTTCCATGATTTGAGATAATAGAGGATGACTGTGGAGCAGTATGAGCATAGATTCTTTGAGCTTAGACAATATGCTGGATATGCAGATGATGAGCTGATGTTGATTCAGCACTTTGTGAGAGGTCTTAATGATCGTATTGGTGGAGAAGTTTGGATGCACGAACCTAAGACCTTGGAGGCAGTTGTGGAGAAGGCGAGACTAGCAGAGGGGAATCTTTCATTAGCATTAGGAGGAGCAATTGGAGGATAGATAATTAGTGCACCTATTACAGGATCTATGGTGAGAGGACCATAGCAGCAATCTTCATGATATGCTAGGATCCATCCTTCTTCTTTCCATAGTGGTCAACAGTTTAAGAAGAGGTTTTCTTAGGGGAAGAGCTTTGCTCAAGGTGCCAGATTTTAGGTTGATAGGAGTCACAGTCATCAGCATGATAGGAGACCTACTCCTTGTCATCCAACACAAAGTTCACAACAAGCTTCTAGTAGAGGCAGTGTTCAGTAGTTGAGTACAACACCAGGTAGCAGAGTGTTTATCAGGAGAGATTTCTTCGCATGTGGACAACCAAGTCACATTGTCATTCATTGTCCTCAACGTACTTCTAAGATGTCAGTGCAATAGAAGCTAGCTACTTCTGAGCCTATAGTTGGAGATGCAGGCAGGTCTCATCATGTTTTTGTAGCAGTTGATAACTGTCAGGCTGAGCATCAGGCCACCATTGTAGAGACATCAGGTGTGATAGGTGGTATCTCTTATTCAGTGTTATTTGATTCTGGAGTGTTAGACTATTTTATTTCTCCTTTTCTAGTAGAGTGATGTGGGATTGCTACAGAAAAGCAAGATGATAGGTGGCAAGTAGAGTTAGCTATGGGGTCCAAAGTGGTAGTGGATTCCCTTGTGCTCAATTGTCCTTTAGTTTTAGGAGATTTCCATACTTCTATGGATCTTCATGTTATGTCTTTGGGATCTTATGATGTGGTTCTTGGTATGGATTGGATTGGATCTCACCAAGCACAGATAGATTGTAGAGGTAAGAGAGTGCAGTGGATGGATGATAGTGGGAAGAGTGTGGAGATTGTAGGTATTTAGAGACCTATCTCTCTTTGCATGATTTTTGCTATGCAGATGAAGAAGTGTGTGCATAAGGGTTTCCAGTTATTTGTGGTTAGAATGAAGGATATGGATGAGGGAGTTAGCTCAGAGGAATTATTGCAGCAGTATCCCATATTTCAGGAGTTTGCAGATGCTTTTCCTAGTGAGATTCTAGGTATGCCCCCTCGGCGAGATATAGGTTTCAGGATTGATTTGGTGCCAGGAGCTGGGCCTATTTTTAAAGCTCCCTATCAGATGACCATGCAGGAGTTGAATGAGTTGAGGGTTCAGTTAGAGGAGTTGTTGGCAAAGGGGTTTATTTGTCCTAGTGTGTCCCCTTGGGGTGCACCTATGTTATTTGTGAAGAAGAAGGATGGATCTCTTCGATTGTGCATTGATTACAGGCAACTTAATAAGGTGATGGTGAAGAACCGATATCCCTTTCCTCGGATAGATGATTTATTTGACTAGATTAAGGATGCTAAAATATTCTCTAAGATTGACCTTAAGTCTAGGTATCACTAGTTGAGGATTTAGGAGGCGGACATACATCATACAACTTTTCACACTAGATATGGTCATTATGATTTCACAGTGGTACCTTTTGGTCTCACGAATGCACCTTTGGTTATCATGAGCTTGATGAATAGTGTATTCAAGTTGTATTTAGACAGATTTGTATTAGTATTTCTGGATGATATTTTGATTTATTCGAGATCAATTGAGGAGCATGAGGATCATGTGAGGTAGGTTTTGTAGTGTCTTAGGGAGAATCAGCTATACGCCAATTTGGCAAAGTGTGATTTCTTCCAGATAGAGGTGAGATATCTTGGTCATGTAATTTCTGGAGAGGGTACTGTAGTTGATCACTTGAAGATTCAGGCAATTCTCGATTGGCCAACACCCACTAGTGTGGGTGAGGTGTGTAGTTTCCTGGGTTTAGCAGGATATTATCATAGATATGTTTAGGATTTCTCCAGGATAGCTCATCCTATCACTTCTCTTCAAAGAAAAGGGAAGAAGTTTGTTCGGTCAGAACAGTGTGAGATAGCATTTCAGATCTTTAAGGAGCGTTTGACCAGTGCACCTATTTTAGCAGTGTCAGACCCTTTGGGGAATTTTGTGGTGTGCACAAATGCTTCTTTGGAGGGTCTAGGAGCAGTGTTGATGCAGGACGGTCATGTGATTTCATATGAGTCACGTAAACTTAAGAATCATGAGAAAAATTATCCCACCCATGATCGTGAGTTAGCGGCAGTGGTTCATGCTTTGGTTAGATGGAGGCACTTCTTTCTTGGACATAGATTCAAGTTGCACAGTGATCATCACAGTTTGTAGTATATCTTCATGCAACCAAATTTGAATACTAGGTAGAGGTGTTGGATGGAGTTCTTATGTGAGTATGACTTTGAGGTGAGATATATTCAAGGTAAGGAGAATGTGGTAGCAGATGCATTGAGTCATAGAAGGCATGAGATTTCAGCAATATCTCTTAGTGTGGATTTGAAGAGTCGTATTCTTAGTGCCCTTCCTTCAGATGTATGGTATCAAAAGATTATTGTGGAGGTTACTGCAAGTAAAGCTCTTGAGGGTAGATATGCAGGTTACTCAGTGGAATCAGATGGACTTCTTAGACATTTGGGACATATTTATGTTCCACCATCAGACGGTCTCCAAGATTTGATCATGTCGGAGGCACATCGTGCACCTTACTCGGCACATCCAAGTGTCAAGAAGATGCACACAGATTTGAGACAAATATATCATTGGTTTGGTATGAGGAGAGATATTGCATATTTTGTGGCATGTTTCCTAGAGTGTCAGCAAGTGAAGGCAGAACATCAACATCCCGCAGGATTATTACAGTCACATTTGGTTCCAGGATGGAAAGAATATTATCTATGGATTTTATAGTTGGATTGCCCATGTCTTCATGTCATCACAATGCTATTATGGTCACTGTAGACAGATTGACCAAAGTAGCACACCTTTCTCCAATCAGGTCTTCGTATACAGTAGCTACAATAGCTCGAGTTTTCTTGGAAGGAGTCGTGAGGTCGCATGGTATTCCTCGGTGGAGCATATTAGATTATGATCCAGTGTTCATATCAGCATGATTTGGGTACGCAATTGAACTTTAGTTCATCTTATCACCCCAAGATAGATGGACAAACAGAGAGGGTGGACCAGGTTTTGGAGGATATGTTGAGGATGTATATGATGGATCAGCAGTCTCGTTGGTAGTATTATCTCTATTTGGTTGAGTTTGCGTACAATAATGGTTACCATGGCTCTATTGGTATATCTCCTTATCAAGCGCTATATGGTAGACCATGTCACACGCCCTTGAGTTGGGACCGTTTAGAGGATAAAGTGCATATTAGATTAGAGATGTTGCAGGATATGGAGGAGCAGGTGGCTCGCATTAGAGAGCATTTTTTGGCCGCTCAGGATAGACAAAAGAAATATGCGGATGCTCATCGAGTGGACAAGCAGTTTTCTATTGGTGACAGGGTATTTTTGAGAGTTCGCTGATGAAAGAGTTCGATCCATTACGGAAAAGGCTCTAAGTTGGCGCCTCTATTTGTTGGACCTTTCAAGATTTTGGAGTAGATTGGTCCTGTGGCTTATCACCTTGCCTTGTCGCCTAGCTTGTCCCGTATCCATGATGTCTTTCATGTTTCATTTTTGAGGTTATATCATCCTAATATTTTGCATGTGTTGGATTGGAATGCTTTATAGGTCGAGGACGGGCAACTTTCTATGGAGCCCATGCGCATTCTTCAACATAGAGAGATGTCCCTCAGAGGTCAGAGCATAGATCAAGTAAGGGTCCAGTGGGATCTGATTGATGATTCTTCAGCTACTTGGGAGGATGCAGTTCAAATGAGAGAGCTATATCCCTATTTGTTTTCAGGCTTCTAGGAGTAAGCCTAGGAAAAGGGGGGGAAGGATGTAGTGTCCACCCTTGATTTGACTTATTTTGACTAGAGTTGACTTTTATATTATGCTTGATAGACTTATCTAGACTATATTTTGATGACTTGGATGATGATTTCTTATGTGCTTCAGTGACTTATTATTGATGTTAGACACTATTGGACATATGCTATTTTGATTATCTATATGGATGTTGGTACTATCATGATTGATCATGTTATTTGATGATATATGTACTCGATGGATTTTATATGCTCACTATGTGATAGATTATTGATAGATTAGATTTATAATGGTTTTGATGATTATTATGATTATGCTAACCCTACTTCATGATTACATATGATGAGATGTTTATGAGATGTGTTTGACTATTGTTTGACTATCTTCATGATAGAGACGATTCCACATCACTCATTGCAAGTGGGATGTGTCGTCGCGATTCTCTATCACTTGCTTGTTCTATATATATATATATATATATATATATATGTATATGTATATGTGGTATTGTCATTTTGTGGCTACAGGATTTTGTAGGTACCAAACATCGATCCCACCTGGCTTCATAGGTCTGAGCGTGTCTTTAGTTCCAATGGCTTATGTGGTTTGGAGATGGCATGAGTTCCCCTCACATACTCTAGGTCTAAGTTGTTCACCGTGTGTAGTCAGCATCTTGGCATAATTCACCATGTTAGTTAGTAAGCTTGGTCTTATGGTATTGCGAGTCCAGTTATGCCGGTTGATTTACTTGTTTATGTTAGAGTAATTATGTGGCTCTTGATGTGTAGTTTTATATTTGGTAATGTTCATTTTAATATATTTAATTTATAAGTTTGGAATATTTAATTATTTGGTATTTATATTTATTTGATAATTAATGTTTATTGATTTTATGATTATTTAATATTTGATAAGCTTTATTGTTGTTTAATATTTATTTAATATTTATGATTTAATCTTTAATGGTATTTGATTATTTAATTATTTATTTGACCTTCTATGGTTTGATATTTATTTGATATCTTACATTTATTTGGTTCTTTAATTTATTTTATTAGCTTTTGGTTTATTTGATTTTAATCCCCATTTGGATTATTGAATTTTATTCCTAAGTGGGGTGTATGAACACATTAAATTAAATAAAGAAATAAAAACAATCCCACTTAGCTGGATAAGTATATTTTATTTACTTTACCTACCCTTCACTCTCATTGGTTAAATTTAAAATGGGTGAATAAATTATATTATATGGTGGGTTGGTAAAATATACTCCAAAATAGAATATTTTGATTGGCCGAGATTGAGGCTAGGGTTTTGGATTATTGTTGCTTTTTATTTTCATTCCCGTAAAGTTTTTCGGGTTGGTTGGCTCTTCTTTGGAAAATTTTTCCAGCAAGTTTTCTTCTTGGTTTTGGATTTCTTCTCTCTTGGATTTGGCTGGAGCTTGGATTGGATTTTGTTTGGCTTGTGGGAGCTCATCTTCAGCTTCAAACCATTACTTCAAAGTTGTAGGTTGGAGTTCTTCACTTTGCATTTTGGTTTTCAATGGCTTCTTTGTGTATGCATTGTTTCTGCAATGTTTTGAGTTTGGGTTGAAATGATATTTTAATCTATAGTTTTATTAGTGTAGAAAGGAAATATTTGGGAAGGAAACTTTATGTTATGAGAGTTTTTATATAGTTGTTGCGAGATATTTATTTTGGTTTTGCCACGGCTCTGTGAGAAATTGTTGTGAAGTTATTTGATTAAATCTTGGTATATAGGTTGAGTTATTTTACTGTGTTTATACCCAAGAATTCCTTGTTTATGGGCGTTTCTTTTCATATGTTTTCCGAGCCCTTTTGTTAAGTCTGTATTTATTATTTTACCCAAAATTTTTCTATGTTTTCCGTAAGTTCTGTGCAAAAGCATATTTTTTGCAAAAGCGTTGTTCTGTATTGCATTTGCGTTGTTTTGTATTGCATTTGTGTTTCTCTATGCAACATAAGCATTGTTTTAAGATGCATAAGTGTGAATCTAGAAACATAAGCATTGTTTTAGGATGCATATGTGTGATTCTGGAATGCATAAGCGTTGTTCTTCTTGACATAAGTGTTGTTCTTTTTGGAAAAAGCGCTACCTTGCGGGGCATAAGCGCTAACCTGTCTGTGTTTTATATTTTCTCAATTTTGGTCATTTTGAGTTATTTTTCTGAATTGATTTTTGCACTAGAGGCTTTATTTGAGGTCTGTTAATATTTTCCAGTTTTGGGTTTGATCAGTTTATGCATTTTGATGGTTTGAGTATATTTATTTCTCTATCCATTGTGTATATTTTAGACTCTCTTCCATGTGGATAGGCCATGGATGATTGAGATGATTTCTATGCTATTTTGGACCAGCAAGTGAGTAGGACTTTCTATGATGTTATTCTTTATTTGATGGCAGCATTTGATTGCTTGATATGCCTTTGTTATTGCTAGCCAAGAGGCTCATTTTACTATATTGATGTTGTATATGTTGTTGTAGCCTTGTTTATGTTGTAAGAGTATGTGTGGAAGTTGTTGGTTGCTTTGAGTATTATTTTCATGTAATTATGTTGGTAGAGCCTCTTGTGATTTATTGTTGGGCCATGTTAGGAGGAGTGGGCTTCCTTGTGATGACCAAGGTCATGAGAGATATGCTTGCATGAGGTTCCTTGTAAGGATGCATGAAGTCTAGACCACCAGGGCACATTGGATTTTTCCATTATTTGTAAATAAGTGATAACCTAATAACTAATGGGTTGGGTAGTTAGATTAATTAATATGATGATAAATTGATTTGTGCCTCATGACTTAGTCCTAGGGAGGATGTTTAAGGATAAGCATGAGAAGGTCATGAAGATAGTAAGCTAATATCCCTTAGTCTCTCATAGGTTGAGATGGCTCCACATGTCCATCAGGCTAGTGCCTTGCATTATTATGTTACTATGTTATGACGATGGCATGTGATGACACTCCACTCCTACATGTGTTTTCCCTTTATGATTTATGATTATTCTTATTGGATGCATTTATGTCTTGATGAGTTTTATGCCTCTGGGAGTTCATTCTTGTTGTATGTGTGAGTTATTTCTTGAGAGTCCTTGTGTGGTTAGTATCCCTGGTTATAGGTGCTAGCTTAGGTTTAGAGTATGTGTTGGGACCTTGTGTCATCTCCTAGCACAGGGGGTGGTTCCATTGGTTCCACATGGTCGAGAGGTTGGTTCTTTTTATCCATTGGGATGTTCCCTTGGATTCTGCTTGCATGGATGTGGATTCGTCTTCATGATGTACTATGGATGTACCTTGTAGCATATTTATGTAATGGATAAGATGGAATGTATGTAATGTAATATTTTTGTATATAGTATATGGATCCTTGTAGTAGAAAGAGCTATGCTCATGATGTATTTAATGTACTCGTATTTGTAAGATGAAATGTAGGAAATTGGAATTTAGGCATATTGTATTTGTACTATTGTAGAGATGTGATCTTATGAATCATGGAAATAAGTGGATTATAGTTAGAATAGAATGGAATTGCTTTATGGATTAGTTTTATTATTTCATGGAATGTTTAGAGGCTAATTAGAATGTTAATTAATCTTGAAAGAGGAATATTCATAGATTAATAATTGAATATCTTAGAAGATGTTTATAGGATCTAGTAAATGGGAATGATTCACATAGATGCATTGGTAGAAAGTATAATATGCATATCATGAGGAATAAGTAATGTTGTAGGTTGCATATCTCATGGTTAAAGAATTAGAATATGATGCATTAATGAAGGTGAAATATACCTATCATGTGTGTAGTATGTTATTGTGGAAATGAATTAAGTAATGGTGTTAAAGTACCCTAGAGAAAGATTATTGATGTTGTGCTATTTCCGCTTGCGTTATTTGACGAAATGAGCAATGATGTATGTTCATATTGAATAATTGGTTAATGAATGTAAATAGATGGAGATGTTATAAGTTACATTAGCTGTTAATTAAAAAAAAGTTTATCTCTATTTGTATATTATTGTTTAGTTTCTTTAGGGTATTTTAGCTGGCATTACATAAGTGGTCGATCTTAAGCCTTTCAATAATTTTATTTTTGAATTTTTAGCAATGTAAAAGTTGGTCGTTGTCGATTTGTTGTGTGAGATAGAATCCTGTCTTGTACGACAAACTGCTTTAATTTCTTGTGTCGTTTAATTTGACTAGTTTTTTCATCCCAGATATACCCTTGTATCATACAAGAGTATGTTTAATAGACCATTTTGTTGTCTTAGGGCTTGTCTTGTGTCATATCAGACTATTTTGTCATCCTATGCCCAATCCTAACTTGTACGCGTTTCTGCCTCTACTATGTTATGTCATTTGGAAAACAGTGAGCATTTTTGAGTGTGCAAACTTGAAAATTTGATTTTGGATTTGCGTGATGTTTTACTTGTCTTGTAGCATAATTTGAAATGTTGTTTGATGATCTGTTGTTTGATTCTTGTAGGTTCAACTACCTCACATTCTTTTCAGATGTGTCTATCCACTGACCATGACATTAGTGCATGAGTTATCTGATATAGACAGAGCACATATTGATTTGTGTAGATTGACTCACCTTTTACAGATGTCAGATATTCGTGTAAATCATGGGATACTCACTGCGCTTGTAGAGAGATTCCATTTTGAGCATAACACATTTCATTTGTCAGTTGGGGAGATGACTATCACTCCTGAGGATGTATATAGGATTCTCTGGATTCTATTTGTTGGGGATAAGGTGGATTATGATTTAGCACAACGTCCTGGCCTATTAGCTCTAAGGCAAGTATTCCATGATGCAGACATTCTGACATAGTCTATCAGTTGGGATGACATGATGGCCAGGTACAATGATCAATTTCCATTGGCATGCATCTTGGTAGGGTTCATCAGTTGTTTCCTTATGCCAGATAGGGGACAACAGGGTTTCTTATGCAGTTGGGGCAGGATGCTAGAGAGGCTTGTGGAGCACCCTTAGAGATTAGGATGGGGTTCTTATATTCTAACACACATGTATCGTGAGATGCATGAGATTTTCTACAGAGAGGGGAAGAGCATGGCTACAGGTGTTTTGATATTATAGATATGGGCTTGGGAGCACCTCCCAGTTTGCAAATTGATTGTGGATGATGCTAGAGATCCACAACAACCCATTGTTTATAGATATTCTGGATACATTACGCAACCCCATATGGGCAAGATAGATTATTGGAGATGACAGCTGGATGACTTGATAGTCATGATATGAAGACCGTACAGGGGTCTAGAACCTTGGGATGATTGGAGAGTTGTTTGTAGGGACCTATTCATGACCTAACCTATCATAGGAAAATCAGTGCCAATGGTCGAGCGGTTTGTTGTTACTCGAGTTACGAGTTAGTATGGTAGACCTCAGGGGATCTCACAGGAGTACTGCATACGTGCATTATGCAGATGAGGAGAGGCAGGGATAGGTGCTGAGGATATCATATGCCCTAGGTATGTAGGAGCTAACTGGGTTATAGCGGTTGAGATGGGATTATTTAGAGGATATTGCAGATGTAGGGGTATTGCCCTAGTATAGGGATTAGTTCCAACAACACCCTTTCTCAAGATTTACTGATCCAGTAGAGTAGGCACCTCATATAGAGGAGGCTGAGGATGATGCCCCCATGCAGGGATAGGGGTAGGTACATAGGGAGGGATAGAGAGACGAGGCTCCTAGATAGACATGTGGCGATCCTGGCACTAGCAGCAATAGGGTTCCAACTGGTGGTAGCCAGCAGTAGAGAGGAGAGGGTGGATCCCTAGGGGCTATTGGTGTCAGATTGAGTGGAGTTAGGGTACCAAAGGGTGGAGGTGAGGATGAGCGATTAGTTCCTAGATAGGTGAGATAGAGGAGAGATGAGAAGGGTGGAGCCCAAGGTGGAGATGGAGGCGGTGATGGAAGCAGAGAGCCTGCGAGGGAGCAAGGAACAACTGATGTAGCATGGTCAATGAGAGAAGGTTTGGTGGGTTTGCAGTCATAGTTGATAGTGGCATAGACTCAGCTAGCCGAGTGATACAGACAGCTAGCAGAGATGAGGGCAGAGTGAGATGCTTTGTGGCAGGAGGTACTCCATCAGACAAGTTGGCAACCTACTATGTTGCAGCGTATAGTGTAGCGGTTCTAGTAGCACAGTAGGTTGTACCCTACTCGCAGTACATGGCACAATTTGAGGGAGCTTGGGCACCAAGACAGGATCCTGGTTAATAGGCTCCACCTCCTCCACCAGCTGGCAATGAGGGAGAGGCAGAGAGCTAGATCTTTTTGTGTAGCTCTTACATTTTTTTGTAGACACACCCATTTTTTGAAGCCCTTACGATTCTTGCTTCGATGGGATTTTGTATATGTCAGTTGACATTATTTTGTACCCTGAGACTTTATCATTATATATACAATATCTTGATTTGACTTCATTGTACTTGTGTTGATCGGTTAATGAGATGTTTTCTATATGCTTTATTCTTTATGTATGCATATCTTTTCAGAATGGATGTAATGCAAATGAATATGAATGTTTGTTTTTGTTTCTTTTCATATGCAAATAAAATGAATGAAAATGAGTAATGAGTAATGCAAATTGTTTTATATTTTTTTTTATGCAATAAGATGAATGCCAATGAATGTATGTAGCTAACATCTCAATACACAAGTACTCGATCAGAGAAATGATGAAATAGAGATCACTTAGCTAAGAAATAATGATGCTTCCAACTCTCATTCAAAAGATAAAGAGATCATTGTTACCATACTGAAATCACTCTAAATTCACAAAATGCATAATGAAATGCAAAATGAGATGCAACCTAAAGCTAGTCACTAGATTTGAAATGCTTAAGTTTCACCACTGAGTGCTAACAAACATAGCAGGCAGATTAAAGTTCCTTTCTTTTCATGTGCAATATTAATTATCTTGTCCATAATGACCCTTTTTTTCATTCATATCCTTGGATAGATTTCACAGGGAACTAGATTGCATGATAAAGAAATACCCTCAAAACAGACAAAGAAATGATGTGAGCCTCCGTATAGCATACAAATAAGCGGAGTTGAGGTATGTGTGGTGATTTCACCTTAATGTGAAGGCACTTATCACAGACACCCAGCTGATTAGATGTTTCTAGATCATCAGAATCATTCCTACAAGCAAAAAATAAAGAAAATATTATGCCCCCAATCCTTTCTCCTCTTAGTCAACATAGACTTCCTCAATTTACTTAGAGGGAATAATAATCAAAAACCAATATAAAAGACAACACACAAAGAAATATTTCATGCATATCTCAAACTGTTTAATGATTGGTTTCAATAATGTTGTTTTTCTTATGTACTTGGTGATAAAACTCTTCAGTTGCTAGGAGACAAGTGACTGACTCAGATTGGACGACTGGGTATCACTGACAGAATGATGACTTGGTTGATACTTCTTAGGACATGTAATTTCTCAATCGATTACCCTAAGAGTAGCACATTGATCATTTTCAAGCCATGAGGGTTCTAAAAGAACCAGGATGTCACAAAAGTGACTAAAATATATGTATAAGTGAACACGTAGATGCAACACTTCAGTACAGGAGATAAGATGAACCTGGATAAAATCTAGTAGCCATATTGATTGATGTCATTGTTTTTATTTGATGATTATTGATAGGAATGTCTGTTTTCAAAGAGTAAGTACCCCGTATAAGACCGGTCTGTCTGGTTTCGAGTGTACCCTTCCTTGTATAAGACATGTTGATGTTTGATAGAGTTTGATAGATTGATTAACAAGAAATGTGATAAGTTTGATTATAGACTTTGAGAGTTTTTATGTGGTTGATTTGGTTTGAATGATAGTCTATGCTTTCTTGCTTTGATTTTTTTTTAGTTTTTATTTTTATTTTGTGAGTTTTTATTTTTAGGATTTTGTTCAAGACATTTTATGATTTTTAGGAGTTTGTTCAAAAAATTTTATGAATTTTTAGGATTTTTTCTCATCTATGCCCCTAGTATACAGACCTATATGACATGATGATATGTAGAATACATATGGAGACAATGATTTTCGATATGGCCTATGTTAATGCAATATGCATGATGAAGATGCATTTCCTATTCGAACAAGGATAACTGCATTTGTTTAGCACTTTGTAATACACCAATTGAATTGGAGGTACAAAAAATTTCATAAATAAGCGGTCAATCAATCCTTAAGGTCCCTTGGAACATCCAAATTAACACACTTAGTGACTAGGATTTACAAATGGAGACGCAGAAAACTTCCCCATTGGTTCTTGAAACTTTGATCTTCTTTTTCCCATGTGAGTGTAAATGAGTTAATTCCCACTCTTGTGTTCACTAAAGATCCTTAGCATCCTATATGACTAGCTACATGGTTTATTCTAACTTCAAAAGCATCCCGAATAGAGCCTCGCTACTATCAAGCTTTTAGAGCTCCGACAAGGTTATAGACTATAATTTCTCAAATATTGCTCCATTGCCAGTAGGAATTCATAGCCCTAATGGAGTTACTCTTATTGTCCCATAGTCAAGCTTTTTGTTGCACTTGTATGTGTGATATTTCAGTTATATATCATTTCTCTTTTGCCTTGAGATGAATATTTGGCATAGCACTTTTCTTTTTTTTTTTCTTTTTTTGCCTTGACTTGTAAGTAATAAAACCTACTTGGGTGTGACAATTACGGTAGCGCTGAAGTATAATTTTAGATTTTTCACCAGTCATATGATCAACTAGGTCTTTAGAATGAAATAGAGATTTTATTAATGTGTTTGAGATATAGCAATTGATAGATTTTGGGTTAACAAGTCTCAAATAGTGAAATTGCTACCCAACCATAAGTAAAGTATCATCATAGGGTAATGTTAAAAATGAATGACCTTATGACCTCAAGGACTTCATGTCTAAATATCTAAGAAAGGAGATGATCCTTGTTTGTCTTGAATGCAAACAAATGATAAACTTGGATAGTTGCCTTGTTTTATTGATGTTGCTATATGCAAATGCAGAAATTGTATGAATGAGATGCATTTGAAAAAGAAACTATATGTGATGCAGTGCTTTGAATAAAATGATATGCAATGCAGAAAGCAAAACCTGAACTAACCCAACCCTTAGATATGATATCGTTGAAGGTGCATGTTGTTCATAGGGTCAGGGATTTTTGTGTCGGTAGTTCATTGGTACAGCATAAAGATGTCTTTCCAAGAAGGACTCAGCTAAGTGTACATGTCCAGCATCTCTAACGTTGATTTCCTTAGTTTTTTGGATTTTTTGATGAAACTAGGATAAAGTCTTATGCAAAGGATTGGATAAGGGTTATGGAAGGATGAAAAGGAGGTGTTGGATAATGGATCAAATATTGAAAGTTTGGTGCATGAGCGAATGGAAATGTTTGCGGTATTACCATCGGCACACATCTTGAGGGATGGTGGATTGATGGAGGAAAAGTGGATCTCAAATTTTGAGATTTGGATGGAGGAACAACCAAGGATTTTGGGACATAAGGATCCAAAATGGATGAAAGAGGTGATGGAGAAATGGATTTGGAAGGTTTGGATGGAGGAACAACAATCTTAGATATTGATTTGGATTTTTCTTTAGATAGTTGATGCTTAGGGATCCACATGGTTTTTGAATTTTCATGCTTTTGCAGTTTCTTGGAATGCATTGCTTCTACAAGTGCCTAAGGAACCCATATAGCTTTTGATTTCTCATTCTTTTTCTTAGTGGGCCTTTGTTTCCTTTTATATGGATGGAAGGTATGCAAAAATGTACACCTTTGTTGATCCTGCACAAGGGATGGAGGAATATAGAGTCCTAAAATGGATGGAAAAGATGAAGGGGAAGGTGTGTACCTGGATTTTGGTTTAGTAGGGATACCACCATCTTGAGAAATGTCACTGAGGCCATGACCCTTAATATTATCTTTAATATGGAGGGGTTCTTGCTTGTGAAGGTCTACCCCTTTGCGTTTATAAATATTTTGACTTGTAGGATCATGAGAGGGATTTTTAGGCATGACAGATCCTTGAGGTGAACGTGGAGGAATATGACAAGGAGATGAAGGTATACTTTGATCTTGACATGGAAGAGGACCATTGGATAGAGTATTTGACTCTTAATTTTGAATAGGTTCATTTGAAAAGGTAGAAGAAGCATCATGATATTGCTTAGGAAGTATGCTTTGTTCTCGAGATAGAATGGGATCATCTCGAAAGAAATGGAAAGGTATAAGGGAATCATCATGGGATTCCAGTGAGATAGGATCTTTTTCAACCATTGGATGGGATGGCCCTTGAGATAGCCCTTGAGGGTCAACATGAAAAATTTCATTAGGTTCATTATTTGAGGGATATGATATGAATTGTTTTTGAGAAGCCTTAGGAGATGGTAGCATCATGGAAGAAATGGAGGCTATATGTGGGCCATTGCTAGACATGGGTTCATCATTTTGATCATGCTTGGTAATGACATATGGTTTCTCTTTAGGTGAATTATTAGGATCTTTGATTTCAATAACACCATCATCAAGGAGGTCTTGAATTTTATGTTTTAATTCCATAAACATTGAAGTCTTATGTTTGTTATGCCTATGGTATGCACAATATTTACTCAAAACTTCACATCCCCATGTGGTATTTTTAGGTAATATGATAAGATTGTTCTTAAGAAGCTCTTCCAAAGATGACTCAATAGATTGCCCCAAAGGTGTAAATTGTCTATCTAGGGAATAGATGTCTTTTTGTCTTCGTGAAGGTGTCTTGTGATCTTGTATGAGATTTGGATTTGGATTTCCAATTACTTTTTGTTCCAACTTATGTAATTGTTTTAGCATTTCTTGAAGTCTAGTGTTCTTGATATCATGAAATTTTATCTCAAGAGGGGTCATTGAATCTTTTCATTGAGCTTGAATGTCATATATTTCTCTCTTGAGATCTTGAATTTGTTGGGCCAAGGTAGCCATGGGATTCTTACTTTTGTCAGAATTTTTAGAAGAGCTTCTATTTTGAGTAGGCATTTTTATTGACTGATGTGACCTAGAGTTGTTTGTGATGTAGAAGTCAAGATCAAATTTGGAGATAGTTGTTTGTTTAACGTATTGATTGAGAGAAGAAACTAAGATTGAGTTTGGTTTCAGGAAAGATCTATTCTGTGTAAGACGTTTATCTAAGTTACCTAGTTTGATTTAAGAGAAGTGACTAAGACTCAGTCTGGTTTTAGGAACAATCTATCTTGTGTAAGACTTTATCTAAGTGACTTAAATTTGATATATGGTTGATTGAACTAGCTGAAAGGTGATCAACAAAATCATGCAACACCATGGCAGAAGTGCACTATTTAGATTTGTTTATGCTAAGAATGATGATAACTAGTTTTATGCTCATTGTAGACTATTTTAGGCAAGTTTGATTGTTCTGGACTAACAAAATCAGAGATTCGTACGACAGGTTTTACAGGACCAGACAACAGTTTAATATCTTCAGGATGACAGAAACATAATTTTGTATGAGTTGTTGCCTATGTTTGCATGTCAGATGGGTATACCTCAGACGAAAAACTAATGACTGTAATGGTTTTTCATATGACATAGAATCAGAGACCAAACGATAATTCCCTAAGCAGGACAACAATTTATCAGATTTTGTACGACACAGAACTGAGGCTTAGACGACAAACTGTTAGACCTAATAAAATTTCGTATGATAGAGGATATGTAGTAGGAAGATAAATCAGAAGACTCATATGATAGTATATTAGACAAAGACAAAAATTTTGACAGACTGAGTTTTTAATGACTGACGATGACCAGTTTTGAGATGGACTGAGTTTTTGACACAGACAAAGTTTTGATCAAGATAGACTATTTTTTGACATGGATAGAGTTTTGACTAGGATAGACTAGTGTTTGACACAGACAAAGTTTTGACTAGGATAGACTAGTTTTGACATGGACAAAGTTTTGATCACTGAGTTTGTTTCTTGTTTTCTCCAGTTTTGGTATTTCAATTTCAGTTTCAAGGATGAAAACACAGTAAACACGCAATATGTATAATGACTCCAATCACAACATGCTAACCCTATGGAAATTGGTGAGAGAAGAAAACCTTTACTTGTAAACTCAGGTACACACCCAATAGATAATCAAAATACGGTCGCTGAGTCTCACGCAATATATTCTCAATGTCATATTAGCCAACTCCAAATTCTAATGGGGGCACGAAATGACAAGTATCTTAGGAGAGTTACTATCTCTCTTGCATAAAGATTATCCCCCCTTTCAGAGGTGAACCGGGTAGCTTCTAATTTTAATTAGAACTAGTAAGGGATTTGTTTGGCATGTTGGGGTATAAACTCAATTAAGAGGTCTCCTAGCCTTGAAAACCAAGGTTTAATATACCCAAAGGTATAGAGGAGAGCTATTCCCGAGCACTACCATTGACTTGATTTTCATCAAATCACATTTATTTTATAGTGGGTTGGAGTACTTGGCATTTAGTCATTCCCACTTGGGTTGTTCCCCTCTCACTGGCCGTAATGGCTATAGAGTTATTAGCTCCTCGAGAGGGCAGACTTGCTAAAGATATGCAAATCTCAAACTTAAATAAAATGCCTCAAGGGTCTGGATTTTTGATTGCCTATACAGACAAGAGCATACTCTCCTACCTCTCATAATTTTATTAAAACACGAAAGACATTTTTTCTTTAACTAGATAGCAAGTTTGGTGCCTAAAAAATGAATTTAAAGAATACACAATGTTTGCTCGAATCTCCTTAGGCAACCTGCAAAGACAATGAATCAGTAGTCATATTGTCTTTGTGCGACAAGCATATTCTTCGACAGGCATTTTGCAAAAATTGATTAGGTTGTAAAAATTTCTCAGATAGACAGATAATAAGCCAGGGTTAGCATTAGTATGATCAAAATTGAATAGAGAGCCTGAAGAATGAAATCTACTTTTTTTTTATACCAAAAAATACAGATTCGTACGATAATTCTCACCAACTCATAAGATAATTCATACAGGATCGTACGATAATTGTAGTTTGTCATCCAACATTGTGGGAAAACTCATATGACAATTCATAGAAACTGTATGGATGAAAATCCAATTTTTTTTTTGAAAAAAAAAAAAAAAGGTTAGTCTCCGAGGTCAAAAAAATGTAGTCTATTGCCCCATGGTGGGCACTAGAATTGTGTGTGTGAAAAAGTGGAATAAGTTTGTAAGATGCAAGACACAACAGTTCAATTAATTCATTACATGTATGGTTAGAACAATATAAGCATGAATATGAAAACCATAACAAATCGACTAATTGCCTTCTAAAAGATGAGAGTATAAGATTGCTCTCAGATTTGTATAGGCAATACTAGTGACTAGACTACACCAAGATGAAGGATTTAATCTACATGAGAATGATATTAAGCTAAATGGATGCAAGATGGATGAAAGATTCAAGCAATATGAAATATGTAATATGAATAAACTAAGATGCAATAATCTCAAAAAGCAAGCACAATATCTTCAATGACTCTAGAGAAAAAAGTGTACAATAATAATAAATCTCCAAGGTGTTTTGAATGAGAGATGAAGGCTGAATTTATAGAAATTCACAAGAGAGATCAAGAAAAAGCATAATTGAGGATAACTAAAATAATTGAGAAATCAGATTCACTTCACCTTGAGATAGATTCCAATTATAGTTTAGTTCAAATGCATTCAAAAAAGAAGTTTGAGTTTGCATTAGAGATATAAGAATTAATTAATTCCATGCGCTTGAGATAAAAATAGGCAATTCTTTGATTTATTCAAGAAAAGAGTCTCTTCAATGCAATTGAACTTCTTTTTTCTCAAAAGCTTTGAGTTCTAATTTTAGAGAATGATTAATAATTCAATTAATTGCTTTTTTGATTTCAAGTTAATCTCAATTTAGAAGAATATCTCAAGTTTGATTTCTCTTTCAATTCAATTCTTTTATTTTATTTTCAATTTAACTCTTGCTTATGATTGATTCCTCTTTTGTAATAAATTAATTCCTTTTTTATGATTAAATGGAAAATTTATTAATTAATTAAATATGCAAGGATATTTAATAAATTAAATAGGATAATTGATCAAAATTATATTCTTGGAATGATTCAATTAATTAAATAAATATTTAATTAATATAGAATAATTCACTTGCCATGTAACATTTGATGATTGAAGAATTCATAATGTGCACTCAAGAATGATTTAATTGCCTTTGGTTAGGACCTTGGTGATGTTGTCGAGATTACAGGCCCATGGTTTAGATGACCATTTTTAGGGTATTACATAAACCAGTTGGTACTCCGATTGTGACAGGCTGCAAGTTGTCTAAGGAAGATGACTCACCATATATGGATGAGAAGGAATACGAGTCTATGATTAGTAAATTGCATTATGTCATTCATAGTAGACCAATATTGCACATGTTGTTGGATTGGTTGTTAGATTTCAAAAGGATCCCAAGGAGACTCACTTGGTAGTGCTGAAAAGGATATTCTGGTACCTGAAAGGCATAGTAGATTATGGTTTGTGGTATCCTTATAAAGGAAATTTCTCTTTGGATGTGTTTACTGATGTAGATTGGGCAGACAATGTAGATGACTTGAAAAGCACTACCAGTGGAGGTTTTCTTCTTGGAGGCAGACTGTTTGCTTGGACAAGTAAGAAGCAAACTTGTGATTCTCATTCTACTGCGGAGGTTGAGTATGTTGTAGCATCAATGAATTGCACACAGATAATCTAGATGAGACATGTGCTTGAAGGTTTCAGATTTGATATGTCTAAACCAGTAACTATTTACTGTGATAATACTAGTGCAATCAATATTTCAAAAAATCTTGTGTTACATGCAAGAACAAAGCACATAGAATTGAAATATCATTTTCTAAGGGAAAGAGTGTAGGAAAAACAAGTCCACATGGAGTATGTGACAAGAAAAGAGTAGCTAGCAGATATTTTCATGAAACCATAACCAAAGACAACCTTTGAGTATCTCAGAGGTAAATTAGGGGTTAGACCCCTACTCAGACAAAACTAGAATGCAAGATGCATCAATCCAGTGGGTTTCGTGACTATTTTTCGCTTTGGATTGATGAGATGCAGGCTACTCCATAGGGGGAACAACTTAGATGTGTTTGTAGACATGTTGAAGACAACAACTGTAGAAAACTTGTTGATTTGTGATGCTTATGCACCTTTGGCATTGTTGTCAAAGGGGGAGAAGAAATATGATTGGGAGAAGAAAAATGATTAGGAGAAGAAATATGATTAAGAGAAGACATATGATTAGTTGGAGTAGATATTGTGTAACTAGCAAATGAGATGCAACAGAGAAGAAAAGAGTTGTAGAGAAGGTCCAGAATAGAGAAAAATAGTATGAATTGAGTATGTTGATATTTAGTGTTGACATCAATGCCAAAGCGGGAGATTGTTAGCATGTTTGGCATAACTAATAAAGATGAGATGATGGTGGATGATTGTACCAGTAGAGGAAGATGACATGATCAGTTATTTATATTGTCATTGATATCAACTAGGTTAAACTGATGTTTAATGATGTTTACAATTGGTTCTCAGTGATTGACTTGTGGGTTAAGTGATTTGGTCTACCAGAGTAAGAGTTTGATAGTGTTTACTAGCAAGACTGTGAATTATGAACTTAAACAGTAATGCAGATATGTTTTGATAGAATCAGATGATTGGAAATGTTTGATGACTTGTGGTTTGATACATAATCTTTTATGATAGATTTGAGTATGTAACCAGAACCACATCCTATGTGGATTACCGGAAGACATGTTTTGAATTTATGATGAAGTTTTGCTAGGGTTTAAGAAGGGTTTAAGGACCGGTAAAGAATTATCTTAACTGGTAATAATTTTTGGTTTGGTGGTGATCTACATCATGTTCATGTGTTGATGATAACATGACACAAACCACGTGATGAGTTTGAAATATGTTTTGGCGCATTTGGAGAACAAATTTCTTGGGAAAGTGTAAAGTGCTTAGCGAAATGTGCTAAGGGTTTGACTTTGTACTAGATCGACTTGTTGTGATGATTTATGATCTTTCAACGATCGATATTGATTTATAACTGATTGTAATGGTCCCTATGATGATCTATGTAGTAATTCTTAGGGTTTTGATGCTGACCTAGTTGTAAAAGTTATTTATGTCGGCAAGGTTGATGTTTTGAAGTGTCGGTAATTTTGTGAAGTGTGAGAAGTTGAACCAGAGTGTGTGAGAAGATCTACCAAAGAGATGTAGACTTAAAACTTAATTGGATCTGATCAAGAAAGCAGTAGATTGCTATACATAGATCATTCAGTATTGTTCTCTAACAATTACAACATCTAAAATCCCTTAACCGGGTAGGTCCTAACAGGCCTCACATTGTGAAATCCCCTAATAGGGTGACTCAATATCTGAGTTCTAAATCCTCTTGTGAGGTTGATCCTAACAGATCAAAGCTTCTAATAGGGTTGAGTTAAATCCCTTAACCAGGTGACTCCTAACAGGGTGTGCTCCTAATAGAGCATGATTGTAAGCTTCTAACCGATCTTGGCTCCTAATAGGGCACATTCTGAAAGAGTGCAAAATATTTGTGGGTACCAATTCCCACTGTGGTTTTTCCCTATTTGGGTTTCTACGTGAAAAACATGGTGTTCATGTGTGGTATGCTTTTCTTGTGATGTTCTTTTTTATTTATGATAACCGGTAAAGTCAGTTTATGTTTGTTTATTAGATATCTTAAAGTGATTATTGGTTTTGATGATTATATGATTGATGAAGCATTTTGATTAGTTAATAAGTTTCTAATATTGTTTTTTAATCTGATATTGAGTTGATGGTTGATCTAATTAATAATTTTTCATAAGAGGAAATGATTATCTAGATCTGATAAGGAAATCTATCATGAAGATTTGGTTTAAGTGTTAAATGTTTTTCGATCTAAGATAAGTCTGTTTTGGAATTGAAAGTTTCAGTTTTTGTTAATATTGATTCACTCCCCTCTCAGTATTAATTGGATTATCTAAGTTTATCAATTACAAAATTATTCGCATCCAAAAATTCTCATAACCATCCATCATGATCTATAAAGAGAGCTTACATCATATCTATACCAACTCAGGACCTAAACAATTAGTTCAGTCACCTAAAAGATGATACAATAAATCCATTACATATTCCCGCAAACTAATGATAAACTAAATCGGCCTAAGACTGAAACAACATAATCCAAACAATAAATCCAACTGGTGACACATCAGGAGCATCAATCAACATGTTACATAAACCGGTCCATAACCTAGCAGAATAACACTAAACCCAAAATAGGTTGCCATAAGCCAAATGAAACACCTTGAACAATTGTAACATGAACATGATAGCCATCAACATCCTGATAACCTTCTAGAAGACACACCAACACCACTTATTGAACTCAACAAAATATCTTCAACAAATCTCTACTGATAAAACCCTTACTGGTAACCAAAAGGATTACTAAAACAAATGATAGCTTCTGGATCATCAAATCTTGAACCAATTGAATGTGATACACATCAGGAACACATGAATAACCAATCCAAACCAATTCCTCAAGCTGGAGCATACCAAAGAAGATCTCTAGATCAACATCATAAACCAACCACTCTACCGGAACCTGGTAGACAGCAAAATAGCTAGTGTTGACATCAATGAAAAACATCAATGCAACACATAATCAATTCCTCCAAATTGCCAGCAATCTCCCCCTTTAGCATTGATGGCAACACAAGATGTGAAAAACATCCAACTGCCAAGAAATTCCAAAGAAGTCTCCCAAAGGAAGACATCCAACAATCTCCCCAAAATGATATAACAATGAAGTTATGAAGAAAATATTTATGTACCAATTAACCATCGATAGACCTGAACCAAACTCCCCCAATGGGATATAGCCAATCTAAAATTATGATCCTCCTCCTTGTGCCAATAATCTCCCCCATAGACTGATATCCTTGTTAATCTTTGTTTTTCAAATATATCTCTCCCCCTTTGACATCAATGCCAAAAATTTGACATCAACATCAAAGAAAAATCATAAATCCACTGAACCACATAGCTGACTACTCCCCCTGAGTAGTAGCACCAACATATCAATTCAAAATTAATGATAGGACTGATAAATGCATACTGCACTAATTCCAACCAGCATCACTCAAGTCTCTCCCAGAGGGGCAGAAACTCCCAATCTGCCTCTAAAGTACTCAAATGATTCCTCAAATTAATTTGAATTCATTTGCTTCCACCTTTCAAAAATTATACTTGATAGAAATGTGCTTTGTCTTAGAATGAAATACTAGATTCTTTGATATATCAATAGCAATAGAGTTATCACAATGAATAACTACCGGTTCATTACAATCTACTCTTATATCCTTCAATATTTTCTTCATCCATAGAACTTTTGTGCAGTTAGTAGCAACAACAACATACTTAGCTTCAGAAGTAGATAAAGAAGTACATGATTGTTCCTTCCTCATCGATGAAACAAGTTTCTTTCCAAGAAATAAAATTTCACCAGATGAGTCTATCCAGTTACCTATATCTCTATCCCAATCTGCATCTAAACATGCTCATAGTGTAAAGTCATCATAAAACAAAAACCATACCTGAAAATCCTTGAAAATATCTGAAAATCCTAGCTACCGGAGCAAGGATTTAACATAATCAATTCCTTCCTTTTGAGAATATCGATTGCAAACCAATCAAGCCAAGTTCCAATAATATCTAAGTCCATGTGTTGTCCAATTACTCTTCCATAGTTTACATCCAACATTCATCCTTACAAGCTTCAATAACTGATGTCGGTACAATTAAAGAAATTAAGCATACCTCATCTACTGCCAACCTTCTTCTTATCCAATTATCTGATCTGAATGATTCAACCTTACATACCTAGGAGTCTTCTGACTTTTTGTTCCTCTGCTTTGATCTTGAGTTACTATTGAATTTTCTGATACCATCGAGGTAACTAGTTCAACATTCTATTCTGGTACAAGTGCTACTGGTTCAGTTATGATCATTTCCACTATCGGTTCTCTCTCATAAGTTCTGATTTGATTTCTGTTCAACTCATCCACCTTGACATTAGTGCTCTCCACAATTCTCCACAATTCTCTGCAATCTTTTTTTATAACATCTATATGCTTTGCTTTCATTAGAATAACTAAGAAATATCCCTTCATCATATCTAGGATCAAAATTTCTGATGGAATCATCTCTTTTGATATAGAATTTAGTACCAAACATTCTGAAATACTTAATTATAGGTGTATGACTAAACCATAACTCATAAAGTGACTTATCGGTAAACCAAACCAGATCCAAGATCAAAGATCCATGATTCAATAAATCTTTGTCGGTTAACCTTCAAACTGGCTACTCCAAAATTTGAAATAGGCTTTTAGACCACTTACTAGGGGTAATGCAAGATCTATCATCAATTTGCCTCCCCCTAAGGTGAATGCCTTAGTTACTAGATGAGTTTCCTATCAGTGCAGGAACATTTTGCTCTGCCGGTTGAGTAATCGAGCAATATGCTTCAGCCGAATGATCATTTGAGGCAATAAATTATGTCGGTTGATCATTAGACTTCTTAACCCACTTCTTCTCATGCTCCTTTCATATATCATCAACCTTCTTCTTTCCCTTCTCATCAGATTTATCACTTCCTAGCAGTAGGTTCTTGCTTCTGCAAAATTTAGCAATATGTCCTACTTTTTTGCATGTATAACAAGTAACATTATTCTTTTGAATTGCCTTATTGTATCTTTGATCATTCCTTGACCTACATTGATTAGCCATATGTCCAAATATTCCACATGCATGAAATCTCACATTCATTCTACAATCTTCTGTCCTATGACCATACTTTTTACAATTTGAACACTGAACGGGAACTGAATTATTGTCCCGATTTTCTCTATTTCTGCAATGTCTTTCCATATGACCAAATTTATTACAAACAAAACATCTACCATTGAATTTATGTGCATTGGGTTGCCTTACCAGTGATTTCTGGTTCCGATTGACAGGTGGGTTCTCCTAACTGGTTGTCTCATTTGCATTTGTAGTACCAAAGCTTTCTCCATGCTCAAATCCAAGACCTCTAGTGTCTCCCTTGCACCTTTGATCCTTCAATAGCTCATCAAGTTTTGCAAAACTGGCCTTAAACTTGTCTTTGTATTCATTTGCAGTATCTAGATCTCCCCTTAGGACTGTTATCAATCTTTCCAACTTCTACTCATTATTCTGGGATTGCACTAGTTTAATTCTCAACATATCAATCTCATGCGCTAGCCTAATGCATTCCTTAGATCTGTCTTTAGAAGATCTACCAATATTTTCTTTATTCTTCTTCTTGTCTTCAATCTCCTTGGACATCCTCATAGTTAAGGTTTTCATTTCATTCTTCATCACAAAATTCTCCTGACTTAGCTTCTGACATTGTTCCTTAAGGGAATCCTTCTCTTCATCATCCTTATTTTGCAAAAGTTCCTTCTATTGTTCTCCATTTTGAAAACTTATATTTTTTCTCTTTAAAAGTGAAAATTATTGTCTTTGTGTTGCAATGGAAGAGAACAACAAAATTTTGAAATAAAGACAACAATATGTGGTTCCAAAATTAGGAAACCTCCTACACTTTAAGCTTATAAAAGCTTGGAGAAGTGAACACTTTTAAAGACTATTTTCTCGCAAAAATAGTAAATGGTTTGCAGAAAATCAGTGTAAATTCCTGTAAACTTTCCTTACTAACCAATACAACTAACATAAATGGAAAATTGATTTGTCTTTTTTTTAAAAAAGGATCACAAAATGCAACAAAAACCAACAGATAAACCAATGCCTTATCCGAACAATAGAATCATCTACAACAAACTGCAACCTGACAAGATAAACTAGTACACAAATCACAAGTTCCTGATCTATCAACTCTCAATATTGTTAGGATTCCCAAAGATACTAAGAGGGGGGGGGGTGAATCATTATATAACCAGTATGATAATTTTCTTAACTTAAAACATGTAAAGCATATCAATACTGTATATAGGTAAACAAAAAGTAATGCAATAAATAGAGATAACATCAACCACATGAAAAGAACACCATAACACAGTAGTTTAACAAGGAAACATGGTGTGGGAAAAACCTCGGTGGGATTTGTGACCCACAATATTCACTTACTGGCCAATAAGAGAATATTTCTGCTACAATAGGGGCCTGCACATGCAGGGCCAAGTGCCTAGAGCTCACTGCTCAATTACAAAATGGGAAGTCTCACTGACTTACAAAATGGATTATGCAAATCCAATGTCTTATACTACTTCAAAATAACATCTACTATGCCAGATCCAGTACTGGTTTTAGCTCTGCTTCATACATAAACCCTTAACCTATAATTCGCATAATAGGTCTACCTTATTTCGCCTATATATTTCATTTTTTAAATGTTCTATAATGATCTCATACATATATGAGTCATTTTACAACTTGCCAAGTCGGCTTATAATGATTTTACAATTAATTATAAAATATATTATTAAAAAAATTCCTATCGGCTTGGGTGTCGGTATACTTCCTTTCACTGTCGGTGTTCTATGTGCTGGTGTACAGTCTGTTGTTGCTGGTGCCAGTAAATTGTCTTGTTAGTGTCATAGGATTGCAAGGTTGCCATCAATGACAAAACCTTCAATCACTTATAATATCTCATTAGAGTGTGCATTTGCCAACAAATATGCCTAACATACACAGAGTCCTAATCTGCACCAGATTTCATCATCAAATCCACACTAGAAATACTGATATCAATGACTTTGTTCAAAGTATATTTATATTTTTCTCCTTAAGAAAAAGACTCAAAACAACTTCATTTGATGCCTAGAAAATCATTCAAATAAGCAATCCTTGATTACTTAAATGGAATGAACACCAATACAATGACATAGAGACAATACAAATCTGAATTTAAATTCTCTCGACTATATATTTCATTCCTCTGTCAGAAGGTTACAAGTACTTCATATTTGACTCAGAAATTTCTAAGGCAAAGACCTGTATTAATTTTGCTAGAGTTTAGCTACAAAAATTTGTGTCCCTTTTCTAGGTAGCCTTGGTATCCTTTTATAGAAATCAAGACACAACAAGCTTCAGACTACCTAGAAGAAAAATCTTACCCTAACAGTCATTTATTACAAAAGTTATATTTCTGTGTCATTGTAGTTGAGGGAGAAATCTAACATTCATTCTGGGATGCGTGCTTCATTAATTGACTAGATATTCATTTGGAAATTGGCTGAAAGGGCAAGCCCCTATTACCCAAAATTGGTTACAACAACCGACAGCTTCATAATACCAATGTATTATCTCGTGCTAGAGCATTGATGGTTCTACCTAAGAAAACACAGAGCCACGCACCATTATGTCCTCTGAAGATCACCCTACAGATCTTCCTAGATACCTCTCACCAACCCTTTTTCACCTTGAAGAAATGTCAGATGTAACTTGTATACCTCTGTCCCTATTTCTTTTGAATATTAAATTGTTTTGGCACCAATGGATTAGGAGATCTTCTTTCTAAGAACCTTTCCTTTAGTCACCATGTCACGACCTTTAAAGTTTGGACATGTTTCCATTGCGGTATAGCAACAGCCATCTGATCATGGTAAACTAACACACCCTTTAACTTTCATGAGTAATTCGCTTAGAAACAGGCCCCACCACTTGGTCTCTAGCTGTTAAAAACTTAACTGCTACCACTAGTTTGCCGCCGTAACCACTTACCTTAACTACTAGCATTAACCGCTATCACACTTGGCCTACAGATAATCATCACCTTCTGTCTGAGAAATAACTTCTGAGATCCCGAGGTCGTTGCCCCAAAAATACTTGTTGTGGGCTACACTTGACTGCAGAATCAGATTCCTTGGATTGTGTAATGCCCCGCCAGGAAACCCCAAAGGGTTAAAGCTAAAACACTCAAATGGAGTGTAATTTTTTTTTTTTTTTATAATAATAATAAGAGTGTTAATATTAAGTCACAACATTAAGATGCATTGGAGTTATCTAACACTTAGCTAACACAGCGGAAGACTAAACAAACCTAAGGAGTTTCCCAACGTGATTACGTAACTTAACACCTAACTCAACTCACGACATTAGATCCAATTAAACTGGATAACTTAATTACATTTTATTACTTGGAACAAGGTTAAAATTTGTTTAGTGAATTAACATTATAGAGATAATGAAGCATTCATCTTTTTAGATATAATGTAACTAATATATCGAGGTTCATTTATTTAGGTTTAAAAATAACCAACCAAATGAGATCACCCTTTATAGTTAAAATATGGCTAATAAGATGAAATTCATTCATTAGGGATTAAGATGTAAACAAACAAAATGAAGTTCATTCATTAGGGTTTAAACATAGCCAACTATTAAATCGTAGTTCATTTATAGAGGATAAAATGTAAATAGCCAAATGAAGATCATCCATTAGGGTTAAGATATAGGTAACTTAATGAGTTCACTCATTTTAGTTAAAATAAAGTTAATATGAAGAAATACATTTGCTAAGATTAAGATATAAACAACTAAATGAGTTCTCCCATTTTAGTTCAATTATAGCTATTATGATGAAGTTCATTTATAGAGGTTAAAATGTGGGTAACCAATTGAGTTCATCCAATTATAAAACTAATTTGGTGAGGATTATTTGTTTAGAACAAAACATAAACAACTAAATAAATTCATCCAATTTAGTGAAATATAGCTAACATGACGATGTTCATTTATTAAGATAATATGGTAAGTAGCCGAATGAGGTTCATCCATTAGATTTCAATTTAGATATTATGACAGTTAATCCAATATTAGTTACCCATTCAATATGTTCAATTTACAAGCTTTATAACAAGTTAATCCAATAATGGTAACCTAGCGAGTTTCTTTCCATGCTTACTTCTTTTCATTAACATTAACAAAATACTTTCCATAATCATATTTACAATCTTTTATGACCCTAATTACTACATTTAACAAGATGACTATATTCATGCATTCAAGAATTAACTTCATTAAATCCCCATTATACACTTACAAAATGCAACCATACATGCTAGCTCTAAGTAAGAAACATGAGAGACAAAAGCATCACATAACACAGATATGATCTTGGAGTTCACCCCTAGAGGGCTACATCTCTGGGTCTGCTCAACTGCAAGACCCCTTTGATGATTATTTAAGTTAAGATTACATAAGGTTCATGTCATTTACATCTCAGCCTTATAGGCGAACACAACCACTATACAATGACCACTTCGACCAATAAATACATAAATGATCCCTTCATAGAATCGGATCCATCTGAACACATCTAAATCAATTACAAGGGGTTTCTTATCAGACGGTACTCTAACTAGGGACTTGACCAACTATGGCAATTTCCCATATGTCCTATAACATCTAAATTCAAAAATAATATGCATTTGGATAATATGTAAATTTAAACATCTCCGAATAATAAATATGATTTATTTCATACATCTCCAATGAAAGAGAGTTATTCTATCTATTCCCAGAGGAGTATTTCCTCATTTAAACATATTCCCAACTTTAATATTAATCATTATATAATTATTAGCCCCTGGATAATAAAATATAATCAATTAATAATTTAATAATACACGATTTTCACTTAATTATTATTATTAAAATATATATATATTAATCTCATTTAAAAAATATATATATATTAATAAATGAATTGAATAAATCATAGATTTCAAACTTAATATTAAATAGTATATGTTTATTAACCCTTGTTAATAGCTATATAATAATAATATTTAACACTAAAAATAAAATGGACTTTTTAAAACAAAAAATACTTTATCCTTTTATTTCCAAAATCTTCCAAATTAAATATTACTTTATCCTTTTATTTCCAAAATCTTCCAAATAAAATATTACTTTATCCTTTTATTTCCAAGATCTTCCAAATAAAATATTTCTTTATCGTTTTATTTCCAAGATCTTCCAATAAAATATTACTTTATCCTTTCCCCACATAATGAAATAAATAACAAACTATATATATATATATATATATATATATATATATATATATATATATATATATATATATATATATTACATAAATTAAAAATACAAAACACCACATGCTGAGGCATGTAAAAAAAGTGCATGTAAAAAACAAAATTAAGGCAATTTAATATTGCCTAGTAGCTTTGTTACCATAGGGTAGCATGCTGCCCCCCCATTTATTTTATATTATTATTTATTTATTTATTTTTATTTATTTTTAATTTTATTTACTATGACTTACATAGCCAAAAGGAAAACCAGTCTCACAAAGACTAAAAATAATAATTCTTTTTCCAAAAAACTATAAGTTTTCTTAAATTTACACCATTTTTTTAAAAAATAAAATAAAATCAAAACAATAACTCATAAAATAAATACTAGCAAAATAATATACCCAGATACTCCAAAAATCAGAGATTGGGAAAAAAACAAAACAACCTAGACAAATTCTTTCACAAATCCATATTGGCTGAACATCTCAAATAAATTAGGCAACACAAGAATGGGAAAGAGGAATATAATTATTTTATTTTAACAAATCTATCAAAGGAATGCAAAGGCTGTAAGCATAGGAGGGAAATCTTGGCAAAATTTTGCCAGCATAACCCCTGTGAATTCAAACTAGAAAACCAAAACATTTATTCCTACACAAAGCAAAGCACAACTAGAAATGGAAGACACAACCAATTTTCATTTATTCCTTTTGAAAGACACAAAACTGCAGAAAAGAATAAATTTATTAAGCTAATGAATAACCAAAAAATAAAAATAGGCAGAAGCTATCCATCCTTGGAAGCTTTCCTAAAAGATCTTGAGGAAGAGCTCATGCAACCAGAAATCCACCCCCAACCTTCTTTCCATATTTTTATTCCTCCAACCTGCATAAAAAAATGAAGATTTTCCTCTTTTCCACAGGCTGCCGCCTCTTTCCGTGAACTCCCCAAATAAAATAATGTTTTAAAAATATATATGAAACCTAAACTTTTTTAGGTTTTCTCCCCAGAAATATTTTCCAATAATTAAATATTTAATAAAAGAGCATTTTGTTTAATTTTGTTTTAACTAAATCAAAAATGCTTTTCTCTCCCTCATGTAATTTCTAATTTTGAATTTAAGCATTTTTTAAATAAAAAGGAAATAATAATTCTTTTCAAACTATTTAATTAATTTAACTTGATTTTTTAATTAAAATGCTTCTCTCTTATTAAGTTTTAATTTCACAATATTAATTAAGCCAACATTTATATTTTCGCAATATTGTCAAGGGTAAATATTTAATTAAATTAATTCCCAAAATCAATCTTTCACACTATATCAAATTTACTTATAAATTAAACTTGTTTTTCTAATAAAATATGATTTTCTTAAATAAGTAAAATTAACCTTTCTTTTTCCAAAATGCAAAAGAGGTTAAATTAATTATATTTCAAATAACTTTAAATATTTCTTTTTTTTTAAAACGCATAAACTAATTAAATTCATTATTTAAAATTAACCATTAAATTAAATTCGCTACAACATACATAAAGCGATCTTTTTAATTAATGATTAATCACCTAAAAGAAACCTATCTATTTTAATTTCTCAATTACTAATGCATAAATCAACACATTAAATTGAATTAAATACTTAGGTTAAAATACTCTGTTCACCACACACAAGGCACGCAAACCAAGAAAGCCCACTAATCACATGACACTCAACCCAAACAAAAAAGGAACTCGATGGACCACACACGATGCTCACCTGATCATGGCTAAGGCAAGGTGAGAGTTCTATGACCACCTAATCCGAATTCTAAGGATGAAGGAGGTATACTCAACCCTACGAATCCTGAAGGAGATGAACCCTGCACCTAGGCGATATAGTACCTACAATCTCCTGCAACCATGAGTCATGCAAGTATACATATATATACATATTCAATGAAGGCATTAGCTCAAGATTTATAACAAGAATTAGGGAACAATTACATTTACACAAGCATCGATGCAAAAGCACAATAATAGGTATGCACAATTATTTATATTATCTAATCTACAACATTACATCACGGTTAATCAATCATTCAAGAATGCCACATAGGAAGTCAACCAAGGTCAAACGGGTTTTACAAGGCCGACTAGGGTAGGGGCATTGCAGATTGAGAGCTTTCCAATGATAAATGACAAATCCATATTTGGGCAAAAATTCAACCCTCATCCATCAATCCCTCTACAGGTCGGTCATTTAAGCTTTTGCCTTTTCACTACAGTCTGAAACTATATTTTAACCTAACTTTCCCGCACATGTTTTGGCCACATGTCACCTCCTGGTTCACTCGTGAGTCCCTCTGGACTACACCTGTCTTGCCACCTCACCAATCACCAAGTTGCGACCATTAACATTTGAGCACCTCCATCTTGCAGTATGGAGACAACCATAGATCTTCCTTGAACTTACTTATTCTTTAGTTCCTCCAAACTATTCTTCCTACGGGTCCAACCACTTAGTCGCCAAGTCACACCTCTTAGCCATTGAGCATCTTTCCATCACGACATGGCAACCACTGTCAGATCATCCATCCAACCATCAGATCCCTCTCGACATGCCCACTGGTTAATTCACCTAGGCTACTCTCTCCTCTGGCGGCCCACCATGTGTCACTTCCTGGTTTGCTCTGAGCCCACCTAGACCACCACCACAACTGCCACATCATCAATCACCATGTCGCAAGGGATAACCATCGGGCACCTTCGCATAGCGGTATAGTGACAACCATTAGGTTGGCACAAACCTACTCGGTCTTTATCTCTTCATCCATCTGTGCTATGTGTCAGTCTGTGACTGGCCACCAGATTCACCAGAGCACGACCTTATTCACCACCGAGCCCACCACCTTTTCTAGTTTTTTAGGCCTCAGACTTTCGGCCAAACCTCCCTTTCAGCAAGCTACTTTCTTGTCTTATCGAAACCTTAGTTTCATTGACACCTTTTATCTCAATGAAACTGATGCCTTCGGTGAGTCCCTATAGTGATCCATCGAAGCCAAGGTCTCAACGATGTTCATTTTGATGACATGCCACTTGTCATTCTCATGTTACCACTGGACCTTCCACCTCATTAGCTATGTGTCACCATGTGTCTTCCACCTCATCATTCGCCAAGTCACAGCTATTAACAGTCAAACACTTTCACATGGCGGTATAGCGATGGTCGTTCAATCTTTTGTGATCACCATTGATCTGCCTGACTTGCTCACTAGTTATTTTGCCTTTCCACTGCAAAATTTGGGCACTTTGAGATGCATGCGGGGGGCCCACCACTTTTGAGCTGCTACTTGCCAAAAGCCTGTAAGCTTTGACCCTTAATATGTATGGGGCTTTGCCTTTAAATACTAAAATGCTCCTCCCCACAACCAATGTGGGATAAATGGATCATGCCTACGCCTTTCCATTGGGTCATCGAGACCTCTCCAAACATGCTAACCTGATGGCCAATGACAAACTTCGCGCTCCGCACCTCTTTGCACTATCCATCGGGTCATCAGGATAACTTCAAAACTTGACCTCCGATAGCCGATGACTTACCACACTCTGGATGATGTTCCATCGAGTCATCAGGTAGCATTACATTGCACTATTCTGATGGCCGGTGTCACTGATATCTCCCACTTGCACCATGTCATCGGGTAGTTAGGATAGCATGAAACCGATCCACCTGATACTTAATAACACCACACACACCGCCTGCGAACTCATCGGGGTGAGTCCTGCTGATTGGGGTAGGTCTTGCCGATAAGGTAAAAATTCAAAACTGCCACAAACACGCCAGGAGGAAGTGCACATGCAAAATTTTGAAATGGGCCTCCCAAAAACTCAAATTTTTATGAGTCCCAATAGCTTGTACCTTAAACCTTGAACCAATTTGCAAATGGTTCAAAACTGAGATAACACATTCTCACTTACTTATTAAAAAACATTACAAAGCCACGACTCATGCAAGAGAAATAGTTGAACCTTGAACCTTGAACCAAAAAGGTTCAAGGGTTCAAGTTCAATATGAATTACAATAATGAGCTACAAAGGTTTAGTTTTTCTAAATGTTTTTATGAAAAAGTAAAATCCCTAAACACTCAAGATTTTATAGGTCCCAACAATGGCTCTGACTAGGGATGGTTGGATGCAAGACCGACACAAGAATCTAGCAAAAACTTTGGAACGCAGACCAACAAAACCCTAATAGAAGAAAACCTAAAATATATACAACCTACTGCTACTGTGCATGGACTGAAATAGATCAAGAGAAGTAATATTTTAGGAATTGTCCATGCACTAGAAATTCCTATACTTCGCCATTCATTCTTTGCAAGAAGTATGAATCCTTTCCATTGATATCACAAACAATTAAAGGGCCTATCCACAGTGATTCAAATTTCTTATGCTTTCCTTTGTCTTGGTCTTTTACATTCCATTGCAACACCATGTCATCAATCTAGAACTTTCTTGCACTAGTCCTTTTATCGAAAAGATACTTCGACTGTAATTGAAGCTTCATATTCTTTTTATGGGATGCAATCCTCATTTCCTCCAGCTCTACCAACTGAATCATTCTTTCTTCCATGGGTTCAAACATTTCTAATTCTTCAATTTGCAAAAATTGGTAAACTGGAAGCAAATTATTCACAGGTAACCTGGCTTTCACTCCATAAACTAGCTCAAAAGGGGATATACCAATGGAATTTTTTACAGTCACCTTGTCAGCACATAAAGCTAATCTGAGCTTTTGATCCCAGATCCTTTTATTTTCCTCTAGGATCTTCTTGATGATGTTGAGGAGACTTTTATTACTCAATTCTGCTTGGTCGTTTCCCTGTGGGTGGTAGGGTGAAGAGTATGACATAATAATCCCATAATTAGCACAAAACTCTGCAAACTCCTCAGACCTAAAGCACATAGCATTGTCCATGACTATTTTAGCTAGCACACCAAACTTTGTCACTATATTATCCATCAAAAAATTAATGACTAACTTACTAGTGGCCTATTTGGTAGGTATGGCTTCAATCCACTTGGTGAAATAGTCTGTAGCCACCAGAATCCATTTGTGACCTCTGCTTGATTTTTCTATTATCTCTCCAATAAAATCAATGCCCCATTGAACAAAAGGGGTCTCAACTGTAATAGAAGTCAAAGGCAAAGCACCAGCATACCTTAGTTTAGAAGAAAACCTTTGACAAGGATCACATTTTTGAACATATTATGAGCATCCTTGAACAAAGTTGGCCAATAATACCCTACTCTGATTATCCTACCAGTAGTAGTCTTAGCTGAATAGTGGCCTCCACACACCCCACTGTGCATCTATTTCAGAACCTTATCAGCTTGGAATTCATCCAAGCAAACCAGTAGCATCCCATCACCATTCCTCCAATATAGGTCTCCCTGAATAAGAACATATTTCTATGATTTTTACTTTTATGTTCTCCTCTGGCTGTGTGTCATACCCTCTGGACATGTAGCATTCTTCAAGAAGTATACCACATCTGAATACCATGTTTGCCTCTCAATGTTGGTTATAAAAGCTTGTTCAATCTCAACATTATTTATGTCAATATCCTTAAAGTTTGTCTTAGTCATTAACTTGGCTAAGCCTAGACCTCTTACCAGCTTTGTGATTTTGATCTCAAGATCAAATTCTTGTATTCTTCTTATCCATCTGCATCCTTTTCCGGTTACTTCAGACTGGGGTAGGATATCCTTGACAGTTTCATGTGGTACATAGGCTACAATTTGGGCATTTACCAGATAAGGATGAAATACTTTAACAACCTTGACTAGAGCATACACCCATTTTTCCATGATTTCATACTTTAACTCAGCAGCCTATAAAGATTTGCTATAGAAAGCAATTGGATGTTCATATCCTTCATCATCCTTTTGAAGCAGAACTATTGCTACTGTGTGATAAGAAGCAAAAGGAAATAACGAGAAAGGCTTACTGTAATCAGGTGATTTTAGTACTGGTGCTTCCTAAATAGCCTTCTTAATTTTGTCAAAAGCCTATGTAGCTTCTTCATCCCAAGAAAACTTTGCATCTTTTTAAGTAATTTAACAATTGGCTTAACGATTTCAGCAAAGTTAGCTATAAATCTCCTAACAAAATTCACCTTGCCCAAGAAAGACGAAATCACTTTAACATTCTTTGCCCGAGGTACATTATTTATAGCTTCAATCCTTTCAGGGTCTATTCTAACCCCTTCCTTGGAGACAATATACCCTAATAATTTTCCTTCAGTCACTGCAAAATGACATTTTTTGGGTTCAAGGATACACCAAACTCTAGAGCCTTGCAAAAAACCTTTTCCAAGTGAACACAGTTATCAACTACCTTCTTTGAGAAACACATCAAATCATCCTAGTAAACAACCATTATGATGTTGATAAACTCCTTAAAAGATACATCTATTGCTCTCTGAAAAGTAGCTCCAACATTCTTTAGACCAAATGGCATTCTCACATACACATAAGTCCCCCAAGGGGTAGTAAAAACAGTCTTAAATTTCTTAGACTCCTTTAGTAATACTTGATTATAACCTAAGAACCCATCCATCAATGATAATAAATCACAACCAGTTACCCTTTGTAACATAGCCTCCATATTTGGGGAAGAATAATTGTCTTTTAGAGAAGCAACATTCAAATTTCTAAAATCCACACAAATCCTTATATCCCCATTCTTCTTTCTGATAGGGACCAAGTTTGACACCCATGAAGAATGTCTTATAGGTTTTATAATCCCCCCTTCCCTTAACTTGGTTAATTCTTGTTGCATTTTGGTCTCGAAAAGGAAGTTAATAGGTCTTTGCTTCTGTTGAAAAGGCTTAGCATCAGAATGCAGAGGAATTTCCTGTTGAAATAAGTCTTGTCTATATGCCTCTAGGTCCTCATAGGACCAAGCAAAAACATGTTTATATCCTTTTAATAAGTTAATGAGGTTGGTCCTAATATGGGGAGACAAGTTCTTCCCAATATACACCAAATTAAGGGATGCTTCTATCCCTAAGTTCACCTCATCCAATTCCTCCAACTTTGTAGATGATGCTTGACGTTGTTGGCATTTTTGATGTTCATGTTGTGATTGTCATTGATGGACACACACTTGCATTAAGATCCTCTTTATATGTGTGAGTTAGAGCACAACTGATATTTGTTCCAACCGGTATGTTGTAATATAGTCTTTAGACTATTGATGCTTTGCATAATGTGTTTACCGGTCTGAAGCGGCATGTCGACCCCAAGCGGTTCATGGATACCAAGTGGTACGAGGGATTAAAGTGGCATAACACATTGTTACCAGTCTTCATTTTTGACAAACTGGCAACCAATATTTTGTATGAACCAGTAATACTCTGTGATGAGTTACCATCCACCGATTGTTTGACGATGCTTTTTGTGTCGTGTTACCAGATATGTCTAGATGCATTGAACCTAGGAGATTGTAATGTAATCCTATTGGACCGACATGAAATTAGTTTCCTTTATAAGGACATCATGTCTAGGGTTTTAAGGTTGTTGCTGTTATTGTTGTTGCGATAGTTGATATTGCTGATAGGGTTTAAGGTGGTTGAGGAGTTGGAGAGATTATGAATGTGTAGAAGACTGAAGTAATACTATAGTGCATTAATAATGAGATATCAAGGATCTAACCGAGTAGTCTGTGCTATTAGCTAGATCAAACACTTGTTGATTACTCACATCTTTGACAAGTTTGTAGCCCTTAACCGGGTAGGCCCAAAAGCCTCTTGTAAATCCTCTAACAAGGTGATTCACATCTATGGATCTAAAATCCTCTAGCAAGGTAGTCTTTAATCAGACTTATCTCCGAACAGAGATTGAGATTCTTAACAGGATCTGTTTTGGTAAAGAACATTGTAAGACCTTAACCGGTCTGGTTCCTATTCTACAGATAGTTACTTGTGAGTTCCATCTCACCGAGGTTTTTCCCATTTGGGTTTCCACATCAAAATATCTTGTGTTATGGTGTTGTGTTGTTGTGGGTGAATGCATTATTAGCTATTTGGTTTGCATGTTTGTTAACCGGTTTGTTTGTTAAACTATTTTACCGGTTTACTGCTAGTGTTGCAAAGTGTGTAAGTGCAAAGAAATTTGGCATACTAATTCACCCCCCCTCTTAGTATTCATCAGATGTAAGTGACCATCACTGTAACTGAACATACCCTCTAGTTCAACTAGTCCCCTTGGTATTTCATTTGTCTCTAGCTTCACTATGTCACTTCCAAAAATGGTTTCCTGTCCATCTACTACTTCCACCAATGCATTACAATCAATCTTTTGACCTTGATAGTCATATATGCATTATGCAAATCTAAGGATGTCATCATCATCCTCAAAAAGTTGCCAATTGTACACATTATCTGGGATGGCTAGTCTGGCTTTTGTCTCAATTATTGAAACTCCAGTCAATGTTACATCGTCATTCTTTAATGCAACATTAGCTAAAAAATATGCCATAATGTTCTTAGACCTTTCAATCCAATCAATGGAAAATGCATCAAAGTGTTCAATGACATCCCAAACAGCATGCTTGTAGCTTTTTAACTTGTCATTTTACCTTATCTGAGACACTACAAGTTTAGAGTCTCCATAAACCCTTAACAACTTGACCCCATGTCTTTTAGCAATGTCTAAGCCCAATAACAGAGCTTCATACTTAGCTGTATTGTTTGTACATTGGAATGCTAACATAAAAGAATACTTGAAGGTAATACCTAATGGGGAAACAAAAAGCACTCCTACTCTAGACCCTTCCTTAGAGAAAGCTCCATCAATCTACATCTACCATAGGCCTCCTTGTTGGGATTATATCTCATCAACAATAGGATCATTATTCTTCAACTGAGGCTGAATGGGTTCAATCGTGAAGGTATCAATATCTACATCAATCATGCAATTAAGCATGGTTGGGTCTATTTTTTTAATAACCACTAGGGCATGTGGTTATCTATACAATTTTATAGAATTTCCATTCATTGGGATAGTTGCATATGACAAATCTAGCTAAAGATGTCCTCCAACAGTAGTAGCCCACTATCTAGACAGAAGCATGCCATAATGTGGCTTGGTGTCTGTAACAATTACATCCATTTTATAAGTAGCTTCAGGGAAAGCTGCTATTTTTACTTCTACATCTCTCATAGTACCCACAATAGGCACTTGTCTATTATCCATGGCATAACACCTCCCATATGAAGTGTGTACTGACAAACCTAGCTCTTTCATAACCCCATAAGGCATCACATTAGCAGCTGCACCAGAATCTATCATGCAACTTTTTATCAATCTGTTATTTACTAACAGTGTGACTTAAAAGGGATCTATCTGAGATGGTTCCTAATTAATAGTGGTTCCCACATAAACTTCTAGGACCCCTTGTTGTTAATCCTTCTCATCCTTTGCATTTCCCCTTTTAGAAGAAGCATCTCCATCTGATATACTTGAAATCAAAGAAAAAGCAGCCTCTCTATGTTCTTTTATTTTCAGCAGCTCTATCAAAGGTACTGAAACCTTCATATGTGTTAAAGCTTGAGTCATATCAAAAGCAGTGTTAACATTAGACTCAACATGAGTTTTAACCTTTTCTGCCTTCTGGTGACTTGTTCTCTTATCACTAGTGGTTTCTACCTTACATCGAGTTGTATCAACAATACCAAGTTTCGGTGAACTACTTGACTGATCACCTTTAGCCTGACTATCTTTGATAGAAGTTTTGTTCTCAGTGGACCTCTTAGAAGAATTTTCTTTAAAAAATAGAGAACTAGACATACCTTGACTTCAATCATCTTTGTTGCTTCTCAGATTATAGTTATGCTTAGCTTTAGCTATTGCAGCCTTAGTGAGATTCTTGACTTCCTCCTCACTAGGCCTTCTAACGTGAATCTCTTGATCTTATATTGTGACTACATTAAAAGTGGGATGCTAATCAATTGTCAATGCTCTTGGCAATTTTCATTGCTTCTTGAGACATTATATTCACTTGCATCATCCTCTGAAAACTCACAGATAGTTTCCACAGCATACTCAAACATATTAACTATAGGTTCATCCTCACTTCTCATGGATTCATTTAGAGCTTGAGCCATAGCACACTGATAGGGGGAATGTGTCCCATCACATGCCATACACTATGAGGTATTTTCCACATTATGTATGTTTCCTCCCTTCAAAGGATCAGGGGTATTCTAATTTTGTGTCTTTTAATCTATCTTGCACATGTTTGCCATCTTTCCATGCAGTGTTATATGGCATATCATGCAATCTAGTAGGTATGTCTTGGCAGTTGTAGTGAGGCCTCTCAGGTTACTTACTTTAGCAACAAGATCCTTGACAACAGTCATTAATTTCTCTATCTTATCCTCTTCTTTAGAGGATTTATTTTGTTGCGGTTTTTGTTCCTGCCACAATTTTCCATCAGTCCTTCTTCCCACTTTACCCGATGCTTTTCTATTACTCTCTACATTGATTGCAATTCTGAAATCATCCCTCAAGCTATGTGGGTTCTTATCTCTAAGAATGTAAACCATTTTGGGGTCGAATGCATTGTAATAGGTAGTCAGACACACATTTTCATCTAGCCTCATTACTTGAAAAAGTCTATGCATTGCCTTTTGAAACCTTGCATTAAAATCTATGACGACTTCATTATCAGATTTCCTGATGTTGTTAAATTCATTGAGCATGAAGCTCACATTTGGCTTATCTCCATATTTCTCTTGAAAGAAATTTTTGAATTCCTCGCAAGAGCTAATGTTGTCTACAGGTAATCCTCTGTACCAATCTCTAGCATCCTCAATCAAAGATTGCACAAACAGCTTCATGATGACATCCTCATGTGCAATTTCATAGTCATTAATCATGTCACCAAAATATTTCAGATGTTCTTCAGCATCGATAGCATTGTTCCCAACAAACTTTTGGAGTTTATCCCTCATTTCAATAGGGACATGGTTTGGATATCCGGGAATTCCATCAAAATACAACGCCCTATACAGCTCAACATTTATCGGCCTCCTTTGAAACTGATTTCCAATTAAGTTGTTTCCAGTATTCACCCTTGGGCCTGAACCACCAGCTCTAGGATTTTGATGGCCTTGATTATGGGGTAATCCATGACTAGTTTGATTTGCTAGAATTGTACTTGGAGGAATAGCAGAATTATTCAGGGAAGCATTTTTAGATTGATTAATGGGTGGGATAGCACTTGTTTTTATCGTTGGTTGAGTGTTCAACAGAGAGGCAAAACTATGTTGGGACGTAGGATTACTATGATCTATAGGTGGGAAAGTTATAGGAGGAGCTTTCAAGAATTGTATCTTTCTCCTAAACTCGGCATTAAGTGCTTCTATTTAAGCCTTTTCTAACTCCCTTTGCAGGTCTTCATTTTCTTTCCTTATCCTTTCTACCTCAATCTCATGCAACATCATTCCCTAGGGTCCTTCTTCACTTCCTGACACTAGACTCGCATATCTATTCTCCACTACTTTTTGTTTTCCTTTGTCAACAATGGGTCTGGCAAGTTGAGGATCACTGTGAACTTCCCTACTAAGTTGTATTGCAACTTTAGGTGCAAAAACAATTTTTGGATCAAGGATTTCCCTAATAACAAGACCTTTCTCTTTACTCACAGGTTCTACTTGAGCAAACAACTCAAGCTCTGCAATCTATCTTAATAACCTATCTCTTTCAATGAGTTTGCCTTTGGTTTCATTCTCCTTTTCCTTTTCTTTCTTTTTTCTTATGGAAATCAATTGATGTACTCTTTGATTTAGAACCTCAATCTCCTGAGACACTTCATCTTGGTCTAGCAAAGTTTCCTCTGAATCAGACACATTTAATTGGTCCAAATCAATTAGGCTGATATTTCCTTCCATAGTTTTGGGAATGGAACTGGCTCTATTACTTGTACTATGCCTATCTCTCCTAGAAACACTGGTATTAGACAATCTTTGGTGAAAGGTTTGGATATCATCATTAGTGCCAAACAGGCCAACATGAAAACCCATAATATCATGATCAGAGACATGAGAAGGGGCATTGGACCTTGCATATACAGGATGCTCAAAAGACTTACCCATTTGACTGCTCTTCTGTTTCCATGATTGACTTGACTGATCAGGAATAATAGTTCCTCTCAAGCCCTTCTTGATTGGTTCAGGTAACCCTTCATGCAACGTCTCTCGAGGGTTTTTCTTTATATAGGACCTAGTATTCCTTCTCATATTCATCTTGCTAACCCTTTGAAGTGACTGTGATTTTTTTAAAAAGAACACTGGTTTTTTACTTAATTCAGAGTCGCCACCCAATATCTTGGGAATAAAATATATTTTAACATAGTGAATCACTTACAAGACACATGAGAATGAAACTGTTGATCTATAGAAAAGAACAGAATAATATTCTAAGATGCTATGAGATAGATCAAGGATTTTCTTTAGAAAGACAAGCTCACTAATTTTCACATTGAAACCAAGGGAACCTAATCTCAACATTTTTATGTATTAAAGACACAGATCTGCAACATATGACTTATCTTATTTAACTCTCCCCAACAAAGTCACCACTTTTGTTGTTCTCCATTTTGAAAACTTGTTTCTTCTCTTTAAAAGTGAAAATTACTGGCTCTGTGCTGCAATGGAAGAGAACAAAAAATGTTTGAAATAAAGACAACAATATGAGTTTCCAAAATTAGGAAACCTCCTACACTTTAAGCTTATAGAAGCTTGGGCAGGTGAACCCTTTTAAAGACTATTTTCTCACAAAAATAGTGAATGATTTGCAGAAAACCAGTGTAAATTCCTACAAATTACAACTAACCTAAATGGAAAATTGATTTGACTTTTTTTTTAAAAAGGATCACAAAATATAACAAAAACCAACAGATAAACTAGTGCCTTATCCAGATAGCAGAGTCATCTACAACAGACTGCAACCTGACAAGAGAAACTAGTACACAAATCACAACTTCCTGATCTATCAACTCTAAATATGCCTGACATACACAGAGTCCTGATCTGCACTAGATTTCATCATCAAATCCACACCAGAAATACTAATATCAATGACTTTGTTCAAAGTATATTTATACTTTTTTCCTTAAGAAAAAGACTCAAAACAACTTCATTAGATGCCTAGCAAATCATTCAAATAAGCAATCCTTGATTACTGAAATGAAATGAACACTGGTACAATGACATAAAGACAATACAAATCTGAATTTAAATTCTCTAGATTGTATATTTCATTCCTCTATCAGAAAGTTACAAGTACTTCATATTTGACTCAAAAATTGCTAAGACAAAGGCCTGTATTAATTTTGCCAGAGTTTAGCTACAAAAATTTGTGTCCCTTTTCTAGGCAGCCTTGGTATCCTTTTATAGAAATCAGGATCCAACAAGCTTCAGACTAGCTAGAAGAAAAATCTTACCCTAACAGTCATTTATTGCAAAAGTTATATTTCTATGCCATTGTAGTTGAGGGATCAATCTAACATTCATTTTGGGATGTGTGCTTCATTAATTGACTGGGCATTCATTTGGAAAATGGTCGAAAGGGTAGGCCCCTATTACCCAAAATTGGTTACAACAACTAGCAGCTTCATAATGTTAGTGTATTATCTCAAGATAGAGCATTGATGGTTCTACCTAAGAAAACATAGAGCCGCGCACCATTATGTCCTCTACAGATCTCCCTGGATACCTCTCACCAACCCTTTTTCACCTTGAAGCAATGTTAGAAGTAACTTGCACACCTTTGCTGCTATTTCTTTTGAATATTTAATTTTTTTGGCACCAACGGATTAGGAGGTCTTCTTTCTAAGTACCTTTCCTTTAGTCACCATGTCGCAGCCATTAAAGTTAGGATGTGTTTCCATTGCAGTATAGAGACAACCATCCGATCATGGGAAACTAACACACCCTTTAACTTTCCTGAGTAATCCTCTTAGAAATAGGCCCCACCACTTGGTCTCTAGCTATTAAAAACTTAACCGCTACCACTAGTTTGCCATCATAACCACTTACCTTAACTATTGGCATTAACCGCTATCACACTTGGCCTCCAAAAAATCATCACCTTCTGAGATCCCAAGGTCACTGCCCCAAAAATAATTGCCGTGGGCTAAACTTGACTACAGAATCAGATTCCTCGGATTAAGAGCTTTCCAATGATATATGACAAATCCATATTTTGACAAAAATTCAACCCTCAGCCATCAATCCCTCTACAGGTCAGTCATTTAAGCTTTTGCCTTTTCACCACAGTCTGAAACTATATTTTAACCTGACTTTCCCATGTAGGTTTCAGCCACATGTCACCTCCTGGTTCACTCATCAGTCCCTCTGGACTCCACCTGTATTGCCACCTCACCAGTCATGACCATTAACATTCAGGCACCTCTATCTTGTAGTATGGTGACAACCGTAGATCTTCCTTGAACTTCTTTATTCTTTACTTCCTCTGAACTAATCTTCCTATGGGTCCCACCACTTAGTCGCCAAGTCACGTTTCTTAGCCATTGAGCATCTTTCCATCATGACATGGTGACCACCATCAGATCATCCATTCAACCGTCAGATCCCTCTCGACATGCCCACCAACTAATTCACCTGGGCTACTCTCTCCTCTTGTGGGCCCGCCATGTGTCACTTCCTAGTTTTCTTTGAGCCCACCTAGATTGCCACCGCAACTGCCATGTCATCAGTCACCATGTCACAGTGGATAACCATCAGACACCTTCACATATTGGTATATCAACAACTGTTAGATTGGCACAAACTTGCTCTGTCTTTATCTCTTCATCCATCTGTGCTATGTGTCAGTCTATGACTGGCCACCAGATCCACCTGAGCACGGCCTCATTCACCACCTCAGCACCATTGGACCCACCACCTATTCTGGTTTTTTAGGCCTCACTCTTTCAGCCAAACCTCCCCTTCGGCAAGCCACTTTATTGTCTTATCGAAACCTTAGTTTCATCGACACCTTTTATGTCAATGAAACTGATGCCTTCGGTGAGTCCCTATAGTGATCCATCGAAGCCAAGGTCTCATCGATGTTCATTTTGATGACACGCCACCTGTCTTCCTCATGTTACCACTCGACCTTCCACCTCATCAGTTGTGTGTCACCACGTGTCTGCCATTTGTCTGCCACCTCATCAGTTGCCAAGTCATGGCTATTAACAGTTGAGAACTTTCACATGGCGGTATAGTGATGGTTGTTAGATGTTTTGCGATCACCGTTGATCTGCCTTACTTGCTTGCTGGTAATTTTGCCTTTCCACTACAAAATTTGGGTGCTTTGAGATGCATGTGGGGGGCCCACCACTTCTGAGATGCTACTTGCCAAAAGCCTATAAGCTTTGACACTTAATATGTATGGGGCTTTGCCTTTAAATACTGAAATGCTCCTCCCTGCGGGTAATGTGGGATAAATGGATCATGCCTGGGCCTTTCCATCGGGTCATCGAGACCTCTCCAAATATGCTGACCCAATGGTTGATGACAAACTTCATGCTCCACACCTCTTTGCACTATCCATTGGGTCATTGGGATAACTTTGGAACTTGACCTCTAATGGCTGATGACTTACCGTGCTCCGGATGATGTTCCATCAAGTCATCGGGTAGCAATACATTGCGCTATTTCGATGGTTGGTGTCACCGATGTATATCTCCCATGCTTGCACCATGTCATTGGGTGGTCGGGATAGCATGAAACTACTCCACCTGATACCCGATAACACCACACACACCATCTGTGACCTCATCAGGGTGAGTCCTACTGATTGGGGTAGGTCTTGCCGATAAGGCAAAAATTCAAAACTACCACAAACACACCAGGAGGAAGTGCACATGCAAAATTTTGAAATGGGCCTCCCAAAATACTCAAATTTTTATGAGTCCCAATTGCTTGAACCTTGAACCTTGAACCTTGAATCGATTTGCAAATGGTTCAAAACTGACATAACGCATTCTCACTTGCTTATTAAAAAACATTACAAAGCCATGACTCACGCAAGAGAAATGGTCAAACCTGGAACCTTGAACCAAAAAGGCTCAAGGGTTTCAAGTTCAATATGAATTACAATAATGCGCTACAAAGGTTTAATTTTTCTAAATATTTTCATGAAAAAGCAAAAACCCTAAACCCTCAAGATTTTATAGGTACCAACACCTTCCTTCTAGCTTGAACAGATGACAGCCTCTTCTATAGGATAAGAATGAATTCCTTTGTAGAGTTCAATTCATCTTTAAACTTGAAGTTCTTCATCCTTTCAACATCATAGTCCTCAAGTGCTACTTCAAGATGTTTCTCCATAATCATCTCCATGGATTCTGAATTCAGGATCTTCCTTAAACTGTTAGACTTACTCCAAGGCACTAGGCTCTGATACCAATTATTGGAATCCAAGAACACTGAGGTGGCAGGTGAATCAATGTTCTGTCGGTTAGAGTATTTTTTAACCTTATTAACACAACTTAGCAATCGGTAAACAAAAAAGCATATAACAATAAGCAATAATGCAACCACAAAGATGAACACCATAACACCACAAATTTATACATGGAAAACCTCAAAGAGGAAAAACCATGGTGGGATTGGAGACCCACAATATCTATCCACTAATCAGATGAATAAATATTACAAAAAGGGGCCTACACATGTAGGAATGCCAACATCCTAGAGCACACTTCTCATCACAAAAGGTGCCTCACTGACTCAGAAAACATTGGAATACAATCCAGAAGGAAGATTGAATTGCAAGTGTAGAATCTCCTATGCCTGAGTATAGTTCTGGTTAAGCTCAATACTAGAGGTCTTAAACCTCTCTAACCAACCCAATTCAATCACTTATGATTGACCAAAAGCTTTGCATATGATCACAACTTTATTTGCATCTAGATAATCCCATAACCATCCATCGTGATCTAGAAAGAGATCTTACATCATATTTATACCAACCCGAGACCTAAACAATTAGGTCGGCCACCTTAAAGATGATACAATAAATCTGGCACATATCCTGCAAACCAATGATAAACCAAGTTGGCCTAAGACCGAAACAACATAATCCAAATAATAAATCCAATCGGTGACACATCGAGAGCATCAATCAACACATTACATAAACTGGTCCATAACCCAGCAGAATAACACCAGACCCAAAATAGGTCACCATAATCCAAATGAAACACTAACATGATAACCATCAACATCCTAATAACCTTCTAGACATCGCACCAATGCCACTTATCAGATTCAACAAAACATCTTCAACAAAGCTCTGTCGGTAAAACCCTTACTAGTAACCAAAAGGCTTACTAGAACAAATGATAGCTTCTAGATCATCAAATCTTGAACCAAATAAATGTGATACATATCAAGAACACATGAATAACCAATCCAAACCAATTCCTCAAGCTGGAGCATACCAGAGAAGATCTCTAGATCAACATCATAAACCAACCACTCTACCGGAACCTAGTAGACAACAAAACAGCTAGTGTTGACATCAATGACAAACATCAATGCAACGCATAATCAATTCCTCAAAATTGCCAACAAAGTTAAGGTTAATCTGGTTAAGTTTCTGCATTGTTGCTGCCAACAATGCCCTATGAATTATGTTGATATTTTTTTTTTGGATTTCAGATTTTGGAATGTAACTAAATGATATAATCTATTTTTTTGTTATTTTGGGATCTTTGAGACCACAAACTCAAGGATGTGACCTCTGAGAGATTGCGATGAAGTTGAGACCTTTAAGGGACAAGAGTATAATAGTGTTATTCTTGTAGCTAGATTGATGAGCTTAGATTTGACTTGATTGTGATAAAAAATGAAAAGGGATGTTGACAAGGATTTTGACTTCTTTGACAATAATGCAATATTTAATCTTGAGATTTGATGTTTCTTGGATTCCAAAATTTTGATTTCAGGATCTATGTGCAAAGTGAAAATTGACACTTAGGAAATGATAGGATCCAAAATTAGGATAGTGATGCAGAAAATTACACCAATGACCTAGGTGAAATGAAGACTATGCAAAGATATCCTATGGAAATGATGGGGACAAATGCAAACATGATTCTAAGAAGATGGAAAGAGTATAAATCTATCCTAAGGTGTTTTGCATTAAATGAATCTAAGACTAGGAATATATGACAATTTTGCCAAATGCAAACTATTTGAAATGATCTAGGAAAGATAAAAATGAACCTAATATCTATGCAAACTTGTGATATGAGGCAATATGCAAGCTATAATGAAGTAAGATAAGTGAAATGGGTCTATGACTTGTGCAAAAGCTTAAGACTTATTGAGATATTATGAAATGATATGGAACAAATATGAATGGACTTAAGACTTTAGGCTAACTTATGATATTACTTTAGGATGACGAATATGAAAATATGAAACTCTATGTTAAAATTTATGTATAGTTGAAACAAGTTTGAGATTTTGCAATGTTTGAGTTTGACCAGCTGGATAGGTCTCTTTGTTGGATGGAAATGTTTGAAATATTTTGGACAAGTTTGGATTTTGAAAATGTTTAGCAAGAAAAGTCACAAAAGACAAAGTAGACAGAGATGGTTTTTTGTGATTTATCTTTGGAACACACTCAGGTTTTGAGAAAGGGGCCTGAATTAGCCCAGATTTTATAGGTATCAATAGATAAAAACAATTTTGAAGCATGCACTTCCTAGGATAGAAATATGATACTACTTGTTGAGTCCCCACTTGAATAAATTTAAATAATAAAACAAAGTGGACATATAGATATTTTAGTGATACTGGCTCCCCCTTACATGGCACACAATTCTCATGCACACCAAAATCTCATACCTTGAATATTAAGAGACCTTATGAACCAAGGGAAATTTGTATCAACATTGAATAGTAGCGATGTGGGGTGGTTTTGAAGGTTTGACCTCCTGTACTAGCAAGCAAAGGGACTACTAAAACAGTGGTTCATAATAATAGTTGCAAAGAGAGCTACTTAAATCTCTAACATCCCTTATCGAAAGACCTGAATTCAGATGGCACTCCGAATGCAAGCAACCTTTTGGTAAAGCCTTTTATATGGTGGCCCAAAGAGAGATACCTCTTGAAAATTTCTAAGAGGTAACAACATTCCCAGAGTTATCCCTATTTCAAAATACCCCAATGAGGTGATGAAATCCCCCCAAAAATATCCCTCTACTATAGAAGAAAAGCAGGTGTCATTATCATTTTTCTCTTTCTCCCAAGACCTCAAAGGTGGGTGGAAAGATACTTGATGCAATAGTGGGCCCACCCTACAGAATGAGCAAGTGCTCAAAACATAGAATATATAGGTTTATTCCTCTAAATAAATTAGTTGTTAGCTAAGCTAAACATAAGACAATCTATGTCAATTCCCATTAAGAAATTTAGTTGTGAGCTAATCTGATGGAAAATCAATCACATGAGTTTGTTGGAGCTTTTAGTCTTTGACAATAGTTTTGCACCAAAAAAATTAATAGTTTGATGTCTTAATCTTTTTCCCATGGATGCCAAGATTTTACTAAAACTAATTTGTAACGTCTGAAACTTATGACCAAAGCAAATTGAAATCTTTGAAATCAATAGACAAAACCCTAATTTGCAAATTTCCTATATCTACCAACTAGGCAGCTTCTTGATCCAACTGCATTGTTCTGTTGACCAAATGCGTATGTTCATAGACCAACTGGACTACTAGTTTGACCAAGTGCACAGTTTCATAGACTAATTGCACTACCAATTTGACCAAGTGTGCAGTTTCATAGACCAATTACGCAACTCTTAACAACTCTTGCAAATTAGAGAGACATTCCACTCAATTTCATAAATTGGTAATGTAAAACAACAAATTAAGCATGAAATAAGTGAAATGATGAAAAACAAGTGTAAAATATTGATGTGCGAGAGCTAGTTGGAAAGCTTGTCATCATTTGCATTCTTGTTCTTGTTCTCTTTGCAAAGATTCTTTGAAGTGTCATGATTTCTCTTCTTCTTCTTCCAAAACAGAGGTTGTTGGTCTAAACTTGGCCCAACTAGTCTTCATTTTCCAAGCTAAAACATGCAATTAAGAGATTATGCCTTCTTTATTATCGTGGAACCCAAAATTAGGTTGGAGTACAGGAGATTCTTCTTCTTCCTCACTAGGGAGAACCATCTCGATTATTTTTCAAGTACACAAGTTATCAATTTCTCAAAATATTAGGATAGGTGTGGTTGGGTGCATGTTATACTTCTATGTATAGGACAAAACATGCATCTCATATACAATAAGAGTGATATACTCGTCAGGTTTGTTGAATAGTCACCCTACTAGTTGGATTTTTTGAGAACATTTGTTTGATTTCTTATGTTCCACTCTTTGATGATATCCTGCAAACCTAGACTTCACTGTTAGATAGTTCAAATAACCAGAAGACAACAGAGAGGGAGGGGTGAATTAGTTGTCACAGATTACCAGAACCATTAGCAATTTAAAATTTAATACTGAAACCCAAAAAATTAATAACGGAATAGCAGTTAAACCAATTAAGCATAAACAATAGTCACAGAATAAATACCATCCACATGAAACCAAGATTTATACATGGAAAACCCGATAAAGGGAAAAACCATGGTGGGAAGCCTACCCATAGTCAAATATACTTCTGGAGTAAGTATGTGAATTACAATTGAGGGGCCTACACTTCTAGGAAGGCCAACAGCCTAGAGTGCACTGATCATCACAAAAGGAGTCTCACTAACTACATTGAAATCTAGACTACAATCTAGAAAAGTGTTCAACTATAAAAGATAGCATCTCCTATGCCAGAGTACAATTCCAGTTAAGCTCAATACTGGAGGACTAAATCCTCTTACATAAACCCAATTTGATCTTCAATAATTGATGAAGTCCTATACCTCAATGATATTACATTATTCACACATTACATTCCTTTCCCTAACCATATATGATCTACAATGAGATCTTACATCTATATATACAAACCCTCGACCATAAACAATTAGGTCAGTCACCTGATAATAAACCATTTACATAAATTCAAACCATGTCATCCTTAGACCAAACAAATAATATCAAACACATAAGACAACCCAGAAACACGTTGAGAGGTCCAATCCAAATGTTACATTAAAGTCTGTCAATAGACTAGATCAACCGGGACCCAGTATAGATCCACACGCTACAACAATGATCTCCATCCACCAAGTCTCGAAAATGATCACCAAAAGCATCTTTAAACTCCACCAAAAGCTGCACCGACACCACTTATGCAATTCATCAAAGATCTTCATCAAAAGATCTGTCAGTGAAACCCTTGCCGGAACTAGAAACTAAGTTCTAAGAAAACAGGACAGCATCCGATCACCAGACCAAAACCAACTTACTGAATATGAGTATGAATATCATGAACAAGCCAATTCCATAACTAAAGCATACCAGAGCCTACTAGATCAAGCTAGATCCAAATCCACTAGAAACCACTCAGCCTACCAAGACCAGAAGGGTGTCGGTAAAGCATCCAAACAGCTAGTGCTGGCATCAATGACAAAACATCAATGCAACACATAATCAATTCCACCAAATGGCCAACAATCTCCCCCTTTGGCATTGATGGAAACACTAGATATGAAAAACATCTAAGTACCAAGAAATGCCAAACAGGTCTCCCCTAATGGAAGATAGCCAACAATCTCCCTCATATAGCTGTAAAATAAAGACAAAACTCCCCCTGTAAATAATATCTCTATAAAGTTATAAATTATACATATATCTCTCCCCTTTTCTTTTTCTTTTTCACTTCCTTTTTCACATCAATATCACTCCCCCTTTGACATCAATGCTAGAAATTGGACAAAATTATCAAAGCAAAAACATAAACCACTGAATCACAAAGCTAACTACTCCTCTTGAGCAGTAGCATCCCCACATCAGTGCCAAAATGAATAGTATCTCTGATAATCCATGTGTGGCTGATGTCAAACTACAACAATAAAGTCTCTATCGGAGGGGCAGAAACTCCCAATTTGTCTCTCAGGTACTCAAATGATTCCTTAGGCAAAGGTTTAGTGAAAATATCTGCAATCTTCTCTTTAGTGTTCACATAAAGCAGTTTAACTTCATTTGCTTCCACCTTTTCCTTCAAAAAGTTGTACTTGATAGAAATGTGATTTGTCTTAGAATGAAATACCAGATTCTTTGATATATCAATAGAAACAGAGTTATCACAGTGAATAACTACCGGTGCATCACAATCCACCTTTATATCCTTCAACATTTTCTTCATCCATAAAACTTATGTACAGTTAGTAGCAGCAACAACATACTCAGCTTCAATAGTAGATAAAGAAGTACATGACTGTTTCTTGTTGATCCATGAAACCAACTTCTTTCCAAGAAAGAAATCTCCACCGGAAGTACTTTTCCGGTCATCAACATCTCCAACCCAATCAATATTTGTATATGCACATAAAGTAAAGTTATTATCCTTAGGGAACCACAAACCATATTCTGATGTACCTTGCAAGTATCTAAAAATTATTTTCGCCACAATCTCATGATTTTCTCTAGGATCACTCTAAAATCTCGAAACAATACAAACAACATTCATAATGCCAGACCTAGTTTGAGTCAAATAAAGCAGACCTCCAATCATATATTTGTATCTTGTAGGATTTATCTATGCAGAAACATATTTTCTTGTCAATTTCTCACTTGTAACCATAGGAGTACTTACCAATTTAGAATCTCCCATACCAAATTTCTTCAACAATTCCTTAGCATATTTAGTTTGATAGATGAAATTACCTTTGTTAGTTTGAGTAATCTACAAACCTAAGAAAAATTCATCTCTTCAATCATAGACATCTCAAATTCTTTCTCCATATTTTTAGAAAATTCTATGCATAACTTATATTCACCTCCAAAAATAATGTTATCAACAAATACTTCAATAATCAGTATATCATCATCAGTGATTTTATAATATAAATTACTATTAGCACTGCCCTTAGTAAAACCAATTTTCAAAAGATATTTATCCAACCTTGCATACCAAGCTCTAGGTGCCTATTTCAATCCATATAAAGCTTTCCTTAACCTGCAAACCATGTTTGTATCCTATGATAGTGAGAAACCATTAGGTTGCTCAATATTAACTTCCTCATCAAGAACTCCATTAAAAAATGTACATTTAACATCCATTTGATAAACCTTGTAATTTTTATAAGCAACATAGGCAAAAAAATAATCTTACAGCTTCAATCCTAGCTACAGGTACAAAAGTCTCTCCATAATCAATTCCAACCTTCTGAGAATATCCTTTACAAACCAATCCAGCCTTATTTTTTATAAATTGACCATCCTCATTCAATTTATTCCTAAAAAACCCATTTAGTTCCAATAAGATTTTTATTTTTAGGTCGGGGAACCAAAGTCCATGTGTTGTTTTTCTCAATCTGATCTAATTCTTCTTCCATAGCTTTCAACAAATATTAATCTTTACATACCTCAATTACTGATACTGGTTCAACATATGAAATTAAACATATCTCATTAGTTTCCAGTCTTCTTCTTGTCATCACTTCATTGCTCTTATCCCCAATGATCTGATCTTTTGCATGATTCAATCTCACATACCTAGGAGTCTTTTGACTCTCTGTTCCTCTTCCTTGTTCTTCAGTCACTATAGAATTCTCTGATACTTCCTAAGTAATAGGTTCAACACTTTGTTCTGGTTAAGGTGCTACCGATTCAGATATAATCAATTCCACTGTCGGTTCCTTCTCATAAACTCTGATATGATTTTTGTTCAGCTCATCTACTTTGACATTAGCACTCTCCACAATTATCTGCGATCTCTTGTCATTACATCTATATGATTTACTTTCATTAGAATAACCAATAAATATGCCTTCATCACATCTAGGATCAAATCTCCCAATGATATCATCTCTCCTAATATAACATATACTACCAAATATTGTGAAATACTTAACTATAGGTGTATTGCCAAACCATAATTCATAAGGTGTCTTACCGATTTCTCCTTTGATGTGTACTCTATTGAATGTATAAACAGTTATGCTCACTACTTCTCTCCAGTAGATATGAGGTAGACTAGCTTCCATCATCATTGTTCTAGCGCCATCCAAGATAGTTTTGTTCTTCCTTTCCACAACTCCATTCTGCTAAGGTGTCCGGGGAGAAGAAGATTGTCTTCTTATACCATGCTTCTCACAAAATTTATTAAACTTACTGGATGTGAATTCTCCACCATGATCTAACCTCAAACATTTAATCTTCAACCCTATCTCAGTTTCCACTTTAGCCTTAAAGATTTCAAACTTTTCAAATGCCTCAGATTTTTGTTTTAGAAAAGTAACCCACATCATTCTAGAATAATCATCAATGATTAGCATGAAATATCTATCACCTTGAAAACATTTAACTCTTGCAGGGCCACAAAAATCTGTATGAATAAGATCAAGAACATCATTAGATTTATCTTGTATACTCCTAAAAGAGGTTCTGACCTGTTTACCCATTTGACATTCTTTACATATCGGATTATAGGGCTTCATAATCTTAGGTATATCTTTAACTACCTTAGTTGAACTGATCTTTACAATGCAATCAAAATTCACATGACATAGCCTTTTATGCCATAGCCAACTCTCATCAATCTGTGTAATCAAACATGTCTTCTCACTAGAATTTAAATGAAATATGCTACCTTTAGTTTGTGTACTAGTTGCAATCTCGAAATCAGATCTGTTAATGATTTTACATTTTCCATCCTTGAACTGTAATTGAAATCCCTTATCCACTAATTGTCCTACACTCAAAAGATTATTCCTTAAACCTTCAACATAATAAACATTGTCAGTATTATTCTTACCATCCAATAATATAGTTCCTTTTCCTTTGATCATACATGTTTTGTCATCTCCAAATCTAATTAGACCACCATCAAATTTTTGCAAAGATAGAAACTTACCTTTATCTCCAGTCATATGATGTGAACAACCACTATCAATTACCCATTCAACCTCATCTTCAACTTTAGTAGCAAGTGCCTTCTCTTTAGGTACATTCTCTTCTAGTGCCGAATCATCTTCCTTGATAGCCTGGAACACCCATTCCTTTCCATTGCCGGAACCACTAGCAGAGTCTTCTGTCGGTTCATCATCAAAATTAGTAATGCCTTCCTCATCCGCTATGTAGCATGATTTATCTATGTTTTTCCTATACTAATACTTGTTCTGATATCCAAGGTTAGCATTAAAAGATCTTTTAACTCTTTCTTCAAATATTGAATTCCTTTAAGGACATCTAGATGAAAAATGACCAATCTTATTATATGCAAAACATTTAAAAGGTGCTTTTCCTTGATACTTACTTCCTATCGGTCCTTTAGGTACTCTTTTAGAAAATAGTACTTCAAGTTTCTCAAACTCATCATCTTATCTCTTCATATCTTCCAATTCCTTTGCATATAAATCTTTCCAATCTTGCTTACCGGTTGTAGATGTAGATGCATGAAAAGCAGGTTCAGTCTTCATAGCTCCAGAAGGTCCAAATTCTTCAAGCTCAAAAGTAGATAGTTTCCCAACCATGGTATCTATGTTGAAAGATGTATTAGCCATTGTTCTCAACTCATTAATAGCAATAGCCTTCATTTTGTAAGCTGATGGTAGGGCTCTCAGAACTTTAGAAACAATTTCATCTTCGCTCAAAGTTCCACCACAACATTGTATTCCCATAACAATCTCATTTACCCTTTCCATGAATGCAGTAATCCTTTCATCTTATTCCATCTTCAGGTTTCCATATCTCACCTGGTAACCATCAAGTTTAGCAATCTTCATTGTACGGTCACCTTCATTAAGAGTCTCCAACTTATCCCATATAGCCTTTCTAGATGATTTATCAGTTAATCCCATTATTTGTTGATCAAAAAGTGCACACAAGAGGGCTTCTCTTTCTCTATAGTTATTCTCAAGCTCCTTATCTAGTTTTTCCAGAGGAGGATTTCTAGATCCCAGATTATAAGGTGTGACACCATTTTATGTGATCTCCCAAATCTCCTTGCTAAGACATCTCAGATGAGTCTCCATCTGAATCTCCCATACTATGTAATTTGTTCCATCAAGCCTCGCAATATCCCTCTGAAAGATAGCTCCAGAAGAATTGGATGAACTTGAACTGTTAGTCACCATAGCATCTTCCTCAAGTGGTTAAGCTTTTTGTAGAGAGGACCAAAGCTCTAATACCAATTGTTAGACAATTCAAATAAATGGAAGACAACTGAGAGGGAGGGTGAATCAGTTGCCACAAATTACCAGAACCATTAGCAATTAAAAATTTAATACCGAAACCCAAAACATTAATACCAAAATATAAGTTAAACCAATTAAGCATAAACAATAATCACAAAATAAATACCATCCACATGAAACCAATATTTATACAAGGAAAACCCGATAAAGGGAAAAACCATGGTGGGAAACTTACCCACAGTTAGATAATACTTCTGCAGTAAGTATGTGAATTACAATTGAGGGGCCTGCACTTGTAGGAAGGCCAATAGCCTAGAGCACACTGCTCACCACAAAAGGAGTCTCACTAACTACATATAAATCCAGACTACAATCCAGAGAAGTGTTGAACTGCAAAAGATAGCATCTCCTATGCTTGAGTAAAGTTCCAGTTAAATTCAATACCGGAGGACTAAATACTCTTAAATAAACCCAATTTGATCTCTAATGATCGACCAAATCCTCTTCCTGAATGGTATTACATTATTTTCACATTACATTCCTTTCCCTAACCATATATGATCTACAATGAGATCTTACATCTATATATACAAACCCTCGACCATAAACAATTAGGTCAGCCACTAGATAATAAAACAATTAGATAAATAAAAACCATGTCGGCCTTAGACCAAACAAATAATATCCAACACTTAAGACAACCTGAAAACACATCGAGAGGTCCAATCCACATGTTACATTAAAGTTGCTCCATAACCTAGATCAACCAGTACCCAGTATAGGTCCACACGCTACAACAATGATATCCATCTGCCAAGTCTCAAACATGATCACCAACAACATCCTGAAACTCCAGCAGAAGATGCACTGACACCACTTATGCAATTCATCAAAGATCTTAATCAAAAGCTCTGTCGGTGAAACCCTCGTCGAAACTAGAAACCAAGCTTCTAAGCAAACATGATAGCATCCGATCACTAGACCAAAACCAACTTACTAAATATGAGCATGAGTATCATGAACAAGCTAATTTCATAACCAAATCATATCAGATCCTACCGGATCATGCCAGATCCAAATCAACCAGAAATCACTCAACCTACCGAGACCAGAAGGGTGTCGGTAAAGCATCCAAACAGCTAGTGTTGGCATCAATGACAAAACATCAATGAAACATATAATCAATTCCACCAAATGGCCAACATTCACTGTATGAGGCACTGCTCCTTTTTATTAAATTTCATTGATATGAGATAAAAACCCTAAAATAAGGATGCAAGACACTTAGGACTAACTAAAGAAAGACTCAAATCCTATCGAGATTGAGGAGGTGGTTGAAAATCTTGGATTCTCTCTTATTCTCTCTATCTTTGTTGTTCTCTCTCTTTCTCAAGTTCTCTTCTTATAACTGCTTCGAGACATTCGACTCTATCCTATTCTTCTTCTATGACAAAGATAGTGTACATGTATTTAGCATAACTATTTTTGGTTTTCCATGCAAGGTTGTGTAATCTAGTGATAACGTCCTCTTGGTCATTGTCAAATCCTAGCTTGGGTTGAAGCACAGGGGAAATGTTATCAGCAGGGAGAACCATCTTGGATCATGTTTGAAATAGAAACCCTTTAAGATATGCATGGTTACAATTAAAATGAAGAGAGTAAATTGAGTTCTTATTTAGATCCGAGTGAAGATTTTAAACTAAAATTGAAATCAACTGACCTCCTAAGTAGAATCTAAGTGAAGATTGTAGGTTGAAACTAAAATCAATTGACCTCATAATTAGAATCTGAGTGACAATTGTAGCTTAAAATTAAAATAAATTAACCCCTAATTAAGATCTAGGTGAGGATTGTTGCAGAAATTGAAATAAATTAACCCCTAATTAAGATCTAGGTGAGGATTGTGAACCAAAGTTGAAATCAATTAACCTACATGCACACATTAGGTCTTTCAAATCTACAAATCAAAACACTAATTAATGAAATTCTTACATGTGACAAATCATATAAGACAAACCCTACATGTAAAAAGATCAATGATGTACATGAACAAGCCTAACCAACTACGTAACTTCTTGATCCAACTATGCAAATCTAATGACCAAATACATAGTTTTATGAACCAATTGCGTAGTTCTATGTGCTAACTACACAACTCTGTGAACCAACTGGGCACCAAGTTCAAGTGTACAGGTTTGACCTTTGGGAGCTCAGAAGGCACAAAAGTTGATTTTTGATGAAAAATTGCTTCTCGAGTACCTGCAAATGACCAAAAACTTACAAAAATATTTTAAAAGACATGTGATTCACATCAGGTTCACTAGATGTAGATTGGGAAAATATTCATATGGTTAGTCAGAGAGATCAAAACAAAGCATAATATAAAGAAAATTGCAAAATTTTGAAACAAATATGCTAATCTATCCTAATCCTACCAATAGAGACACTAAAATAAAATGTAAATAACATGAAAACTAAATGTAGATATCACCATTCCTTTAGCATGGCTCCATTGTTCGTTCTTTCTCATCTAATTGATGTCACTCTTATCGTGCAGGTGCAAGTATGAATGAAAGCAAGGGTGATAGAAAGGATAACTTGAAAGTGTGATTCTAAGATTAAATGAGCTCACCTAAATGAAACTTATTAAACTAGATGATTAAGATTGCTTCAAAGTTAGATAGAATAACAATGCATAAAAGTTAGATGATTTGATTGAAAGAGAAGTCCCAATTAATAGAAAATCAGAGACTTGACGAATAGACAGGATCAAAAAGACTATTGATCAAGTGGATGGACCAAATTGAGTGCAAATGGTTAGGTCAAACTCATATCCGTAGAGGATTTGGTTAATACTTAGAGGGGGGTGAATCAGTATTAACAAAAACTGAAACTTTCAACACCAAAATAGACTTATCTTAGATCTAAAGAAATTCAACACTTAAACCAAATCTTCATAACAGATTTCCTTATCAGATCTAGATAATCATTTCCTCTTATGCCAACATATTAAATAGATCAGCCATCAATTCAATATTAGATCAATAAAAACAGTTACCAACTTATTAACTGATCAAAATGCTTCATCAATCATATATTCATCAATATCGATAATCACTTTAAGATCTTTGATAAACAAACATAAACTATCTTTACCGGTTAAGAGAAATAAAACATGAACATCACAAGATAAGCATATCACACATGAACACCACATTTTTCACGTGGAAACCCAAATAGGGAAAAACCATGGTGGGAACTGGTACCCACAAATATTTTGCACTCTTTCAAAATTCATCGTGGTAGGAGCCAAGCCCCGTTAGAAGATTACAATGATGCCCTATTAGGAGAAGACCCTATTAGGAGTCACTCGGTTAAGGAATTTACCTCGACCTTGTTAGAAGATTTGATCTATTAGGATCAACCTTGCAAGAGGATTTAGAACTTAGATAATGAGTCACCCTATTAGGGGACTTTACAATGTGAGGTATGTTAGGAACTACCTGATTAAGCGATTTTAGCTATTGTAATTGTTAGAGAACAATAGTGAATGATCTATGTATAGCACTCTACTTCTTGCTTGATCAGATCCAATTAAGTTATAAGTTTGCATCTCTCTAGCAGATCTTCTCACACACTCTAGTTCGGCTTCAGACACTTCTCCAAATCACTGACACTTCAAAACATCAACCTTGCCAGCATAAATAACTTTTACAACTAGGTCAGCATCAAAACCTTAAGACTTACTACATAGATCATCACAGATCTTTACAACTCATTACAAACCATCATAGGGATCACTACAATCAATTACAAATCAATATCAGCTATTGAATGATCATACATCGTCACAATAAGTCGATTTGGTACAAATTCAAACCCTTAGCACATTCCCAAGAAATCCATTCTCCAAACACACAAAAACATCTTTCAAACTCATCATGTGGTTTGTGCAGCATTATCATCAACATGTGAACTTGATGTAGATCACTGCGAAACCAAAAGTCATTATCGATTAAGAGAATTCTTTACCGGTCCTTAAACCCTTCTTAAACCCTAGCAAAACTTCATCAAAAATTCAAAACATGCATTTCGATAATCAACATAGGTAGCGGTTTCAGTCATATACACAAATCCATCATAAAAGCTTATGTATCAAACCACAAGTTATCAAACATTGTCAATCACTCAATTCCATCAAAACTTACCTGCATTACCGATTAAGGTCCTAATTCACAGTCTTGCTGAAAAACTCTGTCAAATTGTAAAACTCTTACTCCGGTATACCAAATCACTGAAACCACAAGTCAATCACCAAAAACCAACTGTAAACATCATTAAACATCAGTTGAACCTAGTTGACATCAGTGACAGTATAAATAACTGATCATGTCATCTTCCTCTACTGGTACAGTCATCCACCATCATCTCATCTTCATCAATTATGCTAAACATGCCAACAATCTCCCCCTTTAGCATTGATGGCAACAGTAACTAAATATCAACATACTCAACTCATATTGTTCCGCTCTATTCTAGACTTTCTCTCTAACTCTTCTCTATTTTTTTGCATCTCATCTGTCGGCTACACTATATCTACTCCAACTAATCATATGTATTCTCTTAATAATATTTCTTCTCCCAATCATATTTCTTCTCCCCCTTTGACAACAATGACAAAGGTGCATAAGTATCACAAGTCATTAAGTCTGCTGCAATTTATGTCTTCAACATGTCTGCAAAACACATCTAAGTTTCTCCTCCTATGGAGTAGCCTCCATCCCATCAATCCAAAGTGAAAAATAGTCATGAAGCCCACTAGATTAATGCATCATGCATTCTAGTGTTGTCAGAGTAGGGGTATGGCCCCTAATTTACCTCTGAGATACTCAAAGGTTATATTTGACAATGGTTTAGTGAAAATATATGCTAGTTGCTCTTTGCTTGTCACATACTCCATGCGGACTTGTTTTTCTTGTACTCTTTCCCTTAGAAAATTATATTTCAATTCTATGTGTTTTGTTCTTGCATGTAACACAAGATTTTTTGAAATATTAATTGCTCTAGTATTATCACCGTAAATAGTTACTGGTTCACACATATCAAATTTGAATCCTTCAAGCACATGTCTCATCTAGATTCCCTGCATGCAATTCATTGATGCTGCAACATACTCTACCTTTGTTGTTGACTAAGAAACACAAGTTTGCTTCTTACTTGTTCAAGCAACCAATCTTCCTCCAAGAAGAAAAGCTCCACCGGTAGTGCTTTTTTGGTCATCTACATTGCCTGCCCAATCTGCATCAGTAAACACATCCAAAGAGAAATTTCCTTTATAAGGATACCACAAACCATAATCTATTGTGCCTTTTCGGTACCAGGATATCCTTTTCACCGCTACCAAGTGAGTCTCCTTGGGATCCTTATAAAATATAGCAACCAATCCAACAACATGTGCAATATCTAGTTTTCTATGAACAACATAATACAATTTACCAATCATAGACCTGTATTCTTTCTCATCCACAGATGGCGAGTCATCTTTCTTAGACAACTTGTAGCGAGTCACCATCAGAGTACCAACTAGTTTGCAATCTTCCATGCCAAATTTTTTCAATACCTCTTTGACATACTTACTCTAACAGATAAAAAATCCACCATCCAACAGTTAGACCTGCAACCCAATAAAAAAATTAATCTCCAATAAGAGACATCTCAAATTCCTTTTTCATCTCCTCAACAAAATCCATGCATAAGTCATCATTACCACCAAATATAATGTCATCCACAAATACTTTAGCTATCAATACTTTCTCTCCATCAGTCTTTAGATATATGTTACTGTCCTCACTAGTACACTGGAATCCTATCTTGACCAGGTGTGCATGCAACCTTTCAAATCATGCTCTTGGTGCTTTCTTTAATCCATACAATGCCTTATGTAGTTTGCAAACCATATATGTATCTTCAGACAAAGAAAATCCATCTGGTTGTTTTATGTATACTTCTTCAAGGATGCCATTGAGAAAAGTTGATTTAACATCCATTTGATAGACTTTAAATCCATTAAATGCAACATAAGCAAGTAGCATTCTTACTCCTTCCAATCTCGCCATAGGTGCAAAGGTTTCACTATAATCTTCTCCTTCTTCTTGTGCATAGCCTTTGCAAACCAATCTTTCTTTATTTCTCACAACCTTTCCTTCATTTAACTTATTTCTGAAAACCCATTTGGTTCCAATCACATTCTTATCTTTCGGTCTGGGAAAAAGTGTCCATATCATGTTCTTTTCTATCTGATCTAACTCCTCATTCATTGCACTAATCTAGTCATCTTCTTTTGATTCATCATCGAACACACCTTCATCCACTGCAACATAAAAATGTTTCTTGATTTTTCCTTTGAATCTCCTAAACTTATCTTTCTTATTAGCATTAGGGCAGTTAGCAGCTATGTGACCAATCTTACTACAAGAGAAACACTTCAAGGGTAATTTACCTTTATATTTACATGTTCCTCTAGGGAATCTTCTAGCCAGTAATGCCTCAAGTTTCATCAAATGATCTTCATCATCACCATCACCTCTTCTACTGCCATGACTAGACCTATAGTCATGATTATGACAAACATCTTTTGCTTTCCTTGCTGATGTATGAGTTACTTAAGCCTTAAAAGAAGATTCTAAGGGTTTGGAAACACTATTATCAAAACTGTTGAGTTCAAATGTAGTTAACTTTCCAATTAAAGAATCAACAACAACTTTATCTTTTGAAATGGATCTCAGTTCTTGAATAGAAGATACTCTAATACAATACTGTTGTAAAAGAGTTCTAAGCATTTTACTGACAATAAGTGTTGGTATTCTACACTCAGATGAGAATTGTTGATGTTGTCATTGATGGAGACCAACTGGTAATATGGTTCATAGGTTACACTGGAAACAAACTTCGCATATTGGCACCTGAAGCTACACAAAGTTCATTCATACCGGCACCCAGGTCGACATAAGATAAAGTTTTTGTTTATGTGAATTATATTGTAATGTAATTAATTTTTTGTAGCCGACATGATTTATTGTAAAGACTCATATATGTATGAGATCTTGTAGGTCATTTTGTAGAGAAGAATATTATGTATTTAGGTAATGATTATGAGAGAGAATATCTCTATATACATTTTGATGTAATAATTTTGATGAGGGAATAAGAGTAGAGAAGAGTGAAGAAAGGTTTATGACAGAGGTATTTGAGAGAGCTTAAACCAGTACTGAATCCAGCATTGCAGATGCTATCTTGAGCAGTACATTGTCATTGGATTTAATCATCCAATTTTGTGGTGAGTGGGACTCCTAATTTGTATTGAGCAGTGAGCTCTAGGCTATTGGCCTTCCTGCATGTGCAGGCCCCTATTGTATCAGTAATATTTATTCATATTGGCCAATGAGTAAATATTGTGGGTCACAAATCCCACTGAGGTTTTTCCCCTATCGGGTTTCCTCACCAAAATATCTCATGTTATGGTTTGCATTGATGGTTATACTGTTATTTCTCTTTATTGTTTTATTTCTTGTTTACTGGTACATTAATTTGGGTTGTAAAGTTGCAAACAAGTTTAAATATTTCATTTACCGGTTATACACTGATTCAGCCCCCCCTCTCAGTGTCTTTGGGACTGATCAAGTATCTAACAATTGGTATTAGAGCCTAGTCCTCTATTTGTAGAAGCCTAACAGCTTGAGGAAGATTCTAAAACTAGTATCAATGGAAAGATTGAGACAATAGTTGAAAGGAGCTCTTGAATATTTTGATGCAAAAAAATTGAATAATATCAAACTGGAAGATGAACTCAGAACTACTCGAGAATTTATTACAACACTTCAAGGTAACCTAATTATAGCAAAGAATAAGAGAAAATAATTACATGCATAATCAAAAAATCAAGATGATGAAGAAAAAGAAACTCTTAGAGATATTGCAGAAAAATTAAGACAAGAGAACAGTCACATGAAGAATGAGATGCAAGATTTAACCATAGACTATGCAAAGATATTGAAGATAGAAAGAGGAATGAAGAAGATTTGGCTAGAAGACTAAATGAAAGATCAGATGAATCTCAAAGGCTTAGTTATGAAAATGATGTGCTCAAAACTGATTTGATTCACATGCAACATGACAAAGAGGAACTTTTGAGACAATTTAGCAATTTGGAAAGTGAGTTGGTCACGGTAAATGAATACAAAGACAAATTCAAGAAGAGTTCAGATAATCTTGATGATATGCTGAAAAGTCAGAAACTTGATGGAGAAAAAATTGAAATTGGATTTGAACATGGAGAAAGTTTTGGGACTGCAAACAACCATAATCACAGCAAACTGGTAAGGCAACCTAATGCTTATAAATCTAATGGGAAATGTTTTAATTGCAACAAATTTGGTCATAGAGCAAATCAATGCAGATTTAGGAATAATCAGAATACAAATTTACCCACTGGTTAGTGTTCCAAATGCAATAAAAATGGTCATAACTTAGACAATTGTAGAATAAATATGAAATGCTATGTTTGTGGTAGATTTGGACATTTATCTAATCAATGTAGAACTCAAACCGGTCAAGGTTATGGAAAGGCTATTCAGAGAAACAATGTAATTTGTTATGCATGTAACAAGATTGGACATATTGCAAAATTTTGTAGAAGCAAGACTATAAGGGTGAACAATAAAGGATCTAATAAAAAAGGAAAAGAAAAGGTGATTGAAAGCAAACAAGAATTTTCAAAACAATGGATTAGGAAGAGAGATCAGAGAGGTGATGAATCTGTCACTGCACCGACAGAACTAGGTAATCCTGCACCGATAGGAGATTCTTCATCCAACTAAGGAATAATCCTTAGGGGTAAGGCAACAAATTGAAAATTATGCATTTACCCTCAATTGATGGTAAGAAGTTATATTTCTTCTTTATCGGCAGATATGTGGATTTTTTCACTTCACCGATGAGCATTTATTGCAGTTGTAAGTCAGATTTTGGTTATAAAGGCATTGTAACCTCTCATTTCAATTCACCCAGCATCCAAGCATTTGAAGAGAGTGAAATTGAGAAAAAAGCATTCTAAAGGTGAAGCAACAAAGGTCTTTTATGAGAATTCAAGGATTTCATAGGTAAAAGGTATTTATCTTTCACAATGGTATCTTCATCTTCTGTTCCTAAATTCATAGAAAACCCTACCATTGTGGAAAACATTAAGTGACCTAGACCCATTTTTAAGATCATTCCCAAGATAGAAAAAGAGGATGATTCTATTGGTGCATTTTCCAAAATCTTGAAGGGAGTCGTGTTCACAAAAGACCCTAGGGCATACATACATTGCAACATAGAAAGTTTAGGATCCGAAGATCTGATGAACATGTACATGAATGTAGTTACTAACAAGGATGGGATAGTGAAACTGGAACATAAGGTAGTTGAGGATTTAGGTTTCATAGACATCCTCCATATGCCAGAATTCTCAGATGAAGTCATCCGTTATGTCCTTAGCAGGGTTCACAAATAATTTGTGTGGTTGGACTCGGTATTCAAGATAACCAAGGAAGCTATTAAAGTTGTTACTGGTTTACCCTCCACTAGTTCTATACCTGACAAGAAGAAGAAAATCCCTAACAAGGAAGTTATAAGCTTAACCGGAGCTACATATGACAACTAATCACTTAGGGTTAATGACATAAAGGATAAAAATTTTAAATTTGGTAGCATGATAATTGAATATAAAGTTGGTCCTACAAATGGGTTGAATTCTGTGTCAAGTTCATGCATTCACAGTGCACATGAGATGATTGTAAACAATGCAAAGATTGATATTTGTGAATGGTTGAAGGATGAATTGCTAGAAAATTTGGATAAGGTAAAAGGTGACAAGAAAGGAACATTGAAATTTGGAAATTTGTTAGTATGTTTAATGGTTTAGTTGTAAAAGGAGATCTTCAACATAGGTCATAAGGATTTTTCCTATGATATTTCTATTGGAAAATAGATAAAGGAGGCAATCACTGGTATGGGAGCTAATAGTGATGAGTTGGTTAAAGATTACTTCAAGAATTTCCAAACCAGAATGAAATAGAGAGAAAGGATTTCCCAAAGCATTGTAGACAAATATGATAAACAAATATGCTTTGTAGTAAAGAGAGATGAAATCTGGATGGAAGCAGTTAGACCTAGAACTGTATGGATTATTGAAATGGGATATGAGGTGGACTCTCACATTTTGGAATCTTATACAAAAATACTCCTAGATGCTCCACCGGAACCATCAGAGAAAATATTTGGTAGTGTTGAAACAATTGAAAGTGATGTAGCCATGATGAAGCAGAGAAAGAAAAGAGACAAATTCATGAAAGATTCTTCTAAAATGGTAAAAGAATTTACAGAAGGTTTGATGAGTCTTGGCGGTATTGCTTCTAGTATGAAAGAAAGTCAATCAAAGAAAACACCAGTAGCTCATGTTTCCCTGGTTGTTAGTTCTTCTAAGACAGAAAGTGATAAAGTAGCTAAATTTAAAAGAGTTGAAAGGAAGAAAAGAAAACCTTCACCGAAACCTGCTCCATCTCCAAAGAAGTCAAGGACATAAAGAAAGAAGCAATGGGCTGTAAGAGAGCCTAGTGGTTCGAAGAAGAAGGTAACTCCAAAGAAGAAACAAGAACCTAAGGAACCGGATACTCTTACACCGGAAGAGTTGATAAATGAAATCACACAAGAAGGTAACCTTAGCAATGTAAATAAACTTTATCATTCCTTCAAGGATTTAGATAAAAATAATATAGAGGAAAGCATTATTTTGCACCTTGATATCTACAAGAAAGTTCTCATTGAGGTTGTAGATGATCTGCCTAATGATTTGTATTTGAGGTTAGAAGCTAAAAGAATGTCGGTAATGGAATTAGATAAGAAATTGAAAGTAGAGACTCTACTTGTTGTACACCCTGTTAATTCCAAACAAGAAATTGATGACTTAATTTCAAAGGCAAATAGAACAATTTTTGTAAGTGGTCATTGACAGGTTAGCCTTATGGAAGGCTGAGTAAAGGAAATTATAAATGAAACAACAGACAAGTGGGAAATATTTTTTGTGGAAAGAGAGAAGAAAGAAGAAAAGGATAGATAGAAAATGGATGTGTTTTGCAAAGGTATATTAGAAGGATAATGGTAAAGGTAAAATTGGTAGTGTACCCAATATAACGGTCAAGGATAACCTTCCTCCACTCGCACAGGACACCCCTCTAATAACTGCAAAGGCACCGGTACAAATTGATAGTCAACCGAAAGAGAAGGCAGAGGAAATAACAAGAGATGACACTAATCCAAAATCTGAAGTTATTTTTACCATGAATGTGGACACACAAGAATTCAACATTGTCATGGACAAGGAAACCACAGAGGTAAAGCAAACTGAAGCTACAAATATTGAAATCTTTGAGTCACCGATCAACACTATTGACTCTCAGAACATTGAGAAACCTAATACCATCCTAGATGCTACTCAGCCTAACATTGAGAAAATGACAGAAGCACAAGAAGAAGCAAAGGTAAAAGCACAAATTGAACCTATAAATGTTGACACTCAACAGAAGGTAGAGAAACCGACAGAGAAACAACCTGAATAGAGTATAGTTGAATTGATAGTTAGCAAGGCAGAAAGTAAGGATGACAGTCAGGTTGAAAAAAAAGTTGAAACACAGAGTGAGCAAAAGGCAGAAACAATGAATAAAGAAGAGGTCAATGATGGAAACAAGGAATAAGTGGTTAAGACAATTGGACAAGTATTTGAAGAAAAGAAAGTTATTGCTAAGCCTAGCACTTCCACCATGGATTATAGACCTACTAATGTGACTGATGTACTTTTGGATTCAATAAAGAGGATCACAGATTGCAATGCCTTAGCATTTAAGGCTATTGATGATACATTACCTAGATTGAAAATGATTGCACCAGCTTGTAAGATAGATCATGTTGATGGATCTTTAGGTAAATTGGACACATTGTCCAAATTCATTGCTTCAAATATTCTAACTATAGATAGGATTAATAAGGAGACTATTAAGGAAAGGGTGAATAAGGAGAAAAGTGAATTCTTTGATAAAAATTTCAAGGACTACACTGAGCATGTTGATTCCTTATTACTGGTACTTAATTCCACTATTCTGGAATATAAAGAATTGTATAAGGAAGCATGCAAGCCTCACAACCTGACATAAGACATTGAGGAAGAGATAAAGAAAACACAAAAAGAGATTGATGATATAGTAGACAATATGATAGGTTCTTCAGAACTCACCTCAGTTTTTTATCAAGAAATGGTAGTTTTTTATGAAAAGATTGAGAAACTAGAAAAAGAAAAAGAAAGGATAATAATGAAGGCACGTGAGCTGGAAAAAAAACTTGGTCCTAGATTGGACAACCTTATAACCTAGTGGATTGAGTTGTCTAAAGAAAAAATTCAAGGAGAAAGATCACCAGAGAAACATATGCATTATCTGACCGGTATGATCCAACAGACTGAAAACCATTATCTCTGACAACACCAAATTTATGCAGAGTCTTAATCTGCTTTTGGTGGATATCTTTGAAATTGTACATAACCAGATACAGTCTATGAGGTAGAATTTTGAACTCTTTGATTCTTTTTGGCATCCTTTGTCATTGATGTCAAAGGGGGAGTAGTAGTATGAAGAAAAATGTACAGAAGAGATCATTTTCTTAGGGGGAGCACTCCTATTTTTGGATCAGTTTTGCACTTCATTTTTGGATATCAAGTTTTGGATTTTTCTCATGAGTGTTGCCATCAATTCCAAAGGGGGAGATTGTTGGCATTCTACACTCAGATGAGAATTGTTTATGTTGTCATTGATGGCAACCAACTAGTAATTGTAATACCCTAAAAATGGTCATCTAAACCATGGGCCCCTAATCTCGACAACATCACCAAGGTCCTAACCAAAGGCATTAAATCAATCTTGAGCACATTAGTAATTCTTTAATCATCAAATATCACATGGAAAATCAATTACTCAATATTAATTAAATATTCATTTAATTAATTGAATCATTTCCAAAAATATCATTTTGATCAATTATCCTATTTTAATTTATTAAATATCCTTGCATATTTAATTAATTAATAAAATTGTCATTTAATCATGCAAAAGGAATTAATTTATTACAAAAGAAGAATTAATTACAAAGCAAGAGTTGAATTGAAATTAAAAAAAAAGAATTGAATTGAGAGAGAAATCAAACTTGAGATATTATTTCTTTTTCTAAATTTAGAACTTGAAATCATAAAAGCAATTAATTGAATTATTGAATTATTCTCTAAAATTGGAACTGAAAGCTTTTCAGAAAAAGAAGTTCAGTTGCATTGAAAAGACTCTTTTCTTGAATAAATAAAAGAATTATCTATTTTTATCACAAATGCATGGAATTAATTTATTATTATTTCCAATGCAACTTGGACTTCTAATTTGAATGCATTTCAATTAAACTATAATTGGAATCTATCTCAAGGTTAACTAAACCTGATTTCTCAATTATTTTCAATTAATCCTAAATTGAGATTTTCTCTTGGTAATTCTCTATAAATTCAGTCTTTAGCTCTCATTCCAATTGACCCCGGAGATTTTTGAGAACACGCTTGGAGATTATTATCACACTAATTTTGCTCTGGAGTCATTGAAGATTATTGTGCTTTTTAGATTGCTTGCATCCATTTGACATCCATTATTGCTTGAATAGATTATTTGCTTGAATTATTCATCCATTTTGCATCTATATAGTTAATATCATATAGATTAAATCCTTTGTCTTGGTGTAGTCTAGTCACTGGTATTGCCTATAAAAATCTTAGAGCAATCTTATACTCGCATATTTTAGAAGGCAATTAGTCACTTTGTTATGGTTTATTACTTATTGATTATTGATTACTAACCATGCATGTAATGACTTAATTGAAATGTTGTGCTTGCCCCTACAGACCACTTTTTCACACACACATATTTGGTGCCCACCGTTGGGCAGAAGACTACATTTTTCGGCCTCCAAGACTGACTGCTTATTTTTTTTGTTATTTTCCAGATTTTGGATTTTTTGATTTTTCGTTCGTACATCTCATACGACAATTCCCACAAGCTGAAATGACAAACTGTAGGTGTCGTACGAACTGGAATCCTGTCTCATACGAGTTGGAATCCTATATCATACGAGTTGGAATACTATCGTACGACTCTATATTTTTTAAATATTTCACAACCTAATCAGTTTTTGCAAAACGCTTGTCAAAGAATATGCTTGTCGCACAAAGACAATATTACTACTGATTCATTGTCTTTACAGGTTACCTAAGGAGAATCGACTAAACATTGTGTATTCTTTAAATTCATTTTTAGGAACCTAACTTTCTATCTAGTTAAAGAACAAAACTGTCTTTCATGTTTTTAGAAGAATCTGAGAGGTAGGAGAGTATGCTCTTGTCTTTTTCTAGACAATTAGAAATCCAGAACTTTGAGGCTTTTTCTTTGTTTGAGATTTGTACATCTTTAGCAGGCCTACCCTCTTGAGGGGTTGAAAAACTCATAAAACCGTTACGACCGATGTGAGGGGAATGACCTAAGTGGGAATGACTAAATGCCAAGTACTCCAACCCACTATAAAATAAACATGATTTGTTGAAAATCAAGTCAATGACAGTGCTCAGGAATAGCTCTCCTCTGTACCTTTGGGTATATTAAACCTTGGTTTTCAAGGCTGGGAGACCTCTTAATTGAGTTTATACCTCGATGCACCAAATAGATCCCTAACTAGTTCCAATTAAAATTAGAAGCTACCCGGTTTATCTCTGAAAGGGGGATAATCTTTGTGCAAGAGAGATAGTAACTCTCTCAAGATACTTGTCATTTTGTGCCCCCATTAGTGTTTGGAGTCAGATAATAGGGTGTTGAGAATCCATTGTGTGAGACTCAGCAGTTGTATTCTAATTAGCTATTGGGTGTGTACCTGAGTCTACAAGCAAAGGTTTTCTTTCCTCACCAAATTCCTTAGGGTTTGCATGCTATGATTGGAGTCACTATACATACTACTTGTTTTTTGTGTTTTCATCCCTGAAACAAAAACTTAAATACCAAAATTGGAGAAGACAAGAAACCAACTCAGTGATTAGAAACTTTGTCTGTATCAAAAACTAGTCCATCCTAAGTCTAAACTCTATCCATGTCAGAAACTAGTCCATCCTAAGTCAAAACTTTGTCTGTGCCATAAACTAGTCCATCCTAAGTCGAAACTCTGTCTGTGTCAAAAACTAGTCCATCTTAAGTTGAAACTATGTTCGTGTCAGGAACTTGTCCATCTTAAATCAAAATTTTGTATCCTGGTCAAAAATCAGTTTATCTCAGAATTGGTCATACTCAGTTATCATACTCAGCAATTGAAAAAAAACTTAGAATTTCTAGGCTCTGTCCTGTGAACAATCATGTGAGTTTGATAATTTATCATGCTCCACTTGATCCTATGTCATACAAGTCTTCCGATTTGTCATCCTATACCTGATCATGTGTCGTATGAGTCATTTTTCATCTGTTGTCTTTCTCTATATCCTATGTCGTACGAAACAAAACTGCTCTGATTATTTTGTCATCCTGCACGCACCCATCTATCGTACAGTACGAGACAACAACTCATATGAAATAGAACTTTAGTTGTCTTGTAGTTGCTAAATTGTTTTTCGGATCATAAAATTCTATCGTATGCGTCTCTGGTTTTGTCAGAATAGAACAGTCAAACTTACCTAAAAACAACTTACAACGAACATAATATGGGTTATCAATTTTCCTGAGCATAAACAGATCAAGACAGTGTACCTCTGCCATTTGCATTGCACGATTTGGTCAATCATCTTTCAGCTAGATCAATCAACTACCTATCAAATTTTAGTCACTTAGATAACATCTTATACAGGATAGATCATTCCTGAAACCATATTGAATCTTACACTACTCTTAGAATCAACTTAGATAAACATCTTATACAGGATAGATCGTTCCTGAAATTAGACTGAATCTCTATTGTTTCTCCCAAACAATACTCTAAACAGAACAACTAGCTCTGAAATTGATCTTGACCTCTTCATCACAAACAACTTTAGGTCACACTAATCTATAAAAATACCTACACAAACCAGGACTTCTCATAAGAAAGAAGCAAAAGGAAAAGGAATACCCTTTTCATACACCGACAATCCATTTTACAAAGGGGATCCACTTACTGACATACCTGATGAATACTAAGAGGGGGGGGTGAATTAGTATGCCAAAAATCTTTGCACTTAAACACTTTGCAAGACTGACAGTAAACCGATAAAACAATTTAGCAGACAAATCAGTTAACAAACATGCAAACCAAATAGCTAATAATGCATTCACCCACAAAAGCACAAACAACATAACACGCGATTTTGACGTGGAAACCCAAATGGGAAAAACCATAGTGAGATGGAACTCACAAGTAACTATCTGCAAAATAGAAACCAAACCAGTTAAGGTCTTACAACGTTCTTTACCAGAACAGATCCTATTAGGAATCTCAATCTCTGTTAAGAGATAAGTCCAATTAAAGACTACCTTGCTAGAGGATTTTAGATCCACAGATGTGAACCACCTTGTTAGAGGATTTACAAGAGGCTTTTGGGCCTACCCGGTTAAGGGCTATAGACTTGTCGAAGATGTGAGTAATCAACAAGTGAGTGATCTAGAAAATAGTATAGATTGCTTGATTAGATCCTTGATAGCTCGATCTTAATACATTACAACATTACTTCAATCTTCTACACATTCATACTCTCTCTAAGTCCTTAGCTACCTTAAACCCTAGCAACAATATCAACCTCAACAACAACAACCTTAGAACCCTAGATATGATGTCCTTATAGAGGAATCCGATTTCATTTCGGTCCAATAAGATTACAATACAATTTCCTAGGTTCAATGCATCTAGACATATTTGGTAACATGACACAAAATGCACTGCCAGAGAGTCGGCACCATCAAATGATCGGTGGATGGTAACTCATCACAAAGTATTACCGGTTCATACAAGATACTAGTTGCCGGTTTGTCAAAATGAAGACTGGTAAAAATGTGTTATGTTGTTTTAATCCCTCGTACCGCTTGGGGTCGACATACCGCTTTAGACTGGTAAACACATTCTGCAAAACATCAATAGTCTAAAGACTATAATACAACATACCGGTTGGAACAAATATCGGTTGTGCTATAACTCACACATATAAAGAGGATCTTAATGCAAGTGTGTGTCCATCAATGACAATCACAACATGAACATAAAAAATGCCAACAATCTCCCCCTTTGGCATTGATGGCAACACTTAGGAAAATAAAATTTTGACATCTAAGTGTTTTACAACAAAAACATGCCATTTGCAAAATTCCTCCCCCTAAGCATATACACTATCCCTTTAACAATACGATGTATAACAATTTTGCATATAGAGCATAAACATTGAGATATCAAAGCATATAGCAAAATTTTAAATCTAGATACTTCTCCCCTATACCTCTCCAAAATAGATAGAGTACTTCTCCCCCTTTGCTAACAATGACAAAGTACCGTTGAACAACCCTATTTCCATTTGATATTAAAATAATAAAATTTTATGACAAGAAGGAATAATAATTGTCAAAAACAGATTTATAGTCCTGGAAGAATTGTTTCATCGATAGAGACCAGGACTCAAGTAGTGAGGTGGCTACTTCTTTCTCTGTTTGCATCTGGGAGACCTGTTCTTCCATGGCATCAACTATGCTCATCTCCTATGTAACTGTCAAGGCATCTAGGTTCAGATAACACTTCTAAAGAATTTGCAGACGTGGGAGTAGAACTAGTTGTAACTCCTACAGATCTCTAGACCGTGTGCTGATCTCTTGCTCCATTTTGGCTGACTGGATGTGAAACCGGTTAACGGTTTGCCCATAAGTTGCAAAGGAATCATAAGGCATCTTGAATATGCTCATGTAGGACTGTATGTCTATTTGAAGCTTTTACTTCTGAGCTAGCACATCATCATAGAACATATGGGGTTGACAGATTTTGCTAAGTAGCAAATTCCCCTCATCTAGAGCATCCCTTATATCCTTTTGTTCTTTCTTTAGTCTAGAGCTCATTCAACTTCTTCACAAGAGCTATATTAAGAGATTTTTGATGCTCCTTCTTGACATTAGCCTATGCTGCCTCTTCAAGGCTCTGCACCTGATCATCTACTACTGTGCATAGGAGCTTAAGTCTAGCTAGTGATGAATCAATGTTTGGAAGATTTGTACCGGGTATCAAACCTGTAAGTGTATCCATAGCTACTTGGATTACATCCTGCTCCTTCTTCCGTCAAATGATTTCAAGGTGCTATTGAGATACCTTGATGCTCTGCATTAGCTCTGTTTCACTTGCAGACTAGAGATCTATAGGACTAGTGAGATTAGCTAGTTTAGCTTGACTCCCGGTTGCCTTTGGAGTCTCCATCTGGGTGCTCTTCACTGCTTCTCTTGCCTTGTCCTCTTCCACTTTGTTCTTCTCTTCTTCTCTCCTCTTCTCTGCTTCCTTGTCCTCCTCAGCCTTTTTCTTTTCTTCTTCATTTTTCTTCTCCTGTTCTTTATCTTCTTCTTCCTTTTTTTTCCTCTCTGCTTCCTTCTTCTTCTTCTCCTCTTCATCTTTCTTCTTTTTCTCCTCTTCATCCTCTTTTTCTCCTCTTCATCCTTCTTCTTTTTCTCCTCTTCATCCTTTTTCTTCTTTTCTTATTCTTCCTTCTTCTTCTTCTCCTCTTCATCCTTTTTTCGCTTCTCTTCTTCTTCCTTAGCTGCTTCCTGTTTGCCCTCGGCTTTCTTCTCCTGTTCAGCCTGTTGATCTTGTCTTGTTGCCTCAGATGGTATTTCTTGAGTAACATCTTCTTCATCTAGGGCATCGACATCAATAGTGTCGACCGGTTCATCAACCGGATTTCCTTCATCATCAAGTACTTTACCCAATTTGGATATAACCGGTTCTTTCTTAGTTTGTCGGTTGGCTTCAGCCACTCGATGCATCTTCAAAGCATCAAGAGCATGAGTGTGTGTATCCTTGAGCACTTCCTTTCCTTTTCCTTCCAGTAACAGAAGTCTTCTTCTTCTCATGAAGAAAAAACCTTTGTATATGTTCATTACATCGAACAGTTCACATCAGGAAAATGTTCAGCAAAAACTTTTTCTCCCATTTCCTGTTCCTGCTCTATGGAAATGCACCATTTATTGTCTAAGGACTTATACAAAGAATCCGGTGTTTCAGACCTAATTTCTGAAGGGGACCGGTCATTAACACATAAATATTGAATTATTTCTTTTTCCACCGCCTCCTTTTCATCATCATTAAAGTCATCAAAATAATCAATTAATTCATTCAATACTTTTCTCCTAATGTTTTTGATAGTTCTTTGACAATGTGTCAAAGGTTTGTAGGAGGAGATATCAATATTTACCGGTGCAGATGATGCCAGTTCATTCTTTGTCTTCTTTCTTGTCTGGCTCACCTTCTTGGGTTGCTCCTCAGACATAGTTTCTTCTGAGTCCGGAGAGTTGCTTTTTGTCTTCCTTTTCCTCTCAAAGACTTTAGCCGATGCTGCATCTGGTTTCTTTTTGGCTGGTGACTGCTTGGTCACTTTTGGAGTTGTAGTAGTAACTAGTGCTGATGCTGTAGGCACTACCTTTGCCTTCTTTACTACAGGCTCTTTTCCTTTCTTCGTAGAGGGTTCCTCGACCGATGTAACCCTTTCCAGATAGGTTCTGGTTCTCTTTGCCTTAGGATCAAGAGGTGAGGCAATAAGGGTAGAGGCATACCCTTCCAGCATATCGTACATCACCTCATAGCCCATTGGCTCCACTTCCTCCATTCTAGGCTCAACAGCCTCCATTATGCATTTGTCCACCTGGATGGTGAAACAGATGTCATCTTGATATTTCTTGATGATATCACCTGAGATCCTCATCCTTTGGCTCATTTTTCATCTGAACTCATCAAAATACTTGTTTAGAACTTCAAGTTAACTGGTTCCCACTACTTGCAAACTTTCCTTTATCTGTTTGGTAACCGGTTGGTCCACAGACCACTGAATGTCTCCCACTCCTGGGAAGGATCCTTGAAAGTAAAAGAACAATCCAACCAATAGTTGTCCAAACTTGAACCTCAGTGCATTATCTTGTTTGATTGATTTCAGGTTCAATAGGAGTTGCCTCTACATACCGGTGCATAGGTCAAATGATGCATCCTCCTTTATGATCCAATAAGCGGCATTTACCGCTGCAACAGATATAGAGTTAATTCTGCTGGTTGAGAATGTCCGGTAACCAATCACCATACATGCATACTTCACCAGATCATCCTTGATTGAATTGACTATCATGCCATGTGAGTCACTCACTGAATCGGTGAGCTTCGACATTTTAGTTTTGCTAACCATTCTTAGGGCTGGCACATTCCCTGTATTGCAGAAACTAGTGACTGCATGAATTCCCTATGGCATGATAACATGCGTTCTTTCTAGGTACATCTTGTCACCATAGACTCTGCTCAAAATGATCCTTATGTGATCCTCTATAAAATCTTCCAGGAAGTAGACAACATTGTGGAGTTTCTTCTTCTCCAAGATATTATACTCCGGTGTTATTTTCTTATCCTTGCCACAAAACAAATCTAATTGGGAGTGGATAGCTAGAGACCCTAGGTCTTCAATATTGTAGTCTATGTAGTTAGAAATTCCCTCTTCTACTATCACACCTATTGGAACTTGCGATAGGGCATTATACTTGGACTTTCGTTGAATAAAACTTTCAAACTGAATATATGTGCTAGAACTGGTATGAGATGCGGAAGCCATGATAGAAACTTTAAGAACTTCAAGAAATACCTTTTTAAAACACATGAATTTAGGCCTTTCTGATTCTCCTTCACTCCACACTCTGTCAATTGTTGAATCACCACTTTGTGTTCTTCACTTGACCGTTTGCAGTTTGAGTTTGAATCTCCTTCGCGGTTTTTCAATTTCTCAAGATCTCAGCTCAAATCACCTTTTTGTCACTCTGCTCTTTGAAAAAAATTTCTTCGCTCGAAAACAGATAGTGAGAAATGATTTGAAAAATGCCTTTAAACATATCTCTCACCTACCACCATTAATGCTCCTCTATTAGGGCGTAAACCCTAATTTGCCTTTTTTTTTTAACTATTTCCAGTCTTCTACCAATTGATAGGCATCGCACACTGGTTAAGGTCTTTTACGGTGTTAACCGAGGGTACGAGACATTTCACTATTTGCTCCCCCTAAGCTTTTCTAAGGCTTAGTTTGTCGATTCTTATATTTCCACACTAGGTGCAGAAATGGGTTCCTCTTGTAACACTACTAGTTTCTTCTTCTAGGTTTTGTTCATATTCGCTTGAACTATTTGAACATCAATATCTCCTTCCAGAGTGACCGGTATATCATCAAATATGTTCTTTCTTGATCTACAGAATCTGGCAATGTGACCTGGTTTGTTGCTGTGATAGCAAACCAATCCAGGTGCTCTCCAAGGTCCATTATTCATGTTTCCATTCTTCCTTCTACATGTTGCAGCAGTGTGACCATGACCATGACAAATCATACAATTTGCTCTCCATTCGATTGCCGCTTGATAGCCACCACTTCTTGGCTAATGATTGAAGACATTAAACTGGTTGTGATTCCAATTCACAAAAAGTTTAGGACTAGCTCCTTGGGTCCTCTGAGGATATCTTCTAGTGTCATTCATGACAGACCTGCATTTAGATGCTCTATGCCCATACTTGTTGCATGCATAACAATTACCATTGAATCTATAGGATCTAGGCTTAACATTTAGGAAATAAGGAAAATTGTTGTAATCCTTACTCCTATACACATTTGCAGTATGTCCTTTTTTAAGATAGTTAAAGCAAACAGGTTTAAACTTTTGCTTACCTTTATCCTTTGATGCTGGTTGTTTCTTTGATGCTCCAACATTTGTACCAGAGGTCTCACCTTCCTCATGACCAGAATAACCAAGTCCATTGGTATTCTTGACCGGTTTGGAAGATTCAAGCTTTTGCTCAAGCTTGACAATACTCTTGTTGAACTTAGCAAGTATTTCCTTTGACTCAGAGAGTTCTTTGGAAATAGTAGCATTTGCTTCCATCAGGTTTTCATTCTCAGAGATGGCATTGTTCAGTTCACCTTGCATGTCATCCTTTTCTACTTTGCTAGCATGGAGTTGAGTAGTTAGGGCACTGATCTCTTGTTTCAGCTTGGAGATCTCATGATCTCTTTCTTTCACTAGATCTTCAGCTTTCCTCTAGTTCTCAAGCTCTTGACACATCCAGATAGTCAGTCCTTCCAACATCTTTCTCAGGTTGGAGTTTGATTCATTCAACTTATTTACTTCTGGAATTAGGGCTTCCATGTCTGCTTCATTTGTAGAACTATTTTTAGATAGCTCCATCAACTTTTCTGCATGTTCTCTCCTTTTTGCTTGAGATGCCTTGTATTTGACCACAAGATCATCATAGGCTTGCTCAGATTGAGTGAGTCATTGAGTAAGTTCCCTCAAGGTGTATTCCCCCATATCTCTTTCCAAGTGGTTAAACTTATAGAAAGGTAGGCTCTGATACCAATTGATTAATACTAAGAGGGGGGGGTGAATTAGTATGCCAAAAATAGTTGCACTTAAACACTTTGCAAGACTGACAATAAACTGGTAAAACAATTTAGCAAACAAACTGGTTAACAAACATGCAAACCAAATAGCTAATAATGCATTCACCCACAGAAGCACAAACACCATAACACAAGAGATTTTGACATGGAAACCCAAATGGGAAAAACCACGGTGAGATTGAACTCACAAGTAACTATCTGCAGAATAGAAACCAGACCAGTTAATGTCAAACCAGTTAAGGTCTTACAACGTTCTTTACCAGAACAGATCTTGTTATGAATCTCAATCTCTGTTAGGAGATAAGTTTGATTAAAGACTACCTTGCTAGAGGATTTTAGATCCACAGATGTGAACCACCTTGTTAGAGGATTTACAAGAGGCTTTTGGGCCTACCCAGTTAAGGGCTACAGACTTGTCGAAGATGTGAGTAATCAACAAGTGAGTGATCTAGCAAATAGCACAGATTGCTTGGCTAGATCCTTGATAGCTCGATCTTAATGCATTACAGCATTACTTCAGTCTTCTACACATTCATACTCTCTCTAACTCCTCAGCTACCTTGAACCCTAGCAACAATATCAACCTCAACAACAACAACCTTAGAACCCTGGACATGATGTCCTTATAAAGGAATCTGATTTCATGTCGGTCCAATAAGATTACAATACAATTTCCTAGGTTCAATGCATCTGGACATATATGGTAAAATGACACAAAATGCACCGCCAGAGAGTCGGCACCATCAAACGATCGGTGGATGGTAACTCATCGCAAAAATGTCGGTTGGTAACTCATCACAGAGTATTACCGGTTCATACAAAATACCGGTTGCCAGTTTGTCAAAATGAAGACTAGTAAAAATGTGTTATGCCACTTTAATCCCTCGTACCACTTGGTATCCATGAACTGCTTGGGGTCCACATGCCACTTTAGACTGATAAACACATTCTACAAAACATCATTAGTCTAAAGACTATAATACAACATACTGGTTGGAACAAATACCGGTTGTGCTATAACTCACATATAAAGAGGATCTTAATGCAAGTGTGTATCCATCAATGACAATCACAACATGAACATAAAAAATGCCAACAATACCATCATCATCAGGCGGACCTATTTTTTATGATCCTAACTATATATGAGATGGAACACAATGACGGAAAAAAGGACGATAATAAAATTCCCAAAAAATGATAATGATTCCTCATCATCAAGTGAGGCTAACGAAGACATTGAACCTCTAGAAAAAGAAATTTGTGACTGTCAAAAGGACAAAGACTTTAGAAAAATGATGAAAGATATCATGACCCGAGAGAAGGAAGACTGTTTCTTAGAACTAGCAAAACAAGGTGCCAAACTTCCTACTAGATATGATGTTCAGACACTCGTTACTAAAAAGAAAGAATCACCTATACTCATGGTACACAAACAATTACTAGTTTTACTAATGGAGGTCACAGAATTGAAGAATAAGGACAAGTCCCCAAAATAATATTCTCTGGAAATAATATGTCCCTTTCCATTTGACAAGAATCTATTCATGCCTCCATTTCCTTCACGAGTGGAGATCCTAAATTTTGACAAATATGATGGTACCTCAGATCCCCAAGATCATGTCAGAGAGTTTTGTGCTGCCTATATGGAGTTCATGCACGATCAAACATACCTCATGCACCTTTTCCTGAGGAGTTTAGGGGGTCAAGCAATGGAATGGTTCTCAAGTCTACCCAAGGGAATAAAAACGTTCAAATAACTAATCCAACTATTTTCACAATAGTACTCATACAACATTCAACATCCTGTGACTATGATCGAGCTTTGCAATACTAAACAAGAAATAGGGGAGCCTCTTCTTACTTTCCTCCAACGCTGGAGAAAGATGTTTTCTAGGTATTCTTGACCTATCCCAGACTCTAAGAAAATGGATATATTTGTTAAAAACTTTGTCCCCGAACTGAAGTATAGTGTACAAATGCAAGTACACCGATCATTTAGCAAAATGGTAGATAATGCCATTCGAATGGAAGATGCTCTCATAAACAAAGGGGATATCACGCCTTGGAAAGAAACACAACCAGGATCTAGCTCTAAAGAGAAGAACAAGTATTGGAAGTTTGGTAAAGACAATAACAAGAATGTTGTTAACAATGGAGTAGTAGACACTATTCAAAATAACACAAAGCCCACAATATTCAACTTGTCTAGTGGTACACAAGCACTTAAAGCTACTGAGGCTGCAACAGAAAATCCACCAAAGAAAACAAAAGAATGGTTCAAAGAAAAGCCTTGGCTTTCCAAACCTAAGTGTTATTTTACTCCTCTCGAAGAATCATATGAATCCGCTTTCAAAACTCTATTGGCAAACAACTTGATAACACTACCAGATAACTCAAGACCATATGATCCAAATGTTAAACCAAGATGGTAGAGAGAAAATGAATACTGTGACTTCCATCAGAATAAAAGTCATAACATAAACAATTGCATGAAGCTAAAACATGAGATTCAAGATCTCATAGACGATGGTAAAGTTGTGGTTGGGAATCATCTGACTAATGCAGATCATAAAGCATTTAAAGACCCTTTGCCTTTTTACAAACAAGGTGATTCTTCAACGACCAAAGGAGGTGCCAAGGTAAATTATACTTATGCCAGTCAGGACAACATTATCAACGTGATTGAGCCTTCCCACTCGGAATATTGCAATGTGATTATAGTCCAATATAAACCAAATGAATCACGATATGTAAGAGCTCTCACCCATTCTCAAAAGAAAGTCACCCTCCAAGGAGCTAGTTCTTTCGACCCGGCTCAAGCAACATCAAACCCACCAGCTTTGCCAAACAAACAAAAAGAATCAACCTTGGACAAATTTAAAAGGTTAACTTCATCATCATCTTCTGGATATAGTGTCATTGAACAGTTGAAAAGGATAAATGCTCAAATCTCAATCTTTGAATTGCTAAAACTCTCATCTGCTCACAAAGAGATCCTAGATAAAGCATTGCTCACCACCAACATTCCAAAATATTTAGACATTGATCGGTTTCAGTATATGGTGGGTCATCTGACTTCACCTCACTATCTGACCTTCTCTGAAGAAGATGACAACTCACTAAATCATCCACATAACCATCCATTGCATATTGAAGCCATGATCCACAAACATAGAGTCAAACGTATTTTGATAGATGGAGGCACAGGGTTGAATATATGTACTTATAGTCTGCTTACACAACTAGGATTCTCTGAAATTGTCATTGATCCTGGCAAGAAAATAACAATAAAAGCCTATGATGAGGAAGAAAGGACTTCTAAAGGTCTGGTGTCATTACCTATCAGAGTGGGACCTATAGAAAGAGATGTCCTTTTCCAAGTACTTGATATTCCTTTGTCATATAATATATTACTAGGCAGGCCATGGATTCATGAAATGAGGGTAGTATCATCAACATACCATCAATTCTTAAAGTTTCCTTATAACGGAGCTGAAGTCAGTATTCCTGTTGATACAAATGTCATCTATAATGCATTGACAAAAGGTGCAAATACTTTTGTGCCTCATAATAGGGTAGCCTCTCCAAATACAGATCCAGAAGCACTAATGAAAGACTTAGAAAAGAGATTGAAGATTACAAATATCGGCATGGATGGCTGCAAGATAGAACCGGTACTTTCATTAGTTTCTCTCCCTCCATCACCAAAATAGTTGGGCAAGCCATCAGAGGCTATGAGAACACAAACTTAAGCTCCAAATACCATATATGATGGTCTCTTTATATAGTATTCTACCTCCTTGGTGGATGAAATAGAAGAGGATGTTGTTCTTAACTGACTCTTTAAGGAAGATAGTCAAAATGAGGAGGTACGACATTGTGAGATTTCCTCAAACAAATATGGTCTTGGCTAAAAATGATTCAACGCATGGGGTACTCAGGTACTAGTCCTCTAGGCAAACAAAAGGAAGGTATTATTGAGCCAATTCAACTACAAACCAAATCCACAAATGATAAGGCTGGATTAGGATACAATCTGAAAAAGACATCAGACCAAAAACATGTTTCTAAGTCTAAGTGGCAGAAAAGAATATCGCCTTTAACATTATAGGAAGTAGACACTCAACAAGAAAAAGTAGAATGTAGAAAAGAGAAAGAGGAATCAACAGTCAAGAAAGAAGAAACATTTAGTGCTCAAGCTTTGATGGTATTAGCTACAATAATATAGGAAATTGAGGTCCCTGAGGATATAAGAGATGAAGTAGTAAGAATCAGAGAATTGTTTGCACCACTAAAAGTTCTAGTCACATATACTAGCAGGCAGCAAGTAGATGATTCAGAGACTAATTCAAATGAGTATGAATGGGGTCCTGACCACCTCTCAAACACATCCACTACAGAAACTCCAAAAGAGTCTAGCGTTGTCATAGATGATGCTCAAGAGTTGATGCGCATAAAACTAGAGAAAGAAATACAGGAAATTAGACAAAAGAGACAAGCAAATTATGAACAAGAACTGAAAGAAGAAAGAATACCAGAAAGCTTCTCATCTATGTACCCCTATCCTAAAATAGAACAAATCAGGTATAGAACTACACAAGAAGAGTTGGAAGCTACAGAACAAGAACCAGTTATTAGCCCAGAAGAAGCTGAATGGAGTAGACGACAACAAATCACAAAAACATCAAGATCATGTTAACAGGTGTGTCAGATACAAGTGACAAATGAGCCAAAACATGAAGGAACTTGCAGTATTAAAGATGTTGGTGTTGATACCATACATACACTTATTAAATCACTTGAAGAAGACTCAGAAACTTCACCTGATGACTCTGATGGCAGTCCTATTCAGGATAATATCTACTCAGCCTCAAATTATGAATCAACTGATACAAACAATGAAAATCTATCTACTAATCTTATCACTATTAAACCACGATATGACGTCCAGTCTGGCATAGTGAATGATGTTACAAGTATGTCTATCAGATTAGATCAACTAAATATTAAAGTGAACTTTAATAATCATGATCTAACTCTTCCTGGTCTCGAGACACTTACGCAAGGTATTCTTCTAGAACTTGACTTTTCGATCCGCTGCTGTCATAACAATACCGTGAATGCTCTTGAACCTATCCAAAATTTATCCTTAGTACACCCCGAATTGATTGACTATACTTTACAAAACCAGCCCATGAATAAAACTACTTTTGCCAATGACTATACGTTAGCCTATTATCTCAATGTAGTCGAACCTATAGACTCTTCCACCTATGAACAGAGTGAAAATATGACTGAAGCGGATATCAAGTATCATAGTCGCAAAAATAAGAAAAATAAAAATAAAAGATCTGATGGTGAAAACCACATTATGGCGGTATTAGAATCTAAAAAAGAGAAAATAAAGGACGTACCTAAAGCTGAAAACCTCTCTGAGGCACCTAAAGGTGAGATACTTGATATATTGCCAAGTCATTTCCAGGAAAGGTCCTCCATATTGATCGAGCCAACTCAGCCAGTGAACATTGGGAGTCAAGAGACACCACAGATCATTCATGTAAAAAACACCACATGTCATTCATGTAGCTCAATCACTATCAACAAAAGAATTGAAGGAGTTCACTCAGCTATTCTTAGAAAAGAAAAGAAACTTTGCATGGACATATTCTGATATGTCGGGCTTGGATCCTGATCTCATTATGCACCATCTTTCAATTGCACCGGGAGTAAAACCAGTTAAGCAAAAACTCCGTAAGATGCACCCGCATGTAGCACTATTAGTCAAGGCTAAACTAGAAAAACTGCTCAAAGCTAGATTCATCAGAGGTATACATTGTACTGAATGGATTTCAAACATAGTACCTATGTCAAAGGCAGACAAGTCTATCTGAGTTTGCACTGACTTCAGAGATCTTAACAAAGCTTGTCCAAAGGACAACTTTCCATTGCCAAACATTGATATGATAGTCAACATGACTGCTGGGTATGGCATGTACTCACTAATGGATGGATTCTCCAGATATAATCAAATCAAAATAGCTCTTGGAGATCAAGAAAAGATAGCTTTCACCTATGTATGGGGAACCTTTTGCTGGAACATCATGCCATTTGGGCTAAAGAACATAGGAGCGACCTATCAGAGAGCAGTTACAACTATTTTTCATGATATGATGCATAAGAATATGGAAGATTATGTTGATGACACCTTAGTGAAGACTATGAAAAGATCAACGCATATTCAAGAGTTAGGTCCTATACTAGACAAAATGGAAAAGTTCAAACTTTGGTTAAATCCAAAGAAGTGTGCATTCGGAGTGACATCTGGTAAACTACTTGGCTACATCATTTCAAAGAAAGGAATAGAGGTTGATCCTGAGAGGGTCCAAGCTATAATGGAAATGCTGCCTCTGAAGAACATCAATCAAATGAGAAGTCTACAGGGACATCTCCAATCTATCAGATGATTCATTTCTCAGCTAGTAGACAAAGCTCAACCTTTCACAAAGGTATTGAGAAAAGGAGTAATTTACAACTGGGATCAGCAGTGCGAACATCTTCAGCAAATAAAAGAGTACCTGTCAAATCCACTGATATTGATGCCATAGATTCAGGGTAAACCACTAATCTTATATATATCAACAACTGATTCATCACTGGCAGCACTTCTGCCGCAACAAGATGACAATAAAAGGGAATGAGCTATTTATTACATTAGTAGGATATTGGTGTCTTATGAAATGAACTACACTATAATAGAAAAAGCATGCTTGGCGTTAGTCTTTGCATCACAAAAACTGAGACACTACATGCTAGCACATTCAGTCAAGCTAGTGGCCAAAATTGATCCACTCAAGTATCTTCTCAATAAGGCAACACTTACAGGAAGATTAGCGAAATGGGTCAAGATCTTACAGAGTTTGACATTGAATATGTGGAACATAAAGCCATAAAAGGACAGGTAATTACTGATCAACTTGTTGAAGCTCCACTTGAAGACACTCAACTGCTACAAATAGAGTTTCCAGATGAATCTATAATGCACCTTACTCAACAACCTTGGAAAATGTTCTTTGATGGGTCCTTTACTCAAAATGGTTCAGGTGCTGGCATATTATTCATTACTCCTCAGTAGTATTCAATCCCAAAGTCTTATAAGATTTTATTTCCTTGCACAAACAACATTGCAGAATATGAAGCTTTGGTGAATGGGATAAAACTAGCTATTGAATGGAAGGTTGCAGAATTGTATATCTATGGAGATTTGTCAGCTGGTGGTTAATCAAATCAACGATACATATCAGACTTGGGATGAGAAATTAATTCCTTAAAAGAGGATGGTCGATGATCTCAAGAAGTATTTTTCTTTTGTATCATTCTAGTAGATTCCTAGATCTGCAAATAGAGTAGCAGATGCTATGGATACCTTGGCATCTATACCTGAGTTATAGGAGTCCAATTTTTGCTTTGATTTCCTGGAGGAAGAGTTATATTACCCCGCTTATGATTCTCCTGAGACCCAAATAGTCTATTCTATTATTGGGCACGACTTATCTCGATACAACCACATCTATTCCTATCTATGTGACCAAATTATCCCTGGAAATCTTACCCAAAATGATAAAAGAAACCTAACTCAAAATGCTTCATGGTATGTTATTATAGCTAACAATTTATTTAGACGAGGTTTGGATGGTACATTTACTTAGATGTCTACAAACTGAAGAATCTAAATGTGCATTATTGGAAGTTCATGAAGGTATTTGTGGATCTCATTTGAATGGCCTTACTTTAGCTTAGAAACTACTATGGGCTGGCTACTACTGGCCAGACATGGAAAAAGATGCCATCCAATTTGCTAAGACTTGTGAGAAATTTCAGCTTCATGGAAATCTCATACATGCCCTGGCAAGGGACCTCATACCATTTATTACACATTGGCCTTTTCAGCAATGGGCCTTTGATCTCATTGGTCAGATATATCCTACTTCATCCAATGGACATAAATTCATCATAATTGCCACTGAGTATTTCACCAAGTGGGTAGAAGCAGTTTTGCTCATTAAAGCAACCGGTAAACAAGTCGCCTTATTCATCCTTAACTATATCATCTACGGGTATGGGATACCTTCCTCCATCATGATTGATAATGGAGGACAGTTTAAGAATAAATATTTGGACAAGCTTTGTAAGAAATTTAAAATAAAGCAACACTGGTCATCAGTATATTACCCTCAAGGTAATGGACAAGCTGAGGCATCTAACAAAAACCTACTAACTATCTTGCACAGAACAGTGAACAAGTCTGGGAAGGATTGGCTTCTGCAGCTCAATCCTACACTATGGGCTTACAGAACAAGTATCAGAACACCTATTGGGGCTACACCTTTCTCTTTGGTGTATGGGTCCAAAGTAGTACTACCTATTGAAGTAGAAATACCATCTCTAAGAGTTTCTTTGCAAGGTCTTGTTACTGATGAAGATCATAGAATATCTAGATTGCAAGAACTTGAATTGTTGGATGAGCGTCGGCAAGTGGAGTTTGATCATCTTAGAGTGTATCAAAAGAGAATGTCCAGAGGATATAACAAGAAAGTTTGACAAAGAGAATTTTAGGTTGGTGACCTAGTTCTGAGAGAAAATCCAAAAAATCAATAGTTTCGCGACAATAAAGGGAAGTTTGAACCCAACTGGCTGGGTCCCTACATTGTTACTGTAGTATTCGGCTCTAGTTCCTATCAACTCTCAAAATCAGAAGGAGAACAGCTCCATGAACCGATTAACACCATCCACTTGAAGAAATTCTTCCCTTAGTATTCTCTATACTATCAACATGTATAGCTGAAAAAGTTCAAAAAAAAATAAAAATAAAAAATAAAAAAAATCATAAAATACAAACAAATCAGAAAAAGAAAAGAAAAGAAAATATAAAGAGAGAAAATGCCCTGGTGAAAACCTGGTAAACAGGCATCTTGGTAAAAAAAAAGAAATGAATCTCTGCCAAGCAGGTGAAAATCTGGCAAATAGGCGCCTCTTGTACTCAAGCACTCCATCTATCAACGCAACGTTGGCATTTCCTGCTTTCATGCATCCTTGCTTTCGCTTGTACATATTTTTCAGTCACTTTTGTGACATCCTGGTTCATTGGAACCTTCATGACTTGAAACTGATCAGCATCCTAGTCTTAGGTTACATGACAGAGAATATTACATATCCTAAGCAGTGTTAACCAATTCATCTTTCCGTCAATGATTCATGGTCGTCCACTCTGAGTCGGTCACCTGTCTCCTAACTACCAAAGATTTTTTTTATCACTGAGTAAACAAGCAAAACAACATAACAAAAAACAATCACTAAACAGTTTGAGATATGAATGAACAATTTTCTTTGTGTGTTGTCTTTTATATTGGTTTTCGATTATTATCCCTCTAAGATACTCGAGGAAGTCTATTGTGACTAAGAGGAGCAAGGATTGGGGGCATAATATTTTCTTTGTTTTCTGCTTGTAGGAATGATCCTAATGATCTCGAAACATAAAAATTAGCTAGGTGTCTGTGATAAGAGCCTTCACAACAAGGTGAAATTGCCTCACATACGTCGACTCCGCTTATTTGTATGCTATAGGGAGGTCCATATCATTTCTTTGTTTGTTTTGAGGGAATTTCTTTATGATGCAATTCGGGTCCCTGCGAAATCTGTCCAAGGATATGAATGAAAAAAGGGTCATTGCGGACAAGATAATAAATATTGCACATTGAAAAAGAAAGAAACTCTAACCTGCCTATTTGTTTGTTATGTTCAGTGATGAATCTTAAGTATTTTAAATCCAATGACTAGGTTTAGGATGTATTTTACATATCATTTCACATATCATTTTGCATATCATTCTACATTTTTGTGAATTTAGAGTGATTTCAGTATGGTAATAATCTTTTTATCTCCAGAATGAGAGCTGAAAGCATCATCATTTCTTACACTAAGTGGTCTATTTATCATCATTTCTTCGATCGAGTACTTGTGTTTTGAGATATTTTAGCTGCATACATCACATTTAATATACCTTCATACATTTCATTATTCACTCATCGACATTCATCTTATTGCATAGAAAAAAAAGAATTGCATTATTCCTTACTTGATTGCACATTCATTGATTTGCATATGAAAAGACATCTCATAAACGAATCAACACAAGTACGATGAAGTCAAATCAGATCTCTCGTATATATATATATATATATATATATATCATGTCAAGTCTAAAGGTACAAAATGATGTCGAATGACATAAACAAACTCCCATCAGAGAAAGAATCGTATAGGCTACAAAAAAATGGGTGTGTCTACAAAAAAATATTTCTGAGCTACAACAAGAATATCTAGCTCTGAGCCTCTCCCTCATTGCTTGGTGGAGGAGGAGCCTGATGATCGGGATCCTGTCGAGGTGCCCGAGCTCCCTCAAAATGTGCCATATACTCTGAATAAGGAATCACCTGCTACGCTACTGGAACTCCCATGCTATATGCTGTAACATACTAGGCTGTCCTCCTGTTCTGATGCAAAACCTCCTGCTAGAGGGTGTCTCACTCCGCTCTCATCGCCATGACCTAACGATCATGCTCTACTCTCAGCTCCATAAGTTGACGATCTCACTCTGCCAGCTGAGTCTGAGCCACTATCAACTATGACTGCAGCTCTACAAGACATGCTCTCATCGACCATCCTGTGTCTGTCACCTACTCTCTCGCCGTTCTCCACCTCCAGTACCACCCTGCTTCTCTCACCACTACCGGACCTGTCTCGAATTTGTTCGCTCCTCAGCTCCACCCAATCTCACTCCTACTCTCCCAAGGGATCTGCCCTCACCCCTCTATTGTCCACCCTCAGCTGGAACCCTATTGCTACTAGCACCAAGATCCCCACCTGTCTGCCTCAGAGCTTCGGCTCTCTATCCTTTTCTCAGACCTTGTCACTGTACCTATGTAGGAGCATCATCCTCAATATCCTCAATGCATGGTGCTTTCTCACCCAGATCAGTAAACCTAGGAAAAGGATGTTGCTGGAACCACTCTCTGTATTGGGGTAGTACCCCTGCATCTACTACATCATCCATATAATGCCATCTAAGGCACTGTAGACCGGTCAGCTCCTACATGGATAGGGCATAAGATAATCATGGAGACCATCCCTATCTCTCCTCATCCATGTAATGCGCATATGTTGTAAACTCCTGCAAGATCCCCTGAGGCCGGCCATACTGCCTCATCACTCGAGAAATGACGAACCGCTCCACAATAGTCTGTGATCTCCCAATAAGTGGGCACGTGACAAAAAGGTCCCTGTGGACTAGCCACCAATCATCCCATGGCTCCAAACCTCTATAATGTCTCCACACTATGGCTATCAAATCATCTAACTATCACTACCAAAAATCTGTCTTGCCCAGCTGGATCTGCGTAATATAACTGGCATACCTGTATATAATTGGTTGCCCGAGCTCTCTACTATCATCTACTACTAGCCGACAAATGGCAAGATGATCCCAAGCCCAAACCTGTAAAATATATACACCTGCAGCCATGCTCTGACCATTTCTATAAACTGTTAGGGTTCCCACAGATACTGAGAGGGGGGGGTGAATCAATATCTGACCGGTAATGAGATTTTCTTAAAACAGAACATGTAGAACATAAAGTAACAGTATACCAGTATGCAAGAATTAATGTAATTAAAAGAATCAAAAACATCCACATGAAAAGGACACCATAACACAAGATGTTTAACGAGGAAACCCAGTGTGGGAAAAACCTTGGTGGGATTTGTGACCCACAATATTCACTTACTGGCCAATAAGAGAATATTACTTACAATAGGGGCCTGCACATGCAGGAAGGCCAACTACCTAGAGCACACTACTCAATAAGAAGTCACATTGACTTACAATGAGGATTATGCAAATCCAATGATCTGTACTACTTTACAATAGCATCTTCAATGCTAGATTCAGTACCAGTTCTTTCTTTGTTCTTTACATATACCCTTGACCTATAATTCACACATTAGGTCTACCTAATAATTTTCTTTATGCTTCCTATCCATAACCTACAAATGTCTACAATGATCTCTTTTATATACAAGAGTCATTTTACAATTTGCCAAGTCGGCTTACAATAATAAACAAAATATTACATATCAAAAATCCTGTCGGCCTCTATGTCAGTATACATCTTTTCTTCTGTGCCGGTGCCGGTGTAGATTGTTCTTGCAGATGCTGGTGTACTATCTTGCTTGAATAATGTTTTGCCAGTAGAATGTCTTTCCGGTGCCATAGGATTGCAAGGTTGCCTATGTAATGCTTTGTTGGTATAATGTCTTGCCAGTGCCATAGGATTGCAAGGTTGCCTGTGTAATGCTTTGCTGGTATAATGTCTTGTCAGTGCCATAGGATTGCAAGGTTGCCATCAATGACAAAACCTTCAATCACACACAATGTCTCATTGGAGTGTCCATATGCCAACAATCTCCCCCTTTGGCATTGATGGCAACACTCATGGGAAATTTCAAAAAGATATCCAAAAATGTGTAGACCAAAAATGCTATCAAAAATGTGAGAACTCCCCCTAAGCATATGATCCCTATGTTTTAAATTTTCTCATCCTACTACTCCCCCTTTGGCATCAATGACAAAGGTTAGTAGAGTTTGTAGTTGTACCAATCCATAACCTCAACCTTGTAGTTGGGTAGTTATTATCTAAAGAAGATCTCCCAAAATTAAGTTTATACCATCCATAAACTTCTTACTATCTTTTATTGCTGTCTCAGTTCTTTTTACTGTACCGGTGAGATACTACAAGTGCTTTGCTGGTGTTTTGCTTCCCTTTGTTAATGCCTATGAGATTTCCTTTCGTAGAGATGCTAAATAGTCCAATCTTGGACTTAGTTTAGATCTCAAAAGTTTTGCCTTGTTTATTATTTCCTCTTTCTCTCTTTCCAATTTGAGCAATTCTTTCTCAAAATTTTCTATCTTCTCTTCAAAAACTGATAATGAATTAGGTGAGTTGACAAAATTGTCTGCAAGTTTATTTATCTCATCCTGTGCCTTGCCTATCTTTTTGTCAATATCTACAGTCAAAAAGTTTGTTTTACATGTATCTTTATATAGGTTTTTGTACTCTTTTAACAAATTACACAGTTCTGGTAGAAGTGTGTCAAACTCCCTGTTACACTTCTTTAATCTCAAAGAATTTTTGTTTCTCTTTTTCTACAATTTCCTTTACAGATTCTACCTTTGTTTGCTCAAAATTTTCAGAAATATATTTACAAAGTGTATCCAACTATCCTAAAGAATCTTTATTGTCTATATTACAATTAGGAGCTATTGATTTCAAAAATGGGATTGAATCATCTATTGCTTTGTAAGCTTGTGAGCTATAATCAGTTATTTTCTTGATAGATTCAAGTAATACCTCAGTCACATTTGATGGTGACCCAACAAATTGAGTATGGGTGGAAGTGACCAAGCTTGTATTGACCTCTGGTAGGTTAGTTTGTGTCTGCATTTCCTTAAGCACTAGTTTCCTGCTTCATTTCTTACTGGTGGCATCTGTTCTGGAGCCTTTAGCTTTGTCAGTTTCTCTGTTTGTGTTTTAGATTCCACCTTTTTCCCTATATCCGCTACTGGTTGTTCTGTATTTCCTATTACCGAAGGCTCTTTGGCTATACCTGATTTATCTATTGTATCCTTATCTACCACTATATTGATCTTCTGAGTATCAACATTCACAGTATATAAGACTTTAGGATTAGGATTATTATCCTTTGTATCCATGCTCTCAGCTGCTGGTTGATCTTTAGTGGTTGTTGATTTTACCGGTGGAGTATTTGAAGGAGGTGGGGGTAAGTTGTCTCTAATCTTGATACTTGGTGGTCCACCAACTTTACCTTTCCCTTTGTCCTTCTGATATACCTTAATGGGCTTGGGATTCCTATATTCTTCTTTTTTTTCTTTTTCAACCAAGAATATATCCCAACCATCTTCTGTTTCCTCTAAAACCTCTGTAACCCTACCTGCCATCAGTGAAATTTGCTAGTGTGCAGTGGAAAAAACTATCCAGTTGGCCTGAGCTATCAGATCATCAATTTATTTAGGTGAGTTTACCGGATATACTGCAAGTAGTTTTTCTATTTTAATTTTCTTATCCAATTCAATTATTCCTTGCCTTCTGGCCTCAAGTCTTTTGTATAGTTCATCAGGAATTTCATTTAAGACTTGCATCAAAAACTTTTTATACATGTCCATGTGTAATATTACACTCTCCTCAACTTGCCCTTTCTCATCATCCGATAGGGTGTCATAAATTTTCCCTATGTTCTTCAATTTTCCTTCCTTTGTGATCTCATTTAACAAAATTTCTAGAGGTGCCAAGTCAGTTGTTGTCTTTTTCTTCTTCTTAGGGGTCAACTTCTTTTTAGGTGTGACCTTTCTGACTGGAGATCTCATAGCTTGTTGCTTCTGCCTTATCCTTCTAGGTGAAGGAGTGGTTTCCAGTGAGGGATCTCTTTTCCTAACAACTCTTTTGAAATTTGCTAGCATATCTCCTTTTGAGGAAGTACCTACCAGTGATAGATGCGTTTCAGGTTGTTAGGCTGCCAACTCATCTTCGATTATGCCAGTTTTCTTTAATACATCTTCCTTTATGGCTTTTGTTTGTCTGGATCCTTTTCTCACAAATGCCTCAACCTTTTTCACTCTTTTCTTTGACTGAATTTGGCTTTCTATGGTCTCAGCACTACCAAATACTTCTTCCTTGGGTTCCCTGGGTGCTTCCAGAAGTGCTTTGGCATAAGTTTCAATGATATGATCATCGGTCTCATAACCCATCTCTGTTACCTAGATTGTCCTAGGGATGACTACTTCCATCCAGATCTCATCCTTTTTAATTACAAAACATATATCATCCTTGTATTTGTTAACAATTTCCTATGATAGTCTGATTCTTTTGTTCATTCTGACCTTTAGTGCCTGAAAATACTCATTGATATTCTTTTCCTTGTTTTCACCCATGTTGTTGAATAAGTCTGATAATTGTTTTCCTACCGGTATGTCATATCCAAAATCTTTGTTGCCTATACTGGGAACCTATTTTGTTATGTGTAGCATCAGGCATACTAATAGATTTCCAAACCTGAAGGTTCCTTTCTTATCTTTCTTGATTTTCTATAAGTTATCAATCAACTCATCTTTTAACCATTCACATACATCAATTTTCACATTTTCTTTCACCATATCATGAGCACTCTTAATGCATAAACTGGAGACTGAGTTGAGTCTATTTGCATGAGTTTCTTTGTACCCTAAAATCATGCTAACAAATCTAACATTTATATCGGTCACATCATTAACCCTTAGAGACCTTCTATCTGATGTTGCACTAGTTAAGTTCATTACTAGGTCATTGGAGACCTTCTTAGTCTTGTTGGGTCTGCTACCGGTGGAAGGTAACCCTGTTACTGCTTTCATAGCTTCCTTAGTGATTTTGTGAACTGAATCAAGCCAAAAGAATGAGCCATGTACCCTGCTTAAAACTATCCTAACCACTTCCTTGGGAAATTCAGGAATGCAGAGGATTTTAGGGAATCCTAGGGTTTCAACAACTTTATGTTCAGGTTTCACATTTCCCAAATTGTCACATATAACAGTCCTATACATATTTTTAATTTTTTCATCACCTAATTCCTCTATGTTGCAATGAACATACATTCTAGGATCTTCTGCATAAACAACACCTTTTGGAATTTGGGAAAAAGCACCTGTATTGTCATCTTTCTTAGCTACCTCGGGAACTAGCTGAAACACGGGCCTAGGGCATTTTATAACCTCGACTACTATAGGGTTTGCTATGAATTCAGGTCCAGAGGAGGATGCCATGATGATAAATACCCTTTTCTGCCTTTGGATGGATTGATTGCTGAAATGCTTTGCCTCTTTGCTCGGAATGCCTTAGCTCAGAAATCTTCGTGCTCTCTGAAAGTTTGAAATCATGGTGAAATGAAATGGAGCCAAAACCTTATTTTATAAAGTCTTTTCTGCTACCTACCACATTAATTGCTTGCCGGTAATGTATTAGCTTAACTTTATTTGCTGGTAATGAGTGATTTTCAACTTCTTTTCTCTAACCGAGGGAATAATAGCACATGTGTCCTTAGTTTTCCAAACCCTCAAGATAATTTACTTCAATTAGATGAAGAACTTCCTGCCGGTGGAGCATTGCTCTGTCCTGCCGATGGAGTATCATATTGTCCTATCAGTGGAGCATTTGTTGGTTCTACCGGTGGAGGAGTATCCCCAATATTTAGATCACCTTTTCTAATCCATTGCTTTGAGAATTCTTGCTTAACCTCTTCAACCTTTTCTTTACCCTTCAAGCTAGTACTTTTGTTGTCTACTGGTGTACCTTTACTTCTACAAAATTTAGCAATATGACCAATCTTGTTACATGCATAACTAGTTACATTATTTTTTTGAATAGCTTTCCCATTACCTATGCCGGTTTGTGTTCTGCATTGATTTGATAAATGTCCAAATCTTCCACAAACATAACATCTTACATGCATTCTATAGTTTTCAAAGTTATGACCAATTTCGTTGCATTTGGAGCATTGACTGGTGGGAGGATTGATATTCTGATAATTCCTAGATCTACATTCATTTGCCCTATGACCATATTTATTGCAGTTAAAGCATTTTCCATTGAATTTGTAAGTATTAGAAGGTCTTACCAGTTTGTTGTGATCCTAGGTATTTGCAGTACCAGAGCTTTCTCTAGCTTCAAATCCAATTCCAAAAGTGTCACCTTTGGGTTTTTGATTCTTCAATAAGGTACCAAGTTCTTCTGAGCTTTTCTTGAATTTTTCTTTGTGTTGATTTGCAATTTCCAATTCCCTTTCCAAGATTTTTTTTTGTCTCATTAGTTCATTCGAGTCATTCTGAGTATGCATCAGATTTGTCTTCAACATGTCATTTTCATAGCTAAGTCTTGTGTTCTCATTTGCTATATCACTTAGTCTTCTGGTCAATTCTTCTTCATTCTTCTTTCTATCCTCAATCTCTTTGCAAAATCTCATAGTCATATCCTGCATTTCATTTTTTGTTGTCATGATCTCTTGTTTCAATTTTCTTATCATATCATTAAGTGATTCCTTTTCATCATTCTCATTTTGAAATTTTTCACAAAGTTCTCTTCTCTTATTTCTTGTAACAGTAATATTTTCTTGAAGTGCTTGAATAATGTCCTGAGCTGCTTTTAAATCATCTTCTAATTTGATATTCTTCAACTTCTCTGCATCATAGTCAGTAAGAGCTCCTTCAAGTTGCTTCATCAGATTTTCCATCTTTACCAGTGTCAAGATCTTCCTCAAGCTGTTAGGCTTCTAAAAATAGAGGACCAAGCTCTAATACCAATTGTTAGGATTCCCATAGATACTGAGAAGGGGGGGTGAATCAATATCTGACCGATAATGAGATTTTCTTAAAACAAAACATGCAGAACATAAAGTAATAGTATACCGGTATGCAAGAATTAATGTAATTAACAGAATCAAAAACATCCAAATGAAAAGGACACCATAACACAAGATGTTTAACGAGGAAACCCAGTGTGGGAAAAACCTCGGTGGGATTTGTGACCCACAATATTCACTTACTAGCCAATAAGAGAATATTACTTACAATAGGGGCCTGCACATGCAGGAAGACCAACTGCCTAGAGCACACTACTCAATAAGAAGTCACACTGACTTACAATGAGGATTATGCAAATCCAATGATCTGTACTGCTTTACAATAGCATCTTCAATGCCAGATTCAGTACCGATTCTTGCTTTGTTCTTTACATATACCCTTGAGCTATAATTCACACATTAGGTCTACCTAATAATTTTCTTTATGCTTCCTATCCATATCCTACAAATGTCTACAATGATATCTTTTATATACAAGAGTCATTTTACAATTTGCCAAGTCGGCTTACAATAATAAACAAAATATTACATATCAAAAATCCTATCGGCCTCTGTGCTGGTATACATCTTTTCTTTTGTGCCGGTGTTGGTGTAGATTGTTCTTGCTGATGTCGGTGCACTGTCTTGCTTGAATAATGTTGTGCCAATAGAATGTCTTGCCGGTGCCATAAGATTGCAAGGTTGCCTGTGTAATGCTTTGCCGGTATAATGTCTTGCCGCTGCCATAGGATTGCAAGGTTGCCTGTGTAATGCTTTGCCAGTATAATGTCTTGCCGGTGCCATAGGATTGCAAGGTTGCCATCAATGACAAAACCTTCAATCACACACAATGTCTCATTGGAGTTTCCATATGCCAACATACATGATCTCATGCATCTTGCGATACATGTGCGCCAGCAAGCAAGAACCCCAGCCAAGCCTCTGAGGGGTCTCCATCAATCTCATCAACATCCTACCCCAACCACATTGGAAACCCTATTATCCTCTATCTGGCATCAGAAAATAGCCCATGAATCTTGTTAGAACACACGCTAGAGGAAAATCCTCGATGTATTTGTTGATCACTATGTCCCAACTAATGGAACGGGTTAAAATGTCAGGATCTCTGAAGACATGCCTCATTGCCTGTAATCCTGGAAGGTGCCCTGAATCATAATCCACCTTATCCCTAGCAAAAGGGATATGGAGGATCCTATATACATCCTTGGGAGTGATAGTCAACTCCCCCACCGGCAGATGAAACGTGTTATTCTCTAAATGGAAACAATCTACCAATGTCATGAGCATACCATGATTCACACGGATATCTGGTAAACTAAGAAGATGAGTCAAACCACATACATCAATATGAGCCTACTCAACCTTAGATAAATGTCAAACTAATGCCATAGTAGGAGGATAAATGCATCTAAAGAGCACAAGAGGTAATCGAACCTGCAAAAACCCAACAATGAAGCATCAGAAAACATTCCAAATGAGCCTACACGAGAAGTAAAACATCAAGCAAATCCAACTAAGTCAAATACAAAATCAAAATTTCATGTTTAGACCTTCAAAAATGCTCACTGTCTCCCGAATGACAAAACATAGAGGAATAGAATCTCGCATGAGTTAGGAATAGCTTTCGTATGACAAAACAACCCCAAATGATAATTTATTAGATTCCGCATGACAAAATGGTCTTTTTACGAACCTGTCGTACGATACAAGGGTGCATCTCGAACGACAAGTCTAATGATTTGAAATGACAAAATATAATTTACCAGTTACTCATACGAGATAGAATCCTATCTCGCACAATAAAACATGAAACCCGACGCCACACATGCGAAAAACTTGAAAAATGAGCAAAAAAATTCAAAATTGAAAACATAAAGAGGCATAAGATCGATCACTTACCACTGGCTCATAGTTTTGGGGTCGATTATGATGTCTCTGGTGCTCAAATCGATGCTAACGAGTAGGGACCACCATTTTCTTTGTAGAAGGCTTTTTGAATTTTCAAACTTTGAGGGTTAAAATGATTTGAAAATGACACTTTTGTCCCATATATAGCCAAAAACCTAATTTTTCAACTTGCTCCGATGGACATGAAAATTGTACCCTTAGCTAATTTGACCGTTCTGAATCCATTTTCGGGATCGAAATCGAAATTCAAGATCATTTTGCTAGTCAATTTCATAATATGGACCACTTAGCGCTCTTTTCATCAAGTGCTCATTTTTTCTTCAAATTGTGCTCAATTTCAATGCTAAATATCCATTTCAATTCTACACATCAACTTTACAATCAACTATGTGCTCAATTTTTCATCAATCAATGTTGATTCTTCAAATATTCCTCAGAATCAATTTGTGCTCAAATAACTTATTATCGCCACACAATTGCCTATAATCATCAATCCCTTGCTATCTTTCGATTTCGTTCCTGAGGGGGCATACTCACGACCTTATGACTTCACATCTCACAAGTTGAGAAATAAATTTTTCAAATCTTCATCAAATGTCGAGCAAAATAAACTAAAGAAAATCAAATCTTATTGCTAAGGGGCATCTCAGCTTCATCACTTCACATCAAGTTGAGATCTCTCGATCGTTTGAATCGAATCAATCGCTAAGGGCATATTAGTTTCATCGCTTCAAATCAAGCTAATATTTGTCTTTCATCTGAATTAATCTCTTAACGTTAATCGGTTTCATCACTTCAAATCAAGTTGATTATTTGTTTAAACTCAATCAAAAGTTTAAAGAGTATCTTTGATTGCACTAAATCTAAGCAGGTGTTCAGTATTTCTTTCTTGATCAAGTTGAATAGTTCATCTTCATCGTGTCTTGATCAATCAAGTTCAAGATCGATTTTTATCATCACTCACTATGTCTAGATCAATCAAGTTCTAGATTAGTAAGATCCACTTCATGATCAATCAAGTTCAAGTTTGATATCTTTTGTTTATATCATTCCTCAGTTCAATCAAGTTCAGGAACGGTATCGCTTTAATCAGACTTCATTCATCTTTGTCACTTCGAATCAAGCTAAACACCTTGTTCTTCATCTAGTTCATGATCATTCAAGTTCAGAAGTGGCATCTCCTAAACATCACACATTCTTTGAACCAACGCGTTGCTCACACATTAATTCAAAGAGGGGCAAATGTAATACCCTAAAATTGGTCATCTAAACCATGAGCCCCTAATCTCGAAAACATCACCAAGGTCCTAACCAAAGGCATTAAATCAATCTTGAGCACATTATTAATTCTTTAACCATCAAATATCACATGGCAAATCAATTACTCAATATTAGTTAAATATTAATTTAATTAATTGAATCATTTCCAAGAATATCATTTTGATCAATTATCCTATTTTAATTTATTAAATATCCTTGCATATTTAATTAATTAATGAAATTGCCATTTAATCATGCAAAAGGAATTAATTTATTACAAAAGAGGAATTAATTACAATGCAAGAGTTGAATTGAAATTAAACAAAAAAAATTGAATTGAGAGAGAAATCAAACTTGAGATATTATTTCTTTTTCTAAATTTAGAAATTGAAATCATAAAAGCAATTAATTGAATTATTGAATTATTCTCTAAAATTGGAACTCAAAGCTTTTTAGAAAAAGAAGTTCAGTTGCATTGAAAAGACTCTTTTCTTGAACAAATAAAATAATTATCTATTTTTATCACAAATTCATGGAATTAATTTATTATTATTTCCAATGCAATTTAGACTTCTAATTTGAATTCATTTCAATTAAACTATAATTGGAATCTATCTCAAGGTTAACTAAACCTGATTTCTCAATTGTTTTCAATTAATCCTAAATTGAGCTTTTCTCTTGGTAATTCTCTATAAATTCAGTCTTTAGCTCTCATTCCAATTGACCCCAGAGATTTTTGAGAACACACTTGGAGATTATTATCACACTAATTTCGCTCTGGAGTTATTGAATATTATTGTGCTTTTTAGATTGCTTGCATCCATTTTACATCCATTATTGCTTGAATAGATTATTTGCTTGAATTATTAATCCATTTTGCATCCATATAGTTAATATCATATAGATTAAATCCTTCATCTTGGTGTAGTCTAGTCACTTGTATTGCTTATAAAAATACGAGAGCAATCTTATACTCACATCTTTTAGAAGGCAATTAGTTGCTTTGTTATGGTTTATTACTTATTGATTATTGTTTACTAACCATGCATGTAATGACTTAATTGAAGTGTTGTGCTTGCCGCTACAGACCACTTTTTCACACACATAGTAATATAGTTCACAGGTTACACCGGAAATAGACTTCGCATACTAGCACCGACAGCTACACAAAGTTCATTCACACTGGCACTCAGTTTACACTGGCAATGAATCATACCGGCACCCAGGCCTACATAAGATAAAGTTTTGTTTATGCAAATTATATTGTAATGTAATTAATTATTTGTAGCTGACATGATGTATTGTAAAGACTCATATATGTATGAGATCTTGTAGGTCATTTTGTAGAGAAGAAGATTATGTATTTAGGTAATGATTATGAGAGCGAATATCTGTATATGCATTTTGATGTAATAATTTTGATGAGCGAATAAGAGAAAAGCAGAGCAAAGAAAGGTTTATGGTAGAGGTATTTGACAGAGCTTAAACTAGTATCGAATTCAGCATTGCAGATGCTATTTTGAGCAATACATTGTCATTGGATTTAATCATCCAATTTTGTAGTCAGTGGGACTCCTATTTTGTATTAGCAGTGAGCTCTAGGCTGTTGGCCTTCCTGCATGTGCATGCCCCTATTATATCAGTAATATTTATTCATATTGGCCAGTGAGTAAATATTGTGGGTCACAAATCCCACCGAGGTTTTTCCCCTACCGGGTTTCCTCGCCAAAATATCTTGTGTTATGGTGTGCATTGATGGCTATACTATTATTTCTCTTTATTGCTTTATTTCTTGTTTATTGGTACGTTAATTTGGGTTGTAAAGTTGCAAACAAGTTTGAATATTTCTTTTACCAGTTAGACACTGATTCACCCCCCCTCTCAGTATCTTTGGGACTGATCAAGTATCTAACAATAAGATCATATTCAATCTTACCTCTGACACTCTTTATTCCACCTACAATTTCCTTAATCCTTTGTCCATATTGAGTTATGTTCTCACTATCAATCATTTTCATACCATCAAATTTTCCTCTCAGACTCTCTTCCTTTTCCCTTTGTACATGTTCATCTCCTCCATATATTCATTTTAATTTCTCCCATACTTCATTTGCAATTTCTAATCCATGAACATCAATATACTCAGAGTCAGAGAAAGTACTTACAATTGCTTCAAGAGCCTGAATATTTTCCTATTGTTCTTTGAGCTCATCCGATGTCAAGGGACTTGTTGGTTCCCAAAACCACAGATTGGAAGACTTAAGGATTTTCCATGCCCTTAACTGATCCAACTATCATTAGCTAATGAACAAGGATGGTCAAAGACCAAATACCTCTCCACTTAAGGCTCCACTGAACCTAGGTGGGTATACCTCTCCCTCTCAAGCACAAAAAGAGTTATTTAAAGTGGATTTAAGCTTTATGGTTAGCAAATGCAAAGCTGGCAAATGATTGTTCTACAATTATGCTTTATTATGTGATTTTGAAAAGAAATGAAAATGATTATGATTGAATCTTGTCAATAAGATGCTTTCAGGACTTAAAATAAATATGCAAAGATCAATTCATATAGGTTTGGGAGGAATGTTTCTCTATCAAGGACCTTAAATGCCTAAAAAACTAGGACCTTAAAAGATAAATAACAGACCAGTGCCTCTATCCAGGGATATTTATGACACTTTGTGGACAAGAGATCTTATCAACTCCAGAGACAATATTAATCATCAACTATGAAGGTTTCAGTATGTGTTACACAAACAATGAAAACCCAATCTCACATTTAATGTAACAGCATGTGATGGCACATCATAGCAAATCAAATGACAGATTTATCAAGAGGACAAACATAACTCATCAACACAAAAGTATGCACAGTATTTAGAAAAGAAACAACAAACCTTGTATATTGATCTTTAGGAAATGATTGCATACATAAGATGCACTTGAAGATACTCCATTGTAGTCTGTTTGCACAAAAAGATACTTCTTCTTCCTATAGACTTCCCTAATAAACAATAACTTACAGTCCTTCCCAGCCATCTTTCTCCCCCCTTATTTCATACAAAAAATGACTCCCTATAAGTATGTGAATCAAAAGACATATATGAAAGGACACACCCTTTCATACACAGAAGGGAGCCACAGACAGTTGCATTCCAAAGGACACACCCTCTGGCTCAATAAATAATTACAAATGAGAACCCTTAAAAATACTAAATGATGCTTTAATAATGTGTCTTTTATTCTCTGCCTTGATAAAATTCCTCGTCAAATATTCATCATCTTCTCAATATCTCCTGCACACAAGATAAGCCAATCAAATTCATTGATTTAAAAAATTAATTACTCTCGATTAGGTTTTTCTTATGAAAGACTAATAATCCCTTTCCCTAATGCAAGATTAATCCTCCTTAATCAAAGTATATCATCAAGAGGATATTTTGCAAAGTGATATTATATTTGGGACTTTAAAAACATTAATTCATATAATAAAACAAAATATTTACCGTAGTATATATTTCCAAATAATAACAGAAGGTAAAATACTTTATACTAAATAATAATACTTCCCTTGGAAAATGATATCCATGGATAATTATTCCAACTTTGCAATATCAATCAAACATTATCATATGATGTAAATAATTTACCCTAATGAATATGTTCAATTTATTTACCTAGGGTGAAAAGAACATTAAGGGAATATAAGATGACATAATAATATATCAAAACCTATTTAGGTCATCATATACCACATACACTTTTCCCTTTTGATAAAAATATTACAATTATAACTTTTCAAAGGCAAGAAATAAAATAATATTTTAATCCTTATCAAAGTACTATTGCAAAAAATAAAAATCATTATGCCTCTTTGTATGATATTGATTATATGAATTTCTTAAGGTAAGGGATACTTCCTATCCCATGGAAGAAATAATGAAAACTTTCTGCACAATAAAAAACATAATTAGATATTTATTCATTTGAATAAATATAATTTACCCTAAAATATTAAATTTATTGATTAAAGGTAAAAATATTTACTAGAGGATAAAAGAAAAATTAAAATACTAAAATCCAATGTTATCCATGATTTTACTTAAAGCACTTTCGAAATAAATATCTTTCATCCTATTAGCAAAATATTTCCTCTTCAATTTTCAAAAGATAACAAAAAATAAATAATATTGGAATATTATTTACATACCAAGATTAAATGTAATAATGCCATTTCAAGATAATGATTTAAAATATTAAAAAATAGAAAATCATTACAATAAACCTCAAGTGAGAAATACTTACTGCCCGGTTGGAAATAAGTATAACCTTTCTGCACACAAAATGACATAATCAATTTACTAATGAAATTTTTTATATTAGGGATAATTAGAAAAATAAAATATTTAATGATATGATCCCTTATGCAAAAAATAATTTTGCCCTAATAGAGATATATTTATCTTTTTGTTCATTATTTTAGGGCAAAAGATTATAGTGTATTTTCCCAAATCATTAAGTGATTTTTCTTAGAAATGAACTAAGAAATAAAATCACTTAAAATAAATTCTCAAAATGTAAATATATTTATATTTAATAAAAAACATTTGAGAAATAATTAACTTTAAGATATGAAAGTAAAAATGATATTTGATAATCATTCTACCTCTAATTTAAAACAAAAGTAAACTATTAAATTAATATACTTACCCTTGTCAAAAATTAAAATAATATTACTTTTATAGCCTCAACGTGGTAGCACACCTTCTCGGGATTAGCACATTATATCCTACACCGATACCCATGGCAATGAAGACTTCTCCTTTTAAAACTGCTTCAAACTATGCAAGAAAGTAAAAAAATTAATTTCTCCTACAACCTATTTTGGAGTAATTTTATTTCCGACTAACTAGGTATCCAAATGCCACGAAAATTGGCCAAAAGTTATGATAATTTAAATAAAACATGGGTTTTATTTCAAATTTCAAGTAGCTTGCCAAATTTTGATACTTGCTCTGTAAACTGGCTTGCTAGAGCTAGTCGCGGGCAATATAAATTTTAAAATAACACATCAAACAAGCTCTGATCTATGTGAAAATTAAAATAGAAGCATTTGACATCAAAATATTAAGTGGGTTGTCCTTTGATTGTTCAAATTTTAAAAAAATCTGACGCATTTTTATGTTGGGATCAGTCAGAAAACAATTAAAAGGAAGGTCAGAACTTCTCCAATTGTCATGAAATCTTATAGGCACATAGTCCCATATACCAAAGAAACTTTGACCAAATAGTTTTCCAAGATCTTTTCTGAGCGCAGAGATTTTAATCACGAAAGTTGACAACTTTTTAATCCTAAAAATTTCACTGACACATTTGAAAACCGTCTTTACTTCTGCCTTCAAAAAAATGAGAAACAGACTAACGAAGATTTGAAACCTGGAAAATAGTTTTATTTCCATACAGGGAATCATGTGGACCATTTCATTTGATAAGATATCTATCCGACCAATAGATGTTAAAATCCAATGAGAGCACTTGGTCAACATTGTAATCCTGCAAACAACAATTTTGAAAAAAATCCATTTGGTTTTAGCTAATGAAAAATAGAAAATAGATTCACAACACTTTGAAATTCAACATCAGGCTTCACTAAGATGAAGATAATATGCACAAATAATTAGTTTGACATAAGGGTTTAATGGGAAAGAGTTATCAATGCTTGAATATGACCTTTCAATTTGTGATTTATACATTCTAAGAAAATGCACATCGATTAGCCTCAAGAGAAACAAGAACTGTTATCAAGAGGATCTAAAATTTGGCATAGAACATATTTATGATATACAAAATACATATAAACAATTAAATTGACATAATAGTGCTTAGGTGAGAAGAAATTATGATTCAAAAAGGCATACCTGGAATGATTTTGCCTTTGCAACCACATACATACCTGGAAATCGACCACCTTGTTCATGCACCAAACCTGGTTTCTTAGAGTTGGAAATGGAAGAACCTGCTTGATTATAGATGTGACACATGATTGAACATAGAAATCTATTTTTTGGCATGAATCTGGAACTCTAAAATTTGAAAATTTTAGGGTTCCAAGATGACTAGTAGTAGGTGCAACATACTTGGTTAACACATGATTACATTATTGTGAACCCATTCCTTTAATATAGATCTTCATCCGATCACTCCATATGCGTTAGTTATCCTTGGTAAACTTGGGACCCTCCTTCATCATTTTTTCACAAAATCTTTCCCTCAAGCTGTTAGGCTTTCTGCACAAAGAGGACCAATGCTCTGATACCAATTGATAAACCTAAAGGATCTGGTTAATACTGAGAGGGGGGTGAATCAGTATCAGCAAAAACTAAAAAAATTCAACACCAAAATAGACTTATCTCAGGTCTAAAAACATTCAACACTTAAACCAAATCTTCATAATAGATTTCCTTATCAGATCTAGATAATCATTTCCTCTTATGCCAACTTATCAATCAGATGAACCATCAATTCAATATTAGATCAACAAACATAGTTACCAACTTAGTAACTGATCAGAATGCTTCATCAATCATGTAAACATCAATACCGGTAATCACTTTAAGATCTCTAATAAACAAACATAAACTGTCTTTACCGGTTAATAGAAGTAAAACATGAACATCACAAGAAAATCATATCACACATGAACACCATGTTTTTCACAGGGAAACCCAAATAGGGAAAAACCATGGTGACAATTGGTACCCAAAAATATTTTGCACTCTTTTGGAATGCGCCCTATTAGGAGCCAAGCCCGGTTAGAAGCTTACAATGATTCCCAGTTAGAAGCTTACAATGATGCCCTGTTAGGAGTCACCCAATTAAGGGATTTACCTCAACCCTGTTAGAAGATTTGATCTGTTAGGATCAACGTCGCAAGAGGATTTAGAACTAAGATATTGAGTCACCCTTTTAGGGGATTTTACAATGTGAGGCATGTTAGGACCTACCCGATTAAGGTATTTTAGTTGTTGTAGTTGTTAGAGAACAACAATGAATGATCTATGTATAGCACTCTACTGCTTCCTTGATCAGATCCAATTAATTTTTAAGTCTACATCTCTTTAGCAGATCTTCTCACACACTTCTCCAAATCATCAAAACTTAAAAACATCAACCTTGCCGACATAAATAACTTTTACAACTAGGTCAGCATCAAAACCCTAAGACATACAACATAGATCATCATAGATCTTTACAACTCATTACAGATCATCATAGTGATCATTAGAATCAATTACAAATCAATATCAGCTACTGAATGATCATGAATCATCACATCAAGTCGATCTGGTACAAAGTCAAACCCTTAGCACATTCTGCTAAGCACTTTGCACATTCCTAAGAAATCCATTCTCCAAACGTGCCAAAACATATTTTAAAATCATCACGTGGTTTGTGTTGCATTATCATTAGCACATGAACTTGATGTACATCACCGCTAAACCAAAAATCGTTACTGGTTAAGAGAATTCTTTACCGGTCCTTAAACCCTTCTTAAACCTTGGCAAAACTTCATTAGAAATTCAAAACATGTCTTTCGGTAATCAACATAGGATGCGGTTCCGGTCACATACACAAATTCGTCATAAAAGCTTATGTATCAAACCACAAGTCATCAAACATTGTCAATCACCCAATTCCATCAAAACTTATCTGCATTACCGGTTAAGGTCCTAATTCACAGTCTTGCCGGTAAACTCTATCAAATTGTCAAACTCTTACTCTAGTAGACCAAATCACTTAGACCATAGGTCAATCACCAAAAACCAACTATAAACATCATCAAACATCAGTTGAACCTGGTTGACATCAATGAATATAAATAACTGATCATGTCATCTTCCTCTACCAGTACAGTCATACACGATCATCTCATCTTCATCAGTTATGCCAAACATGCCAATACAAACTAGGTAAAAGTGAGTAAACTGGGTCAAAGTGGGTCAATGAATGGTAAAGGGGAAAATGTGACAAAATGGGGTAAGAGAAGATGTCAAATAATGTCATAAAATAGGAATTGCGAGAAAATGGGAAGCAAGAAGCGATAGGACCAAAAAGGCGACAAAAATGACCTAATCAGAGCCAAGTTCGGGACAAAATCAACATCACCAGATGGATAAGGGAATGATCTGATGCCAAGGGGATGAAGTTAAGGACAAAATAAAAACATAAACTTGAAATGAGGATAAAATGAAATGATTTGGACAAAAAATGGGAAAGGCGAAGCAGGATAGTATCATGCAAGAGAAAAATGACCTAATCAGGACAAAATTAGGTAAAATGACACTACACAATAAAAAGGGAACAATCTGATATAAAGGGGATGAATATAAAGACAAAATGAAATCCTAAACTGAAAATGGGAAGAAAATGAAATGATCTAGATGGAAAATGGGAAAGGTGAAGAAAGACAGGATCGCCTAAATAATGAAGATTATACACGTGATTAGGTTAAAAATCAAGAATGCAAGTGTATTACCAATTTTTAGTGTCTACAAGAACCATTAAATCTTAAAGTTCACATTTCAACTTTTGATGTTTCCTTTTTATCTTCTTTGATAGGTTCTAAACAAGTCTCTTATCTCAAAGGTGGAAGATGAGTGTTTGATTTATGCTTCTCCTCATCAATTGGTTGTGATCTATTGATTTTTGTGCTTTGATCATGCTAAACTAACTCTTGGATATATGGAGTCATTACTTCCATAGATAGCTGGCTAACCACCTCTCTATCCTAATGTGTTTGAAAATTAATGGCGAGCAGGGCAATTTCTTCTCTTTCAGCATCACTTGGTTGCATATCTCCTGCCTCTTTAGAAGTAGTGTCATAATTAGTTCCTTCTTCTTGAGGAGGTGTCACAATTCTTGCAATAACATTTTAGTAGATGCCACACGTGAGCAAGTGATTTGATGATGTATCCCACACCATTGTAGCAATAACAACTCATTGACTTGTATGGCATCTCCCAACATGGAGATATCATGAGATATCCTCATTACAAACTCTTGAATCCTCTTCTCTTACAAATTCATAGGTTTAGACACATTAGTACTGAGAAATAAAGTTAAAATTTCACTGATGCAATAAATTCTTGAGCTTACCTCCACAAAGGTGACTTCATTGAGTTCATCATAATTAGTGATTATAGTTTTTAACCTTGGTTCACTATCAACTCTGATTCTATTGGCTTCTCCTCTCCAGGGTTCCATAAATGGGTAAAATCAGTTGAAATGTATCACCCTATGGTTTTAGTCCAAATCCTACTTAGTAACATTCCATATACTTCAGGAATATCCACTACCTGGATATCTATATATGTGTAGATATGTGGATCAATATTGAGTTATATATGAACATTTTAAGTTCCCCTATCACATTGACTTATGTTTTGTCCAATTGGACCACCTTGTTATTGCTCTTGATAAGGGTCATTCCTAGTTTTTGGCAAATAGAAAAAGGCATGACATTACCAGATGATCCAAAATATACTAAACAATTGTGTAGATTCTTGCCAAAAAATCTTGATGCTCAGAAGGAAAGGGGGAAACTCTATTTTTTCTATGTACATTGTCATATTAGAATAATTGAATGCAACCATTCTAGCTTCAGTAATGGAGGGTTTGGGTTGTTCCAAGTACTTCCACAATGCCTCTTTCCACTTTGGACAATTCCTGGTAATTTCCATCAATGACATGGTTGCATTGGTGATTTCCATTTCCCTCTTTACATCAAACTTCCCTTTTGAGAACTAACTACTCTGACCTACAACAGTCTTTACCAAAGCATTGTTGGGTCCTTTAGGAGGAGGTGGCTTGTTGCTAGCATTTGGGTCTAAAGGGAACCTGTCCATCCTTAGGTGGGATTGAGGTTGTGAATGGACCCTTGTTTTGACTCCTAAGATTATAAGTGTTACAAGTATTCTAAAAAGATTGGGCATCATAAACAAGGTCCTTTGATTTATCATCATCATCAGGTAGAAAGATAAAGGTATACTCTACCAACATTGTAGTGTTAATGTTATCTAAGGTGCTTGGTGCATCATGCTTGGTGGCTCTGACATTAGCTTGGGCAATTTGAATAATCTTTTCCATTTGAGCACAATTCACTTTGGAATGAGAGGTGATGAAATATATTTGATACCGACAAACAACTGAGAGGGGCGGTTGAATCAGCTATCTCAAATACTTACACAATTTAAAGTATAAATCAACAACACATCAAGAAAACACACAACACCAATATTTTTGACGTGGAAAACCTAGTCAAGGGAAAAACCATGGTGGGAGCCTACCCACAATATGATGATACTCTATTAGAAGTATATAAAATATTACAATGGGGAGTGCACATGCATTGAGGCACACTACCTAGAGCTCACTGCTCAAAATACAACAAGGGCTACAACCCAGGAAGACTCACTGTCTTACAAATAGATTTGAATCCAATCCAGAAGATCATGAACTAAAAAATAGCATCTCCTTAATGCCTAGTTACAATTTTGGTTAAACACATAACGACTTACTTCTTCTCACATTTCCTCTCTACTACCAAAAGATCAATGCATTGTTCGCACACTAGACACTCTAATTCTCATCCATACACACTCAATTACAAGGATATTAAATTTATTTATACATTACATCAACCTTGTGAAGATCATCAAGGTCGGCTCAACACTCACCACCTAATTACAAAAATATAACCACACATGCAGACCAAGACAATGTTGTCTAAGACATGTCATAGACCTAGATCAACCACCTTGAACATGGAACACCTCCAATAATTATGCCTTGATCATCCGCAAAATGCTACAATCATCTAGTTGGCCAAGAACTAAATAACACCATCATATCAAAGAAAATCATCAATTACAAGCTCAATGATTAGTGCAAACCACCAACACAAAAGTCACATGATCTAGGATCATCCACAAGCATCGTTAATTATTACAGTAACATTGCACCAACTCTAATTACTAGAATCATCATTATCACTATACCTAACTACAAGAACACAAGCTGCATTGACTGTCCACTTGGAAAAATAACATGTAGATCTCCAAATCATGAACCACTTTAATTGAGGACACACATCAATGTCCCAAACATAACTCCAAATCTCTAGATCAAGATATTACAATGTGGAGCAATGCAAATCAAAATACTGAACACGACCACCACTGAACAACAGAGAAACTAACCACAACACAAATACTCATAGCTCAATCAAATCTTCATGTGGACCTCTGCAAATTGAACTGAATCAACTATAGATATCCCTCTAAAACCCTTTAATCCACAAACTCTAATTATTGACATGTTGAACAAACCAACTCATTGAACTTTACTGCATTACTATCACAGATAGATAAATATGTTGACATCAATGACAACACATCTCTCAAACATCCTCAAATATCTCTCAAGAACATATTTGCAACATATTACCAACAATCTACAACAATCTCACCCTTTGGTATTGATGGCACCATATGATGTGAAAAACAATCAATGACAAAGAAATCAACAACTCTCCCATATTACTCTCTCTCCCTACACAATTTTTTACATGAATCTCTCCCCCTTTGACATCAATGGAAAAGGCACATATTTGCACCATAAAACTGATTTATTGACTACTCCCCCTAAGTAGTAGCCTCTACTCATCAATTCTTGTCACAAGATATGAATGGGAAATGCACCAGACTGATACATACCAATGCATCTTAGTTTTGATTAGGAGGAGCAATCAACCCTAACTTCTCTTTGAGATACTCAAAAGTATCATTAAGCAAAGGCTTCATAAAGAAGTCAACAATATATTCCTTTGTAGGAACACACTCCAATCTTCCTTCTCATTTACCTTATCTCTCAAAAAGTGAAACTTGATAGATATATGCTTGTTCATTAAATGCAACAACAAATTCTTAGAAATGTTAATTATACTTGAATTACCACAATAAATAGCAATAGGCTCATCATACTCAACTCTGATATCTTTCAACATCTGCTTCATCCATACTACACGAGTACAATTGTTAGTAGCAACAATATATTTTGCCTCTGCTGTAGATAAATAAATTGAATTCTAATTTTTACTCAACCAAGAAACCAACCTTTTTCCCAAGAAAAATACACCATCACTAGTACTCTTTCGGTCATCAACATCACTTGCCTAATCAACATCAATAAAAGCACTCAAAGTAAAATCATCATCTTTAGGATACCATAAACCAAATTCAATAGTTCCTTTCAAGTATCTAGAGATTCTTTTAATAGCTACAACATGAGATTCCTTAGGATCAGCTTGGAATCTAGCAACAAGACAAATAACATTCATGATATTAGACCTAGTCTGAGTCAAATAGAGTAATCCACCAATCATAGATCTATATCTAGTCTAATTTTCCTTCAGAGAATCATCATACTCAGTCAACTTACATCAGATCACCATAGGAGTTCCAACTGGTTTTGTATCCTGCAAACCAAACTTCTTCAACAACTCTTTCACATACTTTGATTGTGATATAAAAATTCCTTTTTTCTAACTGGGTAATTTACAGTCCTAGAAATAATTTCATCTCTCCAATAATAGACATCTCAAATTTATTTTGTATCTCATTAGCAAACTCTTTTCACAAACTATCATTTCCTCCAAAAATAATATCATCAACAAAAAACTTCAACAATCTGAATATTATCATGATCAATCTTAAAGTACAAATTACTATTAGCAGTACCTTTGTTGAATCCTAGCTTCAACAAATGCTTATCCAATCTAGCATACCATGCTCTTAGGTCTTTCTTGAGTCCATACAATGCTTTCTTCAACTGGAAAACCATGTCTCCTTGATAAGTCAATCAAAATCCATCTAGTTGCTCAATGTACACCTCTTCTACAATTCTTCTTCTAGTCTAAACACCTTTATTTCTATCACCTATAATCTAATTTTCAGAATGATTCAACCTTACATACCTACGAGTTTTAGAATTTTTTTTATTTTCAGACTCTTGAGCTCTTTCTTCTGCACTTGCACTTGTTCCTTATTTTGAAACTATCCACACTTGGTTCTGAGTTTGAACTTGTTTCCCTTTATTTGAGCTATCATTCTGATCATTTGAATCATATCCAGAGGATTTTGTTTGTCTTTCCTTTCCTTCACTAACTCTAACATTAGCACTCTCAACTATCTTTCTCAGTCTCTTATTATAACACCAGTAGGCCTTTCTTTTGGTAGAATAATCAGGAAATATTCCTTCATCACATCTAGCATCAAACTTTCCTAGATCTACATCCCTTTTGATATAACATTTACTTCCAAAAAATCTGAAATATTTAACAATAGGAGCATGACCAAACCACAATTCATAAGGAGTCTTATAGGTATCTATTAGACAACTCAGATAACTGGAAGACAACTGAGAGGGGGGGTTGAATCAGTTGTCAACATATTATAGAACATTAAGCTTTCAAAACCTTATTATCGAAAAACATAAACTCAATACCGGAATACATAAACCAAATACTAGAATAACTGATATATCAATTAAACATAAACATAAATCACAAAATAGTTACCATCCATCCAAAACACATGACACCAAGATTTGTATGTGGAAAACCCGGTAAAGGGAAAAACCATGGTGTGAAGCCTACCCATAGTCAAATAATACTTCTGCAGTAAGTATGTGATTACAATATGAGGGGCCTACACATGCAGGAAGGCCAATAGCATAAAGCGTATTTCTTATCATAAAAGGATCCTCACTGACTACAAAATAAATCCAAACTACAATCCAGAAAGAAGAGTGAACTACAAAGATATCATCTCCTATGCCTGAGAACAGTTCTAGTTAAGCTCAGTGCTGGAGGTCTTAAACCTCTCTTACCAACCCAATTCGATCACCTACGATGGACCAAAACCTCTTCATATTATTACAACATTATTTACACACAGATAGTCCTATATCCCATTACCATTCCCATGATCTAAAAAGAGATCTTACATCATATTTGTACCAACCTAGGACCTAAACAATTAGGTAAGCCACCTAAAAGATAATACAATAATTTCATAACATAAACCCACAATCCAATGATCAACCAAGTTGTCTTAGGCCGAAAATAATGTAAGCCAATCATTAAATCCCATAGGTAATGCATTGAGAACATCCTCCAGCACGTTCCATAAACTGGTCCATAACCTAGATAGCGCTGGACCCAAAATAGGTCGCCATAAACCAAATTCAACACCACTGATCAACAGGAATGCATACAAGATAACCAACAACATCCCGAAAGCCATCTAGAAGGTGCACCAACACCACTTATCACATGCATCAAAAGATCCTCAACAAAGCTCTGTCGATAAAACCCTTACTGATGACCAAAAGGCTTACTAGAACAAATGATAGCTCCCAAGTTATCAAATCTTGAACAAATTGATCATGATACACATCTGAATAGCATGAATGATAGATCCAAATTAATTCCACAAACCAAAGTATACTGAAACATATCGGATCAATATCATAATCCAACCACTCTACCAGAACCAACCGAAAACCTATAAAAAATCAAAACAACCAGTGTTGCCATCAATGGAAAAACATCAATGCAACACATAATCAATTCCTCCAAATTTCCAACAATCTCTCCCTTTGGCATTGATGACAACACTAGTTGTGAAAAACATCCAAGTGCCAAGAAATACCAAACAAGTCTCCCCTATGGAAGACAATCAACAATCTCCCACAAAATGATATGGCAATGAAGCTCTGAACCAAACTCCCCTAATGAATATATCTCTCCGTTATTTTTTTCACCAAAATAACTCTCCCCCTTTGACATCAATGCCATAAATCTAACATAAACATCAAAGAAAAATCATAAATCCTCTGATTCTTACAATTGACTACTCCCCCTGAGTAGTAGAACCACCACATCAATCCATAATGAGTAATAGCTCTGATAATGCATACCAAACTAATGACAATCAACATCACTCAAGTCTCTATCAGAGGGGAAGAAACCCCCAATCTATCTCTAAAGTACTCAAATGATTCTTAAGGCAAAGGTTTAGTGAAGATGTCTACAATCCGCTCTTTAGTGTTCATATAAACTAGTCTGACTTCATTTGCTTCCACCTTCTCCTTTAAAAAGTTATACTTGATAGATATGTGCTTTTTTTAAGAATGAAATACTAGATTCTTTGATATATCAATAAAAGCAGAGTTATCACAATGAATAACTACCAGTTCATTACAATCCGCCTTTATATCCTTCAACATTTACTTCATCCATAGAACTTGTGTATAGTTAGTAGTAGCAACAACATACTCAGCTTCAGCAATAGATAAAGAAGTACATGATTGCTTTTTGCTGATCCATGAAACAATTTTTTTTTCCAAGAAAGAAAGCTCCACCAGATGTTCTCTTTTGGTCATCAACATATCCAGCCCAATCTACATATGTATATATGCACATAATGTAGAGTCGTCATTTTTAGGATACCACAAACCATATTCAATTTTATCCCTGCAAATACATGCAAATCCTTTTTACCACACTCTCATGATTTTCTTCAGGATCACTCTAAAATCTTGATAAAATATAAATTGCATTCATTATGTTTGGTCTAGTCTAAGTCAGATATAACAAACCTCCAATCATAGACTTGTACCTTGTAGGATTTACCAGTGTAGATGCATCTTTCTTTGTCAATTTATCACTTGTAACCATAGGAGTACCAACTAGTTTAGAATTTTCCATACCAAATTTCTTCAACAACTCTCTAGCATACTTAGTTTGATAGATGAAAATACCTTTATCAGTTTGTGTAATCTATAAACCTAAGAAAAATTTCATCTCCGCAATCATAGACATCTCAAATTCATTATTTATATTGTTAGAGAATTCCATACACAACTTATCTTCACCTCCAAAAATGATATCATCAACAAAGACTTCAATAATCAATATGTCATCATCAATGATCTTATAATATAAATTACTGTTAGCATTACCTTTAGTGAAATCAAGCTTCAAAAGATATTTATCCAGTCTTGCATACCAAGCTCTAGGGGCTTGTTTCAATCCATATAAAACTTTCTTTGATTTGTAAACCATGTTTTTGTCATCTGAAAGTGAAAATCCATCAGGTTTCTCAATATAAACTTCCTCTTCAATATCTCCATTCAGAAATTCACACTTAACATCCATCTGATAAACCTTGTAGTTCTTATGTGCAGCATAAGCAAGGAATAATCTCACAGCTTCAATCCTAGCTACCGGTGCAAAGGTTTCACCATAATCAATTCCTTCCTTCTGAGAATATCCTTTACAAACCAATTCTAGCTTTATTCCTCACAACTTGTCCATCTTCATTCAATTTAATCCTAAGAACCCATTTAGTTCCAATAAAATTCTTATTTTTAGGTCGGGGAACTAAAGTCCATGTTTTATTCTTTTCTTTCTGATCTAATTCTTCTTCCATAGCTTTCATCCAACATTCATCTTTACAAGCTTCAAACACTGATGCTGGTTCAACTTGAGAAATAAAACTTACCTCATCAACTGCCAATCTTCGTCTTGTCATCACTCCTTTATTTTTGTCTCCAATGATCTGATGTTCTAAATGATTCAACCTTACATACCTATGAGTCTTCTGATTTTTCGTTCCTCTACCCTGATCTTCAGTTACTGTTGAATTTTCTGATACTGTTGGAGTAACTGGTTCAACATCTTGTTCTGGTGTAGTTACTACCAGTTCAGTTATGATCATTTCCACTATGGGTTCTCTCTCATAAGTTCTGATTTGACTTCTATTCTGCTCATCTACCTTGACATTTGTTCTCTCCACAATTCTCTGCAATCTTTTGTTATAACATCTATATGCTTTGCTTTCATTAGAATAACCAAGAAATATTCCTTCATCACATCTAAGATCAAACTTTCCAATGGAATCATCTCTTTTAATATAGCATTTACTACCAAAGATTCTGAAATACTTAACTGTCAGTGTTTGACCAAACCATAACTCATAAGGTGTTTTACTGGTGTCTCTTTTGATGTGAACTCTATTGAATGTGTATATCATCATGCTTACAACTTCTCTTTGGTAGACATGAGGCATATTAGCTTCCATCATCATAGTTCTAGTTGCATCCAAGATAGTTTGGTTCTTCCTTTCCACAACTCCATTCTGCTGAGGTGTCTAGGGTGCAGACAATTGTCTCCTTATCCCATTCTTCTCACAATAATTGTTAAATTCACCGGATGTGAATTCTCCACCATGATCTGACCTCAAACATTTAATCTTCAATCCTATCTCTGTCTCAACTTTATCTTTAAATATTTTTAACTTTTAAAATGCTCCAGACTTCTCCCTTAGAAAAGTAACCGACATCATTCTTGTATAGTCATCAATGATTAGCATGAAATATCTATCACCTTGAAAACTTTTGATTCTAGCAGGACCACACAAATCAGTATGAATAAGATCAAGAACATCATTAGATTTGTCTTGTATACTCTTAAAAGAAGTTCTGACTTCCTTTCCCATTTGACATTCCTTACATACTAGAATATAGGGTTTTACAATCTTAGGTATATCTCTAACTACCTTAGTAAAACTGATCTTCACAATGCAATCAAAATTCACATTACACAACCTCTTATGTCATAGCCAACTCTCATCAATTTGTGCAATCAAACATGTCTTCTAACTAGAGTTCAAATGAAAGATATTACCTTTAGTCTATGTAGCGGTTGCAATCTCCAATCCAGATCTATTGATAATCTTGCATTTTCCATCCTTGAACTATAATTGAAATCCCTTATCCACCAAGTGTCCTACACTCAAAATATTATGCCTTAAACCTTAAACATAATAGACATTATTAGTGTTATTCTTACCATCCAATGATATTGTTCCTCTTCCCTTAATCATGCATGCTTTGTCATCTCCAAATCTAACCAAACCACCATCAAATTCTTGCATGGATAAGAACTTCCTTTTAACTCTAGTCATATGATGTGAACATCCACTATCAATCACTCATTCATCCTTGTCTTCAATTTTAGCAGAAAGGGCTTTCTCTTCAGGTACCGGATCATCTTCCTTGATAGCCAAAAATACCCATTACTTTCCATTGTCAGATCAACTAGCTGAATCTTGTGTCGGTTCATCATCAGAATCAGTCAAACCTTCCTCATCAACAAAGTAGCATGATTTGTCTTTGTTCCTCATGTACTTATGCTTGTTTTGATAATCATGGTTAGGCCTAAAATATCTTCTAGCTCTTTCTTCAGATCTTGAATTTCTTTTAGGACATCTAGATGCAAAACGACCTATCTTATTACATGCAAAGCATTTAAAAGGTGATTTTCCTTCATACTTACTTCATGTCAGTCCTTTAGGTACTCTTCTAGCAAATAAGGATTCAAGTTGCTCAGACTCTTCATCTTCTTTATTTATATCCTCTGGTTCCTTCACACATAAAGCTTTCAAATCACTCTTGTCAGTAGATGATGTAGATGCATGAACAGCAGGTTCAAATTTAATAGTTTTAGAAGGTTCAAATTTGACAAGTTCAAAAGTAGATAACTTCCCAACCAAGGTATCCCTATTAATAGAGGTGTTTTCCATAAATCTCAGCTCATTAACTGTAGTAGCCTTCATCTTATAAGCCGGTGGAAAATCTCTCAGTAGTTTAGAAACTATTTCATCTTCACTCAGAGATCCACCACAACATTGAATTCCCAAAACAATCTCATTAACTCTCTCCATAAAAGTAGTAATCCTTTCATCTTCTTCCATCTTCAAGTTCTCATACCTCACCCGGTAAACATCAAGTTTAGCAATATTAATAGTAGGGTCACCTTCATTCAGAGTCTCCAATTCATCCCATATAGCCTTTGCAGTTGATTTGTCAATTAGTCCCATCATTTGTTGATCAAAAAGTGCACACAAAAGGGCTTCTCTATCTCTACAATCATTCTTAAGTTCCTTATCTAGGCCTATCGGAGGAGCATTGCTAGATGCCAGATTAAAAGGTGTTACACCTTTATCAGTGATCTCCCAAATGTTTGTTCAAAGACATCTCAGGTGAGTCTCCATCTGAATCTTCCATACCCTATAATTTGTTCCATCAATTTTAGGAATCACTCTGGAAAACAGCTGCAAATGTATTTGATGAATTTGAACTGCTAGATGCCATAGGATCTTCCTCAAGTGGTTAAGATTCTACAGAGAGGACCAAGCTCTGATACCAATTGTTATACAACTCATATAACTAGAGGAAAACTGAGAGGGGGGGTGAATCAGTTGTCAACAAATTAAAGAATATTAATCATTCAAAACCTTATTACCGGAACACGTAAAATCAATATCAGAATACATAAACCAAATACCGAAATAACTGATATAGCAATTAAACATAAAAAGACATCACAAAATAGTTACCATCCATCCAGAACACATGACACCAAGATTTGTACGTGGAAAACCCAGTAAAGGGAAAAACCACGGTGGGAAGCCTACCCACGGTCAGATAATACTTCTACAGTAAGTATGTGATTACAATATGAGGGGCCTACACATAAAGGAAGGCCAATAGCCTAGAGCGCACTACTCATCACAAAAGGAGCCTCATTGACTACAAAATAAATCCAGACTACAATCCGAAAAGAAGACTAAACTGCAAAGATGGCATCTCCTATGGCTGAGAATAGTTCCAATTAAGCTTAGTACTGGAGGTCTTAAACCTCTCTTACCAACCCAATTTGATCACCTATGATCGACCAAAACCTCTTCATATTATTACAACATTATTCACACACAAATAGTCCTATATCCCATTACCATTCCCATGATCTACAAAGCAATCTTACATCATATTTATACCAACCTAGGACCTAAACAATTAGGTCGGACACCTAAAAGATAATACAACAAGTTCATAACATAAACCTGCAATCCAATGATCAACCAAGTCAGCTTAGGCCAAAAACAATGTAAACCAATTATTAAATCCCATTGGTAATGCATCGGGAACATCCTCCAACATGTTACATAAACTGGTCCATAACCTAGATAGCATCGAACCCAAAATAGGTCGCCATAAACCAAATCCAACACCACCGATCAATAGGAACACGAACAAGATAACCAACAACATCCTAAAATCCATCTAGAAGCCACATCAACACCAGATATCACGTGCATCAAAAGATCTTCAACAAAGCTCTATCAGTAAAACCATTACCAGTGACCAAAAGGCTTACTATAACAAATGATAGCTCCTGAGTTATCAAATCCTAATCCAACTAATCATGATACACATCTGAATAGAATGAATGACAAATCCAAATCAATTCCACAAACCAAAGCATACCAGAACATACCAGATCAATATCATAATCCAACCACTCTACCAGAACCAACCGAAAACTGGTAAACAACCAAAATAACCAGTGTTGCCATTAATGATAAAAAATTAATGCAACACATTATCAATTCCTTCAAATTACCAACAATATCACCTTTGATATGCACTTGATTAAGAGTGTAAACAATAGTACTCACAGCTTCTCTCCAATAAATATGTCAAACATTTCCTTGAAACATCATTATCCTAGAAGCTTCTTGATTGGTTTTGTTCTTCCTCTCCACAAATCTATTTTGTTGAGGGGTTCTTAGACCAGACAAATGTCTTATTATCCCATGCTCTTCATAATATGCACTGAACTCACTGGAAATGAATTCACCACCTATATCAAATCTCAGACACTTCAGCTTCAAAACTGTCTCAGTCTCAACCATAGCTTTGAAAATATTGAACTTATCTAGAGCTTCAAACTTGTCCCTCAAGAAGGTAACCCACATCATCCTAGAATAGTCATTAATGAGAAACATGAAATATCTATCTTCGTGCAATCTTCTAACTCTATAAGGGCCACATAAATTAGTATGCACAAGATCTAACAATCCATTTGAAAAATGCTTCTTACCCTTAAAATAAATTCTTGTTTGCTTCCCTATCTGACATTCCTTGCATATAGGGTTAGTAGGTTTCATCAACTTAGGAAGATCTCTCATAGCCTGAGTAGAACTTATCCAGATAGTGTTATTAAAATTCAGATGACTCATCCTTTTATGCCACAACCAAATTTCATCAATCTAATCAATCAAACAACTTTTACCACCAGCATTTAAGTGAAAGATATTACCTTTAGTTTTTGTACCTGATGCAATCTCTATTCAGGAGCTACTAAAGATTATACATTTATCATTCTTGAATTCAAGATCATAACCCTTGTCAACCATCTATCCAACACTCAAAAGATTATTCTTTAGACCTTCTATATATAAGACATCATTAGTATTGTGCTCACCATAAAGACAAATAGAACCTCTACCATGGATTATTCCAACTTTATCATCACTAAATCTTACAACACCACCTTCATACTTTTTCATACTCACAAACTTACTCTTATCACCTATCATATGATGAGAGCAACCATTGTCAATCACCCATTCATCTTTCTCTTCAATTTGTGTAGCTAACACTCTTTCCACATTCATGCAGCTAGCAGAATCAATAGGTATTGGATCATCTTCCTTGATAGAAATAAACACCCATTCATTATCACTTGAACCACCTTTATCAGATTCATCATTTGTCACACCTTCATTAGTAGCATAATAACATCTCCTCTAAAATCTAGCCTTGTTAGGTCTTGGCTTAGGAACTCTTTCCAAACATGTTGAGGCAAAATGCCCTATCTTATTGCATGAAAAACATTTAAGAGGCAATTTTCCTTCATACTTACAAGCTCCTTTAGGTAATCTCTTGGAAATAAGTGCTTCAATCTCCTCATGATCTCACTCTTCTTCTTCAATTTCCTTCATCTCTTTTTCATATCTAGATACCTTCCTTTAAAAAATTTCTCAGCGATTATATCTCTACTTACCATTTTGAAAAATAGTAGCCTTGAATGAAGATTCTACCTTAGGAAGAGAATGCAGTGCCCATTCTTGAGTAGACTCTTATTTCATTTTGGATTGACTCGATCAGACCTTTATTTTGTGCGATGGATATTCTAGTTATGATTTCACTTATGTGGTGCATGGATTTTGATTATGACAATTTACGTTCTCAGTTGATGATTTTGATGATAGACATAACATGATCTTATACTATTGATGTTATTGACTGTGCTCATGACTAGTTATGATTTCTAGATGGTTAGTAATGGCATTTTGGATTATCATGTGCTTTGATGGACTTTATGGATCATGCCTCATTTTGGAATGGATATACTAACCCTAGTTTGACTTACTTATGATGCGATGTTCCATGAGTTATATGTTCATTGTATGGATATTGTTTGATTGTTTGATTGTATTTGTGGGGGGATCAATGTCACATCACTCATTGCGAGCGGGATGTGCCATTGGGATATCTCTCCACCTACTTGTCTTGTATATATATGTATATGCACATGTATCTTTGTTGTCACTGTAGGGTTGTAGGTACTAACACATTCATTCCTCCCGGGCAACCGGGTGCGAGCTCCCCTAGCATTACAGGTGCGATCATCTCTCTTCCCGATGGAAAATATGTGGTTTAGAGATGTCATTGGTTCTCTACCCACACTCTAGGTCTAGGTTTGATGTTGAGTCCTTGTCGTTAGTCTTGGTGAAGTTCGCCATGTCGTCATCATCATCATGACTTGTGAGTATGTGGCATGGTGAGTTTGATCATTCAGTTATTTGGTTATTTGATTGAAGTTCATTGAGTATAGTGATAGATTTATTATTTGATTTATTTAAATCATAGTAATTGATTGACTGTGACTAAGTGACTATATAATACTAATTTATGACTTTATTACTAATAGTGTTATTTTAAATTATTAATATTTAATGATTTTTAATTATTTATTATTTTTATGCGTTTGAACATGAGTTAATATTCAATTGGGATTTTGAGATCAAATTTAATGATTTATGTTTTTACTTGATTTGAATTATTGAGTTAATTATTTATTTCATTTTTTAAATTTTATTTACTTATTGTCAATTTTAATCTTTAATTAATTATTTACTTTGATTACTTTAATTATATTATTTATTTAATGTTGAATTTAGTTTCTATTTAGCTATTATTGTGGAGTCCGATTATTTAATTAATCGATCTATTTGACTATTTAATCAAGTTTATTTACCAGTATATTTAATAAGTGGAAATAGAATAATAATGTCAATAAGGGGTAAATTATAAATAAATATCCTATTTTTATATTCTAATGTTCAATTTTCTATTTTGATTTATTTTAAAATCTCATGAAAGAAAATGGGAAAATAGATTTTCAAATTTCATGAGTTGGTAGTAGGGGAATATTTAAATTAAATATCCCCATTGGTTATTTTTCTTGGCTAGGGTTTTAATTGCTTTTTTGGGGGGATTTAATCCTTCACGTGAATGGAATTGTGCTTCTTCGGCATTCATTTTAACCTCTCTGCAATTATTCTCTCTAGCTGTAAATTTGGAGAATTGGGGAAATTTTGGCTTGGCTGGCAGCTTGTGCTTGGGAATCTGTTTGGAGAAGAGATTGTTGTTGAAAGAGGGAAGCTCTTCTTCAGAGGATCCCTAGTTATTTACCTTCTTCTTCTTTTTTTATATTTGTTTTCAAAATTTGAATGTTGTGTATTCTTGCGTTGGATTGTTTGAGAAATTGGATATTAAAGGATTGATTTAGCTATTGGTTTTGTTATTGTTGAAATTTTGAGTTCCTTACTCTATAAATGGGAAGAAATTGAGTTCAATTAGATTCTATTGAATTTTTGTTTGGAAATCTAAATTTGAGAATTTCATTGTGAAGGAATTCAGCAGTTTCCCTCCTCTTAAATTTGGTGTTAAGATCTTGTAGTAATGTCAAAAAAATTATTGTTTAAACCTTCATATATTATGTAGAAGTCATGATTTTGTAGCTCTCTATTTATAATTTTGGTTTTTTTGTAAAAATTGAGTATGGGACCTAGCTGTGGAAGGGATTATTATGTTCTGGGAAAGTTAATTTATTGCCAATATTTTATTTCTACACCCATGATTATTTTTGTTTGGTGCTGCCAACTAATTGTTTTGTTGCCCTGTTTTCTCTTCTTTTTAGGCTATGTTTTTTTGTAACCCACATTGTGGGTTGGGTGCTATGACACCACCCATGATATAGGGCATGCCATGGCATCCACCATATTGTGGTGGGTGCCTACACCCCCACGCCTTGGTGTTGTCATGGCAACACCATGGGGTGGAGGTGCAGCAGCACCACCCATGATATGGTGTGTGCACAACACCACCAATATCGTGGTGGATGTTGTTGCACAACACCACTATATTAATTAAATCAAACCTGCAATTTTGGATTTCCCTGCTGGAAATAACTTTATCCTGCCTACAGATGCATGGGGTGTAAAATTCATTCACCTGACCTGCATTACTAATTACAAAATTTAGTTTTAGTCTACTATTTGTGTATCAATTTGTTAATGATCCACTCCTTTGTGCTTCAGTTGCCCAATTCGATGGTAGGGAAGCAATATAGTGTTTAAGAATATGTGATTTTTTCCAATTATTGTTCAAACTTGAATTGTTTCTCCTTCTCAAATTGCCTGAGTATGTCATGGTTTTAATATATGTATTTATGTAATAAGCGATAGTTATTTGATTGTTTTAACTGTTTGTTCCAGCCGTGTGTTTATGTTTATTGGTTGTAAGAGTCAAGCAATGTTCAACCAAGGAGTCTATATGTGTTTATTTGTGAATTTTATCTATGATTTGGGGAGAGCCCATGAGTTATAGCACGGGCTAAGCGTGATATGATCACAACCCCAACTTGTTTTATTGTTTTTTTCTCACTGTGGGAGTCTTTGTGTTATGCCTATTGCCTTTGGGAATCGGAGGCCATTTATTTAGGTGTGGTTTGGATTAAATTTTACTTTTAGATTTCATTCATTGTTTGATGCAAGATTAAGATATCATTTAGAGATGCCTCATGATGCTATTTTCATGAGAAGTTGAATTATTTTTACTGCTGAAATTTAATAACATCAAGAGTGAAGACCTTGTTGGGTTATGTTTAATTGGTTGCAGCAACTTAATGACTTGAATTATGTATTTATTGGGTCAAGTGGCTTATCCTTTCTCATGTGTTGACATTGAGTTTCTTAAGTATGTATCTACACTCAGTTGGGTGTTGCATGATGTGCTCTATCTCAGTTTTATTCTCTAATCTTGAGCCTCTTGTATTGTTGCTTATGGGTCCATGTAAACGGAGTGGGCTCTTTTACGACACTCGGGGGTCATGAGAGATGGACTATAAATAGGTTCCTTGTAAGGATGCATGAAGTCTAGACCTCATGGATGTAAGGGAGTTTACTATATTTAAATCAAGTGATAACTAATTAATGAATGGGTATGGGTAGTTAGACAATTAAAATAATAAAATTGATAGTGCCTCATGACTCATTCCTAGGGAGTATGTTTTATGTTGAGCATGAGAATACCATGGAGAGGATAAGCCAATATCCCTTGGTCTCTCAAAGGTTGAGATGGCTCTGCATGCCCATAGGCAAGTGCCTTGTTCTTGGTTTGGCATGTGATGACATTCCCTTGTACATGTGTTCCCCTTATGTTTCACTTTTGAATCTTTGTATTGATGTTGTGTTGGCCTCTGGAGTTTTCTTGATCATTGTTCACATTGGTGTGTGGTTGTGTGTGTGTGAAAGTATATTGGTGATAGTCCCTTTAGTTAAAAACATCAACCTAGGTTTAGTGTGTGAGTTGCGACCTAATGACATCTCCTAGCTTGGGGGGTGATTCCTTGTAGGTTCCACATTAGTCGGGTGGTTGGAGGATTTTTTCCATTGGGGTCTTTTCCTTCTTGTTATTGTGCTTCTTATGCATGGACTTGGATCTTTCTTCATGATGGCTATGGATTCTATGGAGCAGATTTATGTATAAAACTTCACGTCATATGAGATGTACTTGTTGTGTAATAGTGTAGGAACTATTTGAAGATTGAGCAAACTTAGAATCATATGGATTATGTAATAGTAGCATGTAGTGTATCCATGATTATACACTACACCTAGGCATTATATGGAGTTCATCTTTTGGTTTGTGATGTAATGGGTCAAATGTACCATTGACTTAGGAATGGTTATGCCATTTCTAGACAATATTGTAATCATGTGAAAAGAGTATAGACTCTTGGTTGTTTCATCTTTAGGACAACATTGTAAACTTGTGTTGTAAATGTCAGGGTTATGATGTAATGTACTTAGTAAGTTGTAATCTTATGTGTTTATAATGGAATTAGTCTTTGAGTAGAAATTTGAACAATTATGTGACATTATCATGACATGTAATGGATATATACTATAGTTTTTGATTAAATAAAAATAGGTTTTAAGGGACCCAAAACCTAGTTACATATGAAAGATATTCAGGAAAGAAACAAAACACAATGGCTGTGAAAAACTAGCAAAAAAACCAACAACAGAGGAAAGGATAGCAAGAGGCCAGCAAGAAATTGGCCCCAAGTCTAGCATAAACATAAATTTAGAAATTATTCATGGTTTCTTCTGCATCCTGCACCAAAAGCATCATTGCCTTGGCCGCTTCCCTCAAGTCAGTATTTTCTTGAGCAATCTGGCTTTCTTTCATCTTCATATCCTTCTCTGTTGTAGTCTACCTAGTTTTGTGCCTAGGGGTCTGGTGGCTTAGGCTGGAAGTAGGAGCATCTTCAATAACTACTAGGTTCTTCTCCTAGTTTTTATTTTCCAGATGATTCACCAGTGCATTCATATTCTGGGAGGAGACTTTAAGAACCTAGAGGCTATGGTCCATAAGGCTTTTCAAGGCTTTCTCATTTCTAGCCATCCGGGCATTGACATTGTCCTTATCCTCCTCCACCTGTTCCTTCATTATTTTGATGACGTCCTCCAAATGTTTTAGGTCACCTTTTATCAAATCTTTCTCCAGCTAGTCTTCCATTTCCATTTCCTCCTCCGCTTCACTATTCTCCGTCTCCTCATGTTGTTTCCTAGAGTTAGACATGTTGATCAGCTTGTTGATCTTAACTTCCAGCTCCCTTTGTTTACCCTACATGCTGGTAATGTTTTCAACCACCCACTTCTGAAAATTGAAGAATTCAAGGGTGCAATTGTGGGCGGTATCCAGAATGGTGTCCGTAGAATCCTTGTTCTATTCTGTCTCCTCCACATTAGGGTTTTCACCTTCCTTAGGCTTCAGTGCCTCTTTCTCAGTTTCTGAGCCTTCAGGGTTAGGTTGACGATTCTCAGAATTGCCCCCTTCCTCTCCTTCCCCATAATTCTCCTCCTTGTTAATCTCCATTTCAGAAATAGTTTCCTTATTCTTTCCTTCTTCCTCACAAAGCACATCCTTTTCTTCCTGCACAATTTCAACCTTCCTTTTTTTATGGGTAGAGGTGCTGGTCTCCCCAGTCGAATCAGAGTCTATGCATTTCTCAAAAATATGAGCATTGGTGATTAAAGGGTCATCCTTGGTAGCCCTAGTCTTATCCTTAATATATTCATAAATCAACAGAATGAGTCCCTGGTGCACTAGAGGGTAGGAGCTGGGCTTTTTAACATGGTCGGCCAGGCTCTCGTTTAGAGAAGAGGCAAAATAGAAGGGCAAAGATATTTTAGCCCCATGGCGGAAGTGGTTCAGGATGGCAAAATGATAATTGTAAATTTTCGTAAACCTGCCATCCACAGTTAAATATTCCATTAAAGCCCTAAGAACTTTTTGCCAAAAAGGTTTAACCTGTTGGGGGGTGAAGTATGATATGTTGTCCTTCTTCACCAAGTTGCCCTTCTCATCCTCCATCTTAGGGAAATTTTTGAAGGCCTCAGCAGTGTACTTTCTATCCCTATAGAATTTTGTCCCCTCCATCTTGAGTCCCGTGACCTCCGAGATCAAACTTTCATCAATTTGCCAGATTTCCCCAAACAGGGTAGCCCTGTTATTGCTCTAGCTTTTAGCGAACCCGTGAGACACAGAGTTTCTACTACCATGGAGCTTCTCCATATAATCAGTGAAACCATGTCTATGGAGCCTTCTCCACACCTTTCTTTCGCTCTTCCAGTGCTCACAACCTGAAGGTTCATTCCTGTTAAGGTTGCCTCCCATTCTACTTTCTAGGTGACAATATCCTTTGTTACAAATCTCAGCCCATGGGTAAAGCTCTAAATTTCTGGTTTCCCCTTGGAAAGAGTCTTTCACAATTTTGAGATTGCTAATCATGTTCATATGAACCCGGCTATTATTACAATTACCTTTCACACACATATGATCTTGGTTATGATGCCGAGAAACACTCATCATTTGGTAGTTCATCCGCCCCCAAAATCTATCATTGGTACTCACTCCCTAAAAATCAATCAAGATATTAGCTTGATCCATTAAGGCGATCAAAGTATAATTGTTCCTTAATCTCCCACTTGATGTGATCTTCCCCTATATATTTGATGCCCTTCTCCAATTTAATCCCTTCATTGGCAAGGATATCCGCTACCTTGTTGCCCTCTCTAAATGTGTGGGTTATAATAATGCTAACATAGTTATTTAGGATAGCTTTAGCTTTTTTAATAATATTGGCAATATTCCAGGAAACTGAACTAATACCTTTGAGGGCTTGTATAATATTTAAAGAGTCCCCTTCAAGCCAAAATTTTTTAAATTTGAATTCCTGGGCTAACTGGAGGCTCTTTAGCATGGCCATAGCTTCAACCACATAGTTATTTTGGGTTCCAAAAGGGGAAGAAAAAGAAGCAATACAAATTCCTTGAGCATTTCTGATAACTCCACCTCCACCAGCCTTTCCAGGGTTCCCTTGGGCAGCCCCATCAAAATTAACCTTTATCCAGTCATAATCAGGAAACCTCCAAACAATGTTATGTCTCTTCTTCTTGTTGTCCGATCTGTAGACCTTATGAATTAGATTCCATTCAGTAAGAATGTCTTTTTCCATATCATTCATATCAATAATAGCCCATTGCTGATTATTCTTGTGAGGGATGTTGATGTTCTCCTTTATAGCCCTGCATATTTTTTCAAAGACTACTTGAGTATTACACTTATCTTCCCTAAATATCCTGTTATTCCTTTCTTTCCAAATGCCCCAACATATCATGGGGAGGGTCAAAGACCATAGGTTCTTAATGATTTGACATTTGGTAGGATAATTCCATTGCCATATGATATCCTTAATGCTTTTGTTCATGGCCCAGTTAATTTTCCATTTTTCCCACATTTTACACCAGATTTTCCTTGTGAAGGAACAATGAAAAAACAGGTGATCAACTGATTCCCCCTCCTTCTGAAAGAGCTCACATCTATTAGGGAATTTGAAGCCCCTTCAGATTAAATTATCAATAGTAAGGGTACTATTATGAGAAGCAAGCCAAAAGAAAATGTTGACTTTAGGGATCAAGATGTTGTTCCAGACTTTGCTCCAGATGGGATTGCTGATTTGAGAGAAAGTGTTTTTATAGGCAGAAGCAACTGTTAATTCACCTTTAGGATCACTTTTCCAAAGGAAAACATCATAATAGTTTTTGTTAGGGGAAAAGGACAGCAACTCTTTCTGGAGAGAGGAAAAACCAGGATGGATGTCCTCAAGTTTAACACACTTATTCTCCTTCCAATAGTCACAAACCATCAGCCCAAACCTCCTTTTACATTCTTCAATAATTTGACTATTGTTTTGATCAAATAAGGCTTCATTCTTCATCTAGGGGTCTTCCCAAAACCTTATTCTATCACCTTTTCCAAGGACCCATCCTACTCCAGCTTTTGCAACTTTTATGGATTTGGTTACACTATTCCAGATGAAGGATCTAGCCGGGATATCTTCAGAATTAAGGATTCCTTGGATAGTCTGATTCTTAATGTATTTGTCAAACAAAATTTGGTTCCAGTCTTTCTTAGTGTCATAGGCTCTCCATAACGTCTTGGCAAGAAGTTCTTTGTTAAAAGTTTTTATAATTTTAATCCCCAACCCTCCTTTGTTCTTTGGTCTACACACCTTGTCCCAGGTAATCAGAGGTATTCTCTTCTTTTCTTCCACTCCTGACCATAAGAATCTCTTCTAAATTCTTTCCATAGCTTCAACAATTTTAGCTGGAATCCCAAACAGACTGAGGGCATAAACAAGGAGATTTTGAAGGGTAGCTTGGAGGAGCTGCATTTTCCCAGCCTGAGATAACATTGAGCCTTTCCATCCTAGAAGTCTCTTATTAATTTTATCAATGATCATATTCCAAAAGTAATTTGGGGGTGCCAACCTGAAAGGAAGACCCAGGTAGGTGGAAGGCAGTGATTCCACTTTGCATCCAATAATATTGGCAATTATTTGTTGTCTTATGACTGGAGTATTGAGAAAGTACATAGCTGATTTGTCCCAATTAACTTGTTGACCAGTTGCCAAAGCATAGGAGTTGAGAACTATTTTGAAGGGTTCAGCCTCCTTGACTAAAGAATATCCCATAACGATAGTGTCATCAACAAACTGTTGATGAGTGCAAAACACATTGGTAGAGGAAGGTTGAAGACCTTTGATAGTTTTGCTTTGTTTCAACTTATGAATCATTCTACTCATACTTTCAGCCATAATGGTAAAAAGGATAGGAGATATGGGGTCTCCTTGTCTTAGCCCTCTAGAATTTTAAAAAAAAATTGTTGGAGATCCATTAACCAAAATAGAGAACATAGGAGTAGTGATTAGTTCTCTAATAATTTTGATAATCTTATCATCAAAACCAAAAGCCCCCATGATTTTAAATAGAAAATCCCATTCAAGTCTATCATAAGCCTTTGCCAAATCCAACTTTATCAAGAAACCTTCTTACTTAGCAGCATTGAGGGAATGAATGTTCTCACGAACAAGAATGATTTAGTCAAGAATCTCTCTACCAGGAACAAAGCCTTTTTTCTCTTCAGATATGATGAAGGGAAGCACCGCCAAAATTCTAGTAGTCAAGACTTTGGATATTATTTTATAGAAAGAGTTGCATAAGCTAATTGGCCTAAAATTGCCCATAGAATCCACCCCAGCAACTTTGGGGATTAAGGCAATAAAAGTGGAATTCAATTCCTTAAGGATTCTTCTGGATCCAAAAAATTCTTTCACTGCATTAACCGTATCCTTCCCCACAATATTCCAGAATTATTGAAAGAAGAACATAGGGAATCCATCAGGGCCCGAAGCTTTATCCCCTTGAAAAGAGAAGACAACTTTTTTTATTTCTTCAGTAGACGGGATGGCAGCAAGGGTCTTATTCTGAATAGGGTTTATGATTTTAGGAATATTATTAACCAGATTGAGTTGATGGGTCTGATCAAGGTCCTCATTACTAGATAGAAGCTGCTTGAAGAATCTAACAGCCTCATCCCTGATGTCATCCTTATTAAGTAGAGTGTTGTTCTCAATAGTTAGTTTTGTGATTCTATTTGCTGCCTTATGTTTTAGGGAAGTCATGTGGAAAAACTTAGTGTTTCTGTCCCCTACCTTCAGCCATATACCCCTGGATCTCTATCTCCAATATATTTCTTCCCTAGAAATAATAGTGTGGATGTTGTCAAGGACCTTATCTTCCATGGCTTTGGAATACTTTTTGTAGCCTTCTTTCTGGATGGAAATTTGTTTCTGGTCTAGTTCCTCCTTTAATTTTTTCTTTGAATCAAAAATATCACCAAAGACCTTCTTGTTCCAAGTCTTAATATTAGTTTTGACATATTTAAGTTTTTTGGCAACTTTATACATGGTTGTTCCATTAACATCAAGATTCCACCATTCAGCAATGGAATTTTCAAGATTAGGGTGGGATATCCACATCTTTTCAAAATGAAAAGGGAATCTCTGATTATTCTTAGAGTTCTCAGCAACAAAGGAAATGGGATAATGATCTGACCCAGTTCTATTAATAACAAAAAGGGAACAACTATGAGAAAGAATCCAATCATTAGAGAGAAGGGCTCTATCAAGTCTTACCTGGATAAGATCATCACCATCTCTTTGGTTTGACCAAGTATAGGAGCCTCCGTTGAGATCCAAGTCAATGAGAGCATTGTCATTGATAAAGTCCATCAGGTCAGATCTACTATCTAGTTGAGCTTGACTACCTCCAAATTTTTCTGTATCTTGTAGAGGAGTATTGAAATCTCCCACAACAACCTAGCTATGCATAGAGAATTTTTTCCTTTTATGCCAAACTTTTTCCCAAAATTTATTTCTGGCAGATTTGGAATTAGGGGCATAGATATTAGTGATAACAAATTCCTTTTCATCAAAAATGTTTCTAGCTTTTAGGGATAAAATATTACCATCCACATCTATCATATCTCCAAAGGTTGTGCTTTTATTCTAGAATATTGCAACCCCTCCAGAGGCTCCATTCGAGCTACTACCATAGACCCCTCCATTTTTAAAAAACTTTAGTTTCTCCACTTTCTCTTTACTCATTTTAGTTTCTTGAACTAGGATAATATCCGGATTTTGATCTTGAATAAGATTCCTTAATATATCTTGTTTATTGAGACCATTTAGGCCTCTAATGTTCCATGATATTACTTTCATTTGGAAGCTTGGGGGCAGGACTCTCTATGTTTTGTTTACTCTCTTGGTCCCTATGCCATTTCATAGTTTTGCGTCCTAGTGGGGATCTTGAGGCCCCAAAATCTACCTTAGATCTAGTTCTGGTTTTTACTCCATTAGGACCTCCTATCTTCTTGGTCTTAATTTTCTTTCCATTTCCTGTTGTGTTTTCTTCTTGTTGTTCTGCCCTGGATTCATCTTGTATGTTGCTCCATAGCTTTTCTATTTTCTAGGATGAAGTGGTCATATTCACTTCTATGTTCTGGAATAAAGTATTTAAGTTTTCTTGTGGCGATCCAAACTTATTACTCCTTCCCATATCTATTTCCTGTTCTTGAAACTCTTTCCCTAAACAGGGTTCTTCTTTCTCTGATATGGGTTCATATAGTTCCTCATGATGAAAGCCTGTGATATCCTCAATCTCACCATCCTCAAGTGTCTCTGTACTGATTTCATTCTCCTTCTCTTGCGACTAAAGGGCTTCAAAGGTATTGCCTATTTTGATCTCAAATTCCTTGGTTTCATTCTTCTTGTTCCCCTTCAGGGCAGGGTCTTTAATAAGGTCATTAGAGTCATTTTCCCGATTTTCTGGTTTATTTACCAGATTTCCACTTTTTTCTTCTAACTTGTTGCAGACTTTGTTGTTATTTTTTTCTTTCCAAACCGGTTTATTAATATTTTTTTCTTTAATCATAGGTCTTTTAGGGTTGCTAGGGCAAGCCCTAGCCCAGTGACCTTCTTTTTTGCAAGAAAAACACACAAAAGGGAGAGATTCAAATTCAATGGCTTGTTCTCATAACCCAAGTTTGGAATTTATATCAATAGTACTTGGGAGATCCATATTCTGTGATATGTTGATGTAGATGCGTGCATACACCAATCTCTTGTGAGCTACAGTGATTGGGTCTATCGCAATAAGCTCCCCAAAGGAATTAGCAATTCCTGAGAACACATCCTCCACCCAGTATTCTAATGGTAGTCCAGGCAACCTAACCCACACTAGAGCAGATTCAAAAAAGGAGTCATTTAGTTCCATGTTAGGGGTCCATTTTCTAACAGAAAGAGATGATTTACCAAACATCCAGGGGCCTCCACTTAGAACTACTTCCAGATCTTCCCCGCATGAAAAGGAGAACATGAAAAAAACCCTGAGGCAGGGTAGAAACTTCAACCTGTCCTTTCATTATCCATTTTCTTTTAACAAAGGATCTAACATCCTCGATATTAGGTCGGGGTCCAACAAATTTCCCCACCAGAGAAAGAGTCATTAAAGAAATGCTATGATCAATAACCAAATTAGGAATCTCAATCACAAGTTTACCTGTTCTATTGTCTGATATATCCTTCACAAAGGGGAGAGAAGATTTACCAGTTGGTTTACGAGATGCATGTCTAGCGAAGAGACTATTCCATGGTTTAGGTATTCGCCCCTCCTTGGTATTTTCTGTATTGATCTGCACCACCTTGGGGCATGAATCTTGCATATTTTTTAATTTTTTAGGATCAGGAGGAGGGTCCCATGTTCGTGGGTCCCCATCCTATCTTCCATCCTCATCATCAGATGCTTGTCCTTGAGCTACAGTGGATTCAGACCCAGAGGAACCAGCATTGCTATTCCCTCCATTTCTCAAATTCAAATTTCCCCCTGCAAACGCTGTTCCCTCCGTTGTTCCCTCCATTATCCATGGTGGAAGATGTTATATACATATAGTTAGTTCCATCTTGTAATGTATAAAAGATGTGTTTATTTACTTTCTTCATGTTATGTTTTAAACATTGTAAACAAACTAGTATTTGGCAGTGATGTGCTTGATGTGCTCTCATGAGAATGTTGATGTAATATAACTAGATGTTAGTGTATTGTTTATGAGATACTTTGATTTGTGTAATGACATTTAAATAAAAGACCTTAGCAAACAATGAATGTGGGAACAAGAAATCATGACAAATACAACAAAATCATAGTTAATAATATTGTATCCAAATCAATGGCAAGTATGAGCAGAGCAGGCAAGTATGAGCAGAGCAGGAGCAGGAGCAGGTTTAAGTTTGAATTTGAATGGCCCTGGTGCAGGTCTCCCATGTGTTGGAAGTCTAGGGGATTCCCCCATGACTTACCCCACCGATTTGGTTTCTGATCCCTGAGATGGGGCCTCTATTGGCATTTGATGAATCGGTATGTTGGCACATGATGATATGATAATAATGTATGTTACCATTGATGTCAATAAGTATAGGTCAACCGGTATGAAGATTGGAAGTAGTTGAAGAACTAGTATGAAGAGATGTAGTGAACTGGTGTTAGGGTTTCACTAAGTGTGACTACCGGTTGGTAGTCTTAGCTCCAGGGTTTCTAGTTTGGCAATCTAGCTTGTGCAATGCAACTGATGGTATTATGTGATGATTTAGCTAAGAGATGAAGATGAGATCGAGATGCCACATCATTTTTGTGCATGTGAAGGATTTCCTTGAGGATCTTGCATGTGAAGATCGACTGCATTAAATGTCTACCTTGAGAATGAACATTCTTCTTAGCTGTATGAGAAGAAAGCATGATGAGTTACTGATTTCTATGTGCGGTGAAGAATGGACGATGTAGAATAACTTGCGATCTATTTAAGATTTTTTCATACTATGAAAAGTGTTTGGACGGTTAGGATTGGACCACTTGTAATTGTAAACCTAAGATGCTTAGGGTTTAGGGTTTATGCTACCGACCTAATTGTTGTCTATAAGGTCGATGATGTTTTTTATTGTAAGTTATTGGCAAAATTTGTGTGTGTATCCGAGTGATGAGATACTTGCCAAACTAGTGAGAGAAAACTATAGTGTGATTATAGAGTAGAGGAACTGAAAAGGATCTACCTTATCATATAGTGTTGTTATCAGATCAGAGTCTTACCTGTTGTCTTGTAACCATTTCAACAAAAGGAAAATCCCTTTTTCAGGTAGCTTTAACAAGCTTACTATAAATCCTCTAACGAGGTGACTCAAGCTCATTGAGTTATTTAAATCCTCTAGCAAGGTAACCTTTAATAGGGTTTCAACCTTTAACAGGGTATATATCCATCCCTTAACCGGGTGATCTTTAACAGGATCGGTTCCTTGCAAAACCTTATTGTAAAGTCTTTAACTGGACTAGGCTCCTAATAGAGAAAGCTTCAAAAGAGTTCAAAACAAGCTTGTGGGTATTAATCCCCACTGTGGTTTTTCCCATTTGGGTTTCCATATGAAAAATCTGTGTATCATGAGTTGTGCATTTTCATGTGATGATTAAGTATTCTTTGTTTAAGTGATTATGCATGCAGAGATAATGGTTATGGTATTGCTGATATACCACATGCATATGTTTATGGGTGAAGTAGTTATCAAGTATTGAATACATTTGAATTGTTCAGTTTTACCTATTTATGTTGTCTGAAGTCTTACTATGTTTAACCGGTATTGCCATGGTTAAGTTCAATAATGAAGACAACCGGTTAGCATTGTTTTAACTTGATAAGTTGTGGAGATTTTTTTGTATGTACTGATTCACCCCCCCCCCCCCCCTCTTAGTACTAGTTAGGGTATTTGTTGTTCGTCATCATCATTCATCAGCCTCAAATGATACATGGGATGGTGGTACCATGCAGAATACTGCCAATGGTAAATTTGTCATCTCCAACAAACCTAGTGGTGTTGAGGGCCCCAATAATAAGATTCCCTCTATGGAGTGCAATAAGAAATGGGCTTCTTTATTTGTAACTAAGCTTAAGGGTAAGTTTATTTCACTGGTACCGCATAGAGTTGACCTTGAGTTTGGTGCTTGCTCCATTTCTATCTTGGATGCTACTGTGGATCTAAATATGGCTCACATGAACTTAGTCTTGGTGGGTAAATTTGTTGGACCACGTCCCAATATTGAGGTTGTTAGATCCTAGGTGTCTAGAAAATGGAAGGGTAAGGATCAAATTGATGTTGTTGCTATGGCTAGTGGCTTCTTCTCTTTTCATTCACCTGTGAAGAATATTTTTGATCTGTTTTGGGGGGAGGTCCCTCGATTCTAGGTAAAGCCTCATTGGCCCTCAAAAAGTGGGAACTAGGTTTTAACCCCAAATATTGGGAATGTAATGAAGCCCCAATCTGGGTCAGATTGCTAGGTTTACCCATGGAATTTTGGGGAGAAGAGATATTTGTGGGTATTACAACTTGTTTTGGTGAGCGAATTTCAGTTGACCCAATGACTGCAGCTAAAAGATGTCTAGTTTATGCCAGATCATGTGTCAATGTCAAACAATCTTCAAACCTACCATCCGAGATTGATCTTTTCTCTAAGCTGGGCAGATGGATGCAAAAAGTGGAGTATGAATCCATCCCTTTCACATGTTTCCATTGTAAAAAAGTGGGTCATTGGGCCAAGCAGTGTCCATCTAAGCCAAAGAAGGAATTGAGAAAGAGGAATGACATGTTGCTCTTAGATAAGATGGATCCCCTGCCCTTTGGTCCTCCTGAGATGCCGCTCTTAGATAAGATGGATCCCCTTCCTTATGATCCTCATTTGGAAGGAGTTAACCCCTCTATCCCTTCCGCGATTGTGGGGGATAGGGTTGTCAATGATCCAATATGTTTGCTCTTTGAGGAGAATATCAGGGAATCCCCTGTTGTGGATGCTCCCTGTGAAGAAGAGATTTCTATTAATGCTATTGGATCTATCCAAGATATTCCCATTCATATGGTAATTGATATGGATAACTCTACTGAGGAGAAAAATCTGATCTCTCCCACTGTGGAATCATCCCAAGAGGACTTTAGTCCTTTTATTGAGGTCTAACCCAAAAATAGAAGAAGGAACTCCCCTATTGGCCAAAATACTCTGGTCTTTGGGGGTGTTTTAACTAGAAATAGATAAAAAGCAGACTGTGGGTCCGATTCAAGGGGGGTGGAGGCCACCCAATGCAGTTAGTAGAGATAGGAAAAGTTGGGCTTCCATTGCTAATGGATCCTAGAGAATGATAACACAAATGGGGATGGGATCCCCCTCTCTTGCTAAATGAAAGTTATTTCATGGAATATAAGGGGATTAAATCATCCCCATAAGCATGATCTACTATCCAATTTGGTTAGAGATAATAAGCCAGACATTTGCCTTGTCCAAGAAACTAAAATGCCTGGTAGTAAAGTGGAAAAGATTAAATTGGCAAGTTTTGGTGTTTGTGGTGTTCACTGTGTTAATCCAGATGGTGCTTCAGGCGGTATCACCACTCTTTGGAATCTAAGATTGTTATTTGGTAAGGTGGTTCTCTCTTCTCCTAATCACATTGCTATTAGATTCTATAACCTTAAATATGGATCCTCCTGGATTATTTCCAACATCTATGCTCCTAATGGGAGATTTGCTAGGAAAGATCTCTGGTCTTCCATTTGCCATACTAGATCGCTCATCCCTAATGAGAAATGGGTCCTTCTGGGTGATTTCAACACCCCACTCTCAATCTTGGAGAAATATGGGGGCATGCCTATCTCTATTGATAGTAGACAAGACTTGGCTAACATGATTAATTCTTTGAGCCTTTTGGACCTAGATCTTATTGGTGCTAAGTTCACTGGGTCCAACAGACATAGTGGGGAGGATCTCATTCAGGTTAAGCTGGATAGGGGCCTTGTCTCTCTTGATTGGATATAGAATGCTTCTTGTAAACTCAATGCCTTGTCCCATGTTGGATCTGATTGTTTCCCTATTTGCCTTTTGATGACTCCACTGTCTGCAAGAAAGGCGTTCCCCTTCAGATTTGAGAAAATGTGGTTGATAGCCCCTGACATCCATGATAAAATAATGGAGTGGTGGAATATTGATATCCAAGGTATGATCATGTTTCGTATCGCCAAGAAGCTATCCAATGTCAAGTCCAATATTCAACACTGAAACAAGTCCTCTTTTGGTAATATCTTCAAAATTAAAGATAAACTCAAAATGGATCTTGAGGAGGTTCAAAAGCATATCCAAGGTTTCAGGTTTGATAATGATGTCTCAAACAAAGAAATTGAGATTTTAACTAAATTACACAATATTATTTCCAAAGAGGAGGAATTCTAGAAGCAGAGAACTAGAGCCTTATGGCTTAAAAGTGGTGACAAAAATACTAAGTTTTTCCATATGATGATCCTCAAGCACATGGATGCTAATAGAATCAATAAAATTCAGGTGGGCCAGAGATGGGTTGACAAGCATGAAGAGATTTACTAGGAAGCCATCAGTTATTTCACTAATCTCCTATCGGTCGATGATCCTCTTAATCCTCTAGACCAAAATGAGATCTTGCAGGAAGTTCGAAACATTGTCTCTTAGGATATGAACTTGGAGCTAACCATAATCCCCTCTCATGATGAAGTTTGCAATGTGGTCTTCTCTTTTGTAGGTAACAAAGTGCCTGGCCCTAATGGCTTCACTTTGTTTTTCTTTCAAAACTTTTGGTAGATCTTATGCTTTGATGTGGTCACTGCGGCATAAGAGTTTTTTGGGTCCCACTCTCTCCTAAAGGAGTTGAATGCCACCTTCTTTTTCCTCATCCCCAAGAAACCTGATGCCTGGTCTTTTTTAGGATTTTAGACCTATTAGTCTTTGCAATTCTATATATAAAATCTTCACCAAAATCCTTGTGCTCAAACTTAAGAATTTCTTCCCTTCTTTAATTTCAAAACACTAGAATGGGTTTATTCCTTGGAAGCAGATCTTGGATTCCTTTATTGTGGTGCATGAGAACATTCACTCCTTATCTATCAATAAAAAACCTAGTATTTTTAATTCTGAAATTGGACTTGTTGAAATCTTTTGACAGAGTCAACTAGAGTTTTCTTCTCAAAATTCTTAGAGCGTTTGGATTTGGAGACAAATTAATCCATATTATTGAACAATGTGTGTCCACTCCCAAATTTTTAGTCCTAATTAATGGAGCTGCCTCTGGTTTCTTCTTTGCATCAAGGAGAATTAGATAAGGGGATCCTGTATCTCCTTTCCTTTTCATTCTGATGAGTGAAGCTCTCAGTAAAATTAGCCATAGGGAAGTTAGAAAATACAATATTATGGGCTTATGGCCCTCCTCCTAGGCCTCTTCATGCTCTCACCAACAATTTGTGGATGATACTTTGTTTATGGGGGAAAGTTTAGTTAAAGAAGCTAAGAATTTAAAAAGACTCTCGATACTTATGAACAAGGCACTGGGCAAAAAATTAGCCTAGCTAAAAGATCTTTTTTTTTCTTTAACACCCCTGAGCATAGGAAAATTTAGATTGCCTCAATTTTAGAGTGTAAAGTTGGAATTCTACCCAACTCTTATTTAGGTCTTCCCCTCTACCATGATCCGGCCCCATATTCCTTCTGGGTGAACCTTATTGATAGATTCGAGAATAAGTTGGCTGGGTGGAAAGGTGATTTGTTAAGCTAAGCTGGTAAGCTCCAGATGCTCAAAGCTTCACTACAAAGTCTCACGGTTTATGCTATTAGTTTATTCAAAATCCCTGTCAAAATTGCTGATAAACTGGAAAGAATCCAAAAAAACATTTTGTGGACAAGGACTAAAATTAAGAACAAATTACATCTGGTGGCTTGGATTCAAGTTTACCTTCCCAAGTCCATGGGGGGCTGGACATTAGAAATCTGAGAGACTTCAATAAATCCCTGATGGCCAAGCAACTATGGAGATTTCTTAAAGAGAATAATGAATGGATTGACATTTTCAAACATAAATACCACATTCAGGATATCGAAAGCACTCTGGAAACTTATGACCTTCCCAACTCTATCTCTGATTTATGGAGCAATTTCTTTGGCTCCCCAAAAATTATTTTGCATGGTTATAGATGGGTGTTGGGGAATGGTTCCAAAATTAGGTTTTGGGAGGAGTGGTGGATAGGTGATGGTCCCCTATAGGATTCTATTTGGGCTCCTCCTTTCAAATAATTATGTTTCAGAAAAATTAGCCCCTAGGTGGCTGATTATATTAGAGATGGAGCCTAGTTGGATCTCAATTCTATGGATAATGCTTTGTTACCTTTGCAACCTTGATTGAATTATATACATATCCCCTACTCTCATGTGGAGGATGAAGTGTTCTAAAATTTCTCCTCTTCTGGGAAATTCAAGGTTGTCGATGCTTACAAGTTCATCTCTAGAAACTCCCCCCCCCCTTCTGGGCCAGTATCTGGAATAAGCTCTTAACTCCGAAAACTAACATCATTTTTTGGCTGTTTATGTAGGGTAATATTTCTACCATTGACAATATTTGCAAAAGAGGTCTTCCTCTTACTAATAGATGCTTCCTTTGCAAAGAAGCGAAGGAAAATGTTGGTCATTTGCTATTGCACTGCTCTTTTGCCATGGATATCTGGAGTTTCTTTCTTGATATATGGAACACTAATTGGGTCTTCCCTGATTCTGTTCAAAGGTTGTGGTTTGAATGGAAGTGCCCCTTGGACAATCAGGCTTTGGGAGTCCTGTGGAATATGTCTCTTCCTCATATTGCTTGGGGTATTTGGAAAGAAAGAAACAATAGAGTCTTTAGAGATTTGGAATCTCTTGCGCTTGTTGTGGCTATTAGAATTCATAATTCTATCAAGGAGAATTTTGTTCACTCTTGCCCCAGTAGAAGGAATGACCATCGCCTCCCTTCTCTCCAGGAGGAATGGGATACTATCAAATGGTGGAAAATTGACTGGAATATTACCATTCTGGTTCACAAAATAAAACAGTGCAGACAAAATGTTCTTTGGCATCCCCCCTTATGGGATGGATGAAAATCAATGTGGACGGGGTGGCTAAAGGGAATCATGGGGCGACTAGGTGCGAGGGAGTGGCTAGGAATCATATGGGTCTACTAGTTTTTGTGGTAGTGCTCCCTCTAGGCACCCAGTCCAACCACTTTGCGGAGGCCAGCGCTACCCACTTTGGGTTACACATGGCTAGAATCTAACTCACTAAACATTGTTAATTGCTTGAATGGGTGTACAGATCCTAGCTGGACTATTGCCAACTTGATCAAGGATTGCTGGGATATGATAGAAGAGTTAGATGAATTCAAAAATTTTCACATCTTTCGGGAAGGAAATAAGGTGGCGGATTTACTAGCCAATATGGCAGTGGACTACATGGTGGCTAAATGGTGGAGTAGTGGGGACTGTTTCCCAGAAACCTTGTGCAATCTTTCTTGTGATGATTCCTTCCACTTGCGGTAATTAATGAATTTTAATCATGATTTGATTAAGCTATTGGGGAAATGGTTGCTTTTTGATTTCCCTATTTGAAGATCTAGAGACTACCCTTGTACCTGGATTTTTTGTATTATTGTGTGGCCCGTCTCTTGCTATTGTTGGGAGACTGTGTGGCCCATTTCCTACTACTGTTCAGAGACTACTCTGGTGTGGCCCATTCCTTGCTTTTGTTTGGTGACCTAGATCATTATGGGTGGGGACAAGAATAAGAAAGAGCCACCCACTTTTGAGAAATAGAAGAAAAATAAGGAGGTGTGGCAAGAAATCGTTGATGGGGGAATTGTCCCCTTCTTGAAAAGACTCCATGGTCCTTCTCCTCTACTCACAGAAACGTTTGTTAATGGGTGCAAAAAGGGGGTTTTGAGGGCTTATGGTGCTGAATTCTAGCTGGATGAAACCCTAGTGGCTACAATTACGGGTCTGGCAATGAATGGCAGAAGGTTTTATAGAGACAGGAAAACAGGGGGGAAGTCATGGCAAATTTTTTTGACAAAGATAAGGATTGTTCAAGAGTTAATAAAATGGCTAATGGTGGCTAAAATAGGAAAGATCTTATGGTTCCCTAGGCGGATATGGCCGAATTCATCATGAGGTACATTATGCTCGATGTCAGATATGACAGTATCTTTTCTTACCATTTTACCATTTTGAATCACTTTAGGCATGGCAAAGTCATTTCTATTCCTTTCTATTTGGCCTCTTCTTTGGAGAATAGTCTTGAAAAACATGTTGAGAATCCGAATAATCCGGTCCCCCATGAAGGGCTTATTATGTTTATTATGGATTACGCTAAGACCCATGAAGTTGTGCCCTCTCTCTCTGAGAAAGTCCAAATCCCACATACTAATATTCAGGAAGTCTCTGATTCAAATATGGAAATGGAGGATAGTGGGAGTGCTAGACCTTTGATGACCCTAATTATAAGCCGGTTGAAGAAGGTGAATTGTTGGTCACCCCTTGAACTAGCAAGAATCCCCCTAGATGGGCGGCCAACAAATATAAATCAGCCAGCAAGCTAATTTTTGAGCCTTCTTCTAAAAAGAAGAAGCTTGCGGTTAAGGACTATGGTCCCAAGACCCTGGACCAAGGAATTAAATTGGACATTCCTCTTAATGTCCTATAGAAAAAATAGGGGACTCTTCCTAAAGAAGTGGACAATGGGTTATAGAAGAATAGCACTTTGATGAACCTGGTGATGGAAGTGACTAGAAGCCAGGAGAGCTGCTAGAAGTGGGTGGAGAAGGAAATTGATACCCTCAAAGAGGGGATTAAGGAAATAATATATATCTTCACTGCTACACCTAAGCCTAGCAAATCTTAGAAGCTCATGATCATGACCTAGAAGCTCTCCCAAGATGTTGAGGTTATGAAATGCAACCATGAACAAAGAATTGAAAAGGTTGAACACTCTATGGTAGAGATAAAGAAAACCTCAAGAACCTGGTCAACATAAGAAAGGAGGCCATGAATAATAGTATGGAGGGGCTCAAAAAGATCAATGTCATGGTTGCGGAGTACAAATCCATTCATAGTGATCTTGAGAAAGATATTGGAGATGAAGACATTGCTACTACCAGCAACAAAACCACAAGCCCTAGCTCCAAGACCAAAAGCAAGAGTAGCAATAAGGGCACCTTCAAGTGCATTATGGAGGAATTGGAGGAAATCAACAAGATTACCATCCAGAAGAACAAGGAGCTAGTGCACTCTCTTAATTGAGTATTTATGTTTTGTTGTCTGTCTTTCTTTTTGTTTTTGTGTTTGTCCTGAGGTGCTCCCCTATTTTGTTGTTGGTTTCTGTTTGGTTGGTTGATGGCTAGTTTCTATAAAACTTTTGGTTTCGGGTCCATGTAAAACCTGTTTATCTTTATTAAAAATATAGTATCCAAATCAGCCATATGGCTAGAAATCATAACAAGACTTAGAAGATTAGGCATGTATGAGACATAATTGATTATGAAACCATCAATGAGATGGCTGCAATAAAATGATATTAAGTATAGGTAAATCATGGCATGCACCTCATAACAATAGTATATGGAATGACATGTGCAATGTATTATGTGTAAGGACAATAGTAAGGTAGTTAACAACATGTTAGCACTAGGTTGCATATTAAGTAAGTGATGCATTAAGCTTATGGCCAATAGTAGCAACATTAGCAACATGGTAATACTAAGTTGTTTGGTATTTAAGTGAGGCATGTTGCTTGTGGGCAGTGATAGAAATATTAAGATAATGGTAGTAGGATCTCTTCTTTAGCATGTTAAGGCATAAGAATTTAGTAGCATGCATGTTGTAGGATGAGAGTTAGTAATTACGCATTGCATAGTGTGATAGATCATCTAAATGAATGTATGGTATGTTAGGATAACTGGTGAACAACTAAGAGGGGGGTTTAATCAGTTGTTAACAAATTATATCATTTAATCCACTTAATGACCTTTAACCAAATTAAGTACCGGTAAAACAGAAACAATAACCGGTAAGCAATTAAACTTAACAATGAAACAAATAATCAACACAATGCAACCATACCACATAACACCATGATTTGTACATGGAAAACCTAGAAAGGGAAAAACCACGGTGGGAAGCCTACACATAGTCAAATAATACTTCTGCAGAAAGTATGTGATACAATGAGGGGCATGCACATGTAGGAAGGCACACTTCCTAGAGCATACTGCTCATTACAAAAGAGTCTCACTGACTACAGAGAGGTTATAAGCACCTCAAGATAAATGGACAACAATCCAAAATAATGAACTGCCAAAGATAGCATCTACCATGCCTAATTACAATCTTGGTTAAGCTCAATATTGGAGGCCTTTGACCTCTTCCTAAATCCCAATTTGATAACCTATGATCGACCAAATCTCCTTCCATATGATATTGCATTCCATGACCACGAACATATTCCCCATGATCTACAATGAGATCTTACATTATTTTATACTAACCCTAAGGCCTAAACCAATTAGGTCGGCCACCTAAAGATATTACAATAAGATCATTACATAAATTCATATTACAATGATATGCCATGTCGGCTTAAGATGAAAACAACAATAACCAATCCATAGAACATCCCAAAACATTCCGATAATGTGTATAGTACACGTTAACATGATACCCGCCCATAACCTAGATAGGTACTAGACCTATTTTGGGTCCACCATGCTAAAAAAATGTCTTCAAGCAATTGAAGCATCAACAAAGAACTATTAGGATTACCAAAGATACTAAGAGGGGGGGTGAATCAGTATCTGACCGGTTAATGAATTTTCTGAACTTATTATATGAAAAGCATTCCAAAACTATGTATCGATAAACCAAAATTAATGCAGCAACTAAGAACAATAAGTGCAACATGAAAGACACACCATAACACAATATTTAACAAGGAAAGTCGGTGTGGGAAAAAACTCAATGGGATTTTTGACCCATAATATTCGCTTACTGGCCAATAAGAGAATATTACTCTTATAATAGGGGCCTACACATGCAGGAAGGCCAAGTGCCTTGAGCTCACTGCCCAGTTACAAAAGAAGTCTCACTAACTTACAAAAGTGGATTATGAAAATCCAATGTCATGTACTACTTCAGATCAGCATCTTCTATGCCAGGTTCAGTACTGGTTTAAGCTCTGTAATAATCATAAACCCTTATCGAAAATCTACCTTACAATTCACACATTAGGTCTGCAATAATCTAACCATTTCACTCTTTCTAAATGATCTACAAGATCTCATACTTATATGAGTCTTATTACAATCCTCCATGTCAACTTACAAAAAGATTTTACAATTAAATACAAAATATAATTAAACAAAATTCCTGTCGACCATGGTCGGTGTCGGTGAACTGTATGCCGGTGTAGAGTCTACCGATGTTGGTGCCTATTGGTAAAATATGATTGTAAGGTTGCCATCAATGACAATACCTTCAATTGCCTACAATTTCTCATTGGACTATGCATTTTCCAACAATCTCCCCCTTTGGCATTCATGGCAACACTCATGAGAAAAATCCAAAAAGTGTCCAAAAAAGAATCTGCCAAAACTTGTCAAAACGTGTTACCAAAATGTGTGCTGCCCCTGAGCTGATGATGTCTTTCTTCTGATCATTTTTCTCATCGCCACTACTCCCCCTTTGGCATCAATGATAAAGGTTTTCATTTACTATCAATGGAGTGTGGTTCCTACCTAGATCCTTGTAACTGATGGGTTACAATCTGATAGATGTCTGCCAATGCAAAATTTTGACTGTCGCTGAACCTTTCGCTATCCTTTATTGCTACTTCTGTTCTTTGAATTGTACTGGTGAGTATGTGCATTTTCTCTTTTGATGTCTTAAGTCCTAGAACCAGAGCCTCAAAAATTTCTTTTCTCAAAGAAATGAGGCAATCCAGTTTAGGACCTAGTTTACATTTTAAATCCTTTGCCTTAAACTTTATCTTTTCTTTATCTTTTTCTAACTTTTCAATTTTCTCCTCAAGAACTGCAATATTCTTCTCATCTTCCACAAATGAATCTGATGTTCCTATTAAGTTGTCAGCAATATTGTTAATTTATTTTTGTGCTTTCCTGATCTTTGAATCTGTCCTCTATCAAAATATCAGTTTTGCAGGTATCTTTGTATAGTTTCTTGAAATCCAATATTGTTTCTCCTAATGCCAGTAATAAGGTTTCCATTTGTTCCTTATTCTTCTTCACTATTTCCTCAAAGAATTTTTCTTTCTCCTTATTCATTTTCTCTTTGATTGTGCCTTCATTTATTGGGTCCAGTGTTATTAGGTTGTCGGTTATATACTTAGACAGTGTGTCTAATTGGTTCAAAGAATATTTATTATCTATGTTGCACTTTGGAGCTATCATCTTCAAAATTGGTAAAGTGTCATCTATAGCCTTATAAGCTTGTGCATTACACTCTATTATTTTCCTTATTGAATCCAAGAGTACCTCTATTACATTTGTTGGCCTGAATTTAGTCATTGATGTGCTAGATGACTGTCCAACTATTCTCACAATCTGTAGTCCACCAGTTGTAGTGATAGCTTTGCTTTTCTCTTTCTCTGGAGGATTTGTTTGAGTTTGGATTTCCACTACCAAGGGCTTGGGTTTTTCAGATGAAGCTGATGGTACAGTCTGAGTAGGTACCTGAGAAGGAGCCTACTGCTCAACCTATTTCTCTATGTTTTCCTCAGCAAGAGCTTGTTTCTTTGATGGTTTCTCTATTTGTGCTCAAGATGATTTCACTATAGTGTCCACTGCCAGTTTTTCTTTGTTTACCTTTGTGCTATCTACAATCGGTGACTTAGTTGGTTTTTCAATTTCAGTAGTTGTCGGTGGCTTAGTAGATGGATTAGTATGCATATCTATGGTTTTTGCCTTTCTAGTGTCTAGGGGATCATTTGATCCTTCAGTTTGTTGTTGTTCCCCAATTCCAATGTTTTCAATTCCAATATTTCCTGCCGGTGGCTCTGTTGCCACATCTGTCTTCTTAGTTGATTCCTTATCCACCACAATATTGACTTCTTGAGTGTCAATGTTCATTGTGTATAACACCTTAGAATCAGGATTCGTATCCTCATGTGGAGTCTCCACATTCTTAGTAGCCGATGAACTTTCAGTTAGTACTGGTGGAGTAACTGAAGGTGGTGGCAAATTGTCTGTCACTTTTATATTTGGTGGTCCACCTACTTGGCCTTTTCCTTTGTCCTTATCCTTCTAGTATACCTTAAAGGGTTTTGGTCTTTTTAGTTCTTCTTGTTTTTCTTTCTTCACAAAGAAGATGTCCCATTTATCAGTTGTTTCTTCAGAGATTTCATTCATTCTATCGACCATTAGACTTACATGCCGGTGACCACTAGAAAAGACTATCATGTTTGCTTCACTGATCAGTTCATCAATTTCCTTAACTAATTTCACTGGATGAACAACTAGCAATTTCTCAATCTTGATTTTCTTGTATAGTTACATAATGTCTAACCTTTTAGCATCAAGCCGCCTATATAGATCACTAGGCAAGTCATCTACAACCTCTATCAAAACTTTCTTATAAATATCTAGGTGTAAGATGATACTATTTTCTATGCTTTCTTTCTCCTCATTTGTAAAGTTATCATACAATTTACTTACATTTGATAAGTTTCCATCATCTGTTATTTCATTCAATAGGTTGTCAAGTGGAGGAATAACCTATTTTTGTTTTCTCTTCTTTGGTGTCAATTTCTTAGCCAGAGGCCTAACTACCTGTTGTTTTTGTCTTGTCTTTCTAGGTGTAGGTGAGGGTGCCGGTGAGGGTTTTCTTTTTCTTTCTACCCTTTTGAATATAGCTGGTATCTCACTGTCAGAAGAAGTTGCAACTAGTGAAAGATGTGTTTCCGATTGTAGTCCTTCCAATTCACTTTCCTTAATACCAGTTTTATTCAAAACATCTTCCTTTATTACTTTTGCCTGTCTTGAACCTCTCCTAGCTATCTGCTCAATTTTCTTAACTCTTTTCTGAGATTGAATGCCACTTTCAATTGTTTCAGCATTGCCAAATACTTTTTATGTCGGTTCCTTAGGGGATTCTAAGAGGGCTTTTGCATAAGTTTCAATTATGTTGTCATCTGTCTCATATCCCATCTTGGTAACCCAAACAGTCCTAGGGATAACTGCCTCCATCCAGATTTCATCTTTCTTGATCACAAAGCATATCTCTTTTTGATACTTATCAACAATTTCTTGAGATAGCCTTATTCTAGTCTTCATTCTTTCTTTCAAAGTTTGAATATGTTCATTTATGTTTTTCTCTCTATCATCTCCCATGTTGTTTAGTATGTCTAACAGTTGCTTTCCTACCGGTATATCAAAACCAAAGTCTTTCCTACCAATACCAGGTACTTCATTGGTAATGTATAGCATTAAGCACACAAGCAAGTTACCAAATCTGAAAGTTCCCTTCTTATCACCTTTGATTTTCTTCAAGTTGTCTATCAGTTCATCTTTAAGCCATTCGCATACATCAATTCTTGCATTGTCATTCACCATATCAAATGCACTTTTAATACATAAGCTAGAGACAGAGTTTAGTCTATTTGCATGTGTAGCCTTATAATCAAGAATCATACTGACAAATCTAACATTTATATCTTTCACATTGTTGACTCTTAGGGATATTTTGTCAAATGTTGCACTGGTTAAGGTCATCACAGTGTCATTTGAAACTTTCTTAGTTCTGTCAGGCCTACTACCAGTGGAAGGTAAGCATGTTACTGCCCGAACTGCCTCTTTAGTGATCTTATGGATGAAATCCAACCAAAATAATTCTCCATGGACTTTTCTTAGGACTATCTTTATCACATCTTTTAGAAAATTAGGGATACTAAGAATGTCCACAAAACCTAGGGTTTCCACTACCTTGTGTTCCAGTTTAATATTACCATTTTCATCATAGATTACAGTCCTATACATGTTCTTAATTTCATCATCTCCTAGTTCCTCAATATGACAATGTATATACATTCTAGGATCCTCTGCATAAACTACTCCCTTAGGTGTTTTCAAAAATGCTCCTAGGGTATCATCTTTCTTCACAATTTCAGGAATAAGTTTGAACACGGTTCTAGGGTGCTTGATAACTTCAATCATAGTAGGGTTTGCAATAAATTCAGGTGTAGATGAAGAAGCCATAGTTATAAATACCTTAATCTGCCTTTAGGATGAGTGCTTGAATGATCTGCTTCACTTTTCGCTAAGGATGCCTTCGCTCGGGATTTTTGCGCTCTCTGGAGATTTGAATGCTTGGTGAATGAAAAAGGAGCCAAAACACTTGCTTTATAATGTTATTTCCTTTAACTACCACATTTAATGTCTACCAGTTAAGTCAAAACTTAACTCATCTACCGGTAAAGAAGTAATCCAACTTCTCACCATCAACCGAGGGTTAATTAGCATGTTTTCAATTACTTGCCATACCCCCAAAGGATTATTTCTTAGTTAGATGAAGAATCTCCTGTCGATGGAGTGATACTAGATCATTAAGAGTTTCTTTTTCATCATCACCATTCTACATCTTTTCACAAAGTTATCTTCTCTTGTTTCTTGCAATAGTGAGATTCTTTTGAAGTCCTTGAATGATATCCTGTGTAGCCTTCAGATCATCTTCAAGTTTGATATTCTTTACTTTTTTTGCATCATAGTCTGAAAGAGTTGTTTCCAATTGCTTTCTCAAATTTTCCATCTCTACTGGTGATAGAATCTTCCTCAAGATGTTAGGCTTTTGAAAATAGTGGACCAGGCTCTGATACCAATTGTTAGGATTCCCAAAGATACTGAGAGGGGGGGGGGCATGAATCAGTATCTGACCGGTTAATGAATTTTCTGAACTTATTATATGAAATTCATTCCAAAATTGTGTACCAGTAAACCAAAATTAATGTAGCAACTAAGAACAATAAGCACAACATGAAAGACACACCATAACACAATATTTTAACAAGGAAACCCAGTGTGGGAAAAATCTTGATGGGATTTGTGACCCACAATATTCACTTACTAGCCAATAAGAGAATATTACTATTACAATAGGGGCCTGCACATGCAGGAAGGCCAAGTGCCTAGAGCTCACTGCTCAGTTACAAAATAAGTCTCACTGACTTACAAAAGTGGATTATGAAAATCCAATGTCATGTACTACTTCAGATTAGCATCTGCTATGCCAGGTTCAGGACTAGTTTAAGCTCTGTAATAATCATAAACCCTTATCCAAAATCTGCCTTACAATTCGTACATTAGGTCTGCAATAATCTAACCATTTCACTCTTTCTAAATGATCCACAAGATCTCATAGTTATATGATTCTTATTACAATCCACCATGTCGGCTTACAAAAAGATTTTACAATTAAATACAAAATATAATTAAACAAAATTCTTGTCAGCCATGGTGTCCATAATCAATCTTTTCGGTGTCGGTGAACTATATGCGAGTGTAGAGTCTGCCAGTGCCGATGCCTACCGGTAACATGTGATTGCAATGTTGCCATCAATGACAATACCTTCAATCACCTACAATTTCTCATTGGAGTGTGCATTTGCCAACAAGAACATCTTCAACATCCTGAAATCCATCTAGAAGCTGCACCAACACCATATTATGCATCCTATCAAGATTTATTAGTGAAAGATCTACTAATTAAACCTTAAACCAATTCCAATAAGGGTTTACAAGAGTGTATGATAACATCCAATTACCAAGTCAATACCAACTAACCAAAAAATGTTCAAGGAACATGTAAAACATAAAATCAAACATACTCCATTGATCCAAACATGTCGGAAGTGTCCAACAGATAGTCTCTTCTACTGGTAACACTAGATTTTCTATCGGTAACCAAAACCTGTATGTCGGTAACCAAGCATAGAAGCTAGTGTTGACATCAATGACAAAACATCACTGCAACACATAATCAATTCATCCATAATGCCAACAATATCCCCATTTGGCATTGATGGCAACACTAAATGTGAAAAACATCTAAGTACCAAGAAACTTCAAACAAGTCTCCCCCTATGGAAGACAACCAACAATCTTCTAAATATCAATAACTCTCCCCCTATGAGTGATATCTCTGTAAAGCTCTTTATTAATTTTTCACATCACTATCTCTCCCCCTTTGACATCAATGCCAAAAATATGACATAAATATCAAAGAAAGAATATATACCTCTAGATCTCAAAGATAACTACTCCCCCTGAGTAGTAGCACCACTCATTAGTGCCAGAATGAGTAATATCTCTGATAATGCATGTCATACTATTGACAAATTGCATCAATCAATTCTCTGCCCGAGGGGCAAAAACCCCTAACCTATCTCTCAAATACTCAAAAGATTCCTTAGACAACGGTTTAGTGAATATATCTGCAATTTGTTCTTTAGTATTCACATAAACTAATTTGACTTCCTTTCCTTCTACCTTGTCCTTCAGAAAGTTATACTTTATTGATATATGCTTAGTCTTAGAGTGAAATACCAAAATTTTAGACATGTCAATATTTGTAGACATATCATAGTAGATAACTACCGATTCATTACAATTTACCCTGATATCCTTTTGTTGGCATTACAGTAAGAAAGATTGTTGGCATTTCAATATCAGGAGATTGTTGATATTCAGTAAGGATATTGAGAAGGTTGTTGAAGATTATTGATATAACTGAAGAAGGATGATAAGTATCTTTATAACATTATTTTGTCATTGATGTCAAGAGATTGATTATTTGATTCAATATGATGTTGCCATATCTTGAGAAGATTGATTAGAAGAAGATTAAGATGTCGGTAAAAGACATAGAAAGAATGTGATGAATAAGGGGAGATATAAGTTATTCAATGGGCAACTATTACCGAGTTAGAAAATGATGAGATCATGATGTTTAGATTATTTTGATATTATACATATGTTGTTGATTGTAAGGTTAATACTATACTATGTCACTGAGCAAAGAACCTAGTCAGTAAACCCTAAGGTTATTGATATTGGTTAAAGAAGGTGAAATGTCTATCGATTAAATTTTAGTATTTACCGAGTTGCAACCGAGTTATGATAGTGCGCATTAGATGGATAAAAGCATTATTTAATGAAGGACAATAATTAGCTAGAGATGTCTAAATGATTGGTATGTCTTGCATGAAGTTTGTTAAGGATCTATGGCAAAGGAAAATTGGCAGGAAGATCTACAACGCAGATTGAACCGCAATAACCTTATGCAAGTTCCAAGAAGGGAATGCGAGTCCCGAGGTAAGGTAAAACATTTTCAAATCGGAAGGATACATTAAACCTGGTCAAGTTTGAAAATCTAATGGCTAAGATTGATCATGGGAAATGTGATCAAGGAGATTTACTTGTTAGCAATTGTTTATAAATAAGGAATTGTTGATAAACAATGTATGCAGGCAAGTGTATGCATAGGGGATGCTACATAGTGATTACCGAGCATAGAAGCTTGAAGAAATGTTTGAATAATAGAGTAGAGAGCCCAGCAAAGGGACAAGATAAGTCTTATGACTAGATTGTTTTGAGCAATAAGAATCTGCTTTAGCATTTTTAGATGTGAAGTTGCAGATAGATTTTTATTACTGTTATTTTGTAAGTTACAGAAAATCTCTTAACCGAGTGGACTTAACAGTCTTATATGTAAACCCTCTAGCAAGGTAACATTCTAAATGAGTGTTTGAAATCCTTTAACAAGGTCACTTCTAACAAAGTGAAAATCCTAACAGATCTGAGGGAAATCCCTTAACCGAGTCACATCTAGCAATGTGTTTGTAATCTTTAACAGGATTTGCTTTTTAACCAAGCATACTCTAGAAGAGTATATTTCTTAGTGGGTCCAAAATCCCACAATTGTTTTTCCATATTTTGGTTTCCACATTAAATCTAGTGTTATGAGTGTTATTATGATTATGTGTTCATAAGTTTGCATGTTTAGCAGTTTTTGGTTATATTGTTGAAGTATATGTTACCGAGGTTGAATCTATTGATTTTAAGGAAGATTAAGTTTGTATTATTCACCCCCCCCCCTCATCTTGTTAGCTATTGCCATCTATACTTTACATTAAGTATCAGAACTATCAATTGGTATCAGAGCTTAGGACTACGAAAGAAAAAGTTTAAAGGTACTTGAGGCAAAGATCCGAAGATGTATAAAAGGGATGCACCGAAGCTGAACAAGTCAAGTTTCTCCACATGGCAGAAAAGGATGAAGCTACATTTATCAGGAATTGGAGAATATGCAACATATTATTTGGAGAATGATTACATTTCACCGAGCACCAACCCTATGACCTTGGAAGAGATAAAGGCAAAGCAAGAACATATTGAAGATATGATTGAAATTACATCAGCATTGACTGACTCAAAGTTTAATGATCTAGAAGGTTGTAATGATGCAAAAGTAATGTGGACTAAGCTCATATCTATGTATGGAGGTGATGAACATGTTCAAAGAGAAAAAGTAGATAGTCTAAGAGGACAACTTGAATCCATGAAAATGAATGAAGGTGAGAACATAACCCAATATAGTACAAGACTAAAGGAGATTGTCAATCAAATTAAAGGAGTAGGTGGAACTATTGAAGAAAAGGATATAAAAAGTAAGTTTTTGAGAACCCTTCTACCAGCTTATGCTATTCAAGTCTCTACAATCAATGAATTGAGGTATGTACCTAACATGCCAATTTCCTTGGATGCTACTATTGGTAAGCTACATGCATTTGAGTTAAGTAATTTTGATAACAGTGGGTCTTCGGTAAATAAAGTAGAATCTGCATTTAGTTCTTTTCATATTGGTGAATCTGATGATTACAATGATAGAATGAGTAAGTACTCTGAAGGGGATCATAGTGAAGCAAGTGAAAGATTTAGCAGGAACATGGAAAAAGTGCACAAACTATATGAGGAAATCAAGAAGCAAGAAGAATTTGAAGCATTATTAGCCAAAAGATTATCGAGAGGAAAAGGTAAGTATAAAGGGAAGCTACCTTTAAAATGTTTCAATTGTGATAAGATAGGACATATGGCTTCTAACTGCCCTGACAAGAAATCTAGTGAAAAGAGAGAATACCAAGATAGCAGGCAGAAAGACAACCAATACAGAGGACACCGACACTTCAGAAGGAGAGATAGAAAGACATGTCTAGTATCAGATGAGGAATCCAATGATCATGAATCTGATGAAACTGATACTGAGGAAGTGGTTTATGTGGCTATTAAAGATGGATCTGATGAAGAAAGGTATGAAGAAAAAGCCCTAATATCTCACATAAATAATAATGATTCTTGGATCATAGACACTAGATGCTCACATCATATGACAGGTGATAAACACAAGTTTGTTAAATTAGAAGACTATGATGGAGGCTATGTAAGATTTGGTAATGATGCACCATGTCGAGTGAAAGGTAAAGGATCTATAACACTTCTTGACAATGCTAAATGTGATGATGTATACTGGGTTGAAGGATTGAAATACAATTTGTTGAGTGTAGCACAACTAAACAATACAAGATACTGAATAGAATTTCAGAAAGAAATTGTCAAAGTTCATGACAAGCATGGAAAGTTAGTTGCTACCGGGACACAAACAAAAGGTAATACATTTCATCTTGACTCAACTTGGAACAAGTGTCTTTATGCAAAGATAGATGATACCTGGTTATGGCATAAAAGGTTTTGTCATCTAAATTTTGATATTCTGATCAAAATAAGTAAGAAGCACCAAGTAAGAGGTCTATTGAGTCTTGAAAAACCTGAGAATGCTATGTGTTGAGGATGCCAGATGGGTAAGATGACAAGATCAAGCTTTACAAGTAAGTCCTATACTTCTAAAGGAATTTTAGATCTAGTACATAATGATCTTTGTGGTCTTATGAAAGTTCAAAGTTATTATGGTGATAAATATTTCATTTTTTTTGTAGATGATTACTCAAGGATGATGTCAGTTATATTTTTAAACGAAAAATTAGAAGCTTTTCAAATGTTCAAATGGTACAAGGCAAGAGTTGAAAATGAAACAGGAAGACAACTGAAATGTCTTAGATCTGATAGAGGAGGAGAATTCACTTCTGATGAATTTAACTTATTCTGCAATGATCATGGTATAAAGAGGCAAGTGTCTACACCAAGAACACCTCAGCAAAATGGGACAACCGAGAGAAGAAACAGATCAATTGTGGATTGTGCCAGAACCTTGATGATAGAAAAGAGGGTACCTCAAACATTTTGGAGAGAAGCAATCAGCACTGCTGTTTACACCCTGAACTGACTTCAACTGAAGAAAGGAACTATGAAGACACCATATGAGATCTGGTATGAAAAGAAACCTAATGTAAGTTATTTTAAAATCTTTGGAAGTAGATGCTATGTTCACAAAGATGACAAAAATGGAAAGTTTGATCAGAAAAGTGAAGAAGGAACATTTCTTGGTTATTCTTCTAGAAGTATACCATTTAAATGTCTGATCAAATCATCTAACAAAATAGTGGAAAGTGGAAATGTGAAAATTGATGAATTTGCCAAAAGAAATGATGAAGGAAATTCCAAAGAACTAGAAGATTATGAAGAATTTATTTATGTTCAACCAAGAAGTCCTACCGAGAAAGCTGCTGAAGAAAATGAAGATAATGTCTAGTTACCGAGTGATGAAGAAGATCATACAGAACCTACCGAGCCTATATTATCCAAATATGTCAAAAGACATTATGCATCAAGTCAAATTATAGGAGATAAGGATGATCCAATGATGACAAGGAACAAACTGAGACAGAACACATATTTGATATCTGAATTTGAACCGAGAATAGTGAAAGAGGCATTTAACAGTGAAGATTGGGTAAATGCTATGATAGAAGAGATTGATCAAATCAAGAAGAATGACACATGGACACCGATCCCAAGACCAAAGGACAAAAATGTAATTGGTACTAAGTGGATTTTCAGAAACAAGCTAAATGAGAAAGGTGAGGTCATTCGCAACAAAGCAAGACTAGTTTGCAAAGGTTATGCTCAAGAAGAAGGAATAGATTATGGTGAGACTTTTACGCCTGTGGCTAGACTTGAGGGAGTAAGAACATTGTTGGCATATGCTGCTTTCAAAAATTTCAAGGTATATCAAATGGATGTTAAATCTGCATTTTTGAATGGTATACTAGAAGAAGATGTTTACATTGAACAACCTGAAGGATTTGTTGAAGACAAGAGTAAAGATTAGGTGTGCAAATTGAACAAAGCTTTATATGGTTTGAAACAAGCACCTAGAGCATGGTATGAAAGATTGCAATCTTATTTGATCAAGATTGGTTTTATAAGGACAAGTGAAAACAACAATATGTACATGAAGAAAGATGAGGACAATGGAATACTAATCTCAGCCATATTTGTTGATGATATCATACTTTGTGGAAATGACTCCTTATGCAAGAATTTTGGAAATGAAATGTGCAAAGAATTTGAGATGTCACTAATCAGTGAGATAAAGTATTTTATAGGTTTACAGATATTGCAAATGAAAGATGAGATTTTCATTACTCAATCCAAGTATATAAAGGAAATCTTGAAGAAATTTGGAATGGAGGACTCTAAACCATTAAGTACTCCTATGACTACTAATTGTAAATTATCAAAGAATGATGAATTTGCATCTATTGATGAGACACTTTACCGATCTATGATTGGAAAATTGCAATATATTGTGCATAGTAGACCGGATATAACACATGTAGTAGGTATTGTAGCAAGATTCTCTGCAGATCCCAAGGAGACACATATGACAACAATCAAGAGAATTTCATATACCTAAGAGGCACTGAAGATTATGGCTTAGTATATGAAAAGAGAAATGGTTTTGATTTAAAAGTTTATACTGATGCTGATTGGGCAGGCAACATAGATGACAGGAAAAGCACAAGTGGTGGAGCTTTCTTTTTAGGAGAAAGATTAGTGAGTTGGCTTAGCAAGAAACAAGGATGTATCTCACAGTCAACAGCAGAAGCTGAATATGTTGCTGCAGCATTAAATTGTACCAATATAGCATGGATCAAACAACTGTTGGAAGGTATAAATGAGAAAGTTATCGAGCCAATAACTATAGTCTGTGATAATACTAGTGCCATTAACATTTCAAAGAATCCAGTGATGCACTCTAAGACAAAGCATATATCTATAAAGTATCACTATCTTAGAGAAGAAGTTCAAGAGAAGAAAGTTGTGCTGGAATATATTAGTTCAAAGGAGCAATTAGTAGATATCTTCACAAAGCCATTGCCAAGGGACACTTTTGAGTATCTCAGAAGCAAGTTAGGGGTCCTACCCCTATCTTCTACTCACTGATCGAGTTTAGTGAAAGCATCAATTCGATGAATCTATAGAATATTATGTGTGGATTGATGCTAATTTACGCACTTTAGGAGGTCACCTAAAGTTGTGCAGGAAATTGTGAATAGAGATAAGTTTATCTGACCGAGACTGAGATGTTACATAGCAAGGAAAATCACTTCACAAAGGAAGAAATCATGATTTAGTTCTTTTACTTTTTGACATTGTTGTCAAAGGGGGAGAAGACTATAAATGGTTTGGTTAGAAGACTAAATGGTTGACTGAATAAAAGCCCTGAATGATGAATAACAGAAGACTAATGATAGGGGGAGAAGACTTCAGAAGAATTTTAAATAGCTCAAGGATAATAGGAGAAGTCTAACAGCAATCTGAATCTGAATCAATTTAAATATCTTGTTGGTATTACCATTTAATTATTGGTTTTGCCATCAATGCCAAAGGGGGAGATTGTTGGCATTACAGTAAGAAAGATTGTTGGCATTTCAATATCAGGAGATTGTTGATATTTAGTAAGGATATTGAGAAGGTTATTGAAGATTATTGATATAACTGAAGAAGGATGATAACAATCTTTATAACATTATTTTTTCATTGATGTCAAGAGATTGATTATCTGATTTAGTATGATGTTGCCATATCTTGAGAAGATTGATTAGAAGAAGATTAAGATGTCGGTAAAAGACATAGAAAGAATGTGATACATAAGGGGAGATATAAGTTATTCAATGGGCAACTATTACCAACTTAGAAAATGATGAGATCATGATGTTTAGATTGTTTTGATATTCTACATATGTTGTTGATTGTAAGGTTAATACTATACTATGTCACCGAGCAAAGAACCTAGTCGGTAAACCCTAAGGAACCTAGTCGGTAAACCCTAAGGTTATCGATATCGGTTAAAGAAGGCGAAATGTTTACCAAGTAAAGTTTAGTATTTACCAAGTTGCAACTGAGTTATGACAGTGCGCATTAGATGGATAAAAACATTATTTAATGAAGGACAATGTTTAGCTAGAGATGTATAAATGATTGGTATGTCATGCATGAAGTTTGTTAAGGATATATGGCAAAGGAAAATTGGCAGGAAGATCTACAGCGTAGATTGAACCGCAATAACCTTATGCAAGTTTCAAGAAGGGAATGCAAGTCCCGAGGTAAGGTAAAACATTTTCAGATCGGAAGGATACATTGAACCTGGTCAAGTTTGAAGATCTGATGGCTAAGATTGATCATGGGAAATGTGATCAAGGAGATTTAGCGGTTAGCAATTGTTTATAAATAAGGAATTGTTGATAAACAATGTATGCGGGCAAGTGTATGCATAGGGGATGCTACATAGTGATTATCGAGCACAGAAGCTTGAAGACCTATTTGAATAATAGAGTAGAGAGCCCAGCAGAGGGACAAGATAAGTCTTATGACTAGATTGTTTTGAGCAAATAAGAATCTACTTTAGCATTTTTAGATGTGAAGTTGCAGATAGATTTTTATTACTGTTATTTTGTAAGTGACAAAAAATCTCTTAACCGAGTGGACTTAATAGTCTTATATGTAAACCCTCTAGCAAGGTAACATTCTAAATGAGTGTTTGAAATCCTTTAACAAGGTCACTTCTAACAATGTGAAGATCCTAACAAATCTGAGGGAAATCCCTTAACCGGGTCACATCTAGCAATGTGTTTGTAATCTTTAACACGATTTTCTTTTAACCAAGCATACTCTAGAAGAGTATATTTCTTAGTGGATCCAAAATCCCACAATGGTTTTTCTCTATTTGGGTTTCCACATTAAATCTGGTGTTATGAGTGTTATTATGATTATGCGTTCATAAGTTTGCATGTTTAGCAGTTTTTGGTTATATTGCTGAAGTATATGTTACCGAGGTTGAATCTATTGATTTTAAGGAAGATTAAGTTTGTATGATTCACCCCCCCCCCCTCTTATCTTGTTAGCTATTGGCATATGTACTTTACATTAAGTATCAGAACTATCACCTTCAACATTTGCTTCATCCACAAGACTTGAATGCAATTAGTTGTTGCTGCAACATACTCAGCTTCTGTAGTAGATAAACAAATGCATGACTGGTTTTTCCTGATCCATGAAACCAGTTTCTTTTCAAGAAAGAAAGCTCCACCAGAAGTTCTCTTCCTATCATCAATATCTCCTACCCAATCTGAGTCAGCATATGCACATAAAGTGAAATCATCATTTTTAGAATACCATAACCCATATTTTGTTGTTCCTTGCAAATACCGGAATATCCTTTTTACATCACATTCATGATTTTCTTTAGGATTACTTTTATATCTAGAAACAATACTTACTGCATTCCTAATATCTGGTCTAGTCTGAGTTAGATATAACAGACCACCAATCATAGACTTATACATTGCTAGATTTACTGGTGTAGAAGTATCTTTGATAGATAATTTCTCACTTGTCACCATAGGAGTACTTATTGGTTTGGAATTATCCATACCAAAATTCTTCAACAATTCCTTCATATACTTAGTTTGATAGATAAAATTCTACAAACCTAAGAAAAATCTCATTTCAACAATCATCGACATTTCAAATTCATTCTTCATATTATTACAAAATTCCATGCACAATTTATCTTCTCCTCTAAAAATGATATCATCAACAAATACTTCAATAATTAGAATATCATTATCAGTGATCTTATAATATAAATTACTATTGCCTTTAGTAAAACCAAGCTTCAAAAGATATTTTTCCAACCTTGCATACCAAGCTCTAAGAGCTTGTTTAAATCCATAAAAATCTTTCTTCAATCTTCAAACCATATCTTTATCATCTGTCAGTGAAAATAAATTAGGTTGTTCAATGTATACTTCTTCCTCAACTTCACCATTCAAAAATGCACATTTAACATCCATTTGATAAACCTTATAGTTCTTATAAGCTACATAGGCAAGAAATAGTCTAACAACTTCAATTCTAGCTACAGGTGCAAATGCCTCACCACAATCAATTCCTTCCATTTGAGAATATCCTTTACAAACCAATCTAGCCTTGTTTCTTACAACTTGACCATCCTCATTTAGTTTATTCTTAAAAACCCATTTAGTTTCAATAACATTCTTATTTTTAGGTTGAGGAACTAAAGTCCAAGTTTCATTCTTCTCTATCTGATCTAATTCATCTTCCATAGCCTTTAACCAATATTTGTCTTTACAAGCTTCAACAATAGATGTTGATTCAATTTTATAAATAAGACATACCTCTTCATTTGCCAATCTTCTTCTTGTCATAACTCCCTTGTTCCTATCTCTAATGATTTGATCTTCAGAATGATTTGATCTTACATGCCTTGGTGTCTTCTGAACTTTAGGTTCACTGTTCTGATCATCAGTCATAGTTGAATTTTCTAATTGTGCCAAAATAACTGTCTTAGTTTCCTATATTAGTTGAGGCATTATCGGTTTAATTATGATCATTTCCACTACTGGTTCCCTATCATATGATATAGATTGATTTGTGTACTGCTCATCCACTTTCACATTAGCACTCTCCACAATTTTATGCAATCTTTTGTTATAACATCTATATGTTTTTCTTTGAATTGAATAACAAAGAAATATCCCCTCATCACATCTAGGATCAAACTTTCCAATTGAATCATCTCTTTTAATATAGCATTTACTTCCAAAAATTCTACAATATTTAATAGTAGGTGTATGTCCAAACCATAACTCATAAGGGGTCTTACCAGTTTCACCTTTGATGTGAACTCTATTGAATGTGTAGGTTGTTGTACTCACTGCTTCTCTCCAGTAGATGTGAGGAAATTTGGCTTCCATCATCATAGATCTTGCTGCATCCAAAATGGTTCTATTCTTTCTTTCCACTACTCCATTTTGCTGAGGAGTCCAAGGTGTAGATAATTGTCTCCTAATTCCATTTGTCTCACAATAACTGTATAATTCATGAGAAGTGAACTCACCACCTTGATCTGATCTTAGACATTTGATTTTCAATCCAGTTTATGTTTCAACCTTTGCTTTAAATATCTTGAATTTATCAAAGGCTTTAGACTTCTCCCTAAGAAAAGTCACCCACATCATCCTAGAATAGTCATCAATAATCAACATGAAATACCTATCACCTTGAAAGCTTCTAGTCCTTGCTGGACCACATAAGTTAGTGTGAATCAAATCAAGTGCATTATTAGATTTATCATGTATGCTCTTAAAAGAAGTTCTAACTTGTTTTCCCAATTGACATTCCTTACATACCCGATTATGAGGCTTCATAATCTTAGGTATATCTCTAACTCCCTTACTTAGACTGATCTTAACAATAGAATCAAAATTAACATGACACAACCTCTTATGCCATAACCAACTCTCATTAATATGAGAAATCAAACATGTCTTATTACCAGTGTTCAAGTGAAAGATATTACCTCCAGTTTGAGTACCAGTTGCAATCTCCAAACCAATCTTGTTAATGATTTTGCATTTTCTATCTTTAAACTGAAGTTGGAAACCCTTGTCCACCAATTGACCAACACTCAAAAGATTATGCTTTAAACCTTCAACATAATAGACATTTTCAGTATTATGCTTACCATCCAAAGAAATAGTACCTCTACCTTTGATAATACATGGTTTGTCATCTATAAATCTCACTTGACCGCCATTGTGTTCTTGCAAGGACATAAATTGCCTCTTATCTCGAGTCATATGGTGTGAGCATCCACTGTCAATTACCCATTCATCCTTATCTTCAACTTTTTTTGCCAGGACCTTTTCTTCATTTATGATAGCTAGTTCCGGTTCATCTTCCTTTAAAGTATAGAACACCCATTCCTTTCCATTGCCAGATCCACTAGCAGAGTCTTCTATCGGTTCATCCCCAAAGTCATCACTTACTCCTTCCTCATCCGCTATGTAGCATTGTTTACTTTTCTTGAATCTATATATTTTTTGGTTAGGTTTAAATGATTTCTTAACTCTTTCCTCAAATCTTGCATTCCTTTTAGGACATCTAGATGCGAAATGACTAATCTTATTACATGCAAAACATTTAAAAGGTGGTTTTCCTTCATACTTACTACCTGTCGGTCCTTTAGGTAGTCTTCTAGCAAATAAGGCTTCAAGTTGCTGAAATTCTTCATCTTCTTTCCTCATGTCTTCCAATTCTTTTGTATATAGGACTTTCCAATCACTTTTACCAGTAGATGATGATGATGGTGCATGAAAAGTAGGTTCAGACTTTACAGCTCCAGAAGATCCAAATTCTTCAAGCTCAAAAGCAAATAATTTCCCAATCAAAATGTCTTTGTTAACTGAAGAGTTAGCCATTGTTCTCAGCTCATTAATTGCAGTTGTCTTCATCTTGTAAGTCAGTGGAAGGTCTCTCAAGACTTTGGAAACTATTTCATCTTCAATCAAAAATCCTCCACAACATTGAATTCCCATAATAATCTCACTTACTCTTTCCATAAACACATCAATTCTTTCATTATCTTCCATTTTTTAAGTTTTCATATCTTACCCAGTAACCATCAAGTTTAGCAATTTTGATAGTAGGATCACCTTCATTCAGATTTTGTAATTTGTCCCACATAACCTTTGCCGATGATTTATCAGTCATTCTCATGATTTGATGATCAATAAATGTACACAAGAGGGCTTCTCTAGCTCTGCAATCATTTTCAATATTCTTGTCGAAGTCTGCAGGAGCAGGATTGACGGATGCCAGATCATAAGGTGTGTATCCTTTCTCAGTGATCTCCCAAATATCCTTTGCAAGACATCTAAGATGAGTCTCCATTCTAATTTTCCATATCCCATAATTTTTTCCATCAAGCTTAGGAATTTCTCTTCTGAAAATAGTTTCTGGTGGATTTGAAGTGTTAGCTGCCGTAGGATCTACCTCAAGTGGTTAAGCTTCTGCAAAAGAGAACCAAATATCTGATACCAATTGTTAGGATAATCGGTGAACAAATGAGAGGGGGGGTGAATCGGTTGTTAATAGATTATATCATTTAATCCACTTAATGACCTTTAACCAGATTAAGTGTTAGATTCAATGACAGTCCCAAAGACATTGAGAGGGGGGGTGAATCAGTGTCTAACCAGTTAGTGTTTTATTTGAACTTATTTATAACTTTGCAACCCAAATCAATATACTGGTAAGCAAGAAATAATGCAGTAAATAGAAATAATAGAGACAACATAAATGCACACCATAAGACAAGATATTTTAACAAGGAAACCTGATGTGGGAAAAACCTCGGTGGGATTTGTGACCCACAATATTTACTCACTGGCTAGTATGAATAAATACTACTTACAATATGGTCCTGCACATGCAGGAAGGCCAACAGCCTAGAGCTCACTGCTCAATATAAGAGTCCCACTGACTACAAAATGGATAATTAAATCTAATACAATGTACTGCTCAAAATGGATAAACCTTTCGTTGTCCACTATATCACCTCATACAATAATCTCCTACTATACAAAATGACCTATGAGATCTCATACATATATGAGTCTTTACAATATACCAAGTAATCTTAAAAATAATTAATTGCATTTACAAAACAATTCACATAAACAAAATTTGTCTCATGTCGGCCTGAGTGTCGGTATATTTCATTGTCGATGTAATCTGGATGCCAGTGAATATGGTTGCCGGTGTTGGTAGATGGTATTGGTGTGGACCCTTTTGCCGATGTATGTGTAGAGACCTAATACCAGTTGGTTGTCATCAATGACAACATCAGCCATTCTCATATGAGTGTAGAATTCCAACAATCTCCCCCTTTGGCATGGATGGCAAAACTCATGAGAAAAATCCAAAACTGTTATCCCAAAACTAAAATCCAAAAACAAGTGTGCTCCCCCTGAGCAAGTGATCTCCTCTATGCATACATTTTTCTCTTCACTACTCTCCCTTTGACATCAATGACAAAGGATATCAAAAAAAATCAAAGAGTACAAAATTTCTACCTCAATGTCTGTAACTGGTTGGTTATAATCTCAAAGATATCCGCCAAAACTAAGTTCAAACTCTGCATAAATTTGTTACTGTCAGAAAGAATTTTCTCAATCTGTTGGATCATACCGGTGAGATAGAGCATCTATTGCTCTGGTGATCTTTCTCCAGGGATTGTTGCCTTAGTTAATTCAACCTGCAGAGTAATAAGACTGTCCAATCTTGGACCAAGTTTTCTCTTCAGCCCCTAGGCCTTCAGCCTTATTCTTGCATTTTCTTTCTCCAAGTTCTCCAATATCCTTCACTATTTCATCCTTATTTCCATCAGTTGCTTCCTCTTTAGTTACATTTTCTTCCGGTTTCTCTATTTGTGTTTATACCTCTACTTTTGATGGTTTCTCAGTGTTAGTGTCCTTATCCTCTGTTGGTTTCTCTATCTCTGGTTCCTTATCTTGTGCCGGTATCTCAGTATTCTAAGAGTCAGTAGTATTTGTGAGTGTCTCAGAGATTCTACTATCCTTAACATCATTTGCCTTAACTTCTGCAGTCTCCTTATCTACAACAATGTTAATATTCTATTTATCAACGTTCATAGAAAAAAGAATCTCAGAATCTGGGTTAGTATTATCAAGAGTAACATCTTCAATTTCCATATCTGGTGGACTGACTATATGTACCGATGGGTTATCCTAAGCTAAAGGTGGAAGATTATCTGTAATCTTTATTGTAGGAACACCACCAATTTTTCCTTTACCCTTATCCTTATCCTTCTGATATACCTTAAAGGTTTTGTCCATTTTCGGTCTGCTCCTTTCTTCTTTCTTTTGCTTTTCCACTAAAAATATATCTCATTTGTCTGCAGTCTCATCAACAATCTCCTTAACTCTCTCAACCATTAGGCTCACTTGCCGATGTCCACAGACAAAAACTGATTGATTTTCCTCAGAAATTAATTCATCAATTTCCTTTTTTGAATTCACGAGATGTACTGCCAATAGTTCTTCAACTTTCAACTTCTTATCAATTTCCATTACTGATAGTCTTTTTGCTTCTAATTTCAAATACAAGTCATTTGGCCAATCATCTACTACTTCAATCAAGACTTTCTTGTACATATCTAAATGCAAAATAATTCTTTCTTCTAATGTTTCCTTGTCAGAATCCTTAAGAGAGTTATATAATTTGTTTACATTAATCAATTTTCCTTCTTGTGTTATCTCATTCAATAGTTCTTCCAAAGTAGGGGTATACGATGTTTGTTTCTTCTTCGGTGTAAGCTTATTCTTAGGTTCCCTAACTACCTACTGCTTCTTCCTTAGTGTTCTAGTTTTCTTGGGAGAAGGAGAAGGCACTTGTGAGGGTTTTCTCTTCCTCCTTTCCACTCTCTTAAACTCAGCTGCCTTTCCATTTTTGGTATCAGAAGAAGTGACAACCGGTGAAAAATGAGCTTCCAGTTTCAATCCTTCTAGTTCACTGGAAGATATACCACTTATGTTCATTACATTTTCTTTAACCTCCTTCGCCATCTTGGATGCATCTCTGATAAATTTCTCTCTTCTTTTTCTTTGTTTCTGCATAGAAACAACACTCTCAATGGTTTCAGCATTTCAAAAAAATTCTTCAGATAGTTCTCTAGGTGCCTCAAGTAGTGTTTTTGCATATGTTTCAAGAATGTTTAGATCAACTTCATAACCCATTTCAGTAACCCAAATAGTTCTAGGGCTAACTGCTTCCATCCATGTCTCATCACATTTAATAACAAATAATATTTGTTTGTCATACTTGTCAACTATACTCTGTGGTAACCTCTCTCTTGCCTGCATTTTGGTTGAAAAAGTTTTGAAATAATCTATGCTGATCTTGTCACAGTCAGTTCCCATACCAATGAAAGCTTCCAGAATCAGTTTTCCTATCGATATGTCATATCCAAAATCCTTATGACCAATGTTGGATATCTCTTTGGTGAAGTAAAGCATCAGACAAATAAGAAGATTGCCAAAATGAAAAAGTTCCTTTCTTATCACCTTTAATCTTATTTAAGTTATCAATCAATTCATCCTTAAGCCATTCACAAACATCAATTTTAGTGTTGTTCTTTACCATCTCATATGCACTATGAATACAAAGGCTAGAAACTGAATTCAATCTATTTGCATGTGTTACTCTATACCCAAGTACCATACTTACTGTATGCGGGAAAAGTGGGTTGATAGAACTCAAAATGTGAAAAATATGTTCCAAAATACCTGTCCACACACACACACAGGACTTCTTGGTGCAAGCTATGGAGTAATGAAGTATTACTCAGCTTCCCAAGGTTGGTCCCATGGTTCTCTATCTCACAATGTCCCTCAAACCAATGTTTTTGCTCTCGGATCATTGAGCAAAACGGTTTAGGGATGGCAAATGCAAGAACGAGGGATGCTTTGATAGATTTTAGTATGAAATGTATTCTAAGCTATGCATGATTCTAGAAATACAATAAAATAGATTATAAGATGACAAGGTTAGTATGAATACTATCCTAACATGATATATTTAGTCTATGATTGAGCTAAATGATAAAGAAAGTATTCTAAACATGCATATTTAGACTAATTCCTGATTTCAAAGAGGCTAAAATGATGAGCATAAAAATGATATATGAAAGCTTGAATGTATTTGAGCATAAGTGTGATACTACAAATTTGAAGGACGATCCAAAATGGAGGAATGAGAGCTCTATTTATAGCAAAAATAGGGCAATGGATGGTTAGGATTGAAAGAGTTGATCAAGGGTTGAGTTTGAAAGTTGGGGATCCATGTTTGCAATTTGCACCAATGAAATGGTGACAAGTGTCAACACAGGGTTGGGTTGACAGAAGGGGTTGGAGACATTAAATGCTTGAGAAGACCTTAGGGTTATCTAGAAGGTAAGGGTCAAGTCTAAATTAAGATTACCCATTGGATTAAGAGTTAATTCAAGGATAAACCCTTGTGCAAATGATTAAGAGATAATCATGGTCAAAGCATTAAATGCTTGATGAGACCCTTGGGTTGGATGAAGGTTGAGTTAAAAGAAACTCTTTAACCATGTAAGAGGGTTTGAGTTAACCATTAATGGTTATGAAGACTTTGGGGAATTAAGTGGTTGAAGGCTTGAAGCCTTTAATGGTTATCAAAGACATTGAGGATTTGAGAAGTGACCTCCCCTTGCTTAGGGATGTGACAAAGTTTTAGAAGATGGGTTAGGCTAATTAGAAGCGATTAGAAGAGTCTAGAAGGGATTAGAAAGAGGTTTAGGAAGGCAAGTGGGAGATGTAGGAGAATGCAAGTGGATGGAGGGATAATAGGATTTAATTGAATTAAATGATTTAATTCAATTTGGTTGCAATTTGGGGAAATTAAATAAATTAGATTTATTCAATTTAGGATAACTATTTAATTAAATTTGAATTTAATTAAAAGTGGATAGGGGGGATTTAATTGAATAAAATGATTTATTCATTAAATGGTATAGTGAATTTAATTTAAATAAATTGAGTAATTTACTTAATTAAATAGAGGAATGTGGGTATTTTAATTAAATTGGATTTAATTAAATAGAGAAATGAACATAAAATATTCATTTAGGAATATGGTCATTTTTATACGTCTACATTTTGCCCCTCTTTGAAGTGACATCTGTGCACATGTTATTTCAAAGAAAATGATGCTTTATTCTAATTTATGATCAAATGCAATTTTTGTGTTGCTCTTTTGATAAGCAAGTCGTGCCCCAGATTTGATTTGATGCGTGATGCCCCAGATTCGATATTTGATGGTGATACCCCCTCGGGAGATGAATCAATTTTTTTTTGAAATTTTTTTATTTGATTTGATGAGTTGCATGTGATGTGTAGGATTTCGTTGATGTAAAATGTGTGTAAATTGTTTTATCTCCTGATAATGTATAGCGTGTAGGGTATAGGAGAGACCGCGATCATAGTACATGTCCGTTGGGCTAACCCTAATTTCATTTTCCTCCTATAAAAGGGGGAAAATAGCTTTGATTTGATTCATTTGTGCTTTGTTGACTTTGGAGAAAGAGAATTTGGTTTGAAGAGAAAATGCCTATTCCGTATTCCAGACACCGTTTCGAGCACGTTTGGAGGTACCGGAGACCTGCAGCGTATGGACCACCAGTAAGTCAACATTTTTGACCCTCTTTTGATTTCGGATTTGGTTGTTTTTAGTCTTTTTTTATTTTTAAAACTCGGGTTTAGCATTTTAGCGCATCTAAAGCATAGATTAGCACATAAAAAGTTTTAAGTAGCATATCAAGTTTATTTTAGGGGTGTGTCTGAAATAAAATAGGGTAGCACATAGGAAATATAGGTTAGCACATAGATGCAGAATAGCGCATGGGGATAGTTGAGTAGCACGTTAGGTCAGTAGGTTAGCGCGTAGGGTAGACCTAGCGCATAGGGGTCACAGGGGTTCGCATGGGTAAGGGGGTTTAGCATGTAGGGCTAACTTAGCACATAGGGTGAAACAGGTAGTGCCTGGGAGGGATAGATTAGCGCTTGGGTAGGGTTTAACGCATAGGGTGGTTTAGGTGGCGCATGGGAGGAAAGATTCAGCGTGTAGAGTCAGTTTAGCGCATATAGTAAATAGATTAGCACGTAGGAAAGATAGCCTAGCGCGTGGGTGAGTTTTAGCGCATCTAGAAAAATTTTGCAAAATGATGTGATTTGTAAATTTGTTGTGTCGTGCTGTCATGATTTTATGCATTTGTCTAATATGAGTGTTAATATAACTTGTTTTGATTTGCGATATTTCAAGTTATGTGTTGATATCAATGTGGTGTTTTGATCAAAATATGATTGATTTGCGTACCTTGTTTCAAGTTCAATGTGTGAAGCCTGATTTGTGTTACAAGCTGGTATGGGTTGGAAACTTGAGTTGTGTTACAAGCTGATATGGGTGGGAAACTTGAGTTGTGTTACAAGCTAATATGGGTGGGAAACTTGAGTTGTTTTACAAGTTTATGTGATTGTGGAGACTTGAGTTGTGTTACAAGTTTTGATATGGTTTTTGATAACTTGAGTTGTTTTACAAGTTGATATGAAATGATAGGATTTTGAACTGGATGTAGATGAGCAAATTGTTTCATGTTGTTGATGTGAGTTTGATTTTGATATCATTGTTTTGATATGGAAACTGATATTGGATTTGTTTTGCTTGTTGACAAGAGCGATTGGGTGTGGTTCAGTCGAGGGAGAGATTTCCGAGACCGTGGACAGTGATACCACGGTTGTCTCAGGCTAATCTCGACATCATTGAGAGATGTGGGTTGACCTCCCTTTTGGATATGCCTTGGTTCACTGTGAACCGAGAGCTACTGACATCACTGGCAGAGAGGTGGCATAGCGACACCAACACCTTCCATTTTGCTACTGGAGAGATGATAGTCACACCAAAGGACTGTTACAGGATCCTGCAGATTCCTGTAGTAGGTGCACTACTACTGTACGAGCAGTCAGAGGAGGGTGGGACAGAGGCATTGCACCGCATCTTCCACGACGAGATAGTTTGCGGCTATGAGATCCTGCGGCAGGAGTTTTTGGACCTAGATTACGCACCACTGCCATCTGTACTAGCAGAGTTTATTGGTGGATTCCTTTGTCCTAATCGCAGGTCAAAGGGATTCTCGGTGGGATGGGGGCTAGTTTTGGAGGAGATGGTCACACAGGGCCGGCAATTTTCATGGGGATCAGCTATGCTGGCCCATCTTTACAGGGGCCTACATGAGGTGGTATACCTCGGTTATGGCAATTTGTCAGCTGGCGTGACACTGCTATAGGTATGGTGCTGGGAGCATATTCCAGCGGCGAGGCCACTAGCAGATAGAGACAGGCCCATGGGATGCGCATATGCGTATGGATATAGGGGTCTAGTTGTCCAGCGCAAGTTGGGCAAACTAGAGCATTGGAGGAGAGTGCTTGATGATATAGATACGGTCACCTAGCAACCGTACACAGGATGTGAGGTGTGGGCAGAGGACGGGCTGGAGATGCCCTTTGTTTTTATGACCAGATACTTGATTGGGAGGACCCCTTTTGTGATAGAGAGATTTGTGGTGACCCGAGTTTTGAGGCAGTTTGGGCACCAGCAGGGTATTCCACAGGGAGCGTGCCTATATGCATGCTGGAGGCAGGATGTAGCAGATTGGGGACCGACCATTGATAGTGCAGTGGTGGTGGAGGAGTTTGTTGGGTTGTCGGGGCAGATATGGGATTATGCCCCAGAGATTCAGGATGTGGGCATGACCGTTGAGTTTGCCAGATTGTTTGCTATGTGGGCAGTGGCCAGGATATCTGATCCTGAGGAGATGAGGCCAGCTTTTGATTTGGATGAGGAGGAGGGAGAGGGAGATGATGATGATGATGGAGAGGATGGAGGAGATGGATGAGGGAGAGGAGCTAGAGGGAGGTGGGAAGGTAGAGCTAGGAGAGGAGATAGGGGTGTGGAGAGAGTGGTGAGACAGGGGGTGATAGACAGGGGGAGAGGTGGATTGGCTATTGGAGCCGGTGGAGAGGGGAGAGTGGGGAAGGTACTAGCTGCGGTGGGGGGTGGTGATGAGGCGAAGCGACCAACACAGAGGAGGAGGACGGATGTGCTCCCACCTCTAGCACTGAGGACAGGCAGGGTTGGAGGGGTTGCCCCTGCACAGGTACCACTACGGGTTCGGGTCCCTACACATATTGAGGATGCGCAGATCCGGACCCTACAGGTGACTATACAGCAGCTGCAAGCACAGATTTTGACATATCAGTGGCAGATTTCATAGTTGACCACTGAGCGGGACTCTGAGATAGAGTGGAGGGGGTGAGCGGAGGAGGTAGTATCCAGTATGCAGAGAGCAGCGGCGGGTGGTTGGATGAGAGACACCCTGAGAGAGCTAGCATTGAGAGCTCAGGAGGCAGAGTATTATCGGCGGCACTATGAGGCTATGGTACCCAGGGACCAACGAGTACAAAGCTTTACACAGTCGAGATCTAGTCGATCTCAAGATACTAGGTCGCGGTCTGAGAGTCGAGGTGTTACAGGGCCACCTAGACAGGACCCTCTTGGGGATCCAGGGGTGGGTGCATCTGGAGTGAGACCATCTCCATCAGGGGATAGTCATACTTGAGAGACGTGGTCTCTGTTTTATTTTTTATCATTGTTATTCTTTGTACTAGACACAGTGTTGATACATTTTGTACCTTTTGATCATTTTTGATATATATATATATATATATATGGCACCATTTTCTTTGATCATGTGGTGTGTTTATATGGATGCATGTTATGTGGGTTATTTCTTTATGAAGATGCAATGCTTAAATATATGATATAATGTATGATGCAGGATGTATGTTTTTATATGCTGTGAGATGTATCTTGAAAATGAGATGTATGATTTGATATGCAACTGAATGTAAAATGATATGTAAATATGTTAAATGATATGCAACTAATGGTAAAATGATATGCAACTAATTTGTAAAATGATATGCAACTGAATGTAAAATGATATGCAACTATGTTTTTTAGCATCCTCATTCTGCATTTGTCATCCCTGTATAACCACATGTTGTTTGCTTTCTGTGTATATATCATCATTGAGCATTTATTGATTTTTGGATATGTTGAAAATTTATACAAGCACAATGGTATAATTCAACCATAATGACCTAAGAAAAATTTACATGATTTTTTTATTTTGCAAGATAGCACAAGCGTCAAGGTATAATTGAACCAGGACGACCTGAGTGCGTATTGCATAAACAGACAAGATTAGATCATTTGTATGCGTGAAGTGGAATCAGGCCCTCAGTGATATTCGACGTATCACGGCTTGAGGCAAGTATTCACACAATACAAGTGATCGCCTCCCAGACAGAAGACTAAGAAAATATTGGAAGTTCCTCATGATCTCTAGCTTTGAAGCATTTAGTGAGACAAGGAAGAGAATCCAATAAGTCAAAAAGTTCAAAATGCAAAACTATTTAAGATTTTTATGTGATAATGCAACATCCAGTACTTCAGAAAATCATCCATCCTTGGTATTTCTGTGAATTTTTTTGTTTTGTTTTGCGATGAAGCGTAGTTTTTGGTTTGTTGGATGTCATGCTTTTGAGTTTTTGCAAATAGCCTTGATGTCTTGAATGTTTGCAATATTGAGATGATTTGAATGCCCCTAGCTGAGTGTACCTCTTGATGGGAATATGTACAATGATTTCCAAGCCATGGTGGATTAGTGGTAAGAGGATATATATGGATAAACCAAGATAGTGACTATGTTAAGTATGTCCTGAATGGATATTTGCTAAGTGTCGGGCGATGGCCGATAGTGTTTGTATGGATAAAATGATATGGATATAGATAGAGGAGCCATTCTTTCACAAGAGCGCATGTTTACCAGGTTTTCACCATTTGTTTTTATTGTACTTTGTTTTTGCTTTTTTCTAGATTTTTTTAAATTTTTTTGCTTGTTTTGGCTTTTTCCATGCACTAGACTACTTAAGTGTAGTATTTCTTCAGATGGATGCTGTTAGTTGGTTCGTCGAGCACATCTCCTTTTGAATTTGTTAGCTGATAGGCACCTAATCCATAGACTAATATGATAACATAGGGACCCAACCAGTTAGGTTCAAATTTCCCTTTCTTTTCTCGATCTTGCTGATTTCTTGGATTTTCTTTGAGGACTAGGTCACCAATTTTGAAGTTGTGGGGATGACCTTGTGATTGTAGCTCTTGCACATGCATTGCTGATATGCTTTGAGATGAGTATAAGCATGCTGACATCTTTCATCTAATAGTTCAAGTTCTTGCAGTCTGTTAACTCGATACTCTTCATCTGGGATTAAACCTTTCAAAGAGACTCTGAGAGATGGGATTTCTACCTCCAGGGGCAAAATGGCTTCTACTCCATATACCAATGAGTATGGTGTTGCTCCTGTAGGTGTGTGGATGCTAGTTCTGTATGCTCAAAGTGCTGGATTGAGTTGTACATGCCAATCTTTGCCTGCATCATTCACTATTTTCTTTAGGATCTTTAGTATTATTTTGTTAGATGCTTCTACTTGACCATTTCCCTGCGGGTAGTATGGTATAGAGAACCTATGTTGGATTTTGAATTTTTCACATAGTTCTTGGACATCTTGATTTTTGAAAGGCCGTCCATTATCTGTGATGATTGAACTTGGAATACCATATCTGTAGATCAGATAATTGAGGATAAAAGAGGCAATTTGTTTCCCTGTCACTGTGGTTATGGGAACTGCTTCTATCCATTTGGTAAAGTATTTTGTTGCTATTATAATGAACTTGTGTCCATTTGAAGATGAAGGATGAATTTTGCCCACTAAGTCGAGTCCCCACTGACAAAAGGGCCAGGATGTTGTAAATGGCTGCAGTTCCTGTGCTGGTGCATGTATCATATTACCATGGATCTGGCATTTAGGACATTTCTTAGCGAAGTGATATGAGTCTTTCTCCATTGTAGGCCAGTAGTATCCCATCCTTAGAAGCTTTTTAGCAAGAGTAGTGCCACTTGAATGTGTGCCACAAATACCTTCGTGAAGCTCGTGTAAAGCAGAATCGGAATCATTACGATCAAGGCAATGAAGAAGAGTACCATCTAGACCTCGACGATACAAAGTATCAGCGGTAAGGGTGTAACGGGCAGCTTGTTGGATAAAGTTACGTTTTTGGTTATGGGATTGATCAATTGGTAAGATATTGTGCTTGAGGTAGTCGTATATCGGTCCATATAACAGAGAATCTGAACTAGTCAAGGCATAGATAACCTGGGATTCAGAGTGGTCATAGGTAGGGGAGAACAGTTGCTCTACCAGGAAGTCGTAATGACTCCATTGCTCTAGAATTTGTAATAGTGAAGCGATAGTAGCCATTGCATCAGCTGCTTTGTTGTTCAATCTTGGTATTTGCTCAAAGGTGATGTGCACAAAATACTATTTGAAGTCATCCACCATTCGCTTGTAGGGTAGTAGCTTGTCACCCTTTGTCTGATAGTCGTTGTTGATTTGATGGATGACTAGTTGTGAGTCTCCATAGACTTTTAACTCTGTGATTTTCCATTCTACGGCCATTTTGATGCTTATAACTAGTGCCTCATATTCAGCCACATTATTTGTGCATGGAAACATAAGCCTATATGATCTTGGTATAGTGTGTCCTTTAGGAGTGATGAACAGAATGCCAACACCTGAACCATGTTGTGTATAGGATCCATCAAAGTATAGGGTCCATTGTTTGGTAGAAAGAGCAAGAACGTCCCTGTCTAGAAATTCAATCTCCATGGTGTGTTTGCTTGGTAGCAGTGCTTCAGCCAACTGATCTGCAATTGCTTGTCCTTTGATTTCTCGTCTTTCTATGTATTGGATGTTAAATTCACTGAGAATCATGACCCATTTAGCCAATCGGCCTGTAAGAGTTGCCTTGCTGAGTAGATATTTGAGAGGATCAATTTTTGCGACTAGCTTAATGGTGTGTGCTAGCATATAATGCCAGAACTTCTGAGATGCAAAGACCACTGTTAGGCAAGCCTTTTCAATGAATGTATAGTTGAGTTCATAGCCATTCAATGTCCTACTGATGTAATATATGGCACGTTCCTTCCCTTGTTGATCTTCTTGTGCCAATAGTGCCCCCATCGATATATTTGTTGTTGAGATATATAAGATAAGAGGCTTTTCTGTGACTGGTGGTACTAGAACTGGTGGATTCATCAGGTACTATTTGATTTGGTAAAAAGATTCTGCACACTTGGTCTCCCATTTGAATGGTACATTTTTGTGTAGTAAATGGTTAAATGGTAGACTTTTATCTGCTAGCTGAGCGATGAATCGCCTGATTGATTGAAGCTGTCCTTGTAGAGATCTGAGTTGACTGATATTCTTTGGTGGTGGCATGTCCATAATGGCTTGTACCTTTGTTGGATCTACTTCAATACCTTTAGCTGAGACAATGTAGCCTAGTAACTTGCTTGAGGTAACCCCAAAGACACACTTCTTAGGGTTGAGCCTGACTTGGAATTTCTCCAATCGATCAAAGATCTTTGTTAGGATGTTGAGATGTTTTGCTCTGGTGAAGGATTTAGCGAGTAAATCATCCACATAGTCTTCCGTAAATGTATGCATCATGTCATGGAATATTGTGGTCATTTCTCTTTGATAAGTGGCTCCTGCATTCTTTAAGCCAAAAGGCATAACATTCCAACAGTATGTTCCCCAAGGACAGGTGAACGCGGTTTTATCTTGATCTTCTGGGGCTATTTTGATTTGATTATAGCCTGAGAAACCATCCATTAGTGAGAGCATTGCATGGCCTACTATGAGATCTACAATTATGTCGATACTGGGCAGAGGAAAGTCGTCCTTTAGACAAGCTTTGTTGATGTCTCTGAAGTCAGTGTAGATTTTGATACTACCATCTGGTTTTGATACTGGAACGATGTTGGAAATCCATTCTGCATAGTCAATGGGTCGGATGAATCCGATGTCTAATAATTTCTTTAGTTCAGTTTTGACCATGAGTACCACCTGTGGATTCATCTTTCGTAGCTTTTGCTTGACTGGTTTAACTCCTGAAGATATGGACAAGTGATGCATGATTAAGTGTGGATCCACTCTAGGCATATCAGCATATGACCAAGCAAAGTTAATTTGTTGTTCTTTAAAGAAAATGATGAATGTTGATCTTTCTTCCTCTATCAGAGATTCTGCAAGGTGTAGGTTTCTGACTGCTTCCGGGGTACCAATGTTGATTGATTGAGTGGGCTCAATCAATATGGGTGATCGCTCATGAAAGTGCTCAGGAAGAGTGTCAAGTCTCCCATCGTTAGGTGCCTTAAGAAGGTTTTCACCCTCAGATGCGTCCTTTATTTTTACTTTTTTGTGATCTAGAGCTACCATTGACTGGTTTTCAGCATCAGATCTGTTATTTGGTTCAGTTTTGCGACTGAGAGACTTGGCACTCTCTGGTTTGTAGACATCGTTATTTTGTTCCCTGGTAGAGCTTGTTTCCGGATTTACGACACATAGGTAATGGATAATAGATTCATCATCTGGGAAAATTGGTATATCATGGATTTTAGGTTCATCCCAGTCGATGAGGTCAGGAAAGACAAGCAGTAAGGAATCATTAGGTGGATCAAGTTCGGCTACTGTGAGTGTTAGGACAGAGTTTTCATCATGTTTGTTCTTGGTTTCAAAGAAGTTCAGGATTTCATCGAGGTCTTCGATGGTATTATCTTCTACATAGACTTGTTCATAATGTTTTTGTTCGCTTTCCGTGGCATCATAGATATTTTGTGGTCCAAATTCAAGAGGTCTATCTCTTGTGCTATGTTCTTCCTAAGAAAGAGATATAGAATTAGTATCATTAGGGATATCTGTAGTAGCATTGGAGTAGGTACCCCATTCATATTCATTGGAATCAGTCTCTGAGGAATCATCCTAGATTCTACCAGTGCTGTAAACTGGTATGTTGTATGGTGAAAATAAATCTTTGACGATAGATACCATTTTGATAGTTTTTGTTGATTCTATGTCAGATCCGTCTTCTATTTTCTGTATTTGTTCATAGACTGTGCTTCTTCAGAGAGAAACAAAGGTATCCAGAGATGATTTTATTTGTTCTTGAGATATTGGTGTTTGAATATGAGCTACTGCTACAGATATAACCCTTTTGTGTTTTAGAAGCTTCTCTTGATGTAACTTCTGATCCTGATGTTCCCGTGCCTTGCAGATTGTTTCTGCTAATTCAAAGAGTGCTTCCTGCTAGGACTCTTCTTTGTACTTCATCTTTACTTTCCATTGAGGTTTTTTAGTTAGGTGGGGTGGCCTTTTTAATAAGAAGGTGAGCTCACGACCCAATCCTGCTTTGTTTCTATTGGGTTGTGAAGGAAGATTTATGGGTTCAGTGACTCTTCCTTGTGTTTCCCAATAGGTCCTTTACCATCATATCCCATTTGCTGCATGATTAAGTATCCTTTTCCATATAAGTGTGTAGGTAGAACAATGTCCAGAGTGGCTGCTCTATTATCTTTTTTCTCATCTTTGTATAACCAGCTAAGAATATCTTTGTCTTCTGATTCATGTGCCAGAGTGCCCAATTGGATGAAGGTACCATCAAATTTGGTGATGGGCTGAGTGACCAGATGTGTTGATGTAGTAGGCAATCCATGAGATCTAGGTGATGTTGGCAATTTGGCCAAACATAAAATCTCCAAAGAGTATTCTCCCATACCTTGGTCTTTGATTTGCATTTTCTGTTTGAAGTCTCCCCATAAAGAGTTGGATTTTGTTGTTTGTTGATCTGATGTTGAAGATCGCTACTTTTCTCTATTATGAGGAACCAAACTATCTTGGGCTGCCCCCATTGCGTTGCAATGTTGAAATGTATTGTGATCAGTAGATATGGATACTTCTTGTCCGTCATAAGGAAATTTTACACACTGGTGATATGTGGAAGGTATTGCTTGCATTTCATGTATCCAGGGTCGCCCTAATAAAATATTGTAGCTAAGGTCTATGTCCAAGACCTGACATATAGTATCTTTTTGCACTGGTCCTACTTGAATAGGTAATATCATAGTTCCTTTAGAGGACCTTTCCTCATCATCATATGCCTTTATGGTAATCTTCTTGCAGGGATCAATAGACTCTTCTGAGAAGCCTAATGCATGGATAAGTTTTAAAGTACATGTATTAAGTCCGGCTCCTCCATCTATTAGGACTCTTTTTACTTGGTGTTTGCAAACAATGACTTCAATATGGAGAGGAGTATTATGTGGATGGATTAAGGAAGCATCATCATGTTCTGAGAAGGTGAGGTTATGAGGTTCAGTCATATGGGCGACCATGGCTTGAAATCTATCTGTATCCAAATTTTGAGGTACATTGGTTTCCAATAGCGCTTGTTCTAATATGTCTTTGTGCTTTGGTGATAGTTTCAACAATTCTAGTATAGATATTTGTGCTGGAGTTTTACAGAGTTGGCTAACCAAATCATATTGGATTTTTGGTGTGGTAGTTGTAGGTGCAGTATGTCCTTTCAAGACATATTTTTGAGTTCGGGTTGTTACATTGATAGATTCATGATCATGCTTATCTCAGATGGTGATGACATTTTCTTGATGATCTTCAGTTGATATGTGATTTATGGTGTTGTTGTAGATATGGTTGATATGAGCTCCACGTGTATTATCCGAGGTTGAAGCTCCATCTTTGTAATTTGGAAGAGGATTTTTAAAGGCTCCATGATCACTATTTGTTTTGAGACCATCTATTGTTAAGTCACCTTGATCAGTCATATCTTGCACCACGTGTTTTAACCTCATGCAATCGTTCATCTGATGACCCTTGTTAGGATGGTAATCACAATAGTGTGAATCATTCCACCAAGGTGGTTTGATTTGGGGTTCATAGTTGCTGATTGGAGGCAAAGAAAGAATCTTGTGTGCCAAAAGTTCTCTGAATGCTAATTCTAGTGATTGCCCCAGTGGTGTGAAGATATGCTTTTGGAAATTGTTTGTGTTGTTGCGTGAATTGTTGCTAGGTCCTGGATTCATGTTTTTGTTTTGAGTATCATTGGTGTTGTTTGTGTTGAGTTGTCCTTGATCGGTGTTAGGTGCATATGTGTTAGCATTTGGATTAGCATTCTTAGGATTCTTCATGTTTTGAGGATTTTCGGATAATGCGAGCACTGGTTGCTTAGATTTGGGATCATATGATTCATTGTTGCCTTCATTTTTGTTTCAAGTCCAAAATCGAGATTTGTCAAGGTTGGTGTTGTTTTGGTTATTGTAGTTTGATGAGTTTGTTCCTTCCTTGTAGAATTTGAGTGTTCCCTTTTTGACACATGCTTCTTCTACTTGAATGTCATTCTCAATTAATTTAGCGAAAGATGGTATGCATTGAAGTTTTAGTCTGTAACTCATTTCACTATTCAAGTTATCGATGAAGATTTCCATTTTCTCCTTTTCGGGAATATCTCGAGGATATCTGGATACCATACGTCGCCAGCGTTGAAGGAATATCATGAATGTTTCATTGTTCTTTTGTTTGGTGTTGCAAACATCTAGCATGGTTATGGCATGTTGGATGTTGTAGGAATATTGGGTTATGAATTTGTTAACCAATTCATCAAATGATCTGACAGGCGGTGTAATTTTGGATAACCATTCCATGGTTTGCCCTCCCAAGCATCTGGGGAACAACCTCATCAAATAGGTGTCATCATGAGCAAATTCAAGGCTCAGTGTGCAAAATTATTGAACATGATCTCAGGGATCACTTTTCCCATCATATTTATCAAATTTGGGAATGTCTGAGTTTGGAGGAAAAGGCACCATGTTCAATCTTCTGTCAAATGGATAAGGACAGATTTCGTTCAAAGAGTGCCGTACTGTTGTCCCTTGTTGCATATCCTGTATTTGCCTTTGCAACATTTGCATTTGTTGAGTAAGGGCTGCCAAAGGTATATTGTCTTGTCGCGGGAAAAGTTCTTCCCTTGTATTTGTTCTTAGCTGAAAAGGTGTGGTAAATGGTATATTTTGCTCTGGTGTTTCTAGCTCAGGTATACGCATTTCTGGTATGCGTTGTTCTGGAATGTGTTTCTCAGGTATGTGTTGTTCAAAGTTACGAGTTTCTTCTTCTCTTTGTTGTTCTTGATATGCATATTGTCGAGATCCAGTTTTAAAGATGTTTGAGTCTAAATCTTTGGGAAGTTTAACGCCTTTACTTGTAAGCATGAGTAGATATTTTTCTTTGTCATTTTCCATGAGATTTTCTACAAGCTTTTGGAATCAGGGGTTTTCCTGACATTCCCGAAGAAGTGCTTCAGTAATTTCAGGTTCTTCTAAGGATGGAACCTCAAAAAGATTTGACAATCTTCGATTCATACTAGACTCAGCGTGTGTCTCGCTTTGTTTGTTTCTTTGAGAGCGAGTAACAGGCATTTTTAGTAGAAACTCTCAGTAATGAAAGGGACAAAAGCCTCGTTGATATTTTTTCCGGGGGTGGGTGGTTCTGGTTGAGATGTGTTATAAGTGATACACTCGTCGGGCAAGAATGTTGGATTGATTTTTCCTCCGTGGTTTATGATTTGATTAAAAGCAGACTTTTGACAGTATGCTCTTGTCTTCAAGGGTTCTTTGTCAAATTCGTTGGATTTGTTTTGGATATAATGTTTGACGTGATGAAGGAATACCCGATGAGATTTGAATAGTTGATGATTGATGTATAAGAACTTGTTTCTTTTGATGAATTTGGAAAAACTAGGTTGTTGTTTCTTCAACGTGATGTTACGATAAAGGTTCTTTCTTCTTAGAATATGAGGATTAGTCATGCATGAGTGATCAATGGTTTCCTTTGATTGGTTTGGATTCAGTTGATCTTGTTTGAAAAATTTCAAATCTTACTTTATCAGAGTGAAGGTTTAGATGCCCCTTCATGACAAAGTGTGTCAAATGATATGGATAAAAGCCTCTTGATATGGAGACTGGATTTGACAACTTGAAAATTTTAAACAAGTGGTTTTTGTGAGATAAAATCCGTAAGATGGTAAAGGATTCTGTTGATACTAATGATGAGGTTTCCAGATTATGATAAGATAGACATGTTTTATCGTACGATTCGTTTAGGATTTTACAACTTTTGTTTTGACACAAATTAGCTTAAGAAACAGTCTTAACGGTTTGTTTTCGCTACTCTCGTTTGATGAAAAATGATGTCTGATGGAGAAGGTTTCTAAAAATGTTTTTGAAATTTTTAAAATTTCTCACTATTTTTCCCTCTATTTTTGTGTTTTGGATCACGCGCTAAAACAAAGACTATATGCGCTACAAAATTTACCCCATGCGCTAAAACATGGACCACACGCACTAGGCTGCCCCCAGACACGCGCTAAAGTTTTGAATGTTCAAAAATATTTTCTATTTGTTTTGAAAAAGCTATGCGCTACACTGGGCCTGCAACGCGCTAACCTGTGAACCTAATGTGCTACTTTTTAGCCTCTACGCGCTAAGCTGATGTTTCCACGCGCTAGACTATTTCTTTGACGCGCTAAAGGATTTTACACTATTTTTCTTTGAGATGAAACGATACTGTTTTGAACCGACACACTAATTTGATGGTTGGATGCGCTAACAAAAAGTCTGCACGTGCTAAGAAGTTGCTCTTATGCACTAAACTGCCCTAATTTTTCCTTTGGTTGATTTTTTTCAAATTTTGAACTTTTGCTGTGAAATTTTCAAGTTTGATGGATGATTTTCTGAAGTAGTAAATGCAAGCACGGCACAAAAAGTACAACCATTTTGCCTAATCTAACAAAAAGTGTATGTTCTGTGAGGATGTGTTCAAATCCCCAATGTTTTAACAGGTTTTGATATGAATAATACACTTTAGAAAGACTCTTTAGTCAAAGGTCATAAATTACATCATAGCCCACTAGTCTCGATACTCTGTCAGCTCAAACAGCTATGTCACCCCCTAGAGGGCGCCCATTTTTTTGCCTTTTGCCAGAAATTAACCCAAAGTGAATCGCTTCACAATTGAGTAGTTATCTTGGGAGATATATGGTGAGTAATCTTGGGGGCGGATTCTTCCCCACCCTTGCACTATGATGTTATAAATGTCTGGTTACTGACTCGGTTCAAAGCTTCTATTTCTATGGTTCATAATCAGGCTTCCCATTCGGCTGTCAGTGATAAACTCCCTCAAGAGGCTTCCCAACCTTTAGAACAAAGGTTTTACATATCTCAAGGATACTGGGGGAAGGCTAATCGCTGCGTGCAACTGTTGAAAAGGAATTTCATCATTTTCCACGTTTGATTATAATGGGTTGGAATTCTTGGCGTCAAAATCATTCCCCACTTAGGTCGTTCCCTTCACACCGGCCATAAACGGCTTTAAGAGTTGATTTCAACTCCTCGAGAAGGCAGACTTGCTAAAGGTTTTATTGCTTGAAGTAAAGAAAGCTTTTAAGAGTGGTCTGGATTTTTGATCACCCAGTTAAAGGGAGAGCATATTCCTTCCACTTTCGAGACAAGGCAATCAAGTTATTCTTTTTAGCCTTTAAGACAATGATTTGCTAACTTCTATTTGGAGATGTTGCTCCAATAAGCATGATGTTCTTTTTAACCCTTCATAGCAATGATTTTCTAATCTAGGAAAATAATTTGGTCAACAAAGCAAAATTTTGATCTTTGGTGGTCAACAAAAGAAATCGATAAAAGCAAATTTTCTAGCTCTACTTGCAAGAAATTGTCAGAGTCCTGCAAAATTCCAATCAAATAGTTAGAAAAATTTGGATTTTGGTGGACTTCTACAAGTCTAAATTTAATTTCGGTTACAATTTTTTAATTTTTTTCCTTCTATTTGAGATGCGCTACAGAAAGGACTGTACGCGCTACAATATAATCTAGATGCGCTAAAGTTATGTCTAAATGCGCTACACTATTTTCTGGATGCGCTACTCTGTGCGTCGGAAGCGCTGCTCTATTTTTCTCCCGCGCTGAGACCTTCAGGAAAAGTGATGACTTGATGTGCTAAAAGATTGACTTCAAGTGCTGGATGATGGACTTCACGTGCTGGATAGTGAAGCGGATGCACTATCTAACAGACTCGACGCGCCAAACTATTTTTTAGATGCGCTACTCTGTTTTTCTTTTGCACTGAGACCTACAGGAAAGATTAGTGGAGGTCATGCGCTAAAGAAAGGACTTCATGCGCTAGAGTAGAGACCCTATGCGATAAACAGTAGGCGGGACGCACTAGATTATTAATCGGATGCACTAGGGAATGTTTCCCACGTGCTGATTCTCGTTTTCCACAGACCTGCAAAAGTGATTATATTTCAAAACTAATTAGATATATGGGGTAATGCCCCACGGTGGGCACCAGAAATGTATGCGAGAAAAGTGGGTCGATAGAACTCAAAATGTGAAAAATATGTTCCAAAATACCTGTCCACACACACACACACAGGACTTCTTGGTGCAAGCTATGGAGTAATGAAGTATTACTCAACTTCCCAAGGTTGGTCCCATGGTTCTCTATCTCACAATGTCCCTCAAACCAATGTTTTTGCTCTCAGATCACTGAGCAAAAAGGTTTAGGGATGGCAAATGCAAGAACGAGGGATGCTTTGATAGATTTTAGTATGAAATGTATTCTAAACTATGCATGATTCTAGAAATGCAATAAACTAGATTATAAGATGACAAGGTTAGTATGAATACTATCCTAACATGATATATTTAGTCTATGATTGAGCTAAATGATAAAGAAAGTATTCTAAACATGCATATTTAGACTAATTCCTGATTTCAAAGAGGCTAAAATGATGAGCATAAAAATGATATATGAAAGCTTGAATGTATTTGAGCATAAGTGTGATACTAAAAATTTGAAGGATGATCCAAAATGGAGGAATGAGAGCTCTATTTATAGAAAAAATAGGGCAATGGATGGTTAGGATTGAAAGAGTTGATCAAGGGTTGAGTTTGAAAGTTGGGGATCCATGTTTGCAATTTGCACCAATGAAATGGTGACAAGTGTCAACACAGGGTTGGGTTGACAGAAGGGGTTGGAGACATTAAATGCCTGAGAAGACCTTAGGGTTATCTAGAAGGTAAGGGTCAAGTCTAAATTAAGATTACCCATTGGATTAAGAGTTAATTCAAGGATAAACCCTTGTGCAAATGATTAAGAGATAATCATGGTCAAAGCATTAAATGCTTGATGAGACCCTTGGGTTGGATGAAGGTTGAGTTAAAAGAAATTCTTTAACCATGTAAGAGGGTTTGAGTTAACCATTAATGGTTATGAAGACTTTGGGGAATTAAGTGGTTGAAGGCTTGAAGCCTTTAATGGTTATCAAAGACTTTGAGGATTTGAGAAGTGACCTCCCCTTGCTTAGGGATGTGACAAAGTTTTAGAAGATGGGTTAGGCTAATTAGAAGCGATTAGAAGAGTCTAGAAGGGATTAGAAAGAGGTTTAGGAAGGCAAGTGGGAGATGTAGGAGAATGCAAGTGGATGGAGGGATAATAGGATTTAATTGAATTAAATGATTTAATTCAATTTGGTTGCAATTTGGGGAAATTAAATAAATTAGATTTATTCAATTTAGGATAACTATTTAATTAAATTTGAATTTAATTAAAAGTGGATAAAGAGGATTTAATTGAATAAAATGATTTATTCATTAAATGGTATAGTGAATTTAATTTAAATAAATTGAGTAATTTACTTAATTAAATAGAGGAATGTGGGTATTTTAATTAAATTAGATTTAATTAAATAGAGAAACGAACATAAAATATTCATTTAGGAATATGGTCATTTTTATACGTCTACACTTACATATCTCACATTTTCATCTCTAACATCATTGACTCTAAGGGATCTGTTGTCGGATGTAGCTCCGGTTAAGCTCATCACACCGTTGTTAGGTATTTTCTTAGTTTTGTCAGGCCTACTACCAGTTGAGGGTAAACTAGTAACTACCTTAATTGTTTCCTTGGTTATTTTACAAACTGGCTCTAACCACATAAATTCTCCATGGACTCTGCTCAACACAAGATGGACTACTTCCTTTGGAAATTCAGGAATGCTTATAATTTCAACAAAACCTAAGTCTTCAATAATCTTATGTTCAGGTTTAATCAGACCTTTCTCATCAATAATAACATCATTAAACATTTTCTTCAAGTCCTGAATCTGTAGGCCTTCTATGTTGCAGTGGATATAGATTCTCAGGTCTTCGGAAAAAATGACACCCTTCAAAATTTTTGAAAAAGCTCTGATAGAATCATATTGTTTAGGAATTTTAGGGATAATCTTGAATACAGGTCTAGGGCGCTTGATGTTCTCTACCATAGTAGGGTTTTCAATAAACTCGGGTATAGAAGATGAAGATGCCATTTCAAAAGATAAATACCTCTTAGCTTGAAATCCTTGAATTCCTTAAAATCACTTCATTACTTCGCCTTTAGATTTCCCTTTCTCAATTTTGCGCTCTCTGAATGCTTGAATGCTTGGTGAGTTGAAATGAGGGTTTTTCGGTGTTATATAACCCAAAATTTCTTCAAAAACCTCATTAAATGCTTTCCGATTAAGTGAAAACTTAACATATCTACTGGTAAAGAAGAGATGTGTCTTCTTACCATCAACCGAGGGTAGAATGCATGATTTTCAACTTGCTACAATACCCCCTATGGATTATTCCTTAGTCAAATGAAGAATCTCCTACCGATGTAGAGATAGATTCATCAACTATCTGATCTCCCTTCTTAATCCATTGTTTTGAAAATTATTGCTTTATTTCATTTACCTTTTCTTTTCCCTTCTCATTAGATCCTTTATTGTTCACCAATATAGTCTTACTTCTACAAAATTTTGCAATATGTCCAATCTTGTTACATGCATAACAAGTTACATTATTCCTCTGAATAGCCTTTCCATATCCTTGACTAGTTTGTGTTTTGCATTGATTAGATAAATGCCCAAATCTACCACAAACATAGCATTTCACATTCATTCTACAATTTTCTGAATTATGACCAACTTTGTTACATTTGGAACATTGACCAATGGGTAAATTTGTATTCTGATTATTTCTAAATCTGCACTGATTTGCTCTATGACCAAATTTGTTGCAATTGAAATATTTCCCATTAAATTTATAAGAATTAGTTTGTCTTACCGATTTAATGTGATCTTGGTTATTTGCAGTCCCATAACTTTCTCCATGTTCAAATCCAAGTCCAATTGTATCCCCATCAGGTTTTTGTCTTTTTGATATGTCATCAAGTATTTCTGAACTTTTCTTGAATTTGTCTTTGTGTTCATTTGCAGTGATCAACTCATTTTCCAGAATGCCAATTTGTGTTATAAGCTCCTCTTTATCATGTTGCATGTGAATCAGATCTATCTTTAGCATATCATTCTCATGATAAAGTCTCAAATTTTCATTTGCTCCATCATTAAGTCTCCTAGTCAAGTCTTCTTCATTCATCTTTCTTTCTTCAAGATCCTTACATAGCCTCATGGTTAAGTCTTGCATTTCATTCCTCATGTTAGTGTTCTCTTGTCTCAACTTGTCTACAATATCACTAAAAGTTCCCTTTTCATCATCATGTTTCTGCATTTGCTCATGAAGTTCTTTCCTCTTATTTTGTGCTATAACCAGGTTCTCCTAAAGTCCTTTAATGAATTCCTTAGCAGTCCTTAGATCATCTTCAAGTTTCATGTTCTTCAATTTTTCTACATCAAAATCTTCAAGAGCTCCTTCCAACCATTTTCTCAAATTCTCCATCAGTACTGGTTTCAGAATCTTCCTCAAGCTATTAGGCTTTTGCAAATAGAGGACCAGGCTCTGATACCAATTGTTAGATTCAATGACAATCCCAAAGACACTGAGAGGGGGGGGTGAATCAGTTTCTAACCTATTAGTGTTATATTTGAACTTATTTATAACTTTGTAACCCAAATCAATGTACTGGTAAGCAAGAAATAATGCAATAAACAAAAATAACAGAGAGAGCATAAATGCACACCATAACACTAGATATTTTAACGAGAAAACCCGGTGTGGGAAAAACCTCAATGGGATTTGTGACCCATAATATTTACTCACTGGCCAATATGAATAAATACTACTTGCAATATGGGCCTACACATGCAGAAAGGCCAACAGCCTAGAGCTCACTGCTCAATAGAAGAGTCTCACTAACTACAAAATGGATAATTAAATCTAATACAATTTACTGCTCAAAATAGCATCTCTAATGCTTGGTTTAGCACTAATTTAAGCTCAGTCAGATACCTTAACAAAAAAATCTTTCGTTGTCCACTTTATCATCTCATACAATAATCTCCTACTATACAAAATGACCTATGAGATCTCATACATATATGAGTCTTTACAATATACCAAGTCGGCTTACAATTAATTAATTACATTTATAAAGAAATTCACATAAACAAAACTTGTCTCATGTTGGCCTGAGTGCTAATATACTTCATTGCCGGTGTAATCTGGATGCCGGTGAATATGCCTGTCAGTGTTGGTAGATGGTATCGATGTGGACCCTTTTGCCAGTGTATGTGTAGAGACCTAATACCAGTTGGTTTCTATCAATGACAACATCAACCATTCTCATATGAGTGTAGAATGCCAACATTAAGTACCTGTAAAACAAAAATAGATACCGGTAAGCAATTAAACTTAACAATGAAATAGATAATCAACACAATGCAACCATACAACATAACACCATGATTTGTACATGGAAAAACCGGAAAGGGAAAAACCACGGTGGGAAGCCTACCCACAGTCAGATGATACTTCTGTAGAAAGTAACTGATACAATGAGGGGCCTCCACATGTAGGAAGGGACACTCCTTAGAGTGTACTGCTCATTACAAAAGAGTCTCACTAACTACAGAGAGGTTATAACCACCTCAAGATAAATGGACAACAATCCAGAATAATGAACTGCCAAATATAGCATCTACCATGCCTGATTACAATCCTGGTTAAGCTCAATACCAGAGGCCTTTGACCTCTTCCTAAATCCCAATTTGATCACCTATGATCGACCAAATCTCCTTCAAATATGATATATTCCACGACCATGAACTTATTCCCCATGATCTACAATGGGATCTTACATCATTTATACTAACCCTAAGGCCTAAACCAATTAGGTTGGCCACCTAAAGATATTACAATAAGATCATTACATAAATTCATATTACAATGATATGCCATGTCGTCTTAAGACCAAAACAACAATAACCAATCCATAGAACATCTTGAAACATCCGAGTAGCATGTAGAGTACACATTAACATGATATCAGTCCATAACCTAGATAGGTACCAAACCTATTCTAGGTCCACCATGCCAAAGCAATGTCTTCAAGCAGTTGAAGCACAAACAAAGAACATCTTTAGCATCCTGAAATTCATCTAGAAGCTGCACAAACACCACTTATGCATCCTGTCAATATTTCTCAGTGAAAGCTCTATCGGTTAAACCTTAAACCAATGCCGGTAAGGGTTTACAAGAGTGTATGATAGCATCTGATTACCAAGTCAATGCCAATTGACCAAAACATACTCAGGGAACATGTAACACATAAAATCAAACATACTCCATTGATCCAAACATATCGGAAGTGTCCAACAAATGGTCTCTTCTGTCGCTAGCACTAGATCTTCTACCGGTAACCAAAACTTGTCTGTCGGTAACCAACAATAATAGCTAGTGTTGACATCAATGACAAAACATCAATGCAACACATAATCAATTCATCCATAATGCCAACATGGTAATCATGTAGACAAATAATATGTAATCATAAGTAAGGTGCATATGATAGAGATTTCTCATTTAATATCATGCATTAGAAAGAGTATAAAGTGTCATTGCTTTAGGTAGGACAAGACATGTAGATTATTAGATTGCAAAGCATTATGGATAGCAGAATACATTAGAGATTAGAGGGCAGCCTATATAGTATACTGTTGTGTGGAGACATTATTATAGCTAGATCATTAAGTACATAAATGCATTGTCATGTTGATTGTAAATCTAATACATGGATTAAGAATCATAAATTTAGTATGGAATTTAAGTAGTGGTGTCAATATGCCCTAGGGAGATAGATGAGACTAATTAATCATGTTTCTACTTATGTCAAGACATAATTAGAAAACCAATATTTAAGATTCATCACTAAGATAAGAATAAGTGAACAAATTTCTTAATTACATTGCCTAGATAAGGTTAAATGGAAACTTATTTAGTAAACCGAAAAAAAATTACTCCATTTCTAGGTGGTTAGTGTAAGTTCCCTAGGGTTTGTTGTCGGGCATTACATAGTTTGGTATCAGAGCATAACTCATGAGTTTTGGGTTCTACATTGGGTACTTTGGTTATGTGTGATCCCATTATGATAGTTAAATGTTTAGCTATGGGATAGCCTAGTGGTTTTATCTCTGATATTTATTTGTTGAAATTTCCTAGTTTAGTGGCTTATAGTATTCCCTTGCATCTTGTCTAGTCAGGAGGCCTGCTAGGCGCAGAGGACATCGACGTGGTCCTAGCAATTGCATGGGGAATCATAGGAATCCTCACCCCAAGGTTTTAGAGGAGTCACACCATAGTGAGTCACGTCAGGAGCAACTTGGTGATGATGCGATAACATAGTTAGTGGCAGCATTGTACGAGGTTCTTGGTCGTTTAGGGCCAGGGCAAGAGGAGGATAGATAGGGTGAAGATAGACAAGATTCATACCATTCTGAGCATTAGGAGAGAGAGAGAGAGATCTCATGCTCTCCTAGGAGGAGAGTTGTTGATGATCAAGAGGAGATAGAAGCTAGTCATATGAGAGACTTATTGAGAGCTCATCCTCCCACCTTTGATGGTTCAGGTACTGGTATGGAGGCAGAGACTTGGCTACTAGACTTGAGTCATTGTTTTTCTATGCACCCATATAGCTGTAACACCAAGGCTAGGTGTGCTATTATGCACCTATGCAACTTTTCTTCCACATGGTGGCGTACAGAGGAGAGGAAGATACAGTTGGAGATTACTATAGTTACATGGGAGTTGTTTTTAGAATGTTTTTGGGCTAGATTCCTTTCAAAGCATTAGAGGTAATGTAAGGCTAATGAGTTCCATAACCTTAGGAAGAACAAGATGATAGTAGATGAGTATGAGCAGAAGTTCTTTGAGCTCAGATAGTATGCGGGGATATTAGAGGATGAGGTGATGCTCATACAATAGTTTGTGCAGGGACTCAGAGATTACATTAGTAGATAGGTTCGCATGCATGAACTTAAGACTTTAAAGGCCGCCATAGAGAACGTGAGGATTGCCAAGGAGAATCACTCTTTGAGTACAAGAGGTGCTATAGGAGGATAGGTAGCTAGTGCTCTAGTTACATGTACACCTTTAAAATTTCTCAGCAGTAGTCTACAGGTGTGGCTTGGAGCCACCCCACCTCTTTCTACAGTAACCAGCGGTTTAAGAGGAGACAATCACAAGGTCAAAATTTTATGAGAGGTGCTAGATTCTCAACTAATAGGAGTTACAATCATCATCAACGTAATAGGAGACTCATTCCTACTCATCCAACTCAGAGTTCATAGCCAGCCTCTAGTAGAGGCATTGTTCAATAGCTGAGTGCTACATCTTGCAATAGGGTACATGATAGAAGAGGATGTTTTTCATGTGGACAGGAGGGACACATAGCAGTTCATTGTCCTCAGCACACTTCACAAACATACAACAGAGGGCAGGACTAGCAGAGCCCACTATTGGCTATTCAGGCAGGTCTCACCTAGTATTTGTGGCAGTAGATAATCGTTAGGATGAGCACCAGGCCACTATAGTGGAGACATCAGGTGTGATAGGTGGTATCCCTTATTCTATGTTATTTGAATCAGGAGCATCAAATTCATTTATTTCTCCTTATTTAATAGAGATATGCGGGCTTTCTACGACAAAGTAGGACAATAGGTGGTAGGTAGAGCTAGCTATGGGAGCCAAGGCCATAGTGGATTCCCTTGTGCTAGGTGTCCTCTAGTGTTGGAATATTTTCATACCTCAGTGGATCTTTGTATTATGCCCTTGGGTTCCTATGACGTGGTTCTGGGTATGGATTGGCTTGGATTACACCAGGCACAAATAGATTGCAGGAGTAATAGGTTGCAGTGTGTAGATGAAAGCAGGAAGAATGTGGAGATTATAGGCATTCAGAGGCCTATTTCTCTTCATATGATTTCCGCCATGCAGATGAAGAGATGTGCACGTAAGGGTTGTCAATTATTTGCAGTCAAGTTTGGGGATGTGGATGAGGAGATTAGTATAGAGGAGTTATTGCAGAAGCATCCTATCCTTTAGGAGTTTACAGATGTGTTCCCAAGTGAGGTTCCAGGCATGCCCCTACAATGAGATATAGATTTTAGGATTGATCTTGTGCTAGGAGTTGAGCCCATCTCTAGGGCTCGATATAGGATGGCAACTCAAGAGTTGAGTGAGTTGAGAATGCAACTAGAGGAGTTGTTAGATAAGGGATTCATCTATCCTAGTGTATCCCTATCGGGTGCACTGATGTTATTTGTGAAGAAGAAGGGTGGTTCTCTCCAATTGTGCATTGACTACAAGTAGCTGAATAAGGTGACAGTGAATAAAAGGTATCCCTTGCCTCGAATAGATGACTTATTTGACCAGATTAAGGATGGAAAGGTATTTTCTAAAATTGACCTTAATTCCATATATCAATAGTTGAGGATCCATGAGGCAGACATACACCATACAAATTTTTGCACCAGATATTGGCACTATGAGTTTACAATTGTGTCATTCGGTCTCACGAATGCACCATCAGTCTTCATGAGCTTGATGAATGGTGTGTTCAGGACATACTTGGATATATTTGTGCTAGTTTTCTTGGATGAAATTTTAATTTATTGTAGGTCAGTGGAGGAGCATGAGGATCATGTTAGACAAATCTTGCAGTGTCTTAGGGAGAATCAGCTATATGCCAATCTAACGAAGTGTGAGTTTTTCTAGTCAGAGGTCAGATACTTAGGCCATGTTATTTTTGGAGAGGGTATCGCAGTTGATCCCTTGAAGATTTAGGTGATAGTGGATTGGCCGACACCCACTAATGTGGGTGAGGTACGTAATTTTATGGGAATAGCTGGTAATTACCAAAGATATGTGAGGGATTTTTCTCGGATTGATCACCCCATTACTTCTCTTCAGAGGATAGGGAAGAAATTTATTTGGTCAGAGCATTGAGAGACAGCCTTCGGGACACTTAAGAAGAAGTTGACCAGTGCACCAATTCTTGCAGTTCCAAATTTGTTAGGTGACTTTTTGGTGTGTATTGATGCTTCATTGGAGGGTCTAGGACCAGTATTGATGCAAAATGGTAGGGTGATAGCCTATGAGTCATGGAAACTCAAGGATCATGAGCTGAACTACCCCACTATGATCTTGAGTTAGCGGTAGTGGTACATGCATTGGTTCATTGGAGGCACTTTATTTTAGGGCATCGGTTTGAGTTGGACATGGATCACCATAATTTACAGTACATATTTACGCAGTCGAATATGAATGCTAGGCAGAGGCATTGGATGGAGTTCTTGTGTGAGTATGAATTCGAGATTAATTTCATCCAGGGTAATGAGAATGTGGTAACAGATGCACTGAGCCACTGGAGACATGAGATATCAGTAATGACTTTGGAGGTGGATTTGAGGAGTCACATTCTTAATGGACTACTAGTAGATACATGGTACCGGAAGGTGAGCTTAAAGATAGCATCAGGTAGAGCCTTGGAGGGTAGATATATAGGATATTCAATAGACACAGATGGCATACTTAGACACATGGGACGCATTTATGTTCCACCATCCTATGGACTTCAGAAATTGATCATGAGAGAGGCCCATCATGCACCCTACTCAGCACATCCTGGTGTCAAGAAGATGCATGCCAATTTGAGATGGCTTTACTTTTGGGAAGGAATGAGGAGAGACATAGCACATTTTGTCTCATGTTGTCTTGAGTGTCAGCGGGTTAAGGTAGAGCACTGACATTCGGTAGGATTTTTGTAGTCACATACAGTCCCAGAGTGGAAATGGGACATAATTTCCATGGATTTTGTAGTTAGATTGCCTATATCTTCTCATCAACATGATGCCATTATGGTCACCATTGATCAGTTGACCAAGGTTGCACACTTTTCACTAGTTAGATCCTCATACACAATATCCATAGTGGCACAAATATTTGTCAGACACATCATCGGGTTGCATGGTATTCCATATAAGATCATATCAGACAGAGATCATGTGTTCACCTCTACATTCTAGATAGCATTACAACACGATTTAGGGACCTAGCTGAACTATAGTACAAGATATCACCCAGAGATAGATGGTCAGATAGAGTGAGTGAATCAGGTTTTTGAAAATATGTTGAGGGTGTATGTTATGGATTAGTAGTCCATATGGGAGGATTACCTATACTTAGTGGAGTTTTCTTATAATAATGGATACCATAGCTCCATTGGTATGTCCCCATACAAGGCTTTATATGGAAGACCGTGTCATACTCCTTTGAGTTGGGACAAGTTAGAGGACATGATACACATTGGTTCAGAGATGCTACATCATATGGAGGAGCAAGTTACCCATATCAAAGAGAATTTGACTGTAGCACAGGACAGACAAAAGAAATATGCAGACACTCATAGGGTAGATAGACAGTTCTCAGTCAGTGACAGGGTATTCTTGCAAGTTCGCCCATGAAAGAGTCTGATCCGTTATGGAAAAGTCTCTAAGTTGGTGCCTCGGTTTGTAGGACCATTTGAGATCTTGGAGAGGATTGTCCTCGTAGCCTATCGCCTTGCATTGCCACCTAGCTTATCCCACATCCATGATGTATTTCATGTATCTATTTTGAGACTATACCATCCTAACATATCACATGTTCTCGATTAGAATGCCTTGCAGGTCGAGGGCGTGCAACTTTCTTTGGAGCTCATGCACATTCTTCAGCGTAGAGAGATGTCCCTCAAAGGTCGGGGTATAGAGCAAGTAAGGGTCTAGTGGGACCTAAATGATGACTCATCAACTACCTATGAGGAAGCAACGCGAATGAGAGAGTGTTACCCCTACTTGTTCTCAAGCTTCTAGGAGTAAGCCTAGGCAAGGGGGGAGGATCTAGTGTCCACTCTTGAGTAGACTCTTGTTTCATTTTGGATTGACTCGATCCAACCTTTATTTTCTACGATGGATATGCTAGTTAGTATTTTTCTTATATGGTGCATGGATATTGATTATGACTATTTACGTTCTAAGTTATGATTTTGATGATAGAGATTACATGATCTTATACTATTGATGTTATTTACTGTGCTCATGACTAGTTATGATTTCTAGATGGTTAGTAATGGCATTTTGGATTATCATGTGCTTTGATGGACTTTATGGATCATGCCTTAGTTTGGAATGGATATACTAACCCTAGTTTGATTCACTTATGATGCGATGTTCCATGAGTTATATGTTCACTATATGGATATTGTTTGACTATTTGACTGTCTTCATGGGGGGATCAACATCACATCACTCATTGTGAGCGGGATGTGCCATTGCGATATCCCTCCAACTGCCTATATATATATATATGCACATGTATATTCATTGTGGTTGCAGGTACTATGACATCCATTCCTACCAGGAAATCGAGTGTGAGCTCCCCTGGCATTATAGGTGCGAGCATGTCTCTTCTCGATGGCAAATATGTGGTTTGGAGATGTCGTTGGTTCCCTATCTAGACTCTAGGTCTAGGTTTGATGTCGATTCCTTGTCGTTAGTCTTGGTGAAGTTCTCCATGTCGACATCATCATCATGACTTGTGAGTATGTGGCATGGTGAGTTTGATCATTCAGTTATTCGGTTATTTGATTGAAGTTCATTAAGTATAGTGATAGATTTATTATTTGATTTATTTAAATCATGGTAATTGATTGACTGTGATTGAGTGGCTATTTAATATTAATTTATGAATTTATTAGTAATAGTGTTATTTCAAATTATTAAGATTTAATGATTTTTAATTATTTAGTATTTTTTCGCGTTTGAACTTGAGTTAATATTCAATCGGGATTTTGAGATTGAATTTAATGATTTATGTTTTTAGTTGATTTGATTTATCGAGTTATTTATTTATTTCTCTTTATTATTTTTATTTACTTATTGTCTGTTTTAATCTTTAATTAATTATTTACTTTGATTACTTTAATTATATTATTTATTTAATGTTGAATTTAGTTTCTATTTAGCTATTATTGTGGAGTCTGATTATTTAATTAATCGATCTATTTGACTATTTAATCATGTTTATTTATTAGTATATTTAATAAGTGGAAATAGAATAATAATGTTAGTAAGGGGTAAATTATAAATAAATATCCTATTTTTATATTCTAATGTTCAAATTTCTATTTTGATATATTTTAAAATCTCACGAAAGAAAGTGGGAAAATAGATTTTCAAATTTCATGAGTTGGTAGTAGGGGAATATTTTAATTAAATATCCCCATTGGTTATTTTGTTTGTCTAGGGTTGTAGTTACTTTTTTGGGGGGATTTAATCCTTCCCATGAATGGAATTGTGCTTCTTTGGCATTCATTTTTATCTCTCTGCAATTATTCTCTCCGGCTGCAAATTTGGAGAATTGGGGAAATTTTTCTTGGCTGACATCTTGTGCTTGGGAATTTGTTCGGAGAAGAGATTGTTGTTGGCAGAGGGAAGATCTTCTTTAGAGGATCCCTAGTTGGTTACCTTCTTCATTTTTATTTTTGTTGTAAAAATTTGAATGTTGTGTATTCTTGTGTTGGATTGTTTGAGAAACTAGATATTAAAGGATTGATTTAGCTAGTGGTTTTGTTAATGTTGAAATTTTGAGTTCCTTACTATGGAAATGGGAAGAAACTGAGTTCAATTAGATTCTATTGAATGTTTGTTTGGAAATCTAAATTTGAGAATTTCACTGTGAAGGAATTTTGTAGTTTCCCTCCTCTTAAATTTGGTGTTAAGATCTTTTAGTAATGTCTGAAAATTTATTGTTTAAACCTTCATATATTGTCTAGAAGCTATGATTTTGTAGCTCTCTATTTATAATTTTGGTTTATTGTAAAAATTGAGTCTGTGTCGTATCTGTGGAAGGGATTATTATATTTTGGGCAAGTTAATTTATTGCCCATATTTTATTTCTACACCCGTGATTATTTTTGGGGCTACCAACTAATTCTTGTCACCCCTATTTTCTGTTCTTTTTGGGCTATTTTTTTTAAACCCACATTGTGGGTTTGGTTCTACAACTCCACCCACTATATGGGGCATGTCGTGGCATCCACCATATCATGGTGGGTGCTTGCACCCCCATGGCTTGGTGTTGTCATGGCAACACCATGGGGTGGAGGTGCAACAACACCACCCACGATATGGTGTGTTCACAACACCACCAACATCGTGGTGGATGCTATTGCACAACACCACTATATTAATTAAATCAAACTTGCAATTTTGGATTTCCCTGCTGGAAATAACTTCATCCCATCTGCAGACACATGGGGTGTAAAATTCATTCACCCGACCTGCATTACTAATTACGAAATTTAGTTTCAATCTACTGTTTGTGTATGAATTTGTTAATGATCCATTCATTTGTGCTTCAGCTACCCAATTCGATGGTTGGGCAGCAATATAGTGTTTAATAATATGTAATTTTCTCATATTATTGTTGAAAATTGAATTGTTTCTCCTTCTTAAATTGCTTGATTATGTCGTGGTTTTAATATATGTTAGCATTTGGCATTATAACAAACAATGGAAGATTGTTGGCATTTCAATAAGGATATTGAGAAGGTTGTTGATGATTATGGATATAATTGATTAAGGATGTTTACTCTCTTAATATTATTATTTTGTCATTGATGTCAAGAAATTGATTTTCTAATTCAGTATGATGTTGCCATATCTTGAGAAGTATGATTTGAAGAGTATAAAGATGTCGGTAAAAGACATAGAAAGATTATGATGAATAAGGGGATGACTAAGGTATTCAATGGGAAACTATTACCAAGTCAGACAATGATGAGATCGTGATGTTTAGATTGTTTTGACATCATACATATGTTATAAATTGTAAGGTTAATACTATACTATGTTACCAACCAAAGAACCTAGTCGGTAAACCCTAAGGAACCTAGTCGGTAAACCCTAAGGTTATCGCTATCGATTAATGAAGGCGGAATGTCTACCAAGTGAAGTTTAGTATTCACCGAGTTATATCGAGTTGTAACCGAGCTGTAACAGAATGCATTAAATGTTTACATGCATTATTTAATGAAGGAAGTTGATGAGCTGGAACTGATTAAATGATTGGTATGTCGTGCATGAAGTTTGTTAATGAATCTATGGCAAAGGAAAGTCAGTATGAAGATCTACAGTGCAGATTGAACCGCAATACCCTAGCACAAGTTCCAAGGCGAGGTAAAGCATTTTTCAAATCGAAAGATGCATTGAACCTGGACAAGATTGAAGATCTAATGGCTATGACTGATCATGGGAAATGTGATCAAGGAGATTAAGTGGTTAGATAATTGTTTAAAAATAGGGAACTGTAGATAAACAATGCATGTGGGAAAGTGTATGCATAGGGATGCTACATAGTGATTACCGAGCATAGAAGCTTGAAGACTTGTTTGAATAATAGAGTATAGAAGCCCAGCAGATGGACAAGATTAGTTCTATGTCTAGATTATATTGAGCAAATAAGAATCTGCTTTAGCATTTTAGATGTGAAGTTGCAGATAGATTTTTATTACTGTTATTTTGTGAAAGTGATAGAAAATCTCTTAACCAAGCGGACTTAACAGTCTTATTTGTAAAACCCTCTAGCAAGGTGACATTCTGATTGAGTATTTGAAATCGTTTAACAAGGTCACTTCTAACAAGGTGAAGATCCTAACAGATCTGAGGGAAATCCCTTAACCGGGTCACATCTAGCAATGTGTTTGTAATCTTTAACAAGATTTGCTTTTAACCGAGCATACTCTAGAAGTGTATATTTCTTAGTGGGTTCGAAATCCCACAGTGGTTTTTCCCTATTTGGGTTTCCACGTTAAATTTGGTGTTATGTGGTTTATGATGTTTATATGCTTTTGAGTTTGCATGTTTAGCATTTTTGGTTATATTATTGAAGTATATGTTACCGAGGTTGAATCTAATGTTTTTATGGAAGATTAAGTTTGAATGATTCACCCGCCCGCCTCTCATCTTGTTGGCTATTGGATCTATACTTATATTAAGTATCAGAACTATCAATTGGTATCAGAGCTTTGGACTCCAGTAGAAAAGTTTAAAGGCACTTGAGTTAAAGATCCAAAGATGTATAAGAGGGATGCATGGAACCTGAACAAGTCAAGTTTCTCTACATGGCAGAAAAGAATGAAGTTGCATCTATCAGGAGTTGGAGAATATGTTGTATACTATCTGGAGAATGATTTTGTTACACTAGGCACCTATCCATTAACAATGGAATAGATAAAGGCAAAGAAAGAATATATCCAAGCAATGATTGAAATAACATATGCATTGACCGACTCAGAGTTTAATGATCTAGAAGGTTGTAATGATGCAAAGGCAATTGGGGATAAACTCATATCAATATATGGAGGAGATGAACATGTTCAAAGAGAAAAAGTAGATAGTCTAAGAGGACAACTTGAATCTATGAGGATGAATGAAGGTGAGAACATAACTTAGTATAGTACAAGAGTAAAGGAGATTGTCAATCAAATCAGAGGAGCAAGTGGAACTATTGAAGAAAAGGATATAACAAGTAAGTTGTTAAGAACCCTTCTACCATCTTATGCAATCCGAGTCTCTGCAATCAATGAATTGAGGTCTGTATCTAATATGCCAGTTTCTTTAGATGCTACTATTGGTAACCTACATGCATTTGAGTTAAGTAACTTTGATAATTGTGGATCTTCGGTAAATAAAGTTGAATATGCATTTAGTTCTTTTCATCTTGATGAATCTAATGATTACAATGAAAGAAAGTATAAGTACTCTAAAGGAGATCACAGTGGAGCAAGTGAAAGATTTTGTAAGAACATGGAAGAAGTACACAAACTATATGAGGAAATCAGAAAGCAAGAAGAGTTTGAAGCACTATTAGCCAAAAGGTTATTGAGAGGCAAAGGTAAGTATAAAGGAAAAATACCTTTGAAATGTTTCAATTGTGATAAAATAGGACATATAGCTTCTAACTGTCCTGACAAAGATTCTACTAAAAAGAGAGATTATCGAGATGACAGACAGAAAGATAATCATTATAGAGGACACCAAGATTTCAGAAGAAGAGATAGAAAGACATGCTTAATAGCTGATGAGGAATCCACTGATGATAAATCAAATGAAATTGATACAGAGGAAGTAGTTTATGTGGCTATCAAAGATGGATCAAATGAAGAAAGGTATGAAGAAAAAGCCCTAATATCTCACATAAACACTAATGATGCTTGGATCATAGATAGTGGATGCTCACATCATATGACAGGAGATAAACACAAGTTTGTTATATTAGAAGATTATGATGGAGGCTATGTTAGATTTGGTAATGATGCACCATGTCCGGTGAAAGGTAAAGGATCTATAACACTTCTTGACAATTCTAAATGTAATGATGTTTATTGGGTTGAAGGTTTGAAATAAAATTTGTTGAGTGTAGCATAGCTAAACAACACAGGTTACTGAATAGAATTTCAAAAAGGAATGGTCAAAGTTCATGACAAGAATGGAAAGTTAGTTGCTACCGAGACACAAACAAAAGGTAATACATTTCATATTAACTCAACTTGGAACAAGTGTTTGTATGCAAAGATAGATGATACCTGGTTATGGCATAAAAGGTTTTGTCATGTAAATTTTGATAATTTGATCAAAATAAGCAAGAAGCATCGAGTAAGAGGTCTACTGAGTCTTGAAAAACCTGAGAATGCTATGTGTCGAGGATGCCAGATGGGTAAGATGACAAGTTCAAGCTTTACAAGTAAGTCTTACACTTCTAAGGGAATTTTAGGTCTTGTACACACTGATCTTGTGGTCCTGTGAAAGTTCAAAGTTATTATGGTGATAAATATTTCATAATATTTGTGGATGATTACTCAAGGATGATGTCAGTAATGTTTTTAAAAGAGAAATCAGAAGCTTTTCAAATGTTTAAATGGTACAAGGCAAGAGTTGAAAATGAAACAGGAAGATAACTGAAATGTCTTAGATCAGATAGAGGAGGAGAGTTTACATCTGATGAGTTCAACTTATTCTGCAATGATCATGGTATTAAAAGACAAGTCTCTGCACTGAGAACTCCACAGCAGAATGGAATAGCTAAGAGAAGAAATAGATCTATTGTGGATTGTGCTAGAACACTGATGATGGAAAAGAAAGTGCCACAAACATTTTGGAGAGAAGCAATAAGCACAATAGTTTACACTCTGAACCAAGTACAATTGAAGAAAGGTACTTTGAAGACACCATATGAAATCTAGTATGATAAGAAACCTAATGTAAGTTATTTTAAAATCTTTGGAAGTAGATGTTATGTTCACAAAGATGGTAGAAATGGCAAGTTTGATCAGAAAAGTGAAGAAAGAACATTTCTAGGTTATTCTTTTGGAAGCAAAGCATTTAAATGTCTGATCAAATCATCTAACAAAATAGTAGAAAGTGCAAATGTGAAAATTGATGAATTTGCAGAAAGAAATGATGAAGAAAATTCCAAGAAACCAGAAGACTATGCTGAATTTGTCTATGTTCAACCGACAAGTCTTACCGAGAAAACTATTGAAGAAAATGAAGAGAATATCAAGTTACCAAGTGATGAAGAAGATCATACAGAGCCTACTGAGCCTGTATTAACCAAGTATGTCAGAAGACATCATGCACCAAGTCAGATTATAGGAGATAAGGATGATCCAGTGATGACATGGAACAAACTGAGACAGAACACATGTTTGATATCTGAATTTGAACCAAGAATAGTGAAAGAGGCATTTAACAGTGAAGATTGGATAAATGCTATGGCAAAAGAGATTGATCAAATCAAGAAGAATGACACATGGACACTAATACCAAGACCGAAGGACAAAAATGTAATCAATACAAAGTGGATTTTTAGAAACAAGTTAAATGAAAAAGGAGAGGTCATTTGAAACAAAGTAAGACTAGTTTGCAAAGGTTATGCTCAAGAAGAAGGAATTGATTATGGTGAAACTTTTGCACTTATTGCTAGACTTGAAGGAGTAAGAACATTGTTGGCATATGCTGCTTTCAAAAACTTCAAGGTATATCAAATGGATGTCAAATCTGCATTTCTGAATGGAATATTAGAAGAAGTTTTTATTGAACAACCTGAAGGATTTGTTGAAGACAAGAATAAAGATCAGGTATGTAAATTGAACAAAGCTTTATATGGTTTGAAACAAGCACCTAGAGCATGGTATGAAAGATTGCACTCTTATTTGATTAAGATTAGTTTTATAAGGACAAATGTGAACAACAATATGTACATGAAGAATGATGAAAATGGAATACTGATCTTAGCCATATTTGTTGATGATATTATATTTTGTGGAAATGACTCTTTATGCAAGAACTTTGGAAATGAAATGAGAAAAGAATTTGAGATGCCATTAGTCGGCGAGAAAGTATTTAATAGGTTTATAGATACTGCAAATGAGAAATGAGATTTTCATTACTCAATCCAAGTACATAAAGGAAATCTTGAAGAAATTTGGAATGGAGGATTCAAAACTAGTAAGTACTCCTATGATTACCAACTGTAAATTATCAAAGAATGATGAATTTGCATCTATTGATGAGATACTTTACCGATCCATGATTGGAAAGCTACAATATGTTGTTCATAGCAGACTAGACATAACACATGCAATAGGTATAGGTGTAAGATTCTCTGCAGATCCTAAGGAAACACACATGACAACAATCAAAAGAATTTTTAGATACTTAAAAGGCACAGAGGATTATCTCTTAGTATATCAGAAAGGAAATGATTTTGATTTAAAAGTTTATACTGATGCTAATTGGGTAGACAACATTGATGACAGAAAAAGCACAAGTGGAGGAGCTTTCTTTTTAGGAGAAAGACTAGTGATTTGGCTTAGCAAGAAACAAGGATGTGTTTCACAATCAACAACAGAAGCTGAATACGTTGCTACAACATTGAATTGTACCAACATTGCATGGATCAAACAACTATTGGAAGGTATAAATGAGAAATTTACTGAGCCAGTAACTATATTCTGTGACAATACTAGTGCCATTAACATTTCAAAAAATCCTATTATGCACTCTAAGACTAAGCATATGTCTATCAAATATCATTATCTTAGAGAAGAAGCTCAAGAGAAGAAAGTGGTGTTGGAATATGTTAGCACAAAGAAGCAAATAGCAGATATCTTCACCAAACCATTACCAAGGGACATTTTTGAATATCTCAGAAGTTAGTTAGGGGTCCTACCCCTATCTTCTACTCACTGACTAAGTTCGGTGAAAGCATCAATCCGATGACTCTATCGAATATCTTTTAGGAGTCAATGTTGATTTACACACTTTAGGATGTTTTCTAAAGGTGTATAGGAAATAATGCAGGATACAATACAGGGAACATGAATTGAAGACAAAATGCTTTGACCGAGACTGAATTGACACATTACAGGAGGAAATCACTTCATATAGGAAGAAATTATGTTTTAGTTCTTTACTTTTTGGCATTGTTGTCAAAGGGGGAGAAAACTGAGAAAGGGGAGAAGACTGAAGATTGGAAAGAAGACTAAAAAAGAGGAGAAGTCTAATGTATGGGGGAGAAAGTCTGATGACAGCAAGAGAGTATTTCAGCATTTCAGAATCACAGCAATTCGAATCTTTTAAGATCAAATCAATTGGTTTTGCCATCAATGTCAAAGGGGGAGATTGTTAGCATTTGGCATTATAACATATAATGGAAGATTGTTGGCATTTCAATAAGGATATTGAGAAGGTTGTTGATGATTATGGATATAACTGATTAAGGATGTTTACTCTCTTAATATTATTATTTTGTCATTGATGTCAAGAAATTGATTTTCTAATTCAGTATGATGTTACCATATCTTGAGAAGTATGATTTGAAGAGTATAAAGATGCTGGTAAAAGACACAGAAAGATTATGATGAATAAGGGGATGAATAAGGTATTCAATGGGCAACTATTACCGAGTCAGACAATGATGAGATCATGATGTTTAGATTGTTTTGACATCCTACATATGTTATAAATTGTAAGGTTAATACTATACTATGTTACCAACCAAAGAACCTAGTTGGTAAACCCTAAGGAACCTAGTCGGTAAACCCTAAGGTTATCGCTATTGGTTAATGAAGGCAGAATGTCTACTGAGTGAAGTTTAGTATTCACCGAGTTATTACCGAGTTGTAACTTAGCTGTAACAGAATGCATTAAATGTTTACATGTGTTATTTAATGAAGGAAGCTGATGAGCTGGAACTGATTAAATGATTGGTATGTCGTGCATGAAGTCTGCTAATGAATCTATGGAAAAGGAAAGTCGGCATGAAGATCTATAGCGCAAATTGAACCGCAATACCCTAGCACAAGTTCCAAGAAGTGTATGCAAGTTCCAAGGTGAGGTAAAACATTTTTCAAATCAAAAGATGCATTGAACCTAGACAAGATTGAAGATCTGATGGCTATGATTGATCATGGGAAATGTGATCAAGGAGATTAAGCAATTAGCTAGTTGTTTATAAATAGGTAACTATTGATAAACAATGCATGCAGGCAAGTGTATGCACATGGATGCTACATAGTGATTACCGAGCACAGAAGCTTGAAGACCTGTTTGAATAACAGAGTATAGAAGCCCAGCAGATGGACAAGATTAGTTCTATGTCTAGATTATATTGAGCAAATAAGAATCTACTTTAGCATTTTAGATGTGAAGTTGTAGATAGATTTTTACTACTATTATTTTGTGAAAGTGACAGAAAATCTCTTAACCAAGTGGACTTAACAGTCTTATTTGTAAAACCCTCTAGCAAGGTGACATTCTTATTGAGTGTTTGAAATCATTTAACAAGGTCACCTCTAACAAGGTGAAGATCCTAACAGGTCTAAGGGAAATCCCTTAACTGGGTCACATCTAGCAATGTGTTTGTAATCTTTAATAGGATTTGCTTTTAATCGAGCATACTCTAGAAGGGTATATTTCTTAGTGGGTCTGAAATCCAACAGTGGTTTTTCCCTATTTGGGTTTCCACGTTAAATCTGGTGTTATGAGGTTTATGATGTTTATATGCTTTTGAGTTTGCATGTTTAGCAGTTTTGGTTATATTACTAAAGTATATGTTACCGAGGTTGAATTTGATGTTTTTATGGAAGATTATGTTTGTATGATTCACCCCACCTCCCCCCTCTCATCTTGTTGGCTATTGGATCTATACTTATATTAAGTATCAGAACTATCAATATATGTATTTATATAATCAATGATAGTTATTTGATTGTTTTAACTATTTGTTCGAGCCATGTGTTTATGTTTATTGGTTGTAAGAATCATGTAATGTTCAGCCAAGGAGTCTATATGTGTTTATTTGTGAAGTTTATCCATGATTTGGGGAGAGCCCGCGAGTTATAGTGTGGGATAAGAGTGATATGATCGCAACCCCAACTTGTTTTATTGTCTTTTTCTCACTGTGTGAGTCTTTGTGTTGTGCCTATTGCCTTTGGGAACCAGATGCCATTTATTTAGGTGTGGTTTGGATTAAATTTTACTTTCAGATTTCATTCTTTGTTTGATGCAAGATTAAGATGTCATTTAGAGATGCCTCATGATGCTATTGCCATGAGAAGTTGAATTATTTTTATTGCTGAAATTTATAAGAGCAAGTGTGAAGACCTTGCTGGGTTATGTTTAATTGGTTGCAGTAGCTTAATGACCTGAATTATGTATTTATTAGGTCAAGGGGCTCATCCTTTCTCATGTGTTGACATTGAGTTTCTTAAGTATGTATCTACGCTCGGTTGGGTGTTGCATGATATTAAAGGATTGCTTTAGCTATTGGTTTTGTTATTGTTCAAATTTTGAGTTCCTTACTATGGAAATGGGAAGAAATTGAGTTTAATTATATTCTATTGAATGTTTATTTGGAAATCTAAATTTGAGAATTTCATTGTGAAGGAATTATGTAGTTTCCCTCCTCTTAAATTTGGTGTTAAGATCTTTTAGTAATGTCTGAAAATTTATTGTTTAAACCTTCATATATTGTCTAGAAGCCGTGATTTTGTAGCTCTCGATTTATAATTTTGGTTTATTGTAAAAATTGAGTCTATGCCCTAGTTGTGGAAGGGATTATTATGTTTTGGGCAAGTTAATTTATTGCCCATATTTTATTTCTACACCTATGATTATTTTTGTTTGGGGATGCCAACTAATTGTTTTGTCGCCCTTGTTTTATGTTCTTTTTGGGTTGTTTTTTTGTAACCCACATTGTGGGTTGGGTGCTATGGCACCACCCATGATATGGGGGATATTGTGGCATCCACCATATCATGGTGGGTGCCTGTACCCCAACGACTTGGTGCTGGTGTGGCAACACCATGGGGTGGAGGTACTTAGCACCTCCCACCACATGGTGGTGTCACAACACCACCAATATTGCGGTGGTACAACACCACCCACGATATGATGTATGCACAACACCACCAATATCATGGTGGATGTTGATGCACATCACCACTATATTAATTAAATTGAACCTGCAATTATTGATTTCCCTGCTGGAAATAACTTCATCTCGCCTGCAGATGCATGGGGTGTAAAATTCATTCACCTAGCCTACATTATTAATTACAAAAATTAGTTTCAATCTACTATTTGCATATGAATTCATTAATGATCCATTCCTTTGTTCTTCAGCTACCCAATTCGATGGTTGGGCAGTGATATAGTGTTTAAGAATATATGATATTCTCATATTATAATCCAAATTCAAATTGTTTCTCCTTCCTTAATTTCATGAGTATGTCATGGTTTTAATATATGTATTTATGTAATTAGTGATAGTTATTTGATTGTTTTAACTATTTGTTCCAGTCGCGTGTTTATGTTTATTGGTTGTAAGAGTCAAATAATGTTCAACCATGGTATCTATATGTGTTTATTTGTTAAGTTTATCCGTTATTTGGGGAGAGCCCGTAAGTTATAGCATGGGCTATGCGTGATATGATCACAACCCCAATTTGTTTTATTGTCTTTTTCTCACTGTGGGAGTCTTTGTGTTGCCTATTTCCTTTGGGAACTGAAGGCCATTTATTTAGGTGTGGTTTAGATTAAATTTTAATTTCAGATTTCATTCTTTGTTTGATGCAAGATTAAGACGTCATTTATAAATGCCTCATGATTCTATTGCCATGAGAAGTTGAATTATTTTTACTGCTGAAATTTTATAACACCAAGAGTGAAGACCTTGTTGGGTTATGTTCAATTCGTTATAGAAACTTAATGAATTTAATTATCTATTTATTGGGTCAAGGGGCTCATCCTTTCTCATGTGTTGATGTTGAGTTTCTTAAGTATGTATCTATGTTCAGTTGGGTGTTGCATGATGTGAATTATCTCAGTTTTATTCTATAATCTTGAGCCTCTTGTATTGTTGCTTATGGGTCCATGTATAGGGAGTAGGCTCTTTTACGACCCCAGGGGCTCACGAGAGATGGAATATCACACCAGTCCTTATAAGGATGCCTGTAGTCGAGACCTCATTGGTGTAAGAGAGTTTACTATATTTAAATCAAGTGATAACTAATTAATTAATGGGTATGGGTAGTTAGACAATTAAAAGATAATAAAATTAATAGTGCCTCATGACATATTCCTAGGGAGGATGTTTTAGGCTAAGCATGAGAATACTGTGGAGATGGTAAGCCAATTTCCCTTGGTCTCTCAAAGGTTGAGATGGCTCTGCATGCCCATAGGCTAGTGCCTTGTTCTTGGTTTGGCATGTGATGACACTCACTTGTACATGTGTTCACCTTATGTTTCACTTTTGCATCTTTGTATTGATTTTGTTTCAGCCTCAGGAGTTTTCTTGATCATTGTTCAGATTGGTGTGTGGTTGTGTGTGTGAAAGTCTATTGGTGATAGCCCCTTTGGTTAAAAGCATCAACCTAGGTTTAGTGTGTGACTTGGGACCTAGCGACATATCCTATCTTGGGGGGTGGTTCCTTGTAGGTTCCACATTGGTCGAGTGGCTGGAGCTTTTGTGCCATTGGGGTATTTCCCTTGTTGTTCTTCTTCTTCTTGTGTGTGGACTTAGATCTTTCTTCATGATGGCTATCGATTCTATGAAGCAGATTTATGTATCAAACTTCATGTCATATGAGATTTACTTGTTGTGTAATAGTGTAGGAACCATTTGAAGGTTGAGAAATCTTAGAATCATATGGATTATGTAATAGTAGCATGTACTGTATCCATGATTATACACTAGACTGAGGCATTCTATGGAGTTCATCTTTTGGTTTATGATGTAATGGGTCATATGTACCATTGACTTAGGAATGGTTATGCCATTTCTGTAGAGCATTGTAATCATGTGAAAAGAGTATAGACTCTTGGTTGTTTCATCTTTAGGACAATATTGTAAACTTGTGTAAAGACTTAAACACTTGTATTTTAATTGCCAGGCTTATGTTGTAATGTACTTAGTAAGTTTTAATCTTATGTTTTTATAATGGAATGAGTCTTGGAGCAGCAAGTTGAACAATTATGTGACATTGTCATGACATGTAATGGATATATACATATAGTTAGTTCCATGTTGTAATGTATAAAAGATGTGTTTACTTACTTTCTTCATGTTATGTTTTAAACATTGTAAACAAACTAGTATTTGGCAGTGATGTGCTCTCATGAGAAAATTGATGTATTACAAGTAGATGTTAGTGTATTGTTTATGAGATACTTGTTAGACAGTTCAGATAACCAGAAGACAACTAAGAGGGGGGGGGGGAGGGGGGTGTGAATCAGTTGTCATAGATTACCAGAAGCATTAGCAATTAAAACTAAAATAGCAGATAAACCAATTAAGCATAAACAATAATCACAAAATAAATACCATTGACATGACACCAAGATTTGTACGTGGAAAACCCGGTAAAGGGAAAAACCACGGTGGGAAGACTACCCATAGTCAGATAATAATTCTACAGTATGTATGTGAATTACAATGAAGGGGCCTGCACTTGTAGGAAGGCCAACAACCTAGAGCATACTTCTTATCAGAAAAGGAGCCTCACTGACTACACATAAATCCAGACTACAATCTAGAGAAGTGTTGAACTACAAAAGATAGCATCTCCTATGCCTGAGTACAGTTTCGGTTAAGCTCAATACTGGAGGACTAAATCCTCTTACATAAACCCAATTCGATCTCCAATGATCAACCAACTCCTTTTCCTGAATGATATTACATTATTCGCACTTTACATTCCTTTACCATGACCTCTTACATTAACCGTGATGATGTACAATGAGATCTTACATCTATTTATACAAACCCTCAACCATAAATAATCAGGTCAGCCACTAGAAAATGAACTAATTACATAATTACAAACCATGTTGGCCTTAGACTAGACAAGTAATATCAACACATAAGACATCCTGAAAATACATCAATAGGTCCTATCCACACATTACATTAATATCGGTCCATAACCTAGATAAACCAGGACCAAGCATACGTCCACACACTTCAGCAATGATCTCCAACTGCCAAGTCTTGAAAATGATCACCAACAACATCCTGAAACCCCATCAGAAGCTGCACCAACACCACTTATGAGATTCATCAAAGATCTTTATCAAAATCTCCGTTGGTGAAACCCTCACCGAAACCAGAAACCAATCTTCTAAATAAGAAAGATAGTATCCAATCACCATACCAAAACCAACTGATCAAATATGAGTATAGGTATCATGAACAAGCCAATTCTATCACCAGACTATAATGGAGTCTACCAGATCATACTGGATCCAAGTTAACCCGAAACCACTCATCCTACTGGGACCAGAAGGGTGTTAAGAAAAGCATCCAAACAACTAGTGTTGACATCAATGACAAAACATCAATGCAACACATAATAAATTCCACCAAATGGCCAATATTCTCCCCCTTTGGCATTGATGGCAACACTAGATGTGAAACACATCGAAGTACCAAGAAATGCCAAACAAGTCTCCCCCTATGGAAGACAACCAACAATCACCTGCATATAGCTCTGAATATCAATATCTCTCCCCCTATGAATAATATTTCTCCCCCTTTGTCATTTACTTTTTCACATCACTATCTCTCCCCCTTTTACATCAATGCCATAAATATGACAGAAATATCAAAGCAAAAAAATAAGCCTTTGAATCTCAAAGTTGACTACTCCCTCTGAGCAGTAGCATCCCACATCATTACCAGAATGAATAGCATCTCTGATAATGAATGATAGACTAATGCAAAATCGCATCAATCAAATCTCTACTAGACGGGTAGAAACCCTCAATATGTCTCTCAGGTACTCAAATGATTCCTTGGATAAAGGTTTAGTGAAAATATCTGCAATATGTTCTTTAGTGTTCACATAAACCAGTCTAACTTCATTTGCTTCCACCTTCTCCTTCAAAAAGTTATATTTGATAGATATGTGCTTTGTCTTAGAATGAAATACCAGATTCTTTGATTTATCAATAGCAGTAGAGTTATCATAGTGAATAACTACCGGTGCATCACAATCCACCTTTATATCCTTCAACATTTGCTTCATCCATAAAACTTGTGTATAGTTAGTAGCAATAGCAACATACTCAGCTTCAACAGTAGATAAAGAAGTACATGACCGTTTCTTGTTGATCCATGAAACCAACTTCTTTCCAAGAAAGAAAGCTCCACTGGAAGTACTTTTTCAGTCATCAACATCTCCAGCCCAGTCAACATCTATATATGCACATAAAGTAAAGTTATTATCCTTAGGATACCATAAGCCATATTCTGATGTACCTTGCAAGTATCTAAAAATCCTTTTCACCGTCATCTCATGATTTTATCTAGGATCACTCTAAAATCTTAAAACAATACAAACAACATTCATAATGTCATGCCTAGTCTAAGTCAAATAAAGCAGACCTCCAATCATAGACTTGTATCTTGTAGGATTTACCGATGTAGAAACATCTTATCTTGTCAATCTCTCACTTGTAACCATAGGTTTACTTACTGGTTTGGAATCTCCTATACCAAATTTCTTCAACAATTTCTTAGCATATTTAGTTTGATAGATAAAAATGCCTTTGTTAGTCTGAGTAATCTGCAAACCTAAGAAAAATTTCATCTCACCAATCATAGGTATCTCAAATTCTTTCTCCATATTCTTAGAAAATTATATGCATAATTTATCTTCACCTCCAAAAATAATGTCATCAACAAATACTTCAACAATCAGTATATCATCATCAATGATTTTATAATATAAATTACTGTCAACACTGCCCTTAGTAAAACCAATCTTCAAAAGATATTTATCCAACCTTTCATACCAAGCTCTAGGTTCTTGTTGATAACTCAATGATGAATGAATAGTACCAAACCAGTACTGAGAGGGGGGGTGAATCAGTATAGACAAAAATACAGTCCAAAACTAGTTTGACAGCAAATACTCCAAATGACTGGCAAACAATGATACTAGTTGAAATGGAGTGCAACCGGTAAGACCCAGAACAACTAAAACAATCATAAACCAGTTACTCACTAAGTTGTCCTCTTAGCTCAATACTATAGTACCATTACACCCTCATGCATGAACAGGTAAACTATCATCAAATCTTCACAATAGTTAGTTCAATATGTTTTATAGATAGGCATAAAACATAGAACCATCATATGCTCAATAGGTAATAACAAAGCATCACAAGATAAAAGCATCACACATGACACACATATTTTTCACGTGGAAACCAAACTGGGAAAAACCACAGTGGGGATGAATACCCACAAGCTACTTTTTGAACTCTTTAGAAGTCCGCTATGTTAGGAGCCTTGTCCAGTTAAAGACATTACAATAGGTTTTGTTAGGAACCGATCCTGTTAGGGATCACCTAGTTAAGGGTTAAACCCGGTTAGGGTTACCTTGTTAGAGGATTTCAAGAACTCAATAGCTAAAGGATCTCCAGAGCTCTATAGCTTCCCAGAACTCAATAACTTCAAGTTACCCTATTAAGGGATTTGTATCAAGCCGGTTAAGGCTACCCTATTAAGGGATTTCACAACTGTTGAAGTGGTTAAAGATCAACAGGAATTACAATAATCTGGCAACAACACTCAATGCTAATGCAGATCCGTTTTGGCTCCTCTTCACCTTCTGCACATTCACTTTGAAGGTAACTCTTCTCTCCTTTGGTCTAGAAAGAATCATGTATCCCTTCCCTTGGATACACACATACAACTTTTGCCAACAACTTTAGAAAGAAACACAACTTTGACCTTATAGGAAACAGACAGGTCGGTAGCAAAAACCCTAAACCCTAAACCTATTAGGTTAAGCAATTCAAGTGGTTCAATCCTGACCATTGAATCATATTGCATTAAATGCAACAATCTTGAATCGATCTCAAGACATTCTCCATCATCCATTATCCACTGATTTCATGGCGGTTGATAACCCATCACGCGTTATCACCATTTGACAAACTTCGCACATTCCCAAGGTAGATAGAGATAGTCTTCTTCATGCAAGATCCTTCACGTGCACAGAGCTTACATGGCAACATGATCTATTCTCCATTATACTGCTGACTCATCACACAAAGATCACCGATTGAGTCACACAGGCTTGAGATATTCCAACCGGAAATCCTGAAGTGGAAACTACCTACTAACCGGTAGTCATACAATGCTTCCATGTACCGGTTCCCATAACTACATGCTGGTTCACCTTGACTTGCCGGTTCATATTTGAACAAAATACCGCTTCACTTTGGCATATATACCGGTTCACACATATGTCGATTCACTTCATATCACATATTGACATCAATGACAACATACAATATCATTATGTCCTTATACCAGTTCACATAATGCCAACACTTGTTTCAATCCATATAAAGCTTTCCTTAACCTGCAAACCATATCAGTATCATCTGATAGTGAAAAACCATCAGGTTTCTCAATATAAACTTCCTCATCAAGATCCCCATTCAAGAATGCACATTTAACACCCATTTGATAAACCTTGTATTTTTTATAAGCAACATAGGAAAGAAATAATCTTACAGCTTCAATCCTAGCTACCAGTGCAAAAGTCTCTCCATAATCAATTCCTTCCTTCTGAGAATATCCTTTACAAACCAATCTAGCCTTATTCCTTATAACTTTACCATCGTCATTCAATTTATTCTTAAAAACCCATTTAGTTCCAATAACATTTTTATTTTTAGGTCGAGGAACCAAAGTTCATGTGTTATTTTTCTCAATTTGATCTAATTCTTCTTCCATAAATTTTAACCAAAATTCATCTTTACATGCCTCAATTACTGATACCAATTAAACTTGTGAAATTAAACATACCTCATTAGTTGCCAGTATTGTTCTTGTCATCACTCCATTTCTCTTGTTCCCAATGATTTGATCTTTAGAATGATTCAGTCTCACATACCTAGGAGTCTTCTGACTCTCTATTCCTCTTTGATGTTGTTGGAGTAACTGGTTCAACTCTTTGTTCCGGTAAAGGTGCTACTGGTTTAGATATAATCATTTCCACTACTAGTTCCTTCTCATAAACTTTGATTTGACTTTTTTTCAGCTCATCTACTTTTACATTAGCACTCTCCACAATTCTTTGCAATCTCTTGTTATAACATCTATATGCTTTTCCTTCATTAGAATAACCAAGAAATATGCCTTGATCACTTCTAGGATCAAATTTCCCAATGATATCATCTCTTATGATATAACATTTACTACCAAAAATTTTGAAATACTTAACTGTAGGTGTATTGCCAAACCATTATTCATAAGGTGTCTTACTAGTTTCTCTTTTGATATGTACTCTGTTGAATGTATAAACCATTGTACTCACTACTTCTCTCCAGCAAATTAGCTTCCATCATCATTGTTATAGCAACATCCAAGATAGTTATGTTCTTTCTTTCCACAACTCCATTCTGTTGAGGTGTTCGGGGAGCAGAAATTTTTCTTCTTATACCATGCTTGTCACAAAAGTTATTAAACTCACCGGATGTGAATTATCCACCATGATCTGATCTCAAACATTTAATCTTCAATCCTATCTCAGTTTCCACTTTAGCCTTAAAGATTTTAAACTTTTCAAATGCTTCAAAATTTTCTCTCAAAAAAGTAACCCACATCATTCTAGAATAATCATTAATGATTAGCATGAAATATTTATCACCATGAAAACTTTTAACTCTAGCACGACCACACAAATCAGTATGAATAAGATCAAGAGCATCATTTTATTTATCTTGTATACTCCTAAAAGAGGTTCTGACCTATTTACCCATTTGACATTCTTTACATACCAGATTATAGGGCTTCATAATCTTAGGTATATCTCTAACAGCCTTAAATGAACTGATCTTCACAATGCAATCAAAATTCACATGACACAGCCTTTTATGCCATTACCAACTCTCATCAATCTATGTAATAAAACATGTCTTCTTACCAGAGTTTAAATGAAATATGTTACATTTTGTCTATGTACTATTTGTAATCTCCAAGCCAGATCTGTTAGTGATTTTGCATTTTCCATCCTTGAACTGTAATTGAAATCCCTTATCTACCAATTGTCCTACACTCAAAAGATTATGCTTCAAACCTTTAACATAATAAACATTGTCAGTATTGTTCTTACCATCCAATGATATAGTTCCTTTTCCTTTAATCATACGTGCCTTGTCATCTCCAAATCTAACTAGTCCACCATCAAATTCTTGCAAAGACAAAAACTTCCCTTTATCTCCAGTCATATGATGTGAACAACCACTATCAATTACCCATTCATCCTTTTCCTCAATTTTAGCAGCATGTACCTTCTCCTTCAGTACATTCACTTCTTGTGCTGGATCATCTTCCTTGATAGCCAAGAAAACCCATTCCTTCCCATTGCCAGATCCACTAGCAGAGTCTTATGCTGGTTCATCATCTGAATCGCTAATGCCTTCCTCATCCACTATGATTTGTCTCTATTTTTCTTGAATCTATACTTATTTTGATATCCAGGGTTAGGCTTAAATGATCTTTTAACTCTTTCTTCAAATCTTGAATTTCTTTCAGGAAATCTAGATGCAAAATGACCAATCTTATTACATGCAAAACATTTAAAAGGTGTTTTTCCTTCATAATTCCTACCAGTCCTTTCAGTACTCTTCTAGCAAATAGTGCTTCACATTGCTCAAACTCATCATCTTCTCTCTTCATATCTTTTAGCTCTTTTGTATATAAATCTTTCCAGCCTTTCTTACCGATTATAGATGTAGATACATGAAAAGAAGGTTCAGTCTTCAGAGCTCCGGAAGGTCCGAATTCCTCAAGTTCAAAAGAATATAGTTTCCCAACCAAAGTATCTCTATTGATGGATGCATTAGCCATTGTTCTCAACTCATTAATAGTAGTAGCCTTCATTTTGTAAGCTGGTGGTAGGGCTCTCATTACTTTAGAAATAATTTCATCTTCACTCAGAGTTCCACCACAATATTGAATTCTCATAACAATCTCATTTACCCTTTCCATGAATGCAATAATCCTTTCATCTTCTTCTATCTTCAGGTTTTCATATCTCACTCGGTAACCATCAAGTTTAGCAATCTTCATTGTAGGCTCACCTTCATTAAGAGTCTGCAACTTATCCCATATAGCCTTTCCAGATGATCTATCTGTTAATCCCATTATTTGTTGATCAGAAAGTGCACAAAAGAGGGCTTCTCTTTCTCTACAATCATTCTCAAGCTCCTTATACAAGTTTGTTGGAGGAGGATTGCATAATTTTGGATTAAAGGGTGTGACACCATTCTGTGTGATCTCCCAAATCTCCTTGCCAAGACATCTCAGATGAGTCTCCATCTGAATCTTCCATACTATATAGTTTGTTCCTTCAAGCCTCGGTATACCCCTTCGAAAGATAGCTCCAAAAGAACTGGATGAAATTGAACTATTAGTCACCATAGGATCTTCCTCAAGTGGATAAGATTTTTTGCAGAGAGGACCAATACTCTGATACTAATTGTTAGATAGTTCAGATAACTAGAAGACAACTAAGAGGGGGGCTGAATCAGTTGTCACATATTAAGAGAAGCTTTAGCAATTAAAAATTTAATACTGGAACCCAAAATATTAATACCAGAATAGCAGATAAACCAACTAAGCATAAACAAAAATCAAGATTAAATACCATCCACATGACACCAATATTTGTATGTGGAAAACCCGGTAAAGGGAAAAACCATGGTGGGAACCTACCCACAATCAAATAATACTTCTGCAGTAAGTATGTGAATTACAATGAAGGGGCCTACACTTGCAGGAAGGCCAACAACCTAGAGCACACCGTTCATCACAAAAGGAGCCTCACTAACTACATATAAATCTAGACTACAATCTGGAGAAGTGTTGAAATGCAAAAGATATCATCTCCTATGCCTAAGTATAGTTCTGGTTAAGCTCAATACCAGAGGACTAAATCCTCTTACATAAACCCAATTCGATCTCCAATGATCAACTAACTCCTCTGCCTGAATGGTATTACATTATTCTCACTTTACATTTGTTGACCATGATCTCTTACATTAACCATGATGATCTACAATGAGATCTTACATCTATTTATACAAACCCTCGACCATAAACAATCAGGTCGGCCACCAGACAATAAACTAATTATATAATTACAAACCATGTTTGCCTTAGACCAAACACGCAATATCAACACATAATGCATCCCAGAAATAAATCAATAGGTCCTATCCACACGTTACATTATTGTCGGTCCATAACCTAGATCAACCGGGACCAAGTATAGGTCCACACGCTTCAGCAATGATCTCCAACCGCCAAGTCTCGAACACGATCACCAACAACATCTTGAAACCCCATCAGAAGCTGCACCAACATCACTTATGCAATTCATCAAAGATCTCCATCAAAAGCTCTACCGGTGAAACCCTTGCCAAAACCAAAAACCAATCTTCTAAGCAAGAAGGATAGCATCCAATCACCAAACCAAAACCAATTGACCAAATATGAGTATATGTATCATGAACAAGCCAATTCCATCACCAGACTATACGAGAGTCTACCGGATCATATCGGATCCAAGTTAACCAGAAACCACTCATCCTATCGGGACCAGAAGGGTGTCGGTAAAGCATCCAAACATCTAGTGTTGACATCAATGAAAAAACATCAATGCAACACATAATCAATTCCACCAAATGGCCAACAATACTTTGATTTTTGTAATTACATTTCAATAAAAGACCTTAGAAAATAATCAATATGGTAACAAGAAAGCATGACAAATACAACAAAACTATTGTTAATAATATAGTATCCAAATCAGCCATGTGGCTGGAAATCATAACAAGAATTAGAATATTAGGCATGCATGAGACATATTTGATTATGAAACCATGAATGAGATGGATGCAATAAAATGATAGTTGTGTGTTGATATCAAGTATAGGTAAGCATGACATGCACCTCATAACAAAAGTAGATGGAATGACATGTGCATAATGTATTATGTGTAAGGACATCAGTAAGGTAGCTAACAACATGTTAGCACTAGGTTTCATATTGAGTAAGTGATGCATTAAGCTTATGGCCAGTAGTAGCAACATTAGCAACATGGTAATACTAAGTAGTTTGGTATTTAGGTGATGCATGTTTCTTGTCGGCAGTGATAGAAACATGAAGATAATGGCAGTAGAAGCTCTTCTTTATCATGTTAAGGAATAAGCATTTAGTAGCATGCATGTTGTAGGATGAGAGTTATTAATTATGTATTGCATGGTGTGATAGATCATCAAGATGAATGTATGGTAATCATGTAGACATATAATGTGTAATCATAAGTAAGGTGCATATGATAGAGTTTTCTCATTTAATATCATGCATTAGAAAGAGTATGAAGTGTCATTTCTCTAGGTAGGCTAAGACATGTAGATCCATATATTGCTAAGCATTATGGATAGTAGAATGCATTAGAGATTAGAGGGCAACCTATATAGTATACCATTGTGTGGAAACATTATTATAGATAGATCATTAAGTGCATATGTGCATTGTTATGTTGATTGTAAATCTAATGCATGGATTAAGAATCATAAACCTCATATGGAATTTAAGTAGTGGTGCTAATATTCCCTAGGGAGCTAGATGAGACTAAGTAATCATTTTTCCACTTATGTTAAGAACATAATTAGATAACCAATGTTTAAGATTCATCACTAAGATAAGAATAAGTGAACTAATTTCTTAATCACATTTCCTAGATAAGGTTAACTGGAAACTTATTTAGTAAGCAAAAAAAAATTTACTCCATTTCTAGGTGGTTGGTGTAAGTTCCCTGGGGTTTGTTGGAGGGTGTTATAGAGAATCACCAGACTCACTCAATTCAAAGGCTGAAATCTTACCAATAAACATATCCCTAGTCATGTTAGTCATAGTCCGGATCTCCTCAATAGAAACAACTTTGTGTTTGTAAGATGAAGGTAAGGATATGCAGACTTTAGAAACAATCTCTGATTCTTCCAATGTTCCACCAACAGATCTGATATTACACATAAGTTCATTCACGTTTTTCATAAAAGAAGTAATTTTCTCATCTTCGCCCATCCTTAACATCCCATGCTTTTCTTTTAAGCTCTACAATTTAGCAATCTTCACATAGTTGTCACCTTCATATAGGGTTTCCAACTTCTTCCAGATCTCATGAGCAGTTTGCAATTCCATAATATTTATCATTTCAAAATTTGTCAAGGCACCCAACAATGCTTCGTTAGCCCTAATATTGCATTCAACTTCCTTTATCTCATCTGGAGTTGAAGGTCAATTAGCAGGAGTAGTGTACTTTTTATTGGTAATAGTTTAGTAAGATTCACCAATGCATCTCAGATGACACTCCATGTAGTTCTTCCAAAGAGAGTAGTTAGTTCCATCAAATCTTAGACTATCCTTCTTGCAGGTTGCCATCCTGAATCACCCCAAGTGGTCAAGGTTCTTTGGACGAACCTGCTTAGATACCAATTAATGAAATAGCTTTAATACCGGCAAATAACTGAAAGGAGGGTGGGTGAATCAGTTGTCTCAAAAACTTACACAATTTAAAGCATAAATCAGCAACACATCAAGAACACACATAACACCAATATTTTTGATGTGGAAATCCCAATCAAGGGAAAACCCATGGTGGGAACCTACCTACAATATAATGATACTTTATTACAAGTATATGAAATATTATAATGGGGAATGCACATGCATTCAGGCACACTGCCTAGAGTGCACCGCTCAAAATACAAGGGCTACAACCCAGGGAAGACTCACTGTCTTACAAACAAATTTGGATCACATCTAGAAGATCATGACCTAAAAAATAGCATCTCCTTAATGCCTGGTTACAATTTTGGCTAAGCACATAACAACTTACTTCTTCTCACATTTTTTCTCTGCTACCAAAAGATCAATACATTGTTCACACACTACACACTTTGATTCTCATCCATACATACTCAATTATAAAGATATTATATTTATTTATACATGACATCAACCTTGTGAAGATCATCAAGGTCGACTCAACACTCACCACCTAATTACAAAAATATAACCAAACACGCTACAATATCACATGCAGACAAAGATCATGTTGGCTAATACATAGCATAGACCTAGATCAACCACCTTGAACATGCAACACCTTCAAGAAATTATGACTTGATCATCTGCAACATGCTACAATCATCTAGTCATCCAACAACTAAATAACAACATCATATCAAAGAAAATAATCAATTATGAGCTCAACAATCAGTGCAGACCACTAACACAAAAGGAACACAATCCAAAAACATCCACACGCTTCACTAATTAATACAACAACATCCACACCAACTCTAATTACTAGAATCATCATTATCACTATACCAAACCTCAAGAACACAAACCGCAATGACTTTCAACCTAGTAAAATAACTTGCAGACCTCCAAAGCATGAACCACTACATACGTCAATGTCCCAAACATAACTCCAAATCCATAGATCAAGATATTACAATGTGGAGCAATACATATCAAAATACTGAACACTACCACCACTGAACAACAGAGAAACTAGCCACAACATAGATACTCATAGCTCAATCAAATCTTCATGTGGACCTTTGCAAATTGAACTAAATCAACTATAGATATCCTTTTGAAACCCCTTTAATACACAAACTTTGGTTATCAACATGCTGAACAAACCAACTCACTGCACTTCACTGCATTACTATCATAGATAGAAAAATATGTTGACACCAATGATAATGCATCTCTCAAACATCCTCAAATATCTCTTAAGCACATATTTACAACATATTACAAGAAATATATAACAATCTCCCCAAATATCCAACAAGAGGAAGTATCATTTAATCTATGTCGATTGGTTAGGAGACTAACATTGGCCATATTCACAGTTTGCACAATATTTGCCAATTCTTGGGCGTTTAGATGGTTATGATTGATACCCCCATTATTTTGTCCTATACTCCATTGTCAGTCGTAAGGCTACTGATTATACCTTTGATTTTGGTTTTGATATCCCCTTTGATTTGGTAATTGTTCTACTAAGGTTGATTTTGATTATGGTTTCCTTGGGAATTGATTTTGATTTGATTTAATTATGAAGTCACTTGAGTGATCATCTTATTCAAGGTGTCAACTTTTGCAGACAAGTGGGTTATTTGTTCAATGGGTGGTGGATTTGGAACTTTCTTAGCTATTGCATCATTAGATACATTAGGTTTTTGCCAACCTCTATGGGTTTGATCATTCATTTGATCATGAGGGTCAGTGGATATTGCTGTGTACCAAGAGAGGGTGTGCATCACAAGTTGTTAGTTCATGACTTGTGGGGGTCCATATAAAGAAACTAGGATATTAGTGGGAGCCACCAAATCCATGGATGGGTTAGGATAAGTTACTTGATTGTAATTCCCATAGGTTATGATGAGGGGAATATTATGTCATATCCCTCCAGGAGTCTAGTTTAGTTCTTGGTTCATCTTAAGAGTCAGAGCATAAACCTTGGCCAAGGTATTTATATTGGTTCTTCAGTAGTTTTCTTGATGGACATTGTGATCCATGGATCAATAGCTCTAAAGTATGCTTCAATTGCCACTACTTGATTAATTTGATAGGTATCTTTTAGCCTCTTATATGCTCTTTGGAACTTATTATTGAAGGTAATTAAGGGATCATTTGGTTGTTTTCTTAGGGATGCAAAATGGTGATAAAGGGTAGCAGTGTATATGTAAATCCTAAACTATGAAATGAAAGCCTCTTCCAAAGTATCTCAACTAGTGATGGAGTTGGCAAGTAACGTGAGGTACCAATTGTACTCATTTTCACTGATTGAGTATGGGAAGAGATATCACACCACATCCTAGTGCTGGATATGGTTCCAGACTACTGCATCTTTGAATACTTCAATATGTTCTTCTGTAGTCTTAGGTCCACCACATTCAAACTTTCTATAGAGCTTATCCAGGTTCCTAGACATGTCATCAATCCCTCTGAGTATAGTTTCCAAAGGAGTGTGCATTTGGTTGAATTATGTCATGGATGAGGGTGGTAGGTTTTGGTTTACATACGGTGTTGTGATAGGTTGAGTACTTGGTATGATTTGGGCTCCTTGAGTAGTATGAGTTGGTTGTCATGGTGGGGTTCTCGAAGACTCCCCTTTAACCTTGTTCTTTCTTTCTCTAGTGATGGGTCCTAATTCTATAAATTCCAGTTTTTTGGGTGTGCTTCTAATGATTCTTTCAAACCTCTCAAGGGAAAGGAGGATATACACTCTAGCTTGTTCAGGCCTTCCTTCTAGCACCAATTTTGTTGATGGTTAAAACAACACAAGTTTGATATTACTAGAAAACTTCTCCCAAAAGAGGTAGGAATAGAAAACCCTTGACCTCCCAAGGTCTTCTAAAGTTGTATCTCAAATATGTTGGAATAACTTAGTGTTGATGAAACTAACCACATAAAGGGATGAACCTACTAAAATGAGCTTTTAGAACAAATTAAACTTCCAAGAAATAAAACTCAAATGATAGACCAGGGAACAAGAAAAATGCAATATTAGTATTTACCAAGCATGCATTATCAAGGTGATTTAGGAAAGCATTAAGGATAAATATTCATGCAATACATTAAATCAATCAAATTTAATATGCGAATAAAGCAAATAAATGACTTTCAAAATCCTTACAAATTCACTCCAACCTCATACACCATTGACATGTGTAGAATGATTTATGAAGTAAATAAGATTGACACAAAATATTTAGATCAAGTCCTTCCATTATGAAAGTTACATAATCTCATAAAAGTACCAAAATCATGAAGAAAACATCAACAAGACAACAAATCCACAAGATGAATTGTATTGAAATAAATGCTAGTAAATCACAAACACTCAAATCCAAAGTTTTGATAAAGTATCCTCCTGAAAATGAAAAAGGGAAATAGCATATAACTTAAAGAAATTTAACTAAAGGCCTCAAATCATCAATTTTTTTATCTTTTTAGAGCCAAGAAAATTACAATTTATAAGAGGAGACCTCCTAAAATCAAGCTTTCCACCCAAAATTGCCTACAAAATAGGAAGTCCAAATAACATGCAAATTTATAACTTTAGTTCTAGCATAAACCTTCTAAACATTAGAGAATAGATCACCAAGAAAGATAAAATATCTAAGTTTGAACTCATGGTGACATCTCATACTTTCCTTGTGATCCTTAGTTTACTAGAGTTGGATTTTTTGCATGTTGAGGAAGGGAGTATGGACTTCTAGTATCCATTAGGAAACTTTCTATATTTTCATGCTGCTCCAACTACTTATTGAGTCATTATTGGGAGTTAACTGATCATACCCTTCCCATCCTATATCTTACCAATTCTCTAAAAGGGACTTCTTGAGGAGTTGGGGTTATGTAGAAGAGTCTTTCCCCTACCTATATTGATATTCTTTGAAATTATCCAAACACTATCTTAGAGACCTTTCATCTAGTCCATCTATCCACCTTATCTTGAAGTTGACCACCCTAAATACTTTACTTAGTGATCAAAAGAAAATTTGAAATAGTTGAAAAAATATTGTCACATTTTTTTTAGTTTTTCTAGACATTAGTAAATGGCATTTTTGAAGGCCTTCGGGGCATTTTTAGCCCTTGAAAGTGGCAAAATATTTTCACCTACAACTCTTGGAGACCTTTCCAATGAGTTAAACGACTCATAATTTTGAGTCTTGTGGAGAAAGTTATGCCTAGTTAAAGTTAGGACAAATTTGATATAGTTTTTTTTTGAAAAATTACATAGTTTAGATTTTATTATGTAAATAAACCTGATATGACTGTTGGTTTTTTGATTCTCAAGGAGTTGTTGGTGACCCTTGGAATCCCTTGGACTACTATATGTTGTATTTTTGAACTGAATACAATAATTTTTGGCTTGGTTCAATTATAAGCTCTCCTGTTCATGTAATAGAATTTACAATACCACAGGTTCTCACCTAGGTGTTGTCATCTGAATCCATAATTCGGATCAGTGGTATCAGAGAAAGTTCACTCCTATATGTCATATCACACACGATCAACATATCAAATATTGGGGTTGGAAATAAGGAATCCTTCAGACTACCTTCCTTTGAGATGCACACGATTGCAGATGGCTAAGTTGTAGACCGATGAAGACATTAATGCATTGGTTGCAGATGCACTAGCAAAACAACGTGAAGAAATCATGGATTAGTTCAAGAAAATGCTGGAAAGTCATGGGTCACAAGCAAACCCACCATTCACAGGGTATATGCCATTCAAGGTGCAAGTGAATTTTGATATACCCACATTTCAAGGAAAGATCGATGCAAATGTTGTTGATGATTGGGTTTCAAAACTGGAAAGGTATTTCTCTATCAATCAGCTCTCAGATGAAGAGAAGATAAATTTTGCTCTCCTCAAAGCTGAAAATCATGTGAAAGATTCATGGAAAGCAAAGTTAGCATCCAAGGCAGCAGAAAATGGTAGTACTTTTATCTTTGATTAAAAATCCACATGGGGAGAATTCATGGAGCACATAAAGGAAGAATATTTTCCTATTGATACATATGAACAAAAATATATGCAGTGGCAATTGCTTTGATAAAAAAAGGACCAAACTATTCAAGAATATACTAATATGTTTCATCCCTTAGTAGCAAATCTTGCCATCAAATATTGTGAGAAGCACCAAGTTTTAAAATATCAGAGTGGACTCCATAGGTATATCCAAACTGAAATGGAATTCCTGAACATAGAGACTTTACCTAGTGCATATAAATTTGCTACCAAAATTGAGGAGAAATTTAAACAGAAAGGAAGGAGGGATAACTTCACAAACAACAGATGGAAGGGTGAAAGTGACAAAACTACATGGAAATAAACCTCAAAGGAACCCTCTCCCAATCCACCAACAAAAAAGATGTGGAGTATGAAGAAGACACAAGAGAATGGTATGTGGTGTGAATTCCATAAGAGTCTCTCTCATAATACAAAATATTGCAGAACCATAAAAAGCTTAATGATGGAGACGCATGAGGACAAGGCAGAATCTAAGGTGGCAGAAACTTGCACAAAAGAAAGCCATGAACAAGTCATTAAGGCTGACCCATATGCAATGGTATCTACTACAAAGATATTTCCCCGGGAGGATGAGGAGAGATTGTTCCATTCACATATGTGGGTCGGAGGAAAAGCCATGCACTTTATAATTGATAGCGAAAGTCAAAAGAACCTAATATTAGAAGAAACTGTGAAGAGACTAAATCTGAAAACAACAACCCACCCGCAACCCTATTCAATGGGATGGGTAAGTCAAGGGAGAGATATCCAGCTGCACCAATAGTGTCACCTTTCATACTCCAAAAAGCCCTTCAAAGATGAGGTAATATGCGACGTGGCTCCTTTAGATGTTTGTGATGTTCTGTTGGGACAACCATATATGTACCAGCGACATGGTGTTTATGAGTCAAGGCCTCACAACGTGACAATCAAATTAGGTGAGCAGAAATACTGAATACCAGAGGTAAGCCCTACATACACTACCTCTTTGATTAGTGCCAAGCAATGTAAGAGGTTGGTTTCCAAAATGGGATCATTCATATTATTGATGATTCATTCTAAAGAATAAAGGAAATCATTTTATAATTCCCATGCCATTACAAACACCACAACATTGTAGCAAAAATCCATGGATCAAATTTTGAGGAAATATGAAATTCTATTTAAGTTACCAACTGGGGTACCTACACACTACCAAGTGAGACACACTATTGATTTGATGCTAGGAAAGCCATTACCTAATGAACCAATCTACCATAGGTTAGTATTAGAGAATAATAATATTAAGAGGCAAATACAAGAATTGATTGAGAAGGGACATATTCGTCCAAGTGCATCACCCTGTGGTAGCCTCATTGTTCTAGCAAAGAAAAAGGATGGAACCTAGAGACTTTGAATTGACTATAGGGCCTTGAATAAAATTTCCATCAAAAATAGATATCCACTTCCCTGGATAGATGAACTCTTGGACCAGCTTAGAGGGGCCTTTTTCTTCACAAAAATTGATTTGAAATTAGGATACCATCAAGTACCAATTGAATCAGCTGATGTGTGGAAAATAACTTTCAAATCTAAAGAGGGCTTGTTTGAATGGCTAGTGATATGGCTAGTGATGCCTTTCGGTCTAATAAATTCTCCAGCAACATTCATGAGAATGATGAATGATATACTTAGACCATTCACTGATTCCTTCATGGTGGTATATCTTGATGACATACTCATCTTCAGCAAAACTTGGGAGGAACATTTGCAACATGTGGAAAACATTCTCTCAACCTTACAAGATCATGGGCTCTATGCAAACAAAGAAAAGTGCTCCTTCGGTATGCAGAGTATCAGATACTTAGGATATGTTATTGACAGTGAGGGTGTCCATGTTGATCTGGAGAAGATACAAGTGATTAAGGACAACCGTCTCCTAGAAATCTCACGGAGTTACAAAGTTTCCTTGGGTTGGCAAACTTTTATCATAGATTTGTGTTGGGATTCTCCCATTTGTCTTGGCCTCTAAATCAGTCCTTGCGGGGGGGGGGGGACACAAGCCAAGTTTAAATGGACAAGTTCTCAACAAGAAGCATTCGAGGGGCTAAAATGAAGGTTATGTTCTGCACCAGTTTTATCTCTTCCCGACCTACAACAGTCATTTGAAATACAAACAGATGCATCAGAATATGCTCTAGGGACAGTCCTCGTGCAGCATGGTCATCCAGTTGCATATCACAATCATAATTTTTCTGATATAGTGCATCGGTATGCCACTTACGACAAGGAACTGTATGTTATTGTTCAATCATGTAAGCAGTGGAAACATTAGATTTTGGGTAAGGAGACCATCATCCACATAGATCACAAACCTCTTCAACTTTTGCAAACACAAGGGAAGTTGCAGAATGATCGACATCAATGATGGTCAACTTATCTTCAACAATTTCACCTCAACATTTGCCACAAGAAGAGAAGCACTAACAGAGTAGCAAACTGCTTGAGCAGACCCCCAATTATAGCCATAAGTATGATTTTGAACTCATGTGGTCATCAAACTGAAGCCTGGGCTTGCTTGTATGATAACGATGTTCAATTTGCAGATGTTTATAATCAATTGGTGAAGGGACATCAAGTGAAAGACTTCTAATTGTAGGATGGAATGCTTTGTCACCTTGGCCAAATCTATGTGCCCAATGCAGAATGCAAAAATTTGATAGGTGAAGCTCACTACAGTAAGGTTGCTGGTCATTTTTGTATAGGTAAGAATACTACTATAATTCAGAGGTATTTCTATTGGCCAAAGTTGTGAAATGATGTTATTTTGTATATTCAAGCTTGTACCGCATGTGCTATTGCTAAGCCCACCAATCGTAAACTTGGGTTGTATTCACCACTTCATGTTCCTGAAAAACCTTGGCATTCAGTTTTTATGGACTTTATGTTTGGTCTTCCCACCACAAAAAGAGGTCATGATTGTGTATATGTTGTTGTAGATAGGTTCTCAAAAATGGCAGTAATAGTGGCATGTAAAAAAATAATTTCTGCAAAGGACAGTACAAAGCTCTTCTTTGAATACATCTGGGTTCATTTTGGTCTATCGAATACCATTATCTCAAATAGGGACAATAGGTTTCTTAGTAAGTTCTAGTCTACACTATGAGAAAAGATGGACACAAAATTAAAAAAGTCTACTACTTTCCACCCTCAAACAGATGGCCAAACAGAGGTAGTAAATTGGATGATCATACACATCCTACGAATGTACCACTCAAAACATCCCCACACATGGGATGAAAGTCTTCCATATGTTTAGCATAGCTACAATAGGGCAATTCACAGTTCAACTGGTCACAGCCTATTTGAGGTTTGTCTTGGTTATCAGCCACTTGCACCCATGGATGTTTCCATACCACTTATTCAACCTAATCTGGTTCCACATGTTGGTAAGGAGGAAGATAAGGCAGCCCAGTTCATTGATAGAATTCATCATCTGCAACAACAAGTTCATGAAATCTTAGAACACACCAATAAGAAATATAAGGACATACATGATGAGCATCGCAATCCTCATAATTTTCAAGTCGTGGATAAGGTATGGTTGCATATCCAGAAGGAATGATTGTAGGGTGCCAACAGGAAGCTTCATCCTCTGTGTTACGTGCCATAAACAATCATCAAGCAAGTTGGTGATAATGCCTTCGAGCTTAATTTACCTCCATTTCTTGGTTTTCATCCAGTCTTTAATGTGGAACTCTTGAAGCCATATTTTCCTCCACTATTAGATGTTGCAGATGTGGTAGAAACAATCTCCACTACAAAATTAAATCCAAATGCAACTACCCCATTCCAATGCGATCAGATTGTGGACACCATGGTCAAAACACTCAAACAACAATAGATTTACTGGTGCAAAGTGGTTTGAGAAGGGGAGATTTCTCAACAAGGAAAGTTGTTTACTAGAGAGAAGATTAAAGAACGTTTTCCTCATCTCATTTAGAGTGTTGATGCAATGGGGCCCATTGCTTTCTAAGGGGGAAGTAATGATCAGAAGATAATTTGAAATAGTTGGAAAAATATTTTCATATTTTTTTTAGTTTTTCTAGACATTAGTCAATGGCATTTTTGAAGGCCTTCAGGGCATTTTTAGCCCTTGAAAGTGAACATGCCCAGATTTTCACCTACAACTCTTAGTTTAACCAGGTGTTGTCATCCGAATCCATAATTCAGATCACTTAGTTTAACCACAAACTCTTGTTCGCTGCCAACTACCTAGGTAATATGAGAGGTTGCCACTATCAAGCTCATATAATCATTAAGTGTTTCTCACCAAAATTCATATTAGTTCCAAATCTCTCCTCCACCTTTTCCCACTTAGTCAAGATGGCCTCCACAGTATCTAAACAAGACTTTTTTTATTAGGAAGATATGGGGTTCTACATTGACTATTATATTTAATCCTTGAAAGATCAAAATTGATCCATCATGGCTAGTTGATGTTTCATTATCTCAGTCCTTTGTTGTTCTGTGATATCTAACTTAAACATCAACTTATCCAAACTATCTTGGAAAATGTCATACTCTTTATCACCAAGCATATCTGCATCTTTTACCTTCTTTTATCCCATTTTCTTTATTTCTTTCATGATCTCAATTTTTCTTTCAATCTTTTTAACATCCTTATACCATTGGTATGCACATGTTGATAATACATCCTTCAATTCAATGGATTTTGCATATAAACCATAGTAATTGATAAGGAAATACTTGATTAAGTTCATTTTCTCCAAAATCTATGTGTCAGTTACTATGGCCTTTCCTTTCATGGCATACAAAGACTCAACTTCCACTTGAGGAAGCAAGGTAGGTGTTGGGATTCCCAATGCTAGAGATGTCAAAGGAGTAGACAAATCTTTTAAGACTTTCTGATATTGAGCCACCTCATTCATCCATTCCTACTTGGCCTGGTATTCCTTTTACATTCTTACCTTTATAGTCTTTGTGGCTAATTCCAAGGTAGAAACTTCTCCCCACTTTGTTTGCTTACCCAATTTAACTCAGAAGATCAGATAATCAACAAGACCAGTTTCATGTTCATCCTTGTCCTGGATTGGGACTACCACATCTGCAACTATTTCCCCTTTCTCATACCCCAAGTTAGTGTACAAAGTTATGACTCTCTTGGGTTTCCAGGGAGTCTCAACCTCAACAATCATTTGTTGGTGACTAACCTTCTTCAAGATAGTTTTATTCTATTGATTAAAATTAAAATGACAACCACCTACCCAAACGACTATTCTACCTCCTTTTTCTTTGGTTCCTCAAAATAAACCTCCTAGGGTGTCTTCTTTTGTGAAGGCCTAGAAAGGTATTCTTTTTCTTGTTCTTCCTGAGACTCTAATTCCTTGCTCAACTTATCTTCTTTCATCTTTACCTCAACCTCCTTAAACAACTTCTCTTGGTCTTCAACTATCAAGACCACCCTGGGATTATCCTATTCTACATCCATATCCATTGCTTCTTCATCATGTGCTTGGATGGGAATTGATACAGGTTCATTACTAGTGGTATCTATTGTTTGGAGAGCAATATAATCTTGGGATTGTGCTATTTTCTCAATTGCTAGCCACTTATTAGTTAATGATCCTTGGATCTCTGGTTGAGATGGAGGAGCCTTAGATAACTTTACCTTGATAACCTCTTCATATGTTTCTGTCACATTGTTATCATTACCAATCTCATGAATTTCAATATTTGATTGTATGGTTGTTGTATGTTGATATGATATACCAGTAGCATCAGATGGACCCTCTATTTGGTCTTTTGCTCCTTCATCGGGAGTTATTTATATGGAAACCCTTGGGAGTGCTATTGCTTCCTAGGCTACTATGTCCAACTCGATGGTGATTCCTGCCTCCACAATTATCTTTAAAAACTTTCTCTTTTGGATATATTCATCCAATTTCTTCATCACCTACTTAGGAGCAGTTGGATCCTCATCTATATGGATCCTTCCTTCTTTTCCTTCTTATTCTTGGTGTATTCTCAGATGGTTTTAGATTGGAGGTTATCAACTGGCTTATCATTGTATTTCTTCTTTCTTTGTACATTTGGGAGCCCAAGATTAATACAATGTAAGCTTTGGTTTGTTACCTCTACAAAGACCACCTTGATATCACTATTCTCCTTTTCTAACCATCAGATGGGAGAGAGAGGTTTATGTGCAACCTTGTGCTCTTCATAAAGAGAGTCCAAAATTTTACCATCATCAAAGAGCTTATTAGGAATTTCTTCCTTTATTTTGTAGGCCTTTATTTTATAGGCAATTACCCTATAATACCTTATTTTCCTTCCTTCAGAATTATCATGTAAACTAGCCCAAAAATCCTCTAGCTCTATCTCATGATCTTTGAATGTATTAGGCATCATGATCTTTCTTTTACCCCTTGGGTAATAAATATACCTCACAAGATCTAATTCTTTTATATTTATGCCCTCTAGTTCATGTACTACAGTTTTGGCCACCACCAGGTTTGGACATTTATAAAATCCCAATTTGAAACAAAAATTGACTCTAGGCTTGTGCTTGGGAATCATCAGGGCTAGAACCTCCACCATTTCTCTAGAAAATTCCAACAAAATAGTTTCGTTCTTACAACACCTAGGAAGGAGAAAAGGTTTTTCATAATATCCAGTTGTTTTGATGCATGTGGATATGGAGTTCTAAATGAACCATGTTCCCCACTTATCAACCAATTTCATAGCTTCCTTTGTTAATATAAACCTCACATCTCTATTAAATGTATTTATGACAGCATAAACAAATCCATCATTAACCCTTCTGGAATGGTTACCAGCCTACTTGAAGGTCAATTAAGGAAGGTGTCTCTAGACTATAACTATTCCTAGATCATCTCCAAGTCTTCCTTTTGTATTCATACCTAGGCATCCTCCTCCTCAAGCTATCATCCACACTATGTAGGAAGTCATGGAGATATTCTTAGTCTAGGCAATGGTAGTGATCTGATTGTGGATGTTGTCTGAAATCAATTGTTCTGAGTCAAAGTATAACCCTCCCTTTAGTATAGTGAAAATGTAATGGTACATCCAGGGAGAATAATGTTTGGATTGTTCTTTTTTGAATGCCTTGTTCAGTATTATGACCAGATAAACGACAACATCCTAGAAATATATTATGCAAATTCTATAAGTTACCTTTTGACAAGATTTCTAGGGTCGTTTCAATCATGTCTTGTTCAAATATTCCTTATTCTTACCAACATTCTTCTTGTATTCCCTCAGGGCCTCAGTTTCATCCACCATCATTACCTGATCATAATGTGGTATTCTAAATTTCTTGGCTATTGTATTAGGGGATAAATCAATAATTACATTCCTCTTGTCATCTATACATTGCTTGGTGACTTCATTGTTATGTTGAGCCATAACCATTATCAATTAAAGTGTTTGTAAGGAATGAGGAAATACAATAGTATGAGCCAATCCTAACTTTTGAATCTTCTTGTAAGATGTTGTGGTGTCCTCATTCCATACTAAATTCTTCATAGCTTTTAAGTCCAAATGGAGGATATCAATATTAGTTACCCATTTCATTTCACTTTCAAACTTGGACAAATGTACTTTTCCTAGATACATATACTTCATAGTTAAAGGTTTCATCTCTCGCTTGTATTTAACTTTAGTCTTCTTCCTCACCTCTAGAACCTCTATCTCCTCTTCCTGAGAAGACATTTCAAGAAACCCTACAATGTTAGATCAAAATTACAATCATCATACATCCTCTTAAAACCATCCTTAACAAGCCTTACAAATGAAAGTTTTACTTAAAATAACTTAAAACTGGAACTCTAGAACTCTAGACTTTAGTATTTTAGGGTTCTGGGGACTTTCTTCCATAATTGTATTTGATCAATCTAGGATCTGAGATCCTGAAGTGATTCTTCTATCTATAAATTGCTCAGGGGCCCAAGTCACAAGTCAAGGATAGTGGAAATATAAGGTCCAAAAAATTTAGTGAAATGCATAAGTTCTCTGAGATTCTAGAACTTTGGACTCCTAATGTTTTTTAATTTTAACACAAGAATCCAATACTGAAGGTCCCCAGGGTCCAAACCTCTAAAAATTTTACCTCTATAAAAAACTTTGAAGTTAGGGGTTCGGGGCTCTTGACTTTGTCATACCCAAAAGTAAAGGATGGACTGAATCCCCAAAGTCTAAAAGTCTAAAGGACTACCTCTATAAAATCACTCCATAGTCTAGGGTTTAGGGTCCTTGACTTTAGTAAGATAAAAGGTATAAGGTTTCTGATAACTATGGAGTTCAAAAGTCTAAAACTTCATAAGGGGATTCATTACTAAAAGGCTCTATACTTTGGGGTCTGGGGTTCTGGGGGCACATTGTAAATTTTGATAAAGGATTTTGATGCAGAGGCCTACCCAAACTCCTAAAAACAAGCCCAAACAAAGTTAGGCTAGTGACCCTTCAACTACCCACAAGGATCCTGCAAGGAAGGACTCTACACCTTGGATGAAACTACACACACTTTCCCTAGTCTTAGGCCTACTTAAGATGAGTAAAAGGCTTCAACTCTTCAAATAGGCATTACCGGTTATCCCTACTTCTTGGGATTTTTAAGTTGGCCAACATATGTCATCTAAGACCTCTTCCAAGTATCGGTTTTGATCTTGGGCATCAAATCCTTATACTTTCTTTGTAAACCTACCCCGTAGGCTTATAGCCCTATTTGACGATAGTATGGATCTTAACTTAGAAATGTTCCACACACCCATACAAAAAATTTATAATTTCAAACACCCTTTTGGAAGTTATACCGATCCCCAATATGGTTTGGGCTGATCTACAAATATAAGGTCTTCTCCTTTTAGAGGCTAAGAGACCTAATAGGGGTAATTAGCCCTATTTTCCATAGAAACTACCTTTATTGGTAGACCAAATGAAGATTCACCTTAATTTTAATGTGGCGAGTAGTGATAAACTTCTAATTCTAGGGTTGCAAGCCTAGAAGCCATCACTAAGACAAATAATGATGACTGTCCTAAAACTTGTCCTAGGTAGTCACATAGAGATGCCTACCTAAATCTGTTCTTTTCTCCACACAAAAAAGTCTCCCCTGCAACAAAACATAAAAATGCTAAAATAAAAAGTCTTATCATGCATCCCTCCAAAGGAATAATCATCTAATGGATTGGAGTGCAAGATAAATCCATTTTGATTCAAAACCCTCTCCAAACCCTCAATTTCTGAGTCACACTCAGTAAAATGAAGGCTTCTCTCTACTCCCAAATAATTAAGACCTCAAACCACCACCAAAAGAAATATAATTCATCTCCCTATCTACTCCATAGATGGTGGGGTTAAAATCAATCCATACAGTCATGTACAACACTTGCAAACTCAAAATTTTTAGGAAAACAGAAGTATTTTGAGTATTATTGCTTCATAAACTCCAAATCCAACATCAAAAGCCTTGGGAATATTGGCAAATGCACACTCCAATGAGAAATTACAGGTGATTGAAGATTTTTTCATCTATGGCAACCTTGCAATCATATGTCACAGGAAAGACAAAGATACCGACACCGGCACCGACAGACTCTACACCGGCATACAGAACACCGACACCTTGGCCGACTTCAATTTTGTTTAAAATTTATTTTGTAATTAGTTGTAAAATCATTGTAAGCCATCATGGAGAGTTGTAATATGACTCATATATGTATGAGATCATTTTGTAATAGGAAATATGTAGAAAAGGGAAGATAATAGCAGACCTAATATGTGAATTATTGGTTAAGGGTTTATGTTGTAGCAAAGCTTAAACCGGTACTGAATCTGGCATAGCAAATGCTGATCTGAAGTAGTACAAGACATTGGATTTTAATAATACATTTTGTAAGTTAGTGTGACTTCATTTTGAGCAGTGAGATCTAGGCACTTGGCCTTCCTGCATGTGCAGGCCCCTATTGTAAAAGTAATATTCCGTTATTAGCCAGTAAGCGAATATTGTGGGTCACAAATCCCACCGAAGTTTTTCCCACACCAGGTTTCCTTGTTAAAATATTATGTTATGGTGTTCTTCTCATGTTGTTTTTATTGTTCTTACTTACTGCATTATTTTTGGTTTACTGGTACTCAGTTTTAATATGCTTTTCATGTTTTAAATCAAGTAATTTGATATATTAGTTAGATACTGATTCACCCCCCCTCTCAGTATATTTGGGAATCCTAACAAGGAATCAAGCCCATGAGGCTTATACAACTCTCCAATGGTTTCCCACCAAATTTGGAGTAGGTTGGAGCCATTGAAAGGCTTCCCCCAACTGAATTACAAAAAGTTGCACTTTTGCACTCAAAAGTTGCATTTTTGCAATTTTGCACAAAAAGTTGTCATACTTCCTAAGGTTGGGATCCACACACATGGACCAACCAAAAACACACAAAACATTTCTAAAACCTATCAAACATAAATCTAAACCATCTACTACCCCTTTTTACCACATTGTCCCAATTGGCTTCTCCAATTGCCTAATTGGTGACATAGGCTTACATGGTGGGGTGTATTTGCATACATGAAACACAAGACACTCTAACACATCCTAATGGTCCTAGTATTCATCCTCAGGGTCATGACTAGATTTTTGATGAGGTGCTCCTACACCATACTCCCTGGGAGAAGAGATCTCAAGCCCAATTGAGATCGAAGTTTATAAATCTGCACCATGATTGGATATTTGCTCACTTGTCATCCAAACTGCCTCAGAGTCTGGTTTATCCTGCCAAGCCACCAAGTACTCAATGTACTCCTTGTTCCTTGTCTTATTTTTTGACTCTAGTGTTAGTCACTTTGCTCAACTTAGGTGATTCCTGCCTTGGAATGTCATTGTCCGCTGTAACCTACCTTGGTTCCTCTTATTCATTGTCAGTACCTTTGAAAAGTGTAAGATCACACACATTAAAGATTGGTGATAATCCAAGATCAGGAGGAATTTGGATCTCATAGGCATTTTGTCCATACTTCTTTAGTATCTGACATGGTCCAACCTTCCTCTGCATGAGTTTGGTGTATTTTCCTTTCAGTAGTCTCTCCTTCTTCAAATGTACGCATACCAAATCCCCAATACTAAACTGTACATATCTCTTCTTCTTATCAGCATGAGCTTTATACTTCACTGCAGATTATTGGAGATGAGACTTGACTTGGTCATGCACCTCTTTAATGGCTGATGCAAAGACTTCACTATCTACACTAATGGCTTCTTCTTTGGGTAGATCTCTTAACTCCAACACTCCCCTTGGGTGTATGCATAAACAATTTGAAAAGGAGATTTACCCATACTCCTATTTATGGTGTCATTGTATGAGAAGTCTTCCTGTGACAAAATGTTATCCCACTTCTCTCCATTTTGCCTTGTGAAACACCTTAATAGGTTTCCTAATGATCTATTGACAACCTCAGTTTTCCCATCCATTTGAGGATGGTAGGTAGATGAGAAAGCTAGGTTAGTTCCCAACTTCTTCCAAAGAGTCCTCCAAAAGTGACCTATGCACTTCACATCTCTGTCTGAAATAATGTTTAGCAACAATCCATGTATCTAGACTATCTCTTTGAAGAATAGGTCTACATCATATGATGCAACACAAGAAGTCTTACATGGCAAGAAATGAGCCATTTTACTAAACCTGTCCACTACTACAAAGACATTGTCAAATCCTCTCCTTATTCTAGGAAAACCCAAAACAATGTCCATACTTATGCTCTCCCATGGCCTAGAAGGAATGGGTAAAGGCTTATATAAACCTACATTTGTAGACTTCCCCTTGGCTTTCTGACATATGACACATGTTTCCACAAACTTTCTCACATCTTCCTACAATTTAGGACAAAAAGAATGTCTCTTCACAAGGTCTAGGGTCTTGTCAAGACCGAAATGACCTGCCATAGCTCCATAATGATTCTCCCTAATAATATTCAACCTCATGGAACATTTAGGAATACACAACTGCACTCCCTTGAACAACAATCCATCTTGTATCAGAAACTCAGAAAACTCAATATGATGCCGGTCACTCAAAGTTTCACATCCCTTGTATATTTCTCCAATTTTTTCATCAGAAACATACATACTCTTCAAGGAATCAATACCAACACTCTCCATCTTGATTTGGTTTACAATCAAGACTCTTGTGCTCAAAGCATCAACAACTTTGTTCTTGATTGCCTTCTTGTGTTTGAGGGTAAATGTGAAGGCTTGCAGGGTCTCTACCCAGTTCATATGCCAGTGATTAAGCTTCTCTTGACTATTTATGAAATTGAGTGCCTCATTATCAATAAACACTATGAACTCCTTAGGAAATAAATAGTGCCTCCATTTCTTCAAGGACTGTACTAGAGCATACATCTCCAAGTCATAAGATGAGTATCTTTTCTTAGCATCATTTAGCTTTTCACTGAAAAAATAAATAGGCCTTCCTTCCTGACTAAGTACTGCTCCAATTGCCATGTGACTTGCATCACATTCCACTTGAAATATCTTGTTGAAGTCTGGTAAGGCAAGGATTGGTTGTTCTACAACCTTCTTCTTCAATGTCTGAAATGAATCATTTGCCTCTTTGGTCCAACTAAACCTACACTTTTGTCCTCCATTTATGGTGTCAAGCATGGGTGCACAAACATGACTAAATCCTCTTATGAATTTCCTATAAAAAGTTGCTAAACCATGGAAGCTCTAGACATCATTCATAGTTCTAGGTGTAGGCCAAGACAATATAGCACTCACCTTGTGAGATCACAAAATCCAATTAGATGATCTCTTCCTACATGAACAAACACTTCTCCAAATTGATCATTAGTTTCTCTTCATGTAACCTCTTGAGAACCATATCTATGTGTTTGAGATGCTCTTCCCTTGTGTGACTGAAGATCAAGATATCATCTAGGTATACTATGATAAATTTCCCTATGAATTCCACCAAGACTTCATTTATTAACCTCATAAAGGTACTAGGGGCATTGGATAACCCAAATGGAATTACTTTCCATTCATATAGCCCCTCATTAATTTTAAGAGTTGTTTTCCATTCATCCCCTGGCCTTATTATAATCTGATGTTATCCACTTTTTAGATCCATTTTTGTAAAATATTAGTACTCCCTAAGCAATCAAGAAAATCTTCTATTCTAGGGATTGGGAACTTATACCTTATGGTTATCTTGTTGATGGCTCTTGAGCCTGTACAAAGCCTCTAAGTGCCTTCTTTCTTGGGTGCAAGGACTATGAGTACTACACATGGGCTTAGAATTTTCCCAGTCAGTCTTGATTCAAGCAATTCTTCAATCTGTCTTGCCATTTCTACATTCTAGTTTGGGGTGAGCTTGTAGGCTTCTTTGTTTGGAAATATAAATCCAGGGATCAGATCTATACAATGACTGATGTCCCTTACCGGTGGTAGGGATCTTGGCATTCCATTTGAGATAATTCCTTGATGCTTATCAAGCAATTGTATGACTATTGGGTCTATGTGCTTTGGTCCTCCTTCTTTCCCTTCTGCAATCTTCTCTTTCCTTGTCACCTTGGGACTAGGCATGAGGGCATAGAAAACTGCACCTTTCTCTACAATCTTCTTCATGAACTATTTACCTTATACTATTAGCACTCTTGTATCCTTCCCTTTTGATTCCATCTCTTCCTCTATCAGAGGTAAGAGTTCTATCACCTTCCCATCTTTGGTGATTGAGTAGGTGTTTCTCAACCCATCATGATGAGCTTTCAAGTCATACTGCCATGGTTTCCCAAACAATAGATGGCATGCATCCATTTTGGCTATGTCAAATAGCAATCTATCCTTGTAAGATCCAATTTGAAACTCCACCCAAGCCTGATCTTCCACCACTGCTTGCTGACCTTGGGTGAGACATGAAACCTTATAGGGGTAACGGTGAGGCAGCTTCCTAAGCTTAAGCTTTTCTACCATTTCAAGTGATACAAAATTTGCAGTGGATCCGGAGTCTATCAGAACCTTGCATACCTTTTCTCCTACCTTGCAAGTGGTTTTTAAAAGAGATTTCGTTTGTGTAGGATCCTTGTCGGGTACTTTCATGGTGGTTACTACTCTCCTCATCATTAGAGCCTCTCCTCTTTCAGGATATCCATACCTGTGAGGAGCATTTACACTTTGATAAGTGCTTGCACTTGCCACACTTTGACAATCAGATTCTTGCACCAAATTGCTTCTCCTTTCTCCCATGGAACTAGAAGCCTTCTCCAGACACCTATTGGCCATATGCCCTTCTTGATTATAGTTGTAGCACCTAGGAGGTCCTCTACCTTGGGATCTCCCCCTAGAGGGTAGTCTTCTATCCCTAAAGCTCCCTCTTGGTTTGTAGCCCCCTCCTTGGTTGTAACTGCTCTTTCCTCTATTGCCTTCTTGGTTAGAGTCTCCCTGGTATCCAAAACCATTTCCTCTACCTCTGAAAGGGCCTCTTCCTCCTCTCTGCTATCTCCCCTTACCTCTACCATTTTTCTCTTTCCTTCTCTTCAACTTCTCCTCCACCTTGAGTGTCAATTGAACGCACTTTTGGACTATCTCTAGGGTGTGGAGATTCAAGTCTTCTTAGATTGTAAATCTCAACCCATTGACATAACTTTCTACCTTCTCATCTTCAATCTCTTTCACCCAAGTCCTCACACATAACTTCATGAACTCCTTGATATAGGAACTCACGTCCATCTCCTTTTGTTTCAAATTCTGCCTCCTCCTATGAAATTGGATATTGTAATCCATTGGGACATATGCTTCTTTCACCAAAGCAATAATCTTCTTCCATGTAGCTACTCTTCTCTTTCCCTCTTTCACCCTCTCATCTTGGGTGAAAGTCTACCAAGTTAGTGCAGCCTCTTTCATTTTGGATTTGGCCATCTTCACCCTCTGGTGGTCTGGTATGTCTTCACTTTCAAAAAATTTGTCCAAGGAGTCTATTCACTCCATCACGGTGTCAGGCTCCATCTTGCCTACAAATACTGGCAGATCCATCTTCACATCCATTTTTCTTCTCTCCATGCATTTGAGGACACTCATCAAGGGTCTCTGGTCTACAGGTACCTCTAGCTCTTCTTGCATAGGGATCTCCTCTTCAACCCCTTCTTCTCCAGAGTCTTTCTCTCCCCTCTCCACTCTGTCCTTCAACTAGTCCATCTCATTCCTCAAGGCTTGATTCTTAGCCCCTACTGCTCTGCTATTTGCCATCTTCTTCTTCACTAGGACATTCAACTCTACATTGGTCATTCTGGAAGGTGCCTCATGGGATCCTTCTTCTTCTGACATCTTGTCTTCTCCTTCTCTTCCAAAGGACACTCCTTTTCTCTAATACCACTTGATGTAGAGGCCTACCCAAACTCCTAATAACAAGCCCAAACTAGGTTAGGCTAGTGACCCTTCAACTACCCACAAGGGTCCTGCAAGGAAGGACTCTACACCTTGGATGAAACTACACACACTTTCCCTAGTCTTAGACCTACACAAGATGAGTAAAAGGCTTCAACTCTTCAAACATGCTTTACCGGTGATCCCTACTCCTTGGTATTTTTAATTTGGCCATCATATTTCATCTAAGACCTCTTCCAAGTATTGGTTTTGATCTTGGGCATTAAATCCTTATACCTTCTTTGTAAACCTACCCCCTAGGCTTATAGCCCTATTTGACGATACTATGGATCTTAACTCATAAATTTTCCACACACCCATACAAAAAATGTATAATTTCAGACACCCTTTTGGAAGTTATACTAATCCCCCAAATGGTTTGGGTTGATCTACAAATATAAGGTCTGCTCCTTTTAGAGGCTAGGGGACCTAATAGGGGCAATTAGCCCTATTTTCCAAAGCAACTACCTTTACTGGTAGACCAAATGAAGAACCACCTTAATGGGCATGTGGGGGGTATTTAGAAACTTCTAATTCCATGGTTGCATGCCTAGAATCCATTGCTAAGACAAATTATGATGATTGTCCTAAAACTTGTCCTAGATAGTCACATAGAGATGCCTACCTAAATCTATTCTTTTCTCCACACAACAAAGTCTCCCCTACAACAAAACATAAAAAACCTAAAATACAAAGGTTTATCATGCATCCCTCCTAAGGAATAATCTTCTAATGGACTGGAGTGCAAGATAAAGCCATTTTGATTCAAAACCCTCTCCAAACCCTCAATTTCCAAGTCACAGTCAATAAAATGAAGGGTTCTCTCTACTCCTAAATAGTAAAGACCTCAGACCACCACCAAAAGAAAGATAATTCATCTCCCTATCTATTCCATGGATGGTGGTGTTCAAATCAATTTGTACAGTCATGTACAATGCCTACAAACTCAGAATTTCTGGGAAAACAAGTATTTTGAGTATTATTGCTTCATAAACTCCAACTCCAACATCAAAAGCGTTGGGAATCAAACCCAAAAGGATTATTAAACTCTCCAATGGTTTCCCACATAATTTTTAGTAGGTTGGAGTTGTTTAAAGGCTTCCTCAAACTGAATTTTAAAAGTTGCACTTTTGCACTCAAAAGTTGCATTTTACAAAAGTTGCATTTTTGCAATTTTGCACAAAAAGTTGTCATACTTCCTAAGGTTGGGATCCACACACATGGACCAACCAAATAAACACAAAACATTTCTAAAACCTATGAAACATAAATCTAAACCATCTACTACCCCTTTTTATCACATTATCCCAATTGGCTTCTCTAATCACCTAATTGGTGACATGGGCTTACATGGTGGGGTTTATTTGCATACATGAAACACAAGACACTCTATGACATCCTAATGGTCCTCATCTTCATCCTCAAGGTCATGAATATCTTGTTGATGAGGTGATCCTATACCAGATTCTCCAGTTCCCTCAATTCTAAAGCTTCAAGTTTCTGAAGTGTGATAGATTTCAAAAGGATGACTCTAGAGTATGAGCTTTGAGGTCATTCAATCTAAGGGGAAAATATAGTAAAGGTTTTCCCAAGACTCTGGAGTCTATAATTTTGGAATTGTAGAATTTTGAAGTTGATTGTCAAAACTCTGAAACAAAGGAAACTTTAGAGTCTAGGGTTCTGGATGATGAGAAATAAACATGTCTTAAAGCAAAGGAAAACTCTAGAGTCTAGGACTTCAGAGTGAATTATTTTCACACACTTAACCAAGATTTGAAATAGGATGAGTAGGATGGGGTCTCCACACCTATGATTTATTAACACTTCTTCCATATAAAACTAGGGCAAGAAGGGGCCAAATGTATAAAATGTGATACTTCCAAAATTATAAGCAAATCATTACAAGGCCGATGGAAAATCTAAACATCTACAAAACCTCTACTAGATTCCTTAAGGGAATCGCTTTTTTAACCTAAAAATAACCTACAAAAGAAAAGAAAGAAAAGAATGGGAAGGGAAGGAAAACCTGAAAAGAAAACAAAATCCAAAAAGAAACGAGGAAAGCAAGAGAAACCCCCACATCAGAAAATGAACAAATAAGGTGAGGACACTTTGAAGGAACACAAATATGGGCAAAACAAGCTTGAGGAGACTTGAATTCATAATTGTTGATGAGTTCATGTGGTTGTAGTGCTCAACTTATCGTTCATCAACTATGGGAAAATGAACTTCACGTGTCTTTAAATAAGTTCCATTAAGCACAATTAATGCTTGCTTTACCAAAGCTCCAAGGTCCAAGAATTTGAAGTCCAACACATCGGAGTTTGGGGTTCCAGGATTTTGAAATTCTAAAATTCAGGAACCTGAGACTCTAAAGAACAAATGACATGGAGGAAGCCTGAAGTTTGAAGTTCTAAAGAAAGAACCTAGAGTCTGGGACTCTTGGACACACAAGGAAAACAAACAAGCAAACAAAACAAAAAGGGAAAGTGACAAACCAAAAGAAAAGGAGACCCAAATTTTATCAAGCAAAAAATACAGGGGTGAGTATCTAGGGCACAATAGAGGGTTTATAGGGACTTTGATTCCTTATCCACTATAGCCTTGTTTTGAGATTATGTTGTAACCAATCCTATAAGAGCTTTTTAATTGCTCAAAATAATGACCATTATCATGAACCTCTTTAAAATTTGTATTATAAGGGAAATTGGAAGGATCAAAGGGAGAATTATATGAAGAAGGAATATCCTTTGTAGGAAGTTTATCCTTTCTATCATCATTATTCATATCCTCTTTAATATGTTGGGAAGGAATATCCTTATCATCTAAGGCTTCATCTTTGATTAATGTTATATGAGGAGATATAGCTCATGAATAAAATGCATAAATTCATCTTTCGTACAAATTTTTTGATGACTAAGATGAACTCTAAGAGAATAAGGAGAATCTAAAGGGATTGGTAAGCCAACATGTGGATCTTCCCCCCCCTTTCACTAGAGCATGCCTATGAGAAGAGGATAGTTTCATGTTTCTCTTCAATGATTTCTCTCTATTAGTTAGATCATTTATAGGAGTATTAAATTTTTCCCCATTCACATTAGATACCCTAGGAGAGGTACAAGTGTTAACTTTGTCAATGTCATCTTGATGCGGAGCATCATGAAAAACCCTTCAAGAACCCCAAATCAACATGGAGTTTCAATCTCAACACAAAATCTTCACTTGTATTAGAGGCATAATCTGATCATAATCATTATTCTACAGTCCAAAAAAATATTAATATCAACCAAAAAATACAATATCAAATCCATCATATCATTTTACCACCCTTTGAACATTAATCAAGACCAAAACAATGCATTATGCTGTCCCGGTTAATGACAGTTTGATATACCCGTACTCAGCTATTAATAAATTTAAAACCTAAGAATATTTGGAAGATCTCTTTGGTGAGGCTGTATAAAACTAGGTTTCTAAAACCATATCCAAAATTGAGAATGATCCAACAGTGCAATAAAAAGTTATCATCTCTGCACCGAGACCAATTTTGACTGTCATAAATCTGGAAAATGTATGCTTGCTGCCTGCTAGGGCATCATATTTCACAACAAATACTTAACCAAAATAAAACAATACCATACTCAAATGAAATACCTCTGAATCTACTTTCATAATATTCAATTCATTAATTTTTCCAATGGTGAAATCACAAGATAAGTACAAACCCTTTCCAGCAACTCCATTTAAGACAGCTTAAAACCAGTTTTCACCAAAATCTTCATAACTTCCACAAATAAAAACCAAAATGCCTCAAACCAAAGGGAAAATAAATATGATTCAAATATCTTTCCAATAATTATATTTATAGGTCTTAATAATATCATATGAGTTCATACCATACGCTGTAATGTGACTGTTCTCAGGAAGTATCAAATCTGCAATTATCAACTTTCACCAAAACTTCCATATATTCTTCATTTCTAAACATAATAACTCCAAAAAAAGAGGAAAATAAAGGTAATTAACATATCTAACTATAAATTATACATATACAAAGGTTTCTAGGCCATACATGGTCGTACAAGGCCTGGAACCAACACAAAAACTGGAAAGCCAACCAAAATAACAATAGTAGAATGCACCAAAATGTATCCAAAATGTTCTCCTTTCTTCTCTATTCTTCCAATAATGATTTGGTTCGACCAATACAACATATTTATATAATTTTTGGTATTTATAAACCATCCAACTACCTTTATGACCCTTCATCTTCCTTTTTACAACTTTATGTGCAATTTTTGCACTTTTACATTTTTGCAAATGTTGCACTTTTGCAATTTTCTTGCAACTTTGACACTTTTTCCTAATGACTCTCCAAATTGTAAAAACCTCATAAACATGTCCAAATAATCTATTTAATACCTTTTACATAATTCATAGCCTTCTCATGGATTTTTATACAATTTTGACCATCTTGACCTATAAGGGCGTATATGGACAACTAGGACATAATCAGGACTTGCTTACATTTTTAGGCTTCCAAGTCTTACAAATCATTCCAAATGGATTAAAATACATTATAAATGACCTTAAAATATAAATTATATTTCAAATGATTAATTTGACCATATATTTTCCTTACGCCATGGGTGCTCCTGCACCACATCTTTAAGATTATCATTGTCTACAAAATCTTGTACATTATCTGCATGTGTAATGCATGTTCTTAAAAATTTCATAATATAACAACATATAACATGGGTAAAAACTTTGAGTTATGATTTTCAAGTAGGAAATATCTTGTAAACCCTATAAATTCAATATGCAAAAGTATTATGAATGAAAAGAAGCAATGCAAAAAGAAAGAACCCATTTTCCAATACAAGATTATGATAAAGACAACTAAAAATAAATGTAATCATATGTGAAATAGCAAACAAATCAGATTTAGTAAATTCCATTATGAGTGTCTAAAATCAGATCTAAAAATATAAGTGAAAAATTATGCAACCCACAAGACAAAATTAGCAAAATAACTTAGGGTTTTTATGAAATTAACCACTAAATTTATGTAATTATGATCTATTATTGCAAAATTAATTTTTCAAATGCCTAAAAATTAGATCCGAGACCACAAATTATAAATAATAATGCAATGAGTTGGGTTCACCAAAATGTAATATGGTGCAAATTATGAATTAGGGTTTCAACAAGTAAAACTACTAACTATCCCAATTAACCAAATTACATTGAAAGAAAGGGGTAAATCTAATAGATCTAGCCAAAAATTTGATTAGAAAAGGGGTTGAGAATGCTAATCAGATTTACCCAATTTGTGTGTGGGATGTCTCCTTCTTTCTAAGTTGAATTGTAATTTAGTTTCTAAAATGACGGTAAAATTAGGGATTATTGAAGTAATCTAATGGAAACAGTAAGGTACAGATGTCCCATGGAGCCAAAAACTTGTATCTAGGGAAAATGAGATGTTTAATACCTATCCTCCAAAGTTCAGCATAATTTTTTAAGACCAAGTAACATAGATCCACCTTGGTCCTCCAAACTTTTTGTTGTCAAAATATGACCTATTCATTAGTGTTGACTACCGGATTTCCTGAGTATAGCTTTGTACCTATTTCTTGCACATAGAAAGAAAGGGAAAGATGTTGTGGATAGAAGTTTTCCTTAGGTAAAACCCTAATTTTGGAAGTAACCATGAATGAAATAATGCAAATACTTAAATACATACTAAGGAAATATACCTCTGATATACAATTATTAATGATTATGCAATGCTCTTTGAATCTAATCATAAATATTGAATGTAATACCATGGCAAACACATGAACATGAAAAACCATAATTACACATACATTCTTGCATGAACATTGATAATTTGAATGATGAATATGTAGCCTTAAACCTCTAAAAATGCTTGATAAAAAATTCTTCATGGATGCATGAATGATAAGAATGGAATCTTAGATCTAAAATGAATTGATATAATGTTTTTATATAGGGTTCCCTAAGTAATTTATTGATTAGGCTGACCTCCAATGGTCATGTGTAGCCCTAAGAATCAAATATTGTCAAGGAGATATAGAACCTACCTCATTTCAAATTGGCACCCCTTTGAGAGGGACTAGGACATTGTAGGGTTCCCTAGTCCTTCTATGAAGAGGACCAAAACAAGCAGCCAGGCGGGAGGGCATCCCATAGTGGAACCCACAAAAGGGTGTACATGACATCAAACTTAGTTAATTCGGTCTAGACGGACCTAGAGAGGGGTTGATGATAGGAAACACTAAATTAGGAGCACAAACATGAGGTATAAATTGGATCGGTGACAATTTACGATGCTACAACATGTAATAACAAAATATTTGGTTTTGCGAGTGAAACATCTCATCTAAGACTTTGGTCTAATTTTGAGCATGTACACCCTATCTAAGACATAAGAATAACCAAAGAAAGCATGTTTTTTGTAAGGATATCCACAAACTTGAATCAAAAAAGGATAACCAAGAAAGGAATCATGCAAGAAATCCACAATTTGAATTGAACATATGTTACAAGGAGGGTGCAATGTATGTTCCCTTAAGATGTCAACATAGGCTTGTTTTTATGTCTTTAGGAAAAAAAAAAACAAGGATACAGATTTTCATCACCAAGGCGATATCCTTTTGGCAACAATATACAAACTCCAAGTTAAAGAGGAATAACTCTTATAAACAAGGAAAATATAGTTGTAAAAGAGATATCTTGCAACAAGTGTAAAGGGATCTTGTTGATGGATGCACATAGGAAGAGATATTTATCCAAAGATATTCACCTCCAAAAAATAGAATATATATTTGATAAAGATAACTTCTTTGAAAAGGAGAAGGAAACTAAGAATACAAACCTTCTCTCATTGCTAGGAAAAAGTGGATTTCTAAGTAAAGGATTGCATACATTCATTAAGGAGAGATCATTCATAAGAAGACATACCAATCCAAACAAATAATAGGTCCTAAATGATTAATACACATGTACTCGCATGAAGGATAATTATATGCAAGAGAGGGCATCAAGTTATGAAAAATGCAACTCACAAAGGAAGAGGCAATGTTTGAAAAAAGAGAGAGAATTTGAATAGTATTATTGCCCCCCAAGCATGGAGACAAGGAAGAATGACTATTATGTTGTTGACCAGGTATGATTGGAAATTAATTCATATCACCACAAATAACAAAGATCCCTCAATAAGGGTAAACTACCAATGCCTTAGGGTAAGGAGCAACATAATAAGCACTCAAATGTTCTATAGAAGGAATAATATGGGATTCCAACTTATTGTTATCAAGTATTTGAATGATAATATTTATAATAAGTTTCTAATTTTTATTCTTAAATTCATGACATTCATCCAAGGATTTGATGATAGTTGCAAAAAGAAGGATTTTCTTGATGTTTCTTACAATTTTTTCTTCGGTTTTTTAAAGGTGGAGTAATTAAGTTGGCTTTAAGAAGTTCATACAAAATATTGTCTTGTTGTGATGAAAAATTAGGAATAGATGCATTACACAATGAGGAGGGTCTTTGTAATGTATTTCATAATGACATGTTTAAAGGCTAAAAATATGAATAGATTAAGAAGGAATATCCTTTGTAGGAAGATTATCCTTTCTATCATCACCATTCACATCCTATTTGGTAGGTTGGGAATATAGATCCTTAATATCTAAGGTTTCATCTTTTCTTAATGTTATTTTAGGATATAGATCATGAATGAAGTGCATAGCATCATATTTCCTACAAATATCTTGATGATCAAGATAAGATTAAGGAGAATAAGGGGGATCTAGATAGATTGATATACCAACGTTTTTACCTTACCCCCCTTGCACTAAAGTATCTTTATGTGAAGAGAATTGTGTCATGTTTCTCTTCAATGCTTCCTCTCCATTAGAGACATCATTAATAGGAGTAATTATTATTTCCTCATTAGCATCATATACCCTAGGAGAGGTACAAGTGTTATCCTTTTCAATATCCTCTCTAGGACAAATACCATGCTAGGTAGGTAAGGTGACTTTAGAGAAGGTGTTTATGATATCATCCTCTTCCTCTAGGACATCCTTATTAGAGAGGAACATTTTAGGAAAAATATCAACATCATTTATCAAAACTTCATCCTTAGGAGAGAAAGTTTTTAAAAAAGTGTTAATAATCTCTTCTTGAATAGTGTCCTCATGGGTAAGAGGATCCTTAGGAGAGGGTAAATCATGGCTATGGATGAAAGAAAAACATGAACTATCATCATATGCAAAACAGGGAACATTATGGATATCATGAATTAAATTTGATGTTGAATTAGAAAAGCAATATAACAACTCCATTTATCAAATTTACTTATGATAGGAAATAACCAAAGCATTATTCACTTAGTGTATATAATGAAATTATGAAAAATAAGATATAAAAACACCAAATCAAAAATATGCAGAAGCGTCAGGTCCATCAAAATGTAAGGTGTTGAAATTAGGGCTTAATACCTTGAGGGATCATAAAGCCACTAACTTCACTTGGTACTAACCTTACTTTAAGGGAAGGAAATTTGATTGATCCAATCCAAAAAGAACTAAATATAGATCAAGCTAATTCTTCCTTTGTTTGAGTTGAAATTGAATTGTAAGTAGGGTTGAATTACAATGCTAGATCTAGGGAAAACAAAGAGAAATGGACATAAATATAGTAATGGAATATTCTAGATATCACGTAAAGCTGTAAAAATTAGATCCGAGGAGGGAAAATGTATTAAAACCTATGATGGAAGATTCAAGTAGAATGGCTAGGACTAGGGGGAGTAGGTCATCCTAGTCCTCAAAATATCAGGGGAAAACAAACTAGATGTTTTTTAGATCAAGATGACACATAGAATCCACCATCAGAAGGTCGTCAAAAATTTCTAGGACTGAGGGGAGTCGGTCAACTTGGTCCTCTACTTTTTGTGTCTTCAAAAGTTGAGTTTTATTGTTGTCATCTACACTACTAAATTCCTCCCTGGCTCACAACTCTTGAGACAATTTCTTACACACAAAGAGAAAGAAATAGGGTTGTTGATGAGGTTTTGCCTTTCAAACCCTAGTTTAGGACTTAACCTTGAATTGAATTAAAATTATAATTGAAATATTGAAGTAAATATTGTATCATAATACCTCATATTTGCAATGGTTGATAGAAGGTGATGTAGTGCTCTTTGAATGTGATCACAAATTTTTGAAGCAATAACATAACTTGGCATAAAATAAACATGGCCTAATCAAACACACATGCTTGCATGAGAATTGATGTGATTTCCTCCATGATTCTTGAAGGATATGGTGGGATTAAATATTGTTTTGAATTCTTGATAATGCTTGATCAAATCGTGTTAGGAAAACTTATAGTCTTAGATTCAAAATGAATTGATATGATGTATTTATATAGGTTTCCCTAGGTAAATTACCAATTAGGCCAACCTCCAATGTCACATTGAGGCACGGGAACCAAAATCCATCAAGGAGGGAAAGTGCCTAGACCTATTTAAATTGGGGCATGTTTAAAGGGGACCATGGCACCCAGGACACCCGAGTCTAGATAGGGGTGCCCCAGGCACTCTTCTCCTCCCAAAATAGGGAAAACAAGATGGAAAACAAGAGGGAAAGGTCCTAGGATTAGTCCACTCATCCATGCAATCAATTGCATTAGATTTGGAGTAAATTTGGCCAAAATAGACCTAGGGGAGGACTAGGATGGGATACGGTAAAGTGGGAGCACAAAAATGAGGTGTGAATTGTACACATTATAATTTATGATGATACACTTAGTATTTAGATGAATAATTAAAAATAATAATCCCATTCCATTGTAGCCATCTCTATAAAAATAATCCTACCATGTGACACTAAATTTTGACTAAATAATTAAGGTAAGAAAAAAATATGGTAGATAAATAAAAAGCTAATTTTACCAGCAGTCCAATTTCAGAGGAGATCTGTAATAAATATTCCAACTATACCAAAGGAAAGGGACTATCAAATTATTTTTTAATTTCTACTATTTTTTGTTAGGTTACCTAAGTGCCCTTACAAAACCTTGCCACATTGCCACAATTTTCATGCAACAAAAAAGAAGAATATTTTAAATTTTAAATCAATATCTTTGTTGACCTATTAAAAGTTGTTAAAAGCTATGGTAGTATTTCTTCAATAATTTCTTGAAAGAAGAAGAGAGGTGACAACCAAGAGTAGTAAGAGGGGAAACCCTAATTTTCTTAAGGGTTTCTTTAAGGTTTGAATTCATTTTCTCTCTCCATCCTTCTACTACAGTTACAGGTATGGGAGGCATTTGAAGGGAATCAAAGATGAGCTGCTTCATGCACTAGAGGAAGAAGTTGACCAAAACATATTGTCTTTGGTGTTTATTAATGATTTTTTTTCCCTTTTGCTTATTCTTTTTCTTATTATTCCAACATATGTGTTGCAGGTGAGGCATGAGACATGGGCACCTATTTATGTTGTGACTTCCCATGCTAAATCCACAAGGTATAAAGTGAATATTATTGGGATTGAGAACAAGGCATAGTAAAATTATCTTCTAGGATAGATAGTTGTAGAATTAAAATGTTGAGTTTGTTTATGCCGAATTTGAACCTTATTTGTAAACCCGAATAAAGCCAACCACTAACCTAGATCTACAAACTAATTCAACACAACATAAATAGAGAACTATCATGCATGAAAATAATAATGAAATAAAAAATAGTATACCATTCACACAGAAAGTAGGATTATCTCTATTATTCTCCTATCCTCCATGACATTGTATTTTGATATGATTGCTCCCATATTTTTGTTGCACTTGTACAAGATCTCAGGGAAAAATGGATGTGGTTGTGATGATGTATGATAGAATGATTTTGACATAATGTAAATATGCTTGAATAAAGATGATGGAATGAGAGAAGGAAGCCTCTTTTATAGAGAACATGCTAAAACCAGAGGGTTAGGATTAAGAGTTTAAATGATGAAATGAAGGGCTAGGATTGAGTAGGTATTTAAAAAGACATGATAGATTAATTAATTAAATAATTAAAAGTATCGATTTAATTAATAGAATAAAGGCCACATAAATTAGATAAATAAAATATTTATTTTTTCAAGGACAATTTTAAGTGTCTACAGAGTTTATATCATATTTCTACTCACATTTCTTTTTAGGTTGGAGCTTGAAAACTTACACTAGCTAAATCTCAACTTTGATTATCTAATGTTTTGGATTATGGAAAAAACAGGTTTTGAAGGGGCCCTAAAACCCTACAAAAAGGATTCTAAAAGATTTAGAATCAAATCATTAAAAAAGTATCCAAAACAAGATAGGCTGCGAAGTATAGAACATTACAAACAACATCCAAAAAGACATCAAAAGCCCAGACGGGTAGATAAAAACCAGTAGGAAGACCAAACTCACAAACAAATAGAACTAGTAGCCACCTCCGCCTCCAGGGTACTCATCTTTTCAGCTACAACCTTAATTTCTTTGTAGTCCACATTCTGAGTGGCCACTTTCTTCTTTATATTGCCTTGATTCCTCTTACTGGGTCCTTCATCAACCTAGATCACATCAGTATCATCTCCGATGGTAACAATAGTTCTGTCTTGTTGCATTCTATCAAAGTTGTCTACCATTGCATTCATGGAATCAACAATTTGCTTGACAATCTTATGGGTGCTAGACATAATAGTCTTGAGGGTAGCCTGGATTTTCTCATAGCCAGCTTCCACATTGGAGATTCTATCATCAAACCCCTTTTTCATTTGGTCAATACCTTCTCCAGCCCTTTTAGTTTACTCCAACACCAATTTTTTCTCCTCCTCCAACCACTTCCCAGCCTCTTTCTGATTGCCTTGAATATTACCCACAAGAATGGCCTCCATCTTGCTTCCCAGTGCCCTCTGATTAAGTCTGACCTCTTTCAACTCATGAAACAATCACTTGAACATATTGAAATTATCAATGGCATGTTCCCTTGCCATACCTAGCATATCGTCATAGTCCTCCTTATCACTGATCTCAACATATTTAGGATGAAGATCCTCATGAACCGTAATATAAATATTAGCATTAGTAGTGTCAGGGGTGGCAGAGGGGGAGAATGAAAGGTTTTGGCTACCCGAAACCATGCTACCCTCCTTCTCACCCACAAAAACCTCAGGGTTAGCTTTAGGGCCGCTGGAAATAGGGGTATCCTTGGCTATCAAAGTAGAAGAAGAATAAATCACAACTTTCTTCTACCCTTTTCTGTCTTTTCCCATAAGAGCCTTGGCCATTGGGATATTTTCATACTTACCTTTTTTAAGAGGGGGAGGAGAGTCAACATCAAATTCTAAGTCAGAGTCCTTACCACCCAAATCTCTAGCACTAGTAGCATCCTCAGAGGAGGTCTAAATAGAAACATTTGGGGTAGGAAGGGTATAAAAGTGGGAGTCTACCAAGACTAAAATACCTTCATGAAGGATGGGGAATTTGGTAGGGTTCTTCTCATGGTCTTTTAAATCTACCCTTAAAGTAGACATAAGATAGAACAGAAAGGATATTTTGACCCCATAATGAAAAAGGTTCATAATTGAAAAATGATGTCCATAAATTCCAAAGAAACGACCATCTAGGGTTAAATAATCCATAATTACCTTAAGGAATTTCACCCAAAATCCCTTGATCACAAAAATATTGTAGTAGCTAGCGGTCTTCTTCACAAGCTTAGCTCTCTCTTCTTTAGCCTTTGGGAAGTTCTACACAACCTGATTAGTATAAGTCCTATCTCTGTAAAACATGATACCATCAGTTGATAGGATGGTGAGTTGGGCAATGAGGCTCTCATCAACCAACACCTTTTGCCCATGGAGAGTAATAGTCCCATCTTTCCAATCCTTGGAAAAATAGTTGGTAACATCCTTGTTTGGACCCTGCAGCCTTTCAATGTAAGGTGTAAAACCCCCTTTCTTTAGGAGCCCTCAAAGCTTCTACTTTTTCTTCAACTACACACAATTCAGTGGATCGGTTCTCTTCCTGGCACTAGTTCTCTTCCTGGCACCCCCCATTCTCAAAATATCTCTATGAATAGAAATACTCGTGACTTGCAATTTGAATAACAAAGCCCACAACATACCAATATACACCCACAAAGCTTGCAAAATAACTCCACACTTATTATTCTATCCTCCTTGTCCACATGCCAAAATTGAAAAAGAGTAGATATTTCTAGATTCACTACTAGTCCCGATGGAAAAAATTATCATTGATATCACTACCTCAACTTCTTATCATGAAGGATGAGAATGAATAGATTAGCCTCTAGTTTGTCTCCATTGGTCCAACTCAACTAAATCTTGCTAATAACCCCTTTATTTGCAAGGTAGTCGGTCATGGTATTAAACTCCCTATATATATGGGATATAAAGTATTTATCAAAAGTTTTAATAATATCCCTATCTTTTTTAATCCAAATTTCAACATTCCAAGAGGGTTTGGAAATACCCCTTAGATAGTTTATAATATTTTTTGAATCTCCCTCCAACCAAACACATTTGAAATTTTGTTGTCTAGCAAGAGTGAGGCTTTGGTAGGCTCCAATGGCTTCAGCAAGATGGTTAGTCTGTGATCCCAATGAGAGCGCCATTGCTGAAAGAAAGTTGCAATTATGATCACGCAATAGTCCCCCGCATCTTGTTGGCCCAGGGTTATCTTTGGCCGCCCTATCAAAATTAATTTTGGTCCAACCTTGAGGAGGATTTCTCCAACCAAGATTAGGTTTGATATTAGGATTGGGCCCAATAAGCTGAAATATACCATAATCAATTTCTCAAGAATTGGTAACCCTGATCTCATAGTCTTTAAGACCGCTGCTTTGGGTCTTACGCTTTAAACTAACAATAAAGAGATTATCAATTATGGCTCTATGAATTTTCCTGAAAACAATCTCAGGCTGAAGATAGGTCTCCCTGAAGATTCGATTATTTCACTCCTTCCATAAACACCATAACACATGAGGAAACACAAAGGACCATAAAGTTTTTAATAAATAATTCCTAGTAGGTGCCCTCCATTGGACAACAAACTCCTTAGCTGTCCTAGGAAAGATCCAGTAGAGATCCCATCTCTGAAGAACTTGACTCGAAACTTCCATCGCATAAGAACAATGAAAAAAAATATGATCAACAGATTCAAACTCCTTCAGGCATAAATAACATCTATTAGGTATAGAGAAGCCCCTCTTGCAAAGATTATATGTAGTTAGGATTTTATTCAAAAAGAGAAGCCAAAAAAAATGTTAATCTTAGGTATTAAATGTTTCATCCAGAATTTGGACCACCATGGAACATGAGGATCATCACAGCAATCCGCAAAAGCAACAGAGAATTTACTAGTAGAGGAAAACCTCCAGATAAATTAATCTTCATAACTATTTTCTAAACCAAAGGAGTTTAAAGAAAACTGCAACTGGGCAAGAGATGAGTGAAAAACAAAGAGATTCACCCATTAACCTTCAACCCAATAGTCCACCACCATCGACCCAAAAGAAGCAATACAAACATCTCTAAAAGACCCCAATAGAGTATCAAGGGCCAGTGGACTCTTACCAATCTAGCAATCATCCCAAAAATGGATACTCCTTCCATTTCTAACCTTCTAGTATGCTCCATGATTAGCAACATCCTTGGCTGTAATAATGTTATTCCAAAGATATGATCCAACAAGGATTTGAGAGGAGTTCAGGAAATCCTGAAAAAATGTATGAACATTTTAGAGATATTTGTCGTGCCAAATTGTATTGCATTCTCTCCTGCAATCATAAGTCCTCCACACTTGTTTATCCAAGAGAGATAAATTAAAATACTTGATACTCCTTATCCCTAGACCCCCATATTTTTTGGTTTTACAAAAATTTGCCCATGCCACTAGAGGGATTCTTTTCCTTTCCTCCACCCCCAACCAAAGAAATATTTTTTGAATTTTTTCAATAACCTCCATAAACTTTGAAGGAATCTTGAACAAGTTGAGGACATACACATGAAGGTTTTGTATTGTGGCCAAAAGCAGCTAAATTTTCCCAGCCTGACTAAGAAGGGCACCCTTCCATCCTGCCAGTTTCCTATTGAAATGATCAATCAAGCCAAAATGAATCAGAAGGTTTAGATCTAAGAGGAAGGCCTAAATAGGTTGAGGGGAGGGAACCAATCTTGTAGCCAAGGATATCAACAATCTTCTTTTGTCTAGCCTCAGGAGTATTGAAGAAGAAAATGGAACTCTTCACTCTATTAACCACCCGTCTCAAAGCCTTTTCATAGAGGCTTAAGATGGACTTTATAACTCTAGATTCTCCAACATAAATGCTCCCCATCAGGATAGTGTCATCAATGGACTGCTGATGAGAACAAGTTAAACAAGCAAAAGACAGTTTCAATCCTTTTAGATTCTCTTCCAACACCTATTTATGAATGAATCTTCCCAAGCTTTTAGCCATAATGGTGAACAATATAGAGGAGATAGGATCTCCCTGCCTTAAACCACGAGAAGCTCTAAAGAACTCAGATGGTGAACCATTGACAATAACATCAGTTGAGGTCATGGTGATGAGCTGCCAAATAACACTAATGACCCTCCTAGAAAAACCAAAGGCATTAAGAATTTTCCTCAAAAATGACCAATCCACCCTATCATAAGCCTTCACAATGTCTGGTTTCAGCAAAAAACCCTACGTTTTTTAAGCAACCAAGGAATGAATATTCTCATGCATAGTAATAATGGAGTCCAAAATTTGTCTCCCTGGGACAAAACCATTATGCTGAGGAGAAATTAGAGGGGGCAAAATCCGCAGTAGCCTAGAAGTCATAACTTTGGAGATGATTTTATAAAATGAGTTGCATAGGCTAATAGGTCGAAAGGCATCCAAAGAATTATCACTTTGCATCTTCAAAATAAGGACAATAAAAGTTGCATTAAGTTCCTTAAGCAAAGATATAGCTCCAAATAATTCTTTAACAATATTAGTAACATCTTTTTCAACATCCCAAAAGGTTTGAAAGAAGAACATAAGGAAGCCATCTGGGCCAGGAGCCTTGTTACCATCAAAGGAAAAGACAACATTCTTAATTTCCTCATTAGAAGGGATAGCAACCAAACTATGATTCTGATCTTCAGACAACACCTTAGGAATAGACTCAGCCATAATATTTTGGGCCTTTGGATCTAGCATAGGGTCAACCTTCTAAAGCTCTTCAAAAATCTCAACACCAGCTTCACTAATTTCCTATTCCTTCTCAATTTTAGTCTCATTTTTATGATGTAATCAATTCTATTAGCTGCTCTATGCTTGAGATTAGTGACATGAAAAAATATAGTGTTTCTATCTCCATCGTTAAGCCATAAAGAGCTAGATCTTTGTCTCCAAAAACTCTCCTCCCTAGCAATAATGTTATGATATTTAGACAAAATTTCACTCTCCTTATCAAAATTGTCACCTGCATAGCCTTCTCATTGGATCTTATCTTGAATAATATTCAATTATGACCAAGAGAAGCTTTTAGTAAGAAAATATCTCCAAAGGTCTCCTTGTTCCATTTTTTAACCTTATCCTTCACAATCCTAAGCTTTTTAGCAATGCAAAACATGGCAATGTCATCAACTTGAACATTCAAACACTCCTTAACATAGGTAAGAAAAATTAGATGAGACAACCACATATTTTCAAATCTAAAGGGGAACTTTCTTCTCCTACAACCTTTGAGTTCAGCCACAAAGCTAATAGGAAAATGGTCAGAACCAACTTTGATCATAGCATTTAAAGAACAATAATATAGATGTAACCACTTCATAGAGATGAGGGTCTGATCCAATCTAACTTGTATCATCTCATCCCCAACCTTGTGGTTAGTCCAAGTGTAGGAAGCTCCAAATAAGTCCAAATCTATAAGACACTAATCATTGATGAAGTCTGCCAAGTCCTATTTACTGTCCAGCTATATCTGAGATCCCCCAAAATTCTCAGCCTCCCAGAGAGGAGTATTAAAATCTCCAATAACAAGCCAAGGTATGTTAAGATGATTACTTTGTAAGGAAGAAATTTTAGCCCAAAACTTCCTTCTAGAGATCCAGTTGTTAGACACATAGATATTAGATAAGATCCATGAATAGCCATCTCTAGAATCCTTAAACAAAGTAGCAACATGGTTGCCATCATAACAAAGAGGAACACCTTGAATAAATTGTGAATTCCATAAAGTAACAACACCTCCAGAAGCCCCATCAGAACTACTACCTAGGGAGTCACAAAACTTGAAAAACTTAAGTTTCTCAACTCTCTCCTTTGGCATTTTAGTTTCTTGAATAAGCATAATATCTGGTTTATGGTCCCCAACAAAATTACTAACAATATCCTGTTTATGACAACTATTAAGACCTCTAATGTTCCAAGATAGTATCTTCATTTCTTACCAGGAGAGTTAAAAAGACTTTCAAGGATCATCCTTTGTGACCCATCTGCAATATTTTGCAAGAATTCATGTTCTCTTTGCCATCTATTAGATTTCCTACTGGCACTCCAAGGAGGCCCACAATCTGCTCCACTTTGGTATAGCTCATGTCATAATCAAACTCAATCTCATCCAGGCTTATGTTTTCTTTATCTTCTTTTCTATACTCTTCCCTTGTAGATTGCAGCATATCCGGAGTGACGATATTCTGATCTAGATTAGAGAGGATACCATTAGAGTTTTGGGTTGAAGATTCCATAGGATTGGAATTATTCAAAAGGCCTGAAACCATATCTTCAAAAGAAGAGTTTAACACCAGTGAAGATTGATGATCCTTGAAGGTGCAAAAGGGGCTATTTTGTCCTTCCTTAGCCTCATACCTTATATTACTTGGTGAAACACATCTAGATCCAGCATTTTTCGAAAGCTCACCTTCCTCCAAGTCATCTCCCTTAAATTTTTCTCCATTATCAACCATATTAGTACTTTGGTCTCCCAAACTATTTCCTCCTTCCTTCTGCACAAGGGAATCACCTTGAGTATCAACCCCCTGACCTTTCTCCTTAGTTTCATCATTTTGCACCTACTATAAATTTTCTATATCGTCAACTTTGTTCCCCTCGCCTTTCTCCTTAACCTCATCATTCTACACAGGCTGATGATTTTCCACCTCATATTTGTCATTCTCAAGAATTTCATTAGGTCCTTTAGGAAGCTTATTCTCTTCCTGGTTACCCTGACCCCCAACCACCCTAGGTTTAGGTTTCCACATCCTAGGGCCTTTATTTCTCTCTTCACCTTTCTTAATATTCTGGGGACATTTCCTCGCCCAGTGTCCCACCTTCTTTCACAAAAATCAGACAAAGGGAAGAGATTCATATTCAATGTCCTGAAAAAGAGAACCCATCTTTGAACCAAGTTCAATCAAGCAAGGAAGATACTTAGATCGGCCAACCCCGACACATAACCTAGCATAAACCATTCTCTTCCTAGCAGCGGTCATAGGGTCAATCGAGAGAAGCTCACCAAAAACTCTGGCAATACCCTTGAAGATATCCTCATGCCAATACTCCAAAGGAAGCCCTGGGAGTCTCACCCATACAAGAACCATTTCAAAAAAGGCATCGGACATGTCCATATTGGGAACCCATTTTTTTAGGGTAAGTGAAGATCTTTCCTCAACCCATGCCCCCTCACAAAGAATAGCCTAAACATCTTTAGCACAAGAGAATGCAAAGGAGAAAAAACCCCTCAAAAGAGTAGAGACCTCAACCTATCCTTTCAACTTCCATCTTTTACTCACAAAAACCCTAACTAGGTTGATGTTAGGTCTCAAACTAGAAAACTTAACAACATCAAACAAATGTTGTGGTCAATCACCTAATTTGGGATCACAAGAGCTATCTTTCCGCTATCCTTGTCAAAGATAATAGAAATAGGGGGAAAGGAAGACTTTCTAGTTAGTTTGACTCCAAATAACGAGGCCCACTGACTACCCATGGCTGCAGAGAGGAAGGAATGCTTTATCACACTCGTAATCTTGTGGTTAGATCGAGGATGCATTGTGATAGGGAGGTAATGCAAGAAGGTTGCCCAAGTGGCCTGTATGATCACTAAGTAATAGGTCCTTGCTAGTTTTAAAGTTTTGTTACTTAAATCAGAGTGCAAAAGGTTTATAGACAACCTAGCAACCCTCTTTTATCCAACTCCCTAAGTCAAACACTTCCTGGTTGCTCAAGGGATTCAACTCCATAGTTTCTCTGGCTTGGTAATCTAACTCCTTACTCACTCAATTGGCATTCATTCCTTTGTCTTGATCTATTCTATGACTGCACAAGGTCTCCTTTTATTTGATTGCAAGTTTGTGTCAAGTTATACCCCCATGGGTGTCTTTGGCCTTCTACGTTTTGGAGTGTAGTGATACTTCTCAAGTGCTACAAACCAATTCATGGAGTCTACCTCACCAAATATGTTCAATGTATGCAACAACAACTTGTCTCAACTAGATTTGATGGGTTTTAGGCTTTACATCCTCCATTTGTGTACCCGATTTGACAAAAACCCAAGTTTTAGGCCTAAAACGGGCTACTAGGAATTAGCCCTCCTTTTGGGGTTTTGTGCTCACCCTGCTCCAATGATGAACTTCCAGACTAAAAGAATCTCATATAAAGAAACCCTTTTGGGATTTCTTGAAGATTATCTAAGTTTTGGGGTCCATTAGGCCTTCTCCATGACTGTCCCAAAGGTGGGTGCAAAAAGGAGGGTTTGTAAGGGTTTTGGTGGCAAACATTGACTAACATGTTAGAGACCTTAAATGGAAACCATAAAAACTTGGTTCTACCATGTTACATGCTAATTATGCCATGAAAAGATAGTTTTTACACCTTCCAAGGGTTAGAGAACAAGGTTTACAAAAATTGCTCATAAGGAATATGCAATGTTGACAACTTTTCCTTTCTTGCTTTCTACAAACACATCTTTAGTATGAAAACAAATTACATTATAGAACATGAGAACATGTCTATCATTAGAGACACAAGAGAATCACATTATCCCTGCACAAAAGGCATTAGGAAATTACAAAACAATAAGTTGTTCACTATCAAGTTAATTATGACTGCATTTTGCCTTCTCACTGCTTTTTTTTACTTTGAACCTGCACTTTACACTGTCAAAACTCTTTCCCAAAGGTCTATTTTGTGCTCTTTAACAATTCTCTATCTTTAGTTTCTTGTTGACCTTCATACGTGCCATTTTGAAGAGGAAAATTTCATATACAACTTCAACAAAAATGCAAAAATCAGTCATAGTTGACTGTGGCAGCCAGCTAGGCATTACAATTTTGCCTCAAGGATCATTAATTGATCTTGGAAACCTCAAACCCATGAAAAAGACCAAAAAAACAACTCCTTGTTCTTGTTTTCAAGCAATTAGAAGGAGCTACAAGGCTTTACCAACTCCAATAAATGGTGGAGAGGAAGCAAGTGAATGGAAATCAACTCCAAAACAGTGACTCGCTGTTTTATACATCATTTTCACAAACTAAAAATGCAATCATCCTCATTATAAGTTAGGAAGCCTCTTTACCCTTATATTCAACCTTAAGGATCAAAATAGGTCTGATTATCTGAAGAATGCATTTGCTATAGAAGAGCAAAGCATCAAACTTCCTCAAAGACCCTAGCCAAATGGCACACTTGCCTAGGGATCCATGGCCACAACTTCTTGCACCTGCATTTTGGAAATAAAAACATGTATATACATATCTTACAAGTTGACCAACTGGTTCTTGAGAAGCCATGAACATTTAGGGCTTCAAGAAGCCAAGTTGGTCAAGCATCCTTGCCAATTTCCTAGACAAGGTAGTGAAACTGTCAAAACTAGATAATTTTGCACAAAACTCAAAACTTAATGAAATTCATTGCCACCAAAGGGAAAAGATTCAAGAAACATAAGAGAACTGAAAAATGCAAAAATAGTACGGCCACGTACAATAGGTGTACGAACTGCTGCTCACATGGAGTCAAAACATAGGGAAAACAAGGTAAAAAGTAGTGTAAACTTGCAAAATGCTTGATATATCCGAATGATCAACCCTTACAATTTTTCAAACAAGAGAATAAATACCTCTACATGTTAATTATCCTCCTGTATAGATAGGTACATGTCCAAGAGCACTCAAATTTGACACTTTCATTTCTAAAATGACAACTTTCAATGCCTAGATGATGCAAGGTTGATCTCAAAAATGACAAATCACCTAAAAACACTGTTCACACCTAAAAACCAAACACCAAACATGTCTAAGAACTTGTCACAACAAAAACACACTGAAAACTCACTTTTGACAACATTTTGCCAGGCAACTCCAAACTGGCAACTTTGAGCAAAAAGATGAAAACAGGAAACATGACCACACAATGAGTTCAAAACTCATCCAAACAACTTAGAACAACACAAAAACAACTTAGACAAACTTTCCAACTCAAAACTAATAAAAATCAAACTTTCTCTCAAACCTGTGATGAAAATGAGGCCTAGGTGCTCCTGCACCATACTCCCCCGGTGTCAAAGAAGTCATGTGACTCCTTTGGGCAGAAAAGAGAGAGGAATACCAGCCTTGTGGTAGTCACTTTCAGGTATCCAAGTGGCTTCAGAGGCTGGTTGATCTTTCCACTTGATCAAATGTTCAAAGTAGTCATGCTTTCTAGTCTTCTTGATGATTCTGGAATCAAGTACCTGTTCAGGAATGGGAGAAGAAGAAGAGGGGAGAGATAGATCAGAAAGGGAATATGAAATGTCTGAAGCTCTTTGAGTCTCTTTTGGAGGCTGCCCCTTGAAAGGTACCAAATCTGCAACATTAAAGATAGGAGACAAGGTAATATCAGCAGGTAAATCAATCTTATAAGCATTTGGACCATACTTAGCCAAAATCCTGCAAGGCCCTATTCTTCTCATCTATAACTTGGTAGGAACTCCCTTTTGCAATCTAGACTTGTTGAGATGCACCATCACAAAATCTCCTACTGAGAATTGTATATCCCTCTTTGAAGCATCCACCCTTGCCTTGACTCTTGTTGTGGTGTCCTTCAAAGACTGCTTAACCTATTCATGGATCTCTTTTAGAGACTGTGCCATATCCTCTGCTGTCCCACTAACATGTTGCAAGTTAGTCACATCATGTAACTCAAAAACACCTTTTGGATGCATACCATAAACAATCTAAAATGTACTCTTACTAGTGGATCTGTTTACACTGTCATTATAGGCAAATTCTGCCTGTGGAATGAGCTGATCCTAGATTTGTCCATACTCCTTGGTGAGACATCTGAGTAGATTGCCCAATGTTCTATTCACCTTTTTTGTTTGGCCATCTATCTGTGGATGGTAAGCTGAGCCAAAAGACAAGTTAGTACCCAATTTCTTCCACAAAGTCTTCCAAAAATGACCCAAAAACTTAACATCTCTATCTGATACAATGCTAGATGGCAAACCATGTATTCTGACAACTTCTTTAAAGAAAAGGAAAGCAATATGACTAGCATCATTAGTAGTTTTGCAAGATATAAAGTGAGCCATTTTTCTAAATCTGTCAACAACCACAAAGATATTGTCATACCCTGCTTTTGTCTTTGGTAAACCTACAACAAAATCCATGCTGATACACTCCCATGGCCTAGAAGGAATGGGAAGTGGTTGATATAAACCAGCATTAGTGCTATTACCTTTGGCCTTTTGACATATCATACACTGCTCAACATACCTTCTGACATCTCTCTGCATCTTAGGACAATAATAGAAGCATTGAACCAACTCTAAGGTCTTATTGAGACCAAAATGGCCACTCAAACACCCATTGTGTTTCTCTTGGATAAGGTTTTCTCTCATGGAACCTTTAGGAACACATAGTTGTCCTCCCCTGAATAACAAACCATTCTCCAATGTATAGTCAGCATACTCACTATGGAAATGATTCTCAAAAGCAAGACAAACTTTATAAGCAGTAGAAAAATCATCATCATTAGGATACAAATCTTGAAAGCAATCAATACCAATACTCTTAACTTAGATCTCTTGAACAATCAACAATCTCCTACTCAAAGAATCAACTACTTTGTTACATTGGCCTTTCTTGTGCTTAAGAGTAAAGGTGTATGCTTGTAGGTATTCTACCCATTTCACATGCCTATGGTTGAGTTTATCTTGAGAATTCAAGAAACTGACTGCCTAGTTGTCTGTATACACAACAAACTCTTTAGGAAGCAAGTAATGCCTCCACTTCCTGAGTGCCTGCACCAATGCATATAACTCTAAATCATAAGATGAATACTTTTTCTTTGCATCATTCAGTTTTTCACTAAAGAAAGCAACTGGTCTATTATCCTGACTCAAGACTACACCTACTACAAGATGACTGGCATCACATTCTATAGTAAAGAGTTTATCAAAACTAGGAAGGATTAACACTGTCTGTGTAGCAACTCTAGTTTTGAGTAACTCAAACTTCTTATTGGTTGCTTCTGTCCATTGAAACTTAACCTTATGACCACCCTTTATTGTATCTAACATGGGTGCACAAATCTCACTGAACCCTCTGATAAACTTTATGTAAAACTAGGCTAGACCATGAAAAATTCTAACTGCATTGGTTGATTGTGGGGTTTGCCAACTTGTTATGGCTGCAACTTTGGATTGATCCATCTTAAGATCTCCACTAGACACAACAAAACCAAGATAGAGTAGCTCTTGTTTCATAAAATCACATTTCTCAAGATTTATGGTTAACTGCTCATCAAATAATCTTTGCAAAACAATAGCTAAGTGTTTCAAATGCTCCTCTTTAGTCTTACTAAAAATGAGAATGTCATCTAAGTAGACTACCACAAACTTACCAAGAAAATCCTGCAATACTTCATTCATTAGCCTCATAAAGGTATTGGGAGCATTAGAGAGTCCAAAAGGCATAACCAACCATTCATAAAGACCCTCATTTGTATTGAAAGCAGTTTTCCACTCATCACCCTCTTTTATTCTTATCTGATGGTAACCACTTTTTAAGTCTATTTTGGAGAAATACCTCGCACCCCCTAAACAATCCATCAAATCTTCTATCTTGGGAATAGGGAACCTATACCTTATGGTGATTTTGTTGATAGCTCTGGAGTCTGTCCATACTCTTCATGTGCCCCCTTTCTTAGGTGCTAACACAGTGGGTATGGCACAAGGACTTATACTCTTTCTTATTAATCCCTGATCCAACAACTCCTAAATTTGCCTAGCCACCTCTTTGTTCTGTTCAAGAGTCATTTTATAAGCTGCTTTGTTTGGCAAGGAAGCTCCTGGTATTAAGTCAATCTGATGACTAATGGCTCTAGGAGGAGGTAATGTTGTTGGTTGTCCATCACTGATGATGCCCTTAAAGTTATCAAGAATTTGCTGCACTTCTTGTGGGATCTCTACTTGTTTTTCTTTCTTCTCCTCCTTAGGTTTCACTACAAGTGCATAACCAATCCCATCTCCCTCTTTCATGGTTTGGATGAACTCTTTTTCATTGACTAATAACACTTTAGGTGCCTGTGGTTTTCTATTCTCTGTCTCTTCACTAAGGGATTGAATTTTGTAGACAATGCCATTCTTTTGAAAGGAATATGTGTTTTTCTCACCATCATGGTGTGCCCTTCTGTCAAATTGCCAAGGTCTACCCAATAGTAGATGGCAAGCATCCATAGGAAGGATGTCACATAGTATCCTATCCTTGTACTCACTTATGTTGAAGTCTACCCATGCTTGTTCATTCACTAGGACATGTTGCTCCTTGTTCAACAAGGTTACCTTGTAGGGTTCACTATGCCTCATTCTAGGTAGGTTCAATTTGCTAACTGCCTCCTCTGAGATAATGTTATCTATGGAACCTAAATCTATAACCACTTTACATACCTTGCCCAATATTTTGCACTTTATCCTGAACAATGCTCTTCTCTAAGACACTTCACACTTGTGAGTTTCTTGCATCAATACTCTCCTCATCATTAGACTCTCACCATCTTCGGGTGCTAGGTGCATTGCTGGAGTTCTTGTACTACTTCCTTCCTCTTGAACATAGTTTACTCTCTTTTCAATCTCCATGGGAAGAACTAGGCTTTTCTGGACACCTATAAGCAGGATGACCCAATTTCTGATAGTTGTAGCATTTCATTGTGGAGAAGTAAGACCCTCTACCTGGGCCACTAGATCTACCCCTTCCTGGGTTTCTTGATCCCCTACCCCTATAGTTGGGCTTTCTTTGAGAATCCCCACTTTTCTCTATAAGCTTAGATTCCCCCTGGGACCTTTGATCTATGTGTCTTCCCCCAAAACTACCTCGATGGCCTCGACCATCTCTGCCTCTTCCTCTACCTTTGTTATGCTACTCTTTCTTCTTCCTACTCCTCTCCTCTACCTTGAGTGCAAGTTGATAGCACTTCTGAACAGTTGTAGGACACAACAAACTTAACTCTTCCTATATGTTCCATCTCAAACCATTAAGATACCTAGCAACCTTGACATTTTCATCCTCTTGGATCTTTGACCTAAGGCATAGCTTCTGGAACTCCTCTATGTAACTATTGACATCTAACTCCTTTTGTAAGGTTTTGCCTTTTCCTATGAAGCTGTATTTCATAGTCCTCTAGAATGTAAGTCTCTTTGATCTTGGACAACATTCCCTTCCAAGTTGCTATGGGATTTTTTCCCTCTTTCTCATGTTCATCTTGAATGAACTTCCACCATGTTAAGGTAGCTCCTCTCAACCTGGATTTAGCCACCTTCACTTTCTGGGCCTCTATCACACCATCACATTCAAAATGGTTCTCAAGCCCCTCAATCCACTCCATGACCACTTCTGGGTCTATTTTACCACTAAATAGTGGGACTCCTTCTAGTTTTCTCCCACTCATAGCCTTCAAGGCTTTCAAAAAGGGTTCATTCTCTATCATAGGGTCTGGTAGAGGGATTTCATCCTCTATAGCTAATAGCCTACCCCTGTCTTTTGTTCCTTCTATCTTATTGCTGACTTCATCTGCCATCACTTCTACTTCACCCAACTTCTGCTCTAGGAGGTCTAGCTTCACTCTGAGTAACCTATTTTCTTCTTCCTGGTCTTCCATTTTCTTTGCTAGCTTTGCATTTGTCACCATGGTTGCCAAATTGCTACTTCTCCCCAAGTGTAACTTGGCTCTGATACAACTATGATAGGGAGGTAATGCAAGAATGTTGCCCAAGTGGCCTATATGTTTAGTAAGTAATAGGTCCTTGCTAGTTTCAAAGTTTTGTTACTTAAATCAGAGTGCAAAAGGTTTATAGACAACCTAGCAACCCTCTTTTATCCAACTCCCTAAGTCAAACACTTCTTGGTTGCTCAAGGGCTTCAACTCCATAGTTTCTCTAGCTTGGTAATCTAACTCCTTACTCACTAAATTGGAATTCATTCCTTTGTCCTGATCCATTCTCTGACTGCACAAGGTCTCCTTTTATTGGATTGCAAGTTTGTGTCAAGTTATACCCCCATGGGTGTCTTTGGCCTTCTACGTTTTGGAGTGCAATGATCCTTCTCAAGTGCTACAAACCAACTTATGGAGTCTACCTCACCAAATATGTTCAATGTATGCAAGAACAACTTGTCTCAATTGGATTTGATGGGTTTTAGGCTTTACATCCTCCATTTGTGTACCCGATTTGACAAAAACCCAAGTTTTAGGCCTAAAAAGGGCTACTAGGAATTAGCCCTCCTTTTGGGGTTTTGTGCTCACCCTGCTCCAACGATGAACTTCTTCACTAAAAGAATCTCATATACAAATACCCTTTTGGGATTTCTTGAAGATTATCTAATTTTGGGGATCCATTAGGCCTTCTCCATGACTGTCCCAAAAATGGGTGCAAAAAGGAGGATTTGTAAGGGTTTTGGTGGCAAACATTGACTAACAAGTTAGAGACCTTAAATGGAAACCATAAAAAACTTGGTTCTACCATGTTACATGCTAATTAGGCCATGAAAAGATAGTTTTTACACCTTCCAAGGGTTAGAGAACAAGGTTTACAAAAATTGCTCATAAGGAATATGCAACGTTGACAACTTTTCCTTTCTTGCTTTCTACAAACACATCTTTAGTATGAAAAACAATTACATTCTAGAACATGAGAACATGTCTATCATTAGAGACACAAGAGAATCACATTAGCCCTACACAAAAGGCATTAGGCAATTACAAAACAATAAGTTGTTCACTGTCAAGTTAATTATGACTGCATTTTGCCTTCTCACTGCTTTTTTTTACTTTGGACTTGCACTTTACACTGTCAAAAATCTTTCCCAAAGGTTTGTTTTGTGCTCTTTAACAATTCTCTATCTTTAGTTGCTTGTCGACCTTCATACCTACCATTTTGAAGAGGAAAATTTCATATACAACTTCAACAAAAATGCAAAAATCAGTCATAGTTGACTGTGGCAGTGAGCTGGGCATTACAATTTTGCCTCAAGGATCATTAATTGATCTTGGAAACCTCAAACCCATGGACAAGACCAAAAAAAACACTCCTTGTTCTTGTTTGCAAGCAATTAGAAGGAGGTACAAGGCTTTACCAACTCCAATAAATGGTGGAGAGGAAGCAAGTGAATGGAAATCAACTCCAAAACAATGACTCACTATTTTTTACATCATTTTCACGAACTAAAAATGCAATCATCCTCATTATAGCTTAGGAATCCTCTTTACCCTTACATTCAACCTTAAGGATCAAAACAGGTTTGATTATCTGAAGAATGCATTTGCTATAGAAGAGCAAAGCATCAAACTTCCTCAAAGACCCTAGCCAAATGGCACACTTGCCTAGGGATCCATGGCCACAACTTCTTGCACCTGCATTTTGGAAATAAAAACATGTATATACATATCTTACAAGTTGACCAACTGGTTCTTGAGAAGCCATGAACATTTAGGGCTTCAAGAAGCCAAGTTGGTCAAGCATCCTTGCCAATTTCCTAGACAAGGCAGTGAAGCTGTCAAAACTAGATAATTTTGCACAAAACTCAAAACTTAATGAAATTCAATGCCACCAAAGGGAAAAGATTCAAGAAACATAAGAGAACTGAAAAATGCAAAAATAGTACGGCCACGTACAATAGGTGTACGAACTGCTGCTCACATGGAGTCAAAACATAGGGAAAACAAGGTAAAAAGTAGTGTAAACTTGCAAAATGCTTGATATATCCGAATGATCAACCCTTAGAATGGTTCAAACAAGAGAATAAATACCTCTACATGTCAATTATCCTCCTGTATGGATGGGTACATGTCCAAGAGCACTCAAATTTGACACTTTCATGTCTAAAATGACAACTTTCAATGCCTAGATGATGCAAGGTTGATCTCAAAAACAACAAATCACCTAAAAATACTATTCACACCTAAAAACCAAACACCAAACATGTCTAAGAACTTGTCACAACAAAAACACACTGAAAACTCACTTTTGACAACATTTTGCCAGGCAACTCCAAACTGGCAACTTTGAGCAAAAAGATGAAAATAGGAAACATGACCACACAATGAGTTCAAAACTCATCCAAACAACTTAGAACAACACAAAAACAACTTAGACAAACTTTCCAACTCAAAACTAATAAAAATCAAACTTTCTCTCAAACCTATGATGAAAATGAGGCCTAGGTGCTCCTGCACCACCTTGACTCCCCATTTTCACAGGGACAATTTTCAAACCCGCCTTACGGGTCCCATCGCCCGAGTCCACTTGAAACCACATATTCGGGTCCCCAACATCTTCTGAGTTAGCCTCTCCCTGCTTTTCTATATTTCCAAGTGGTTTGGGGGCTCCAACATTTGATTGACCCTAGAAAACACTAGCTACAGATGCTGCTGAAACCCGCCTACCACCATTCTGGAAACCCTCTGCCTGCTGCCATGTTTTCTTGGTCTCTTGGAACACTTTGATTATATAGTGTTATTTTCTCCATTTTTGTTTTATTTATTTTTATTTTTTTTCTTGGCCTCCACTTAAACCATTAATGGATACTATACAACCATGATATGGCTTAATTGGTGTTTAGGGGTGCAACAAGGTTGAAAAGGGTCTTCAGGGGCATGACCTAAAGTGTCTAAAATTATGTAAACTTAGGGAGTATTTATAGGAGGCACGTTATAGAAAATTTTATAATATATGATAAACTCTACTCTAAAAAAAGAAAGACTGGAACTCTATGATTTGATAATATATAATAACATGTCACATAGTGAATACCAAATTTTCCTTAGCGTGCATAATACAAATTTCTCCTACAACTAGAGACAATATTTTGTCCTCTGACTTATTCCTACACAAAACCTTAAGATGTAGTGTCCCTCCCTTATTCATCTTTCATTTTGTGCATCAATAGACTATTTTGATATAGCTTAGACTACTTTATGATGCTTTGGATTGATATTTATGGATTTATTTATGATTTTGATGCTTCACATTTGATGCTAGACATACCATTTGATAGTTGATATAATTATTGTATGTGGATGATGATATTTATGGACTATTAAGATGATGGATCTATGTTTGATGACATTTACATGTGCTCATTATTCATGATGGATCATATTGCTTATGAGATTTTGTTGATATCTTGATTATACTAACCCTAGTTCATGATCATGATGATTGAGTTGATGCTATAGTGATTGTGAATGTTTTCCAATGTATTCATGATTGAGATGATGTCATACGACAGATTATGAGAATGATATGACATTGTGATTCTCTATCACTTGTCTGATTATTTACGATGTACTATTGTATATCTTGTATCGTGGTTACTGGTGGTTGCAAGATTGCAGGTACTAGACATCGACTCCACCTGGTCTCATAGGTCTGAGTGTGTCTCTATCCCAATGGCAAGTTGTTGGATATGGCATGAGTTCCCTCTACACACTCTAGGCTTAAGTTGACATCCTTGTTAGCTAATGTTGTGGCTTGGGTTGTTGGTTAGAGTCTTGTGCTATGTTGTTCGACCCTTGTCAGCTTGTCTTGAGGTATTGTGAGTATTGGATTATTTAATTAATTATTGTTTGATTAATATAGTTTATTAATGTTAAAATTGGTTTATTATATAGTTTTTTATTTAATTATTATTTGAGCAATTTATTATTGGGATTTAACATTTATTTATATTATTTGATTATAGTTTTATGAGTTTGATTATTATTTATTTATTAATGTTTATTTTGGGATTTAATGTTTACTTGGTTATTTATTTATTTGGGCCTTTTGGATTATTTTAATTATTATTTTTTATAATTGAGGTCTTGATATTTAATTGTGGTAATTATTTATTTATCTTTGGTTTAATTAAACTATTGGGCTTTTATGTTTTATTTTCCCATAAAGCTTATTTTATGGTTTGATTTATTAATCCTCTTTTTATTAGTTTGAGTGATTAGAATATTATATTTTATTATATTTACCTACCATTTTACCCTATTGGCTACGTTGTGGGGAGGTAAGTAAATAATATTATTAAATATTATTTACCTCAATTTTATGCATGGTAGGTATAATATATGGTTTATTGGAATTTTTTGATTGGTCAAGAGTTTTCTATAGTTTTGAGTTCAATTTTTATTTAATGAGTTTTCTCAGATTTTTGCCAGGTTGGCTTTCAAAGTGATTTTTCTCGCATTTTGGAGTTTGATCTGGATGAGTCTTGGATTATTGGATTGTTGGAGAATTCTTGTTGGAATGAAGATTGCTTGATTGGAATCACTGGATTTTGGTTGCTCTTTATCAAGTTTGATTTTCTTGCCTTGTCAGTGATTTCCAGGTTGGTGATTTATATTCTCCACTTAGCATTTATTTTGGAAAAGATTGTCTTCTCCGTGACTTCAGAAAGATTGATTGCAAGGGGGGAAATAGTTTTTAAATATTGATTGGAAATGTTGTTGTGAAAAGTTGATTCTACATTCGTTGTGTTGTTGTCTCTTGTATGGCTTCCTTATGGGCTTGATGAATCCTTGTTTGTCATTTTGGATGTGTATGAGACCCCACTCTACCTCATTATATCATATAGTGTTGTCTCTTATTTTCTGGACAATGTCACGTGTGACTGTGTGCATGAGAGGCTGGGAAATAGTGTTAGATTTCTGTTGTGTGGTCTTGTATATCTCTTTGGTGCTTTTATTAAGCCTTGTATTGGTCTTACGCACCTTCTAGGAGTGTCTTGTGTCCATTTTGTGAGTTTATATGTAATATTGGGTGAGATCATAACTTATTGTCTTCTATTTTTTGTTGTTTTAGGTCTCTGGCATGGATGCACTGCACGATGCCTTGTATGTCTTGCAAGATGCCTTGTATGCATTGTAGAATGGATGTGTTGTAGGATGCCTTGTGTGCACTACAGAATGCCTTGTATGCATTGCAGAATTTCTTATATGCACCATAAAATGTTTTGTAATGTACCATGTATGCGCTAATCTGCCAGTTTTATTAATTTGTCATTTCTTGACCTTTTGTGTTTAGTTTTGGATTTTGGCTTATACTAGAGGCTTTTTGTAATTTTTTTTGAGATCTCAGGGATGTCTTTTGATTATGTATTGTTCATTTCATTATTGATTTTGGTTTCGATAAGAGGGTTTGTGCCTTGCTGTTGAGGAATGAATTATGTGAGCTCCAATGAGATGATTTTTCCTCACCATTGAGGATGTATTTGTTTATGTCTAAGTAAGATGAATGTGTTCCTTACTCTTGCTTATCGTTATGCTTCTAATGATGGGGGCTCTTGTTGACATGTTGGCTTTATGGTCATGTTATGCTTCAATTTTGAATAAGTGTTGTTGTGATTATGGATTCATTTCATGTTGAGCATCCATGATGTTATTATGTTGTTCTTTGTTATTTGAGTTTACCCTAAGGTCTAGGGGCATGGTTAGGGGAGAGTGAACTTCCATGAGTCTTTTGAGGTCATGAGGAATGGACTGCTAGGATTCCTTGTGTTATGGAGCCGGGGGCTAGACCGTTGGGATAGGTCATTGGAGGTTTATTGTAATGATAAAGTGATAACATAATAAATTAATCATAGGTGGGTGGGGAAGTAGAAACTCGTCTTAATAAGATAATAAATGTATATGTGGTTCCCCATCACATGGCTACAATTCTGGAGTGAGATGGGTAGATCTGGTAACTACATAAACTAAACTCCCTTGATTCCCTTAAAGGTTGAGAAGGTTCCGCATGTGTATCATGGATGTCAGGACTGAGTTCTAGGATATCCATCGATAGTGATAGAATGGATGACACTCTTTCCCTACATGTAGATCCTAACTCCTTATTTCATTGTTGATGGTACGTCTTTGGGGGTTTCTATGCTTTATGATGTAGCCTTGTGTTGACATGTGGCTTAATGCTTTTGTGATGTTTGGTTGTTAGGTGTCAGCCTAGGTCTAGAGTGTTAGTTGGAACCTTGTGTCATCTCCTATCTCGGGGGGGTGGTTTCATATTGGTTCCACATGGTCAGGTGGTTTTGTATTGGTTATACATGGTTGGGTGCTTTGATGCCTTCTTCCATTGGGATTTTCTCTATTGGATGATAGTGTGCGTGGATGTGGGTTCATATCTCTACTTCATGTGGATGGATTTTTGGAGCATATGTTATTGTAATCATGTATCTTTTATCATGAGAAGTTGTAATTATATTTGAGACTTTGGCTATTCTTGGAAGTAATTATAAAATGGAAACCTTACTGGAAGGATTATCATTATTGAATTATCCTTATGTGCATCTTGGGATTATGGTGAGATTGTTAAATTTTCATGTAGGTATTGGAATGAATGTTTGTAATGAGAAAGATGTTATTCTTATTTTATTGGTTATCTCTTGAATAATGGACTATATTAGGATATGTATTGATTGTAATGATTCTCATGGTAAGAAGGACAGTAATTGATTAAACAAATGAATGAGGTTAATATTATGGTATCAAGATATAGATGTATTTATATGTTACAGCTTAAGTAGGTAATGGCATTGAAGTACCCTAGGGAATTGATAGATGTTGTACATTTAATCTGCTTGTGTAATGTGTTGCTAAGAATATGATTATGTTTTAAGATGTTTATGTATTCATGTGATGTTTGATAATGCATAAGCAATCGTAGTTTAATATTTTGCATTAGTTGATTTTTTTTTTTTAATTATCTCTAAATGTTAGTTACATTTGTTATTTTCTCTATGGTATTTTGGCAAGAATTACATAAGATCCATAGGAAAAACTAAGCATAAAATAATCATTCTCCAACCATAATCTTGTAGTTCCTTTAAGTAACAAGCTAATGAGGTAAATCACTCTTTTCCACACAAACCCCTTATTTTCTTAGTTTGACTAAGCAGATGGTAATTTCCTATGAAATTATTTTATTGGCACATAACAAATAAGTGGGGCCTGCTAAAACCAAAAATCAAATCCAAAAAATAGGAGAAACTAAAAATGAGTTGACATTATTAAAACAACACAAGGAAACTGAATTTCGATGGGCTATGCCCACCATATATAGCCTATTGGCTAATTAATATAGTGGTTAGAAATAAATTGAAAAGAAATAAAAATAAAAAATTTAATTAATATGGTGGTTAGAAAGAAATTAAAAAGAACTCAAAATCAAAATTTTAACTTATAGCATAAACATAACTCCAACATTTGATTCAACTGAATGCATAATTCTAGTGGCCATGATACAAAATCATAGGAAAATAAAAAGAAATGAAAATAATGCATACCTCAAAGCCTTGAGCCCAAATACCATTGTAGATCTAATAGTGGTGCTGAAACAACTTCAATATTTCTTCCCACCTCTGCCTTGATTCACAGTCCCCCCTAAGTCTATCAAATATATTTATTTTTGTTTGTCATAATTTCAATTTTAAGATAATAATAAATCAAAATTTTGAATTGTCTTTATGATTAAAATAATAAGTATTAATATAGAAATACTAGCTAATATGTTGTCCATCTTTTTATACCAAAAAAAATTAATATTAAAAAGAAAGAGGGAAGAGCATTGTTACAAGGTCTTGTGTGGAGGTATAGTGATCACTATGTTTGCGGTCATGTTTTGTCACTTGTAATTTATTTGTTTTACATGATGACATGGAGGAAAAACCCACACTTCAACATATACCAACATATTATTTAGTAAACACCATTGTTATAATTCACTTGTATAGCAAATCTTCACAAGAGTACCATGAATAATTCTCACAACTTAACAATATTTGTTAAAGTATACAAAAAATATCTATCTCAAGTACCATATATATAAGAGATAAAATGTTAACTATAAAACCATGAGATAAAACTACCCAGAAAATTGCCACCAAAATCCCAAATCTTAAGATGATTTCTTAGACTAAATAGCACATTCCTTCCACATATCATAACAACATCATAATCCATTAACCAAATTGGAAATTTTATTTTTGTTCCATTATTTTCAATAATAGATGTCTTATGATGTGTCATAACACACATCATAGGTCAATTAACAAGTGTAAATCTCCATTATATCTCTTTTATTTGTTAAAAAAAAATTCACATTTCCTATGAAAACTTTAAAAGGACATAAATTTTGATCTATGGGAAATTGGTCCTATTTTTTTAATTGTATACCTTCAAGAAACTTATGCAATATGTAACCCCTTGAGAGTGCCAAACAACTTGATAATTTATTTTGGCCAAAACATAACTCTATAGCCTAGAAATTGAGTTTTTCTATTTTATAACAAAAAATACACTTTTTGTAATCTATTCAATAGAAGAACGGTTGATAAGCCTTTCTAACAATGATTTGATAAAGGGTCTTAGAATAATAGCTAAATGGAATATCTAGCATATGCTAGTCTATGAAGACTCTTAGCTCATAATTGAATATGTTAATAGTGAGTATCAAAATGAGAATGAAAAAATTGTTCCTTAAAAATGGGTAGTTGAGAGATTCAAGGAAGAATTCACACACATTGTATACCCAACCTCAAAAATAGATAAATGGATGACATGACCACTATCAGGTTACATTTGGACATTCCACAAGATAGTTAATGTTATGAATTCTTAGTAAAACAATTACTAGTTCTTACATACATCACCACTAATTATGAGCTTATATGTTGATGTTTTTTGTCTTGACTCCTCTTAGTACCATAAAATTCACACCCACCTCCATGATCAAACCGTAACCTTTCTCAAACATTTATCCCAATTTACTATCCTTGGTAGCACCCTTTATTAAAGGAGTTTTAATGTTACTTGATTATGATGCCTAAACTTAATTGAGGATATTCTCACACTCAAAAAAGTTCATGATGGTATCTATAGTACCCACAACAATGGTATTCTCCAAGCTAAAATAATATTGAGAATAGGTTATTATTGGCCCATTTGTTAGGGTTTCAAATAGATTCGAAGAAAATATGAACTAACAATTATATGCAGATTTAAATATAAAAGATAAAGAAATAAAATAGGACATAGATAACATAGAGATTTAACGTGGTTCACCCAGAATGGGTTACATCCACCATACATAGCCATCCAATCTTTCTTATTATCCTGCAAAAATAGTACATCCACATTACAATGCCTTAAGCATCCCAACGGCTTATAACATGTGTTTATAGGGAAACAAACAAAGTCGACCTTTTTAGGGTTTTATTACAATGTCGATTTTCATCAACAAAGATGGCAAAAAAAATTTCTCAGGGGCTGCCGCCCCCAAACCCCTGCAACAGGCTTCACCTTCTTTCCTAGGGCCCAACCTGCCCCTGGACCCTGGCGAGGATACGTGCTGAGTGTACAGTACTTTGCTGATCACTTGGCACATATCAAAAATCTCCCACTTGGAGACCGATACTAGACAACACCACTATACTTGCAGCATCCACTGGATAAAACACTTGGACTTGACTAGTATAAATCCCACACTTATCAATCAAGAAGACCAATAGAAACTGATGAAGAAATCAGCTTCTCATGTGGAACTGCCTTCGTGAACATATTAGTAGGATTCTCGCTTGTGTGAATCTTCTTAAGCTGTAACTAACCCTCCTCCAAAACAGTCCGGATGAAGTGGTACCTGAGCTGAATGTGCTTTGTCCTTGAATGAAAAGTAGAGTTCTTTGTAAGATGAATGGTACTTTGGCGATCAGTATGCAATGGGCGATCCTCCTGTATTTGACCCAATTCCTCCAAAAAACATTGTAACCAAATCATCTCCTTACTAGCTTTTGTAGCAACAACATACTCAGCTTCAGTGGTTGAATGTGCAACAACTTTTTGCAGCCTAGAAATCCAACTAACTACAGTTCCTCCTATAGTAAAAACATACCCTGTAGTACTCCTCCATGAATCAATATCACTTGCCAGATTAGAGTCTATGAATCCACTTAGAGCAGCATTAGATCCTTTGAAACATAATGCCTTCGTAGTAGTTCCTTTCAAATACCAAAGAATTCATTTCACAACATTCCAATGTTCCATACCTAGATTACTCATAAACCTACTCACAACTCCCACTGCATGTGCAATATCTGGCCTTATGCAAACCATTGCATACATCAGACTGCCAATAGCTGATGAATATGAGATGTTAGACATTTTTCTTACCTTTTCCTGTGCCTTTGGGCACATCTCCTTAGTCAATTTGAAATGACTAGCCAAAGGTATACTAACTGCTTTTGCATCCTGCATGTTAAATCTTTTCAACACCTTCTTTATATATTCACTTTAGGACAAATTTAAGGTTATGTTTTTCCTGTCCCGTGTAATCCTCATACTGAGAATTTGCTTAGCTGCACCCAAATCCTTCATAGCAAATGACCTAGCTAATTTCTATTTAAGATCATTTCTATGTTGCATGTTAGACCCAACAACAAGCATGTCATCAACATAAAGCAACAGGATAATATAACTGCCATTATCCAATCTCTTAAAATATACACAATGATCAGAATGACATCTATGATAACTGTGTTCAACCATGAAACTATCAAATTTTAAATACCATTGTCAGGGTGCTTTCTTTAGGCCATACAAACGTTTCTTCAACCTGCACACCAAGTTCTCTTTACCTTTGACCTCATATCCCTGTGGTTGCAGCATGTAAATTTCCTCCTCCAAATCTCCATGGAGAAAAGCTATTTTGACATCTAATTGTTCAAGATGTAAATCATCTGTAGCCACAAGACTAAGTACAGTTCTAATAGAAGTCATTTTTACAACGGGAGAAAATATTTCATTATAATCTATACCCTTTTTCTATGCAAAACCTTTTACCACAAGTCTGGCCTTATATCTTTTCTAACCTCCTTCCTCCTCCTTCAGCCGATAAACCCATTTGTTAACCAAGGCTCTTTTTTCTGTAGGTAAAGGGACTAAGTCCCAAGTCTTATTTTTCATCAAGGAGTCCATCTCCTCTTTCATGCCTAGCTCCCACTATTGTTTGGCATCCACCTACATTGCTTCTTTATATTCTTCTGGTTCACCAGAATCAATTAATAAAATAGAATACAAAGAAGGAGAAAATCTTTCAGGGGGTCTACTTGACCTCATATAATGTCTAACACTTGTAGGAGTTTGTGGGACAATCTGTTGTTGTTGAGCATCAGGTACCTATGGCATTTCATTTTCAGGAATCTCATCCAACACCACATATTCTTGTTTGTCCTATTCATGCTTCTTTTCTTGCATTTGTTCTTTATACATAACCTTCTCATTGAATATAACATCTCTACTTCTAATTATTTTCTTATTTTCAAAATCCCATAACCGATAGCCATATTCATCTATCCCATATCCAATGAAGGTATATTTCTTAGATTTAGCATCAAGCTTGGTTCTTTTTTCTTTATCAATATGGACAAAAGCTTCACAACCAAAGGTTTTCAGAAAAGAATAATTTACCTTTTTACCAGTCCATGCCTCCTCTGGAATACCACCATCCAAAGGGGTTGAAGGTCCTCTATTTATCAAATAGACAGCAGTATGTACAACATCTGTCCAAAAATGTAAGGGCAATCCAGCATGCAATCTCATGCTCCTCGCGCGTTCCATGATAGTCCTATTCATTCTCTCTAACACACCATTTTCCTGTGGAGTTCCTAGAACTGTCTTCTGATTTTGAATTCCATTTAAGGAGCAGTAATCTTCAAATTCTTTGCTGCAATACTCATCTCCATTATCTGATCTGAGACACTTCAACTTTTTTCCTGTCTCATTCTCAAGCAAAGCTTTCCATTTCTTAAAAGTTTCAAAAACATCTGATTTTTGTTTTAGGAAATATACCCATGTTTTTCTGGTTGAGTCATCAATAAAAATAACATAATAACAAGAGCCACCAAGAGATGATACTTGAGCCGGTCCCCATACATCCAAATGCATAAGCTCTAAATTCTCACTCTTCTTCTCTTTCCCAACCTTGAGAAATCTGACTCTTTTCTGTTTACAATAAACACAGTTTTCACAGAACTCTAAATCAATCTTCTTTAGTCTTGGCAATAGATTTTTGGAGTGAAGGATTTTCATCCCTTTCTCACTCATGTGCCCAAGCCTATGGTGCCACATTATCGAATCTATTCTTGCAACATTTGTTGTTGTTGTCCCTACATTAACTTTATCTGTAATAGCTAGGGTAGAGTAAGTGTTACCAGTACACAGATATAATATGCCTACCTTCGCACCTTTAGCTACTACTAATGATCCTTTACTAACCTTCTAGATACTATCTGAGAAGGTAACTATGCAACCTTCACTACCTAGTTGCCTTGTAGAAATTAAATTTCTTCTCAAATTAGGAACATGTCTTACCTCATGCAGAAGCCAGTCATTTCCATTTTGCAACTTGATCTTTATCTTTCTTTTTCCAACAATTTGATAGGGCTCATCATCACCCAAATATACCTGTCCAAAATCACCTTGAATATAATCTAGAAAATATTTTCTATGGGGTGTAGCATGAAATAAAGCCCCAGAATCTATTACCCAGGAATCATTAACATTATCCAAACATAAGATTAAAGCATCTTGTAAAGTATTACTTGCAATATTAGCTTCCTTACTATCATTTTCATTTTTGTCTCCTTCTTTGTTTTTTTGAGACCAACAATCTTTCTTTAGATGACCAGGCTTTCCGTAGTACCAACAATCTTTCTTTCCTCTAGATTGAGAGCATCCTTTCTTTGACTTCCCTCGTGACTTCTCATTCCAAGGGCCTTTTCCTCTTTCCTTTTATCTTCCTCTGTTCTCCACATTCAAAACACTACTTGATGATGTTGGAGTCTCACCTATGCTTTTCCTTCGCATTTCCTCACTTAGGATAACACCAACAATATCATCAAATACCAAAGTATTTTTACCAGAGACAGAGTTACTTACAGCCATAACCAAGCTATTCCAGCTTTCTGGCAAAGAACATAAAATCAAGAGAGCCCTAACCTCTTCTGCAAAGGTAATTTTTACCAAAGACAATTGACTGGTAATTGTATTAAATTCATTTAAGTGCTTCGCTATAGATCCTTCCTCACTCATTTTCAAATTAAACAAATACTTCATAAGAAATACCTTATTCAAAGCTGAGGGTTTCTCATACAACTTAGCCAATGTCACCATCAAATCTATAGTTGTTTTTGTTTCTATTATATTGAATGCTACAAACGGTGCAAGGCACAATCGAATGGATCTCAATGCCTTTCTATCTAAAATGTCCCACTCTTCATCTGACATTGTGGTTTCTTTCTTTGCCTTTCCTTCCAACGACTACCATAAATCCTTTTGATACAGGTAATCCTCCATCTGCATTTTAAATAACTGACAATTCTGGTCGTTAAACTTTTTGACCTTGAATTTGGAATCCTCCATTGCTCCCACTCAAATCTGAAAGTCCTGCCAATTTACAAAAAACCTCGCTCTGATACCAATTGTTAGGGTTTCAAGAAGATCTGAAGCAAATATGAACTAACAATTATATGCATATTTAAATATAAAAGATAAAGAAATAAAACAGGATACAGATAACAAGAGATTTAATGTGGTTAACCCAGAATGGGTTACATCCACCATACACAGCTGTCCAATCTTTCTTATTATCTAGCAAAAATAGTACATCCACATTACAATGCCTTAAGCATCCCAGCCACTTATAACATGTGTTTATAGGGCAACAAACAAAGTCGACATTTTTAGGGTTTTATTATAAATGTCGGTTTTCATCAACAAAAATGGCAAAAAAAAATTTCTCAGGGGCTGCCGCCCCCAAACCCCTGCAACGGGCTTTGCCTGCTTTCCTAGGGCCCAGCCCAGCCCCAGACCCCAGCAAGGATACATGCTGAGTGTACAGTTTTTTGCTGATCAGTCGCCATATATCAACACCATTAGGGAGTGTGATTAATACCAGTGTCAATTATTTTTCTCCCTATTAGTAGAAAAAATATTTGGCTTGAGAATTGACCCATGCAATGCATCCTATTACCACTCCTTGGTCCTTTTCATAATTGAACCTTAACCCTGCTATAAATATTCACCCCTCTTCATCAAATGGTGACAAGTTTATCATAAATGTCATTTATTACTTTACCAAGTGGGTTAAAGATACCCCCCTCACCTATACCACATTCCAATAAATATCCAAGTTTATCTTCTAATATATGGTTTTCTACAATGTCATCCCTACTTTCATTGTCACTAATAATAGTAAATCATAAAAAATCATTGTGTCCACACTCTGAATATTTCCACATCCAACACCACTATTCTATTCCATATTATCCACAAATTAATTATTAATATAATACATATAATAAAACCTTTCTCAAAATACTTAAAAGAGCTATCAATGATACTAGTAGTGTTTGGCATCTTCAACTCAATATGTTTTTATAGGCCTAGTGCACTAGAATACACAAACCCATGAATGCAACTCCATAAGCCTTAGTCTCATCTCTAATTCCATCTTTCCAATAGAGATTAAAATACCATCACTTTGTATGTTCTTGTATAATCTTATTGACAAGGAGTAAATAATAGCAAGACTACATGATTGCATGAGCTAGAGCTACTTCATGAGAAATGTCTCACTACTCTAAATCATTTGCAGTCCTATCAAAATTATATGCATCATAGCCATAGAAGGAAAAAAAATATCAGGAGTTTTAATTTAGTGACCTTGTGCTCAAAGAGAATTAGAGGAACACTCAAGATTGAGACAAGAAATACAAATTTTGACCCAATTAGCCAAACTCATACATTGTCATTGCTAAAAATGGATTTGGTGTGCATCAATTAGTCATTATATATTAAAGAATGTATAAATATCATGCAACTCTAATTTATCCATACATAATAAATTAGAGCATCCCACTCAAAATAAACAAGAAAATTGAAAATTATCAAAAATTCGAAAAAGAAAAGAGAAACATCATCTTGTGGTAAAAACCACTCCATGTGGTTCCTTAGAAAAGTACCATGGTGAAAACCTACTTGCAAGAACCATGTGTAATAAATAATTTTTTTTATCCTTTAAGTCCTTTTTTCTCTCCCTATCTCCATCCATGAGTATTATAATGGCTTTTATATATCTCCTACTCCCTGGGATGGCATTTTCACTCCATTTCCTTCCATGAGTATTATAATGGTTTCAATATATCTTCTACTCCCTAAAAATACCTTGTCCCATCCATTTCCATCTAGGAGTACTAAAGTGGTTTCAATATATCTACTACTCCTTGAGGAATCTTGGTTATCCTCTCCCATTACTTTACTCCTCTAAGTTATGCATGATATTTAGATAATGCAAACCTTATTCAGTCATCCAACTTACTTTATAAATCCACCCTAACAATCCATCTAGTAGAAATATGCTCCTTGTGATAATATATTTATGTCATTTACACCTTATGCATGATCTTGTCCTATGATAGGGGCATATGAATATGTATTACTGTTAGACAAAATGCACCACTGACAGGGGGAGGGGGTGAATCCGTGGTTCTCAAATCTCTTTCTCTTTTGCAATCCTATGTGAGCATACCGGTTGATAGATTTAACTCAATGCAGACTTACCGGTTAAGGAGGAGACTAACTTAAATGCAAACACACTCACATGGGAACATTACATAACACCAGCATATACGAGGAAAACCCAAGATTAAAAAAACTTCGGTGAGCAATGTTGTTGGAGTCTACTACTCCAATCCAACCTCACAATAAACATAGTTACAAAGTTTAGGGTACCAACCCAAGGAGCACCAACCCCTACCTGATTTATGGGCTACAACCCAAAGGAGCACCAACCCCTAACTTTAGGGCACCAACCCAAGGAGCTACAACCCCTGCACCGAGCTACAACTTAGTGTACACAATGCACACATCAAATACATAAGTAGTTATCTTGTTACAAGTGAATCTTGCAACCATTATACATATCTTACTCTATCGGTGAGATACCTTCTCTACTTCACCAACTCACTTCTCTGCTGCTCTTCACTTGCTGCTTCTTTGCTAGTATGCCCTACTAGTTTATCTCTCTTCTAAATTGCTCTCATTTTATCCCCTCCTCACTACTCTTCTCTTCACCGATTCAACTCTTTGCCAGTTCTCTGTCTATCTTCTCTGCAGTCTCCTTCACCTCTGTTCTACCGATATGAGTACTACCGGTTCTTCTCTCCAACCAGTTGAATGCTTCAACCAGGTTCTCTCTCACTCCCACTCTCTTCACAGATGCTCATTCATCACTTGGCTGATTTTGTCTTACTTGAAGAAGTCTTTTACTTCACAATCACACCATCTTCTTCTATTTAGCAACGACAACCATTCTCTTCGGCCCCCACATGTATAGCAAGGTTTTCCCTCCAAAAACCAATTCAAAATCTAGGTGGTTAGGGTTTCCTCACCTTCCTCGAGGCAAACCAAATCCAATCAGATCTTACACAATCTGATCTTTCTGGCATCTAATTACACAGCTCCACCATTTTCACATCTCCTAAATCACGCCTTTCATCTCTGGCAACTTGCTTTTTTACCCTCATGGCTGATCCCTCAGTCAATCAAAAAAGATCTATCATGCTATTTACTCCATCACCTTGATCTTCTGAATCACTCTTAGCTGACTCATAGTTGTCTTCCAGACCTCGAGCCTCAAACCCCTGCAATAGCTTTGCAACCTGTCCCGTGATTTGAGTGACGTCTCATTAAAGTTGACCAACCCTGCAACAACCCTGTCAATATACATTCCATCTTTATCCAAACGCGTGTTCACCATGTTGACTTCATGTGACATCCATATCGACTAACTAACAGCTTGGCACTTCATGTTGGTTCAAATGAGATCACCGATGAGCCACTCAACTGATTCCCTTTTCCTGTCGATTCGTTAACCTTGCCGGTGTCACACATTGTATCGGTAACCTTATCATATCTTCATTCTACACCTTGTTCACATTACAGGTGAACTTTACATACCAGTTATCATTCTTGATGATATCCATCATCATCCTTCACTAGACTCCTTCATTGTTCAGACCATTCTCCTCTGATTGTATCTGCTCAGCCTACCTTCTCTATCGGTCCAGTGCATAACCCCGATCTCATACACTTAAGGTATTCCTTCAGTTTATCGATGGATCTAGAGTGATCCTTGAAGTTCTTGACTTTACTTATTTACTCTTATCCACCAAACTATAATGCACTTAATGCATATAGGGGATAAGCTCCAATTACTTGGTGGAGGAACACCTTATCATCTGCTCATATGAGTTCCTTGTTTGTGCAGCATATCCTCAAACATGCATATGTGAACTGGTGTTCACACATACACTATCAGTCATTTCTTCTCACAATGACTGCAGTTTCATCCAGTGGGAGTCTTGTTGTTCAGCAACCTCACAGTATATCGATGACCTGTTCAATCTTCTCTTCCGATGTGGATGTGATTCAGATAACATTCTGCTTCTTCATCATAAACAACTGCTCAAAGACCTCTCTATCTCATCACACAAGTCGGGCATTATCTTGTGTGTAGGTGACTCCCGAGGTCATCTTTCTTACATTATCGGTGTTCTTCAACACAAGGTGATATCCAAGATATCACATCTTGTACTCCTCCATTGTAGTGTTGCACATACATCTCATCTATCAGTGGTCATCCCATACCGGTTGACATCAATGACAACACAATGCCAACAATTACTTTAGATAAAGTTTTTGATATATAATATTTTCTCACTTAGGATTTCAAATAGAACCCTGATGTTAATCTTCATGTTTTATCCCTAATCCTAATATATGTGCCCTAATCTTGACCTTTATGTGCTACCCTTATCCTAACTTTCATGTGTTGTCCTATTATTGAGATTATTTCACTATAACTAATATTGATCTTTATTTACTATTCCTAATCATGAGACTCATGCACTATCCTAAGCTTGAGCTTTTTACACTATTTATATTCCTAAGTTGTGCACACTATCCCCATTTGTGAGATTTATCATAAGAACCTTAGCATCACATGACTTTACTACCAAACTAAGCAGTTGAAACATCAAACATAAATATTTTAAAACTAAAAATATCTATTCAAGTTGACAACCATGGGTAAATAGTATCATTTTCCATCATAAATCTACTTCTCACCCTTTTCCTTCATGGTATATATTGTTCTCCATATTAAGTATTATCATCTTAATCTTTTTTCAACAGTAAGAAATAAACTCTTGTATGCCAATTAACCATTTGTTTTCTATCTTTTGATATGTATTATAACTATTAAAGGTTTCCTAGATCATTATACTATGGTGCATCTTGATTTTTATATACCAAGGTATGGTCTATTATTTGTGTTCCATTCTTGTTAGTTTTCTTATTATAAGATAGTTGATAAATTCCTTGTGATGTGTTTGGGCATCCCTTTGTTGTTGTATGTTTGGAATTCAATCTTTTATAGAATGGATATACAGTCTTCTTATTTTTATACCTTGGTGCACAATATCTACTACCATATCAGATTAGGTACTCAATACATATAAAAACAATACAAACATTCAAACAATCAACCAATTATTATAAGAAAACTACAATATCCATAATCCATTACCTATTATCCATTTTATCCTTTAAATCGTAAGTCAAATTTGTAAAAAATTAGTAACATTATTTAATTATTTAATTAGATTTATGTTTTTTTATCATCATCATTTCTTCTCAAGCTATGCTATGAGAAAAAAATAATCGTCATCTATATTATCATCACATGTATCTTCATCCACTTGCATTACCATATAAAAATAATTGCACATCATACATCATTACATCATTACATCATCAACATAGATACATCATATATCCATTATATAAAAAGTATTAAGCATGTGCATACACATAAACATATAAAACATTAAATATCATAACCATCATATAATAGAATGAGTCACATCCCTAACATCATATTGCATAAATATACACCATATAAAGCACACAAATAACCATCATATAAATCATGCATCAATTAAAAATCCCATAAATAATAAAGCATAAAAATGAGCATTTGTAGATCATCACATAACCATAAGTATACATTTATCAATTGAACAAATCATATGCATAATATAAACTCAAAACCATGGCATAATAATTGTAGCGTCGTAAATTGTACGCACTCGCTAGGGTGGTACAATTTCACACCTAGTTTAGCACCCGCCTGAGTGCATTTTACATTCTGCATTGCATTTCTCCTTAGGCACTTAATTAATTGAATTAATTAGGTCTAAGGTTCTATTTTATCATCTCCTACATCATAAAGTTGGGCCCCTTTCATTAAAGTGTGCCCTTTTCATTTTATTCCTCCAATACATCATTTAATCAAAAACACTAATTAAGTCCTATTTCGAACTTGGGGGCTTGGTTTCGGGGTCAAAACATCTCGAAATCACCTATAACTTCGGGATTCTCTCTAAAATCATCATATCCAACGGCCCTGAAAATTTGGTGAAAAGTTGTCAGGACCATGGCGCCCGGAGTGCACATGGTCCCGGACATTTTTCCCGAAATTTTAGGAGCACGATCCAATCATAAAATAAAGCTTAACCCCAAGAAATTGGCGGGATATTCAATCTCTAGGTCGGCCAAAAGATGAAATTACGATCTAGGGTTTCATATATAAGAGCTCTCTTTCTTCATTTGAAAGGATCGGATTTTTGGCTTTGGGGGACCTTCTATGCAGCGAAAGAGCAGATCTTTGAAGACTTCAACAACATTCAACATCCCTCTATCAAGCACTTATCAAATTCATTCATCCATTTAGGGCTTGGAAGACATTGAAGAACAATAGGAGATTACCGACTGAAGATTGGCTTGTACTCCTCCCTTGAGGGTTGGGTATGATTTCATGTTGTTTTCATGTCTTTGCATAAGCTTCAATATATCCTTTATTCATGCTTTAGATCACTTTGCATCTTGATTTAGAGCATTTACATTATCATTTACAAGCAATTAGGGTTTACTTTCTAGGTTTCTCTAGTTTGCTTTCTTGCATTTAAGGACCTTGCACACACACTAGGTCCGCACACACAATACATTTTACAATACAACTTGGCTATTCGTGGAGGTGGAAATCACCAAAGTGGGGGTTTGACTAAGGCAAAACCCTATATAGCTGCCCAAACACCTTTTCAGATATAAGTGCAGGTTTCAGGACTCAGACGACGCCGCAAGTTACAGATCCGGAAGAAGCAGACGGAGACCAAACAACACACCAAATCTCAAAGCAAAAGACCAGGACAGGGGCATGGGGCGCCCTGGTCCTCCTGACAGATAGCATTTTCAGCATTTTTGATAGCTTTTCCAGAGTGCAAAACAGCAGTTTCCGGAGCAGTTTCAGGGGCAGAATCAGGACAGTGGCGCCCGCGCCCCTGTCCTGAACATTTTCAGTCAGATTTTAACTCCGGGTACGCATTTGCATTCTTGTCTTGTCCTTGTGTTTACAGCTTTCCATCATTTAAGTTCAATTCTGTAATCTTGTTATTAGTTCATACTTGCACTTTGGGGTTAGGGATTGAACTTGCATCATTTCATCTTTCAATTGCAACAAAGGAATAGAAATCCTAATAGGTAGCCCATGGCTCTCTCTTCCACAAAAAGAAGTAGCCAATTGTGTGATACCTCTAGGCTCTTTTGTATTCCACAAATGTGTGATTGAAAGTGAGATTAGGGCATGTTTGCTTAGTGTCACTTTTTCCCCCACACATTTTGGTGAACCCGACGTGAACTCCAATCTTCTCTAATTCTGATTTATGTTTTCAAATTTGAGTGTTTTCAAATTCAAATTTGTATTTAAAAGTTTTAATTTCTTGCAAGATTCAAAAATTTAGAGGAAATTTTTGCTAAAACCCTAATTTTTCAATTCAAAGTTGAACTTGTGGATAGCTTAATTGGGATCAATAATTTCAAATCTGATTTAGGAACTCATTTGAATCATAAATTTCATTTTCTAAATCTACATTCTAAGTGCTTGCATTGGTTAAAATTGAACATTTTCTTCTATTTTGCATGTGTTATCATTTGAAAGAGGAAAATTGTTGTCATGATGCATTCATTCCATAGATGTGATAATGGGTTAGCTTCCCTTGTTTCAATTTTTCCTTCTTCTGAAGAATCTCCCCCCATCTATAACAACATTTTAGTGCCTAAAAGAGTTTCTACCAATCCCTTTGAGACTCTCCCATGCTCTAAGGATGAAGTCTTTAAGAGTGATCTTGATAATTCTCCTAAAATGTGCCCTTCCTATTTAGCTATCCTAGAGGAAGAGAATGATATCATAAATACCTTTCTTAATGTTACTTTACCTTCCCTACATGATGCCTCTCTAAGTGAAAAAGTATTGATGGACATTGACTTATTTTCTCCTATAGTTGGTCCTTCCAATGGGGGCATGTTAGTGCAACAAGAGGTTATGAACACTTCTTTCAAAGATCTCCTTCCTAAGCATGAATCTTTGGAGAAATATGTTCATGTTCCTCCTAAAAAACACTCCCTTCATGAGGATCCTTTTGTGCAAGAAGATGACATGATCCCTACATTTCCTAGTGATGGCATTTCCTTTTCCAACAAAATTCCCACTAGAGATGATGAATTAATGATAAATGCTTACCCTTCTCCTAAAGTTTGTCTTACCCATAAGCATCCCTTAGAGAAAGAAGATGAAATAATAAGCAATTTCCTTAACTCTCTCTCCCCTAAAGATCATATTGAACATATTTTGAGGAAATTTTAACACATCTATTGATGCTCTCCCTCCTAAGGATGAGGAATTAATAAACAATGTTATCTCCTCTCCCGAAATTGACAATACTTCAAACATTCCTTTCAACAACCTCACTATTTGGGATGAACCATTAGAAGAAGGTGTAGATTATTCTCTACCCTGTGAGAGAACCCTAGCCAAAGGGGATGAAATCAAGATTGAAAACTCCCTTGATAGTTTCTCACTTTCCTTGAATCTCAATTATTCTCCCTCTAAAAATAAAGCATCTCCCTCTCCTCAACTTGGTTCTACTCATAAGGAAACCCTAGTTCAAAGAAAGATGGTTAACATCTCTTTCAAAGATCTCCCTCTCAAAAGTGAGACTTTAGAGAGTAATGTTGATCCTTCTCCTAGAGAGTTTATTCCCCATGTAGATCCTTTGATGATAGAGGATGATATGACCTTTCCTAGTATTACTCTCCCTACTAGAACATCAATGCCTATTCCTTGTCTCTCTCCTAAAATTGATTTAATCCATGATAAGATTTTAGTGCAAGAGAAGACTATCAATAATTCTTCCAACACTTTTGTTCATTCCTCTAAACCATCCTCAATCAATTTGATACATGTGAATGAGACACCTAACAAACCTCTCTTCACTGTCCAAGGTGCTTGTCCTTCTCAAAATTCTCAACCTTTAAATAAGCCTATCTTAGTGGTTCAAGGTGGTTATGATAATGATTCTTTTTGCACTCCTAAGAAACCTATTGTTATTGTGCAAGGAGGTTACTCTACTAAGAGCCCTTATGAGTATGCTAAGCAACTGACTAGAGAGAGTTATCATGCGGTTGCTCATACCTATAACACAAGAAACAATAGGCAACCTAATCCTCCTCCAGTTATCCCCACTTCGCTTCCTCCTTCCCAACCTATTCTTCCGCAAGCTCCACGTATTTCACAAGTTCTCGGTAAGGAATATGATCTCATAGAACAACTTAAAGCTACCCC